>NC_049171.1:76467613-77067613 GCF_009769625.2 Cygnus olor | reverse complement strand
ACTGTTAGCTTTCTCTTAATTTAGAATTTCTGCCAAAGTCACACTGGCCAGAGGCTCACACTGCCACTTTTATTTTGAGGCTATCTAAAGATAGGTTTAAGGTCTGACATAAACCTTAAATGTTTCAAAAATGACTCATTGCATACGGAGGAGAATTCTAGGTATTCTAAAAGAGGACTATGTATTTGACTCAGCTCTGAAAGGCCCCAAAGAACAGGACAGCTGCAGCAGTTTTATACATATAAACTGATTTCAAAACTAATCTAGAGTGTTTCAGCAGTGTTTTTACCCTTTTCTCATTTTCTGAGACTGAGGACCTATGAAAGTAAGTCAGGTTACAGAAAAGTATGACTTTTTTAACCCTGACATTAATGTAAACACTTTAAAAATACTTTTTTGTTGTTGTTCAAGACTGGGCAATTTCATCCTCATATAGCATAAAGATTTAACAGAAGAGGCATAACAGTTTTGCCAATACAACTAGGTGAATTAAATTTCTGCAGCCTTTTAACACCTAGGACTGGCTTCTGCTTTTTAGGCATGATTTTTTTATTACAAATTTTTTAATCATTGTATAACTGTGTCAATAACATTTTTATAAAGTGCTCCAAACAATACTGTATGAAGCCTAAAATACATAAGAATTGTTTTGCTACATTCCATAATTTACTCCAGTAAGCAATAGTCTACAAAAACAATGTATATAAAATAAAACCTAACTGAAAACGATGCATGATAAAATTCTGATTAGAGCCTTCCCACCACCATTACTGAAAGTTTTTGTGATCTTCAGCATATAGCCTTTCATAAAAACGTATCTTGTTCTCTTATCCATTTTCATTCACTTCCAGTAATAAGTAGGGTCATCTGGGCGACCTAAAAGACAAACAGTTGTGAGGAGCCAAATAAGACACACCAACGTCAACACTGAAAAAATTCTAATAACAAAAAAAAATACAGTGAAAAGCTACAGTACTCAACTGCTCATGAAAGACACAAATTAATGACATGCCTGAAAGGCAAGAAATACTTAGGGTAACATTTTCAGTCTCGTTTTCAGAGTGTTTTCAAAAGTACATCTTCAGATTTACAGACGTCTCTGAAAAACCTGTCCTAATTGTTAGACATTTGAACCTAAGTTTTACTATGTGAGCAAGACTCTGTGGACCACATTTTTTGGTGATCTTTATATGACTGAAGATGCAGACAGGCATCTACCACAATTTTATAAAGGTTGGAGCCCCTTGTTTCTCTTTTAGAAAAATTAGAAGAAAATGTTGATATATTTGATTTTTCCCCTCTGTTTTTCTGTTTGTATTTCTTCTTAGTTGTGAATTTCCTTAGACACTTCAATGGAATTTAGAGACAAAAACAGGCGTTAGACAATTTCAAGCCAGATAGAAGGCACAGAATATTTCTTTTACAGTAACACAACAGTAATCCTTAGCTAGAAATATTACATGTTCTGCAGTACATAAAATATTGATATTTTGATAAGATACACATTTCTGGTGTAATCTACCTTAAATAGAAGTTAGGGCCTGATAAAGGGTAAGATTTTGTGGTCTGTATTATGTAGGTGATTAAAGTATCATAATGATGCATTCCAGGTTCAGTGACTTATGTACTAACTACCCTGGTCAGCATTTGTGCTTTAACCCTTCCGTTATGCAAATCTTAATGCAAGCATTAAGTTCTATTGCATCTACTACTCTCTGTTAGTAAGGTTCATGAGATAGTTTTCAGATATAGATCTAGTTTTCAAATGTTTATCATAAACCTGGCAGTTATACAGTTAGAAGCATGACACTGAAATATAGTTTTTGTATCAGTAAAATCTAGCATTATGATCTTGAGAACTATTAACATGATACTCAATGTTATTCAAAACAAAAAGGAAAAATTAGCCGAGACAGTGGATTTTCCAACATAAGTATTAACGCCATGGTTCTCTGAGTACCTACAAAGTTTTGTTCATGTGCAACACCATTGACATTGGTGAAAGTCCTTCAAGCAAAATAATTTCCAGGTCGGGAATGTAAAGAAACTTTAGGAAGTGTTCTTACTACTCTGAGAAAAGCTTCCATGTCAAAAAAAAAATCTATCACAATTCCACATAAGGTATTTTAACGCAATTTCAAATAGTTCGGGTTGTAGTAGTATTAAATAAATTGTGAAATATATTTATTTTCTGAATGCTTTGTCAAAGAACATGACAACTAGAAAATCTGCAATTTCTGACTCAATAACTTATGCAAGAATCAGGTCAAAACGTCTTATCCACTGGGCACACTAAAAAGTTTGCTGATTCTTACAGAGATTGAAGAATAGGAAAGTGGAAAACTTCTAAAAGCTGACTCCTATGAAAATCTGCAAATCATATCAGATTTAAAAACATGCTCTTAACATTTTGATTCTTTTTTTTTCTGCTGCTCAGTCTTTTTTGTGAGTGGGAACAGGACATCGGGCTTTCATTTTCCTTTCATCATATACTTCCTATACAAAGGAGAAGAAAGTTTTTTACATAACTTAATCTATCGAAAATGCTGAAGTACAAAACTGAAGATAGGGTGATTCCAAAGCACATAAACAGAGGAAATCCCATCAGTTTCATAAACATCCACTTGAGCCAGCCCAATTAAAAGACCACTACAAATCCAAGAAAAGAATGAAATTATTGAAGATTACATAGAAGGATACAATTTTCAATTAGGCTGTTGAGATGCAGATCAGTAAAGAGCTAACTACAGTTTTAAGTGTCACCCACTTTCTATGTGACTTAAGTGTTGACATTTTTTCTCTCTGATACAATTTTTACACTTCATGATTTAAAATGGGATTTGTACATAACCGCCTATTTTTTTTTTTTTGCTTAATGACAGCGATTAAGCAAAGTACCTCTGATTGTTTTAACTGAATGGGTATGCAAATGGAAGACATGAGAAGGATGTTGTAAGCTCTTAAAAAAACAGTTTCTTAAAAAACACAAGTACTGTGTTTTTTACACTGTAATGCATGAAGAGGGGCTTTTGTGGTATCAATTTATCAATATAGGATCTGACAGTGCTGTTAAAAACTGCAAATGCTCTGTTCTTTCATGCTCCTTTAGTATTATATAAAATTAATTTGAAATAAAGTTAATAATTAAATAAGTTTATTACTGAAATTGAATCACAAAGTGAAGCCTACCTATTTGTTAAGAAAGGTTTACAAAGATAAGTCTTTGAACTAGAATTCCAGACAGGGACAAAAAGCCTAGTTCTCCTAAGTATTATTTATTGCAGTAGTAAAGCGTGACAAGACTTAGATTCTTTCTCTCCTCAGCAATGATGTGGTTCATCCCGCACATTCAGCTGAGACAGAACTGCTTAACTAAAAGAGCCAAAAGCAACAGCAGCTTTTGGCTCTAACACAAAAGTACTGCATTTTACAGGAAGGTCATTTTGTTTCACTGGCAGGTGATATTTACAATCAGTGATGTCATCTTTCAAACTTTTCAACGGGTTTCTGTAACAATGGTACAACCCTTAAAATTAAGATATAATCTACACAAGACACAAACCACAATTCAACATGGATATTCCACATGATTCATGGTGTGCAAAGTCCTATAGAAACATATAACAAAAACGTGCAAAACTTATAGTCAGGAATATCTAATGATGTGGTCAAAATACTTCAGATCATCCAGTGTCAATATCACAAAATAACGTAGATATACTTGGACGCTACTCTACTTCAGTTGGTACCTTTAACTTAAGTTTTAGTGATTTTGGTCTCATTGTAAGCTTAGACTTAACATGACAAGGGATTAATTAACACCCGAAATACCCTCAGCTTTGAGTTATTTCCTTTGCAGTCGTATGGTTCAGTTACTCTGTAAAGTTTGTGAGAAGAAACTTTCAGAGACAAAATGACCCCAGCAATAACTATCTCAGTTTGATAGGTCATCACATTTATTCTTTACCAAGGAGGAAGGTGGAATCTTCTCCTCCGGTCTGGATGTCCCGATCTATATTCTCTACCTGGAGGAAGCAGGAGAGGAGTTAAATACTGTCAATTAACATTAAAAGAGGAAAACAAGAACTTATTCAGACAGTCTGCAAGAACAAAAATGTATTTATATTTTGAAAAAACAACATGTTTCTCTCCAGTTGGTATGCAATCATGGACAGTATTTTGAGATGTTGAAGGCTAAAGCATATGATGGAATTGCTCTTCTTCTTCTCCCACAGTTCCATCAGACAGAGTTCAGGTGTTTACCTTACCACAGGCAGATCAGAAAAGCTATAGCCTTGCCAAGTCCTTTCACTATTTCTAATATATTAGGGTATTGTCAATTTT
Organism: Cygnus olor; assembly: GCF_009769625.2. NCBI lineage: Eukaryota > Metazoa > Chordata > Aves > Anseriformes > Anatidae > Cygnus > Cygnus olor. Next base: position 77,063,269 of record NC_049171.1, on the reverse strand, counting down.
AACCATTCATATACCTATTTCAACTGGTCCTATAGACACTATCTTTACTATGTCTTTCTCCTATCTTCAGCTCACTTTTGTGCTTTTCCAGACAGGTTTTCAAATACGAGTATGACAATCATTGCCCAAATTACTGATATGTTTAAATAAAGTTATAGAAGTATATGACAATATATAGATAAGCTTAGACTTCCTTTTGTCTATCTGTTGTATATTGATTTAGACCTAGGTAGTAATTTGTATTATAAGAGAAATAAACGTTTATCAGTTGGACTGCTGAAGAGAGTGACAGAGATACATGGCAATAGTGATTTCCATAGTTCTTAGTGCTCAGTTTATTTTTAGCTATTTGCAGAATGAGGTGACAATGTGATTCAAAACAATATACGAGTGGTCTTAACTGATAATTAATGAAGTTATATCTAGCAACAGCTAGCACTTGGTGGGCTGTTTTAGCCATGAACCTAGAATTTAGACATTCTTTGTTACAAACATCTCTGGTACCTCAGGGAATACTTTTAAATGCAAAACAAAAACTACCAAGACCTGTAAAGCCAAATTTTTAGATGTTTTACTGCTCAATAACAGAAGCCTTACCTTAGCTTTAAATTAGATACCTAGAATCTGTTCAACAAGCATCATAACATTCAGGCACTCAGAACAGAATATACAAAACTTAGCACGCTCATTGGGAAGTCTTCTAAATTATCAAACAAGAAACGCTGCGGATAAAACTTCTACCTCTCTGAAAGGCTTTGGTGTCCTGCTCTGTTACTTGGATGCAATCTCTCAATTTGTGACACATGGCCAATAAATTTATTAAGAGAATGATTGTTTAAAAAAAGGGCAAAACAAAAAAACAAGCTGAATTCCTGTCTCTCAAAACACAGTTAGAGAATTAGATGCTAATTACAACAGATTAGAGGTTAGTATTCACCACAAAATGAGAGATACCTAAATTTGATTCTTTGTCTGCCTGAAGGTATTGAAATTATCATTTCAAAGAAATACTGCTGCTTCTTAGGTTTATACTTTCTGGTTGGAGGCACTCTTTCCTCCACTGTTAAGTCGAGCCATTGCCACGAAATTCTTCAACATTAACTGGTAAGAGTAAGCAAGGAATGCCTAATCACTGGGTTCTTTTCTGACAGAAGATATGGGTCCCATGGTTACTGTTCCATTAATTTTTAAGGCATTTTATCCAATGATTTATATATTATATGCAACAGCAGCAACTATAGCAGTATAGCATGGGAAGATAAGGGATAGGATTGATAGATATCAATAATATTACTAGGAAGTTTTATCACAAGCTATCATGGAACACAATGTCTGCTTTTTTGATCCCCCCCTTTTTTTTTCCTCCTCTCTGTGGTGAGAGGCACACGTACCAGAGACAACAGCTACGTAATGAAGCAAACCAAATACCTGTCTTAATACTAAGAAACTTATGAAAAAGGGAATTCTCTGAAAATGTCAAAAGTCTTGGCAAGTCAGTTTAAAAGGAACTCTAAAACACTGCAGGATTATTTTGTAATGACAGATATTTTTCTAATAGATCTATTTTATTTACAACAGAGACATTTAACTGCATTTATGGCATCACATTTTAAGAGTGTCCTGAGGGTAGTAAATAAGGCTTAATTTTGCCAGTGTAGAGGAACACGTAATATTTTGATAAAGGAATTGAACCATGTTTATAACACAGTTCAGTGCAGTTACTATGGAACATATTTTATGGAATTCATCTAGTGGTGAGATCTCTGGAGGTGATCAGTGTGCCTACAAAAGTGATTCCTGAATAGCTGGATTTTTGAGATGGTCACAATAACAGTGATAAGTTCTGTTTTTTGCTTACACTGAACATGAACACTATATTTTAGTATTTGCTACCTAAACCATCAAACAATTTTATCCGTGAATCAAACGACAGTATCTCACTCTCAAGCATATAACAAAAGCAGCTGAAACACATTCAAGACTTTACTGTATTTATTTATTAACACTCCACACTAATCGCATCATCAATCTCCTTTCAAAACTTCATTTGGCAACACAGGAGAAATTTAGGCTCTGAAGACTTCACAAAATAACGTATCTTTCTTAGACACTTCTCTTCCTTTGGGTTATTTTCTTTAATCTATGTGTATATGCTTTAATTTGTAATAATGAGGAAGTAAAACTGTATTAATATCAGCTCAGTGGTGTTATTCACAGTGATGCTTCATTGAAGCAGCTGTTCTGTTCAAGAAGTGAGAACGGTGAATGACTCAAGATTAATTTCTGTCAAGACAAAACAGGACTTCATTTCTATTACCTAAGCAATAACCTTGAAGCTGAGACCCTGATGTAGAAAATCACTTAAAATGCGTTTAAATTTATTCCCATGCTTAAGTGTGTTATTGAAGTATGAACTAAGATTTGCAACCAAAGACTTTAAACAGACATTTCTGTGCAGCTGTGCTGACTTGTTTTAGACCTGTTACAGTTTTAAACACCATTCAGCTGAGACCAAGCACGGAAAGTTTAAATACGGCATGAAAGATTTTTTCAGAACATTGTGAGTAAATGAGGACTTCAGATAATAATGCTACTCCACTTCACCTTGTAGAGTTAGTTTCTGCTAATGGTACTACACAACTCAAACTGATAAAAGGTTTGTTACTGAATGCTGCGAGCACAGGGTAACTACATGCATACAAACACAAACTGCATAAAGAAACAGAACTGTTATATTGCTGATAGAGACAATTCCAAATACACACAAAGTTTTTACCTTGTGGTTGAGGACTTCTCCAGAGGAACCCCCTCATCTGATTATGATATGGAGGAACAAAAGAACTTCTGTGTGCTTGTTGGAACCTGGGATTAAATTCTCTTTGCTGTGTTCCTGAAAAACAGTATTTACTATCCCACTTCATATGTAAGATTAAATGAAGAAGAAAAGAGAGCATGTTCTTTTTTGGGAAACAACATTTCTTAGATTTATGCCAAAATACTTATGCTCAATTATTAGGCTGACTACAGTTTGGAAAAATAATAAGTATGGTTCTTGTCCTCATTTCCATCTATACACATCATGATTACAAGCTGTTAACAAGTGTATTTAGAAACCAGATCAAAATTTTATGACACAGATTTTGAGACTGCAGTCATTAAAATGAAACAGAAATCTCTGTCCAAATTGGAATCACAAATCATAATTAAAATGGTTAAGTACTGCTCTCAAGCATTAGCAGACACTAACAAGGTTTGGTATCGTAAATCACCAGCACCAGTATGGTGTAGTACAACATCAGAATTGGACAGAAGTGTTGTTGCAAGATGCAGAGTACTAAACTAGAAGAAAATCATTCTGTCTGTTGCAATTTGCTCAATGAATTCTGAAGGGGTAATTTTTATTCTCACTGACATCATACTTGATCAGGTATTAAGCAGGCAATAAACATAATTCCAGCATAAACACTCTATCACATGATGTTCAGCTAATTCAACCATAATGCAATCATCTGCTCATGGCTGAACCAGATCAAATTTGTAGTGTTAGGTGATTCTGTCGTGCATAGATCGATTCCTATTGAAAGCAGAACCACACCTCCACCAGTAGACGCTGAAACTATAAAGCAACAACATATACAAATAAAAAGGTCCACAGTTTATCTAGGTTATCTATCACGTATACATTTAAAAACCATCAAAAAACCTTCCCTTTTCTCACATAAGACCAAAAAGCACTCAAGTTTATAAAGTGAAGTTGACATACAAAGGGGTGCTAGAGGTTCTTAGTGTTCTGTATAAATATTATCAAAAGCTGAGGACATACTTTTGCTTAATAGAAAAGACTAGCAGATTATGCCCACAGTCTTATCTGCATTTCAATAACATACACATTCTATGTAGTAACAACATTTTAAATAGTAATAATGGCATTTTAAAATCTAATAATTACAACGTGATTAATTCAGTGTGTGACTGAACCCTCAAAAGCCTCAACAATCAAGTTGATCTGTGAATGATGCTGAAAACATTTTAGATGTTTTTCACTGAGAGCCAAGCAGATCAGTTGGGAAAACTAATGTCCTTAGTAAACCAAGACATATAGCTGGAAATAAATTAGCAAGGTCTTAGGCAAAAACCCTTCTCCACGTTGCCCAAAAGCTTGCCTTTGTTTTGAACTGTACCAATCAGTCTTCAATGCCTCACTCAGACCTAAGACTATCATAGCTAAAATAGCTCCCCTGAGGGAAAGGAAGAAAAAACTGAGTCATTCAATTATTCCTATAAAAATAACTTTAGTCACTGAGTAAACAGCAGTGGTTTCTGTTACTGAATAGTATTTTATTTACTGCATCTATCTCACTAGCTATATATCTAGATGAAAATATTTCATCCAAACTTGGGTAATCAAATTCATATGAATTCTGAAAAGCAGGAGGTATTCTCTTAAATCCCTTCTTCAGTTTCTTGTAGAAAGACCTTATGATTTACTTAGTTGGACATGCTTCCTAAGTAAATGCTGCTGCAGTTAAAGGATGATTGAGCTTATCAATAATATATTGAGAAAATTAACATGATGCCAACCTGTGACAAGTCCCTTCCCTCTTGGTCTGCTCTGTATTGTTCTTTTCTTCGCCATGCAAGCCTTGCAAATGAGTGACTTCAGGTTCTGGAAGGGTGTGTACAAAGACTCCTGCAGACAACAGGGTTAACATTAATGACCGTTCTGCTTTTCTCTCATCAGGTGTAGCACAAATCAATCACAGATCTAACAACCAAAATAATTTTCTGAGTCCACACTCATACATGCATGAAGGTACCAGGTCTTCTGGTTCACATTTTTCAGGAAAGAAAATTAAAACGTTTCATATTAAAAGTGGATTCTTGGAGAGTTGAGTAGGGGTGCAGAAAGAATGCTTTTTCCTCTCTTGGTGAAGTTTGTTTTTCTCCTCTGCTCACATCTGTAAATTACTTTCTTCCCTATTCTATTACCCTGCATCTGCAAATATACCTAACTAGACTAGATTAGGTCTATCAACAATACAATACCTCAGGCAGAGATAATTAAAGGCTCCACATAAAGACTGACAAACTGATGGAAAAACTCACCAGTGAAAAAAAATCAAAGCATCTCATACATTACAAACAAAACTTAACACAACAGTAACACATCGGCCCTAACTCCAGACAATTGTTTCCTCATAAAATATGATCTAGTCTAAAGAGATATGGAGGAATTAAATAAGCATTTACCTTGTGGGATGAAAAGTTATGCTGTCCAAAGGACATGCCGAAACTCTTTGAAGACCCAATACTAAGAGATGCAATACATCTTTAACTTTTACTGGTTTCAGGGAACATTGAAGAAGTGTCTTAGAAGTGTTAGATCTTAGAATATTTTTCTTTGCTTATTGTTTTGTACTGGGCATGTGGAAATTGTGCAGATTGAAAAGAATTACAAAAAGGCAGACTTTTAAATATCATAATTTATTTTCATAAAACGGAGCTGATTTTTATGAGGATGATAATCCCTTTTTGCAACCAACATGGTGGCTGGGGAGCAGTAAGAATGGATTACAGGATAAGGTAAAAAGCCAATAGGTGTCAAGACTGGAGCAACTAGAAAGGTTTCTTAAGCAGAGGTAAGAGTCTGAATCCCTGAACCCCCTTGTGAATTTTTCTAGCACATTTTTTGTGCTCTTTAGAGATGGAGCCTCAAACACAACCCAGAGATATTTTTTTTCCACGCAGACTGAGTACAGTCTGCAAAGAACTCCCACTAATGGGAAAATCCTTTCACTGTATTCTTGGGAGAATAAATTCAGAATGTGTTTATGAAGGTTGGATGAAAGACATGATCAAAAAAGGACAAAACATATCACTTAAGCTGACCCTGTTAGGTAATTTGTTTTTAATTAAAAAAAAAAATGATTGCAAACATACTCCATTAGTGAGAAGCACAATAAAAAGACTAATGAAGTGATAATATCATTGTCTCACTGCTTTATGAGACTATTATATCCAATTTTCTGTGTGGATAAACAAACTAATATGATTACTGTTATGAAAAACAGAACTAGCATAATAAGAACTTGGTATATTTTTTAAAAAACAGTATGGCTATTCATTATCATCAGAAGCTTTCTATTTTTTATTTTTAACAATTTCTAAGGCTAGATAGAGATGAATTACACAAAAAAAATGTCCACAAATATATTAACTGCATTTAATTTTAAAATTTATTTTTTTGGTACAAGAATCTGTATTAAGCAAATGCTACGATGTTCAACATTGTTTGTACCTATGTAAATATTGATGAAAATTACAGTAGAAATACAGTCTTGGTTAAAGTTATTAACTATATTTAAACCATCACAGTCAAAGCAACAGCAATTCTGAGATCTCCTGAACTCCCTGAAGTAATTTAACTGTCCAGATCTAATGTACACAGAGAAACCCTAGGAGTTAGCAAACAAGCACGGAACACCAAAAGGAGTAACTTTTTCCTCTTACTTATCTTTCCAATAACAAAACACCCGCATAGAATAACTTTTTTTTTCTTCCCTCTGCATACAATGCTGTAGCTATCATCAGGTTAGATTTATGGTGCTCAAGGATAGATTGATAACAAACAAGTGCTGAAAGATCTTGGCTTCCAGCAGTACGTTTAGCTCTGCCAGGAACTAAGGACCAATTTTATTTATTAAGTTGAATTTATAATAATAGGAACAACCAATCACATAAACTTGTTGCCTTGCCAGTGTCCCTAACTAAACTGGCATCTCTTGGCAATTCTCCCCAAACCAGACTCTTGCCTTTCAAACTGATAAGCTGCAAAACTATTTTATTAGTCTGGGAACACTCTCTGCCATATATGTACCATAAAACTGTACCTAAAAAATAAAAGTTATTTAAACTGCTCTAAAATTTAATGGGGCTAGACTATTTTTTCTCCACCATGGAACAGTTTATCTAGGGTTTGTTTAAACTAGAGCATCACGCTTTTTAAAAACCTAACGTAGATATTCTAGTTGATTAAGTCAACCTCCAGCTCTGTTCTAGGGATATAAGCATATTTCTTCATCTCCCTTCTAAGACATGCTAAAATATAACTTTACCATCAGGATCTTCAAATGTTAGATAAAGCATGCTAGCTATCATACTTAATATGTCTCAGCCAATATCAATTTTATTCAGATTTATATATGTATTTTAAAACTAAATCACCAATCTGAATATCTACTCAAATGGAAAAGTAACAGTTTCACAGAGATTTACGTAGTCTTCTAGTTTTCCATTTATTCTTTAGATCCTCTACTGTTCTGCCAAAGTTCTACATGAAAAACTGGATGAACCACTGGAACAATCCAAAATCTAGTGAAATCAACGACTGATCAGTGGGAACCACAACATTTGGATAGAAGCTACAGTCCTAATCATACAATTGACTCCGTATGGAAAGGATTATCATCCTCCTGCTGAAAAAGAAATATATTCCACCCACCCACATGTGTTCCACTCATCACGCCAGTTCAGGATGTAATCTAATTAGATACAAAATTGGAAAAGCAAACTAATTATACCATGACTGATATTAAATGTACGAGGTTAATATTATTGAAAAACAAAATCCTTTTTCTCTGTAATAATTTTTTTTGAGCCTCAAGTGATATGTGTAAAGACAGGTAAAAACACTTTAAAAGGTAAAACTTTCAGAAATTATTAAATGATATGGGTTTTCCAGTTCCACAATGAAAACAGAGATGCAAATCTAAGGTCTTAAGAGCTATCTACACATGTTAGTAAAGACCTTCCCAAGCTCCCCTCCATGTTCTCTGTACTGGTGGGCCACGAGCCAGTTCTCATCTAAGGCTTCACTGGTGCACTAATGCAGCACGGCACCTGGTCGGGTGGACCCCACCTCTGATCATGGCCACCTTAATGCATCACGTATGGCCCATAGCCTGCAAGACTGCTGCTACCTAGCTGCCTTTACCAGTGCAGGCATATTTTAAATCCTACCAGTTTTAGGTAACATAGATAGCACGCAAACGCAAATTGTACAAAACCCCAGCTTCTGAAAAATGGAATTGAGTGTTAAGTACTTAAACACACAGGAAGTTACTTGATGGGATTCTATTAAAAATATCTATCTATCTATATAACTTTCTCTGATTTCCAGTTCCCCCTGGAGTTCATCAAATCTTCATCTCATATTTATGTTCCTTAGTACCTTTGAAAATATTACTCTTACATGCTTTAAAAACCATACCTAGTATGCTTCTTTAAAATACATTCATATGATTTTGCACAAAATCTTATAGCAAAAAGATTTCACTAATATCTCAGTATTAGAAAACTGTTACCGTAGTTTTCATTTTTTGAAATTGACAACCATTTTGATACTTCCTTGTATTATTTTCTCAGAATTGGAAACAAAAATAAAGGCAAATTTATAGCTTCCAGCATAGTACCAGTATTTCTAACTTTTTACGTTGTTTGGTGAGAAGGATGAAACAGGAATAATTAAGAGAGGAAAAATACAAAGGAAGGATACAAAGAAAGTAACAACATTAAAATTTATGTATATAAATATGGACAAATACCTTTTTTCAAAAAAAAAAAAAATACAGAACTATCTAAGAGAATGTAGTTACTCACATTGCCTTCCAAAAGCTCCTCCACAGAGCAACTTTGGTGTGACCGCTGGTATTTTTCTTGAAAAAGTTTTCCATCAAACACTTTCCAAGGCATCAAGTCATCCATTCTGAATGGAAAGCCACAGGCACTATTGGCCATAAGCAATGTTGTAAGGCCACGAATAAAGACAGCACCAAGATGTACAGCTCTGGAGTCCACTTCCATAAGCTGTTAGCATTAAAAAAGAACAAAAAAGTAGACTTCACAAATCAGGGAACATAAGCAATTTTAACATGACATAACCATACAAACAGCAGAGCAAATGATAAATAGCCCTGGAACTGTGACAACGATGGTTTGCTATTGCACAGTAGAATTCAAAGGATACTGTATCTAGTTTTATTAAATAAAGTGAAAAAAGTTTGAGTTAACAAACACAGCATCATACTCAAGGTTTTTTTTTTTTTAAAAGACAGATACATTCAAAATGGAAACTGAAACACAAAAGAAATAACTATTCTCTATAGCATTCTCAAACATTAGCAGTTTCCCAAAAGAAATTCTGTTAGTGGAATGCAAAAGCATGCGCTGGGAGTATAAAAAACTGATTTGCACAGTGATCCATTGCCCTTCCACAGCTTGATCAACTGATATATGTTACAGCACTTAGAAATCATTTCAATTATAAGATTTGACAGGATGAAGTTTATTGTGCCCAGGCTTCAGAAATCCTTTAAATACTTGAAAATTTCCTCTGACTGAAAAGCCAAATTATTTCTCCTCAGCATGGATGTCTCCAGAAGAAATACAGGAATGGTATGACAGCATCCAGAAAAACACAAAGTGAGAAACTCAACGAGACAATTAAAACTTTTGGCCAAAATAAACTTGATGGGTGAATTTGAAAACCTGTTGTGGCAGAGTATAGCAAACTGTAGAAGTCTTGAATCTAGTAAGTGGAAAACTGGGATTTTTATGCATTGTATAGGCAGCACAAAGCTCCTCAGTGGGGAATGCCTCTTCTACAGTCTGTACCAGAGCAGTCTGTCAGGACTAGGAGGGATTCACAACAATGCGGCCATCGATACGGTAATCCACAGCAGCTGTTGTACCCTTAGAGTGCAGTTTTCCTTCAGTACAAATTCTACCAGCATCCATAACAGTCCAGAACAGAAAACACAAAGAGGTGGCTCAAATTTGTCTCAACCGTGGTTCCTGGAGAGCTGCGAGTTGTTTGTCTGAAATGCATTGGAAAGCGTTGGCTCACCATTACCAACCATAATATTATCTTATACTTGAAAAGGTTCCCAAGAGACTTACAGGTATGCACACACACACTCACTGCCCTATATATACATATAAACAAAAAGATCATAGCATACAACGCAAAATATGGTATTAAAATAGATCAGAACCTCATCCCCGACACCCAAAGTCCACATAATAAAACCAGAAAACCTTTGCTAACAACACAAAGCCACAACATATGAAAGAGCCAAACAGTAAATAGTTTAGAAGAATATAGCCAGAACCAGGTCAAAGACATAAGCTTTCTGTATTATTCAATAAGCGGAAGTCAGTTAAAACACAGACAAGGGGCAGTACAGTTCCGTTAAGCCACCTTGAAGAGAGGTGTACCTTCATTGGCTAGTTTGTTTATTTTTTTTCCTACAGTGAAGAAGCAAAGGAGGACTAAGAGGTGATGATGCAGACAAAAGATACGAGGTAGGGTGTCTTGAGCCCTGCCTATCCAGAGCCCTCTTGGAAGAGGAGCTGCCTCCAGCAACTCCAGGAGAGGCATCAAGGGGACTAGCAGGGCACTGGTCCAAGGTGACACCCAGTACCTGCAATTCATCCAAGAAAACTGCAGACAATCACAGACAAACAGAAAAGGACAGAAAACAGGACCTAATTTGAGCAGTCATTTAGAAAATGAAAGGCCCATCCTTCATCTACTGTGATACTTCATACTTCAGTAAGGAAGACCTTCTTCTCCTCCCCCATTACCCGCTTTAAAATAAAAGCATTTTCAGGATGGGAGGCTGAAACTCATTTTCAGGCTGTGAATTTCAGGAAGTTACTGCCTCCAGCTGTTAGTAATCATCTTCCCAGCTGAGATCAGTAACTACATGCACACTTAAAACTCTCTTGCTCTGGCAAGTAAAGCAGGTTTTTACAAAGCACTTTACAATGCTGAAAGGTACTTAAAAGAGGAATGTGGTTAAATGGACCAGTATTATTTGTACTAAAGTAGATTGTAAGAGTCTATGCAGACAGTCATTAGGTTGCAGCTGAGAGATGCTTAAATCACACTGACTCAGTCATTTCTGATCACCTGGCCAATTCTCTAGACCTTCTTCAGAAACTAGTTCACGTCAGTTCATGCTTTCAGATGGAAGCTGTTTGGTTTGTGACTGAAGGGAGACTTTATGAGTGCAAATCCAGTGAGGGAGAACTACTGGGAAACTTCATAACTCCCTTTTTTGTAAACTAATCCAGCCAGGGAGTTCCTTCAGGATGTATGTACCCCGGTCTCCTTTGCAATGCAGCAATAAATTGAACTTCAAATAACTTCAATAAAATGCTTTGACAAATACTAAATAACAAGTACAAAATAAAGGTGAAGTTTTGCTGTTTAAGCTATATGGAAAATGGACATATCAAGCTGAAATTAGCAGCAGAGTCCAAGAACAACAGTTGCACGCTAATCAGCTGCATCAAATTTGGCCAAATTTGTGTTGGTATGACTCATACAACCAACATTCGCTTTAACATAGATACTATAGATATTTATTTTTTATTCCCTGTCACACAAATCAGTATCTTCTGTCATTGGATTATCAGTAAGTACTGATAACATCAAAAAATTTAATTGCTGAAAACACACTTTCCACAACTAGCAAAAGCAGGTATTTAAGCTGCTGAAAAGAAAATAGTAAATGCTGGCATATGCAGCAAGAAATTTCCCATCTTCTAATTTAACACCTGTGTACTAGATCACTATTAATTCATACCTTTTAACATTTATTAATAAAGATTTGCTCTTACTGTCCATTTTAATCCCACTGGTGGTGAGGATGTAAACCAGCTGCTAGGACAGATTACTAATACTATATATAGAAGCTGGATGCCATCTGGGCCACAAATCTTTAAGATAAAGATTTCAAATCTATTTTATTTTGTTCTGAAAGCTCTAAGCATACACCCAACACAAGTATGCGATTAACCCAACTTTCTTCAATTATGTTATTCACATTAATGCAAAACAACTGCATAGATATTTGCAGAACAAGTGTCTAAATGGGAATTTGAAAAAAATTGCTTTTGATGGTGATGCACAAAATAATCAAATATAGAAAGGGACTTTGAGGTCCCAGTTTGACTGCCATCTCAAGCTGGAGATCAGCGTAGTACTGCCATTGCTACCAGTTGTTTCTTCTGCCTAAGTGAGTATGAAGCCTGAGCTACCAATACAACCCCAGCTGTGCTCTCCAACTGCAGCTGAGGCACACAGGTTAAAAAGATGAAAGAAAGTTGCTGGTGACAGCTTTTACAGGTAGAAGATTTCACTGTCTAGGGACATCAATCCAGACCTTTCCTTAAGCACTAATGTAATGGGAGGACAGGGGTGAAGGGAAGGCTTGTTTTTTTCATAGAAATCAATATTGGCAAGACCGTGGCAAGAACTATCAACAGTGATTTCTTTATTTTAATAAGACAGGAAATACATTCACTAAAGGGTAGTTTCTATTTTCTATGTCTGGCAATGAAAAACAAAGAAAATGAAAGCACAGCGAGTCTATAACAATGAGCCCGTGCACATGGCAAACCACAGACTTGCTTTGCCATGGGAATGCTCACAACTGCTCGGTGTCTGCAATGCAAAGACGTCACGATAAGTGGAAAATTCCAAAAGAAAAGAAGCCTTGCCTTCCAGGGCATTACACCCTAGAGATTAGTTCTTATTGGAAACTCTGTCTGCTCTTTTTTCTATTTTTATAAACTCGGGACCCCAGTGAATCATTTGAGATACACCCCTGTGATCCTGCTGCTGCTACTCTTACCACCAGCTGATGACATTTGTGCGAGGGAGCCCAGGGGTGCGTGAGAACCGCTCCTCCTGCGCCGGCCGCCTCTGCTGTGCTCCTGCTGCTGCTCCTACCACTCAAGGCTGGGGAAACAAAGATTACTCTTCCAATTTGCCCACATGAAGACTGAGGAGAGAACTCCAAGGTCACAGTCCTCTCATAGCAGTGCATCAGAGGTTACTGATACCGTGCTTTACAAGGCCTGAGCTGAACTGATAACCCAATTTGAAAAGAGACAGAGAAATGTAGTAACCACATCACTAATGTCAACATTTTTTACAACAATTTGAGAAACGTCTTTGCTAGAAGAGCCATCATCAGGGAGTGATCTCAGGCCATGCCTTTTTCTGCTCTGCACAGTGCTTCAGCTTATGGACCACAAGCTCAGGCTACCTCTGTGCTCGCGTGCATCCCCACTGACCACAGAGAGAGGCTCTGCATGCAGGAAGCATTTGCTCACAGGAGCAGTTTGCAAATCTAGACAAAAACACATTTTCAGGATGTAAAAATACCTTTGTGCTTTAAGGAAGAATTTTTAGACCCCTACGTCTTCTTTGTGAATTCACAAATTATTTCTTTGAGAGAGGTATGAACTTCTCGTATGTGCTTCAAAAGCTGCACTTTTGTGTGATAAGAGTATGGCAAAAACAACCAACCAACCTTGCAGCTCCTCCACCTGGAATGGTAAAACTCCGAAGATTTTTGAGGGTTCAAATTCTGTTAAAAGGATGAATAGGCTCTAGCACACTTAAAAGGTAAGGGCAAGTCTCTGAATATGCCTAATGTCAGAAGAAACAATTGAAGGCCAGAAGCGTAACCAGTGGTAAAGCTCTCTCACTATCTTCATTTCTAGAAAACAGGAACAATATAGATATGGTAATAACTTCATATCTCTTTACTTTACACTTCATCCGTACCTCAATGCTCCAAATACTACATTTCATTTAAGTACTGGTTCCTTAAGTAAGATTTTTAATAACATTCTGGGGATATACATTCATTATATATATATATTTAATATTGAATCTTGGGTTAAAGTTGTTGCACATTTTTCCCTAATCTGTTGCCTTGTTCCTGTGGTTATTTGAATATGGAAGATATGAATATGATTAACATTTTAAAATGTAGATTTTAAAAGATATGACTTAAAATGGCATACTTCTTTTTCTTTTAGTTTTCTTCAAAAGAATATTTGTGTTTCTGTTATAAAAAGGAAAACACAGCACTCAAGGACAGGTTAGTACTTGCTAATTTCTGCTTAAAATTAATCAATTAAAGAATTATAATTTAAAATCAATGTAACTTGATCCAAGCAATAAACCACTGGAATTCAAGTGATGGTGATCAAAATATAAGTACTTTCCTAGTTTAACCACTTCTTTTTAAACCTACTTGAACTCAGTCAGTATATTATCAGTATATTACTTCATGTATTATTGCTCTCAAACCCACCTGTGTCTTAAAAGATCAAATATTTAACCATAGGCGGTTTATGTTTGAGCAATAAAGGCAGCAGGTAGATGCTATCTCAGGAACTTGTCATTAAAACAGAAAGGCCTAGCTTTGCCTGGGAGAGGCAAGGCATGTTGTGGTTCAAACATAAACAGATGAACTGTCAAATGAGGACCACTTCACTGGAGTTGCATTTGCTACAATGGAAAGAATCGCTGAGGAAATTTTTTCAGCCTAAAGACAAGGGTCCTTGCTTGAATTCCAGGTCTTGCCTTCGGCCCTTAGCATGAATTCTCAGTGCAAGTTGTCCAAAGATACTATAAATCCCATGCATGGGAACGATATGCTGTGCTCTTGAGAAAAAATAAGCTAAACCAGTGCAACAGTGGTGATTTTAAGGAGTGTTACCCTAGAGAGAGAGGCTGGCGAAGCAGTGTGTTTACTTGGCATCAGCCAGCTTTGTGCAATAGGTGGCTGGAAGTGTAGCACTTCACCTGCTTCCTTCACCTGTCAAACTGAGGGAAGAGGGAAGTGCCAGTATTTTGAAAACACGATTAAGGTTTATTCTGATAAAAGATTATGGCTTAAGTTAAGCTCTTCCTGCTTAAACAAGGCGGGTGCAAAGGAAAAGGGAGACTGGAAAGAGGAGCAGATCCTGTGAGAGCCTCTGCTGCAACAGAAACTAGCAAAACCAGTTCTTAAACACTTCTAAGTCTTCACAGTAAATATTGGGCAGTAAACAACCCAATTGTTTGGTGTTTATACCTTGAAGAAGGTTTATTTACTGGGTTTTATCAGGAGTTTGATGTAAAGTGATACACTGTTGTTTACAGGAGGCCAAAAACTTCAATGCAGTCAACCTAAACAAAGCTTCAAAATTGCTTTTACCTTTAAGCACCAGATGTACTAATAGCAAAAATACTACTGCTAACCAGTCTACAACCAGATAAAAATCTCCTTTGGTTGCAGAAAGACTGCTTTTTAATTACCTGTTTCATTTTCAAAAATACCTGTCTTTATCAGAGCTCTGAAGTCCTATCTACAGCACAGCCTAGCATAACTCAAATTTCCATGATGAGGAATACCACAGTAGCTAAGAAGTTGAGCCCTTTCAAGTTATTCATACAGATATGTCATGGACAGTGCACTATCACTTGTAGAAAAAAATTAAAATAGCATCACTTTCCTTATTTAACTACAACTGTACAATTGCTAGACTCCGATCTAATGATTACACAGCTAATAGCAGTCCATAATACGTGTGACATTTACAGATCATTCAGATAAACGCTGAGTTACAGTCATCAGGCTAACCAACTGATTAACTGTGACCCTGCCAGCAGCCACATCCTTTCCACAGAAATGGATTCACTGGGATTTTAACTTCAAATACGTGTTTGTGTTTTTAGTGACGTATCTTTGAACTTCTTCACCTTTCTCTCATATAGATAATATGGGATTTATTAAGTAGCAAAATGTATTTATTTGTTTGGGACTTTGAAAACTCCCATGTTCAACATATTTTTTTTCTTCTTCTTCATATGCTAGTTAAAAATCATGGAATTGCTCCATCTGCCTTGCAACAAATAAAGTTTGCCCCTGATGGGAGACAAGTTCCTGACGGGCTCCTGGTACGCCTGCACCAGGAAACGATGGGCTCTCCGAACCTCACAAAATCTGCAGTAATGTGCTTCTTTCAGAGACTCCTCCATCCCTATCAAACCCTCCTGAAAATAGCCAACATATTCAAAAGTTATTAGGAGACCATTATTAGAGACAACCAACTTAAAGAACTGTACAAAAGGCTGCCTTCCTTTCTTAGTTCCAGCAACTTCCCAACACAAGCCTCCGAAGCCCAAATGTCTTCCACTCCCTTACTTTCTGACCCTCACTCTGTATTTCTGTATTCTACTCTGTGTTGACTAGCTCCTTGAACAAAACATTTTAAATTAGGGGCTGCATTTACCATCACCTGCCTCTTAACCATACTCCCAATCTAAAAACCTCATCCACGCCTTACCCCAGGCCCTTTCCCTTTGTTTAATCATAGGACTAGTCCATAAAAAAGGTTTAGGAGTAAAATATCTGCCACCAACACAACTGCTCTGCAGAATATACTTGGCTACCTTTGCCACAGCAGCAGATTACATTGGCAAATGCTAACTGTTTTGGGGTACAACTCTTCCATGTGCCACCCTCTGGTGTCCTCTCTCGTGGACTTTTTTAACAGTGTACTGTGAAACTGTTGCTGTGGATTAAGACATCATTGCAACTACAAAGGAATTTTGATAGGTGGGAGTTTACTGCTAAAACTGTCCAAGGCTTAATTAGCCAAGCTAGAACTTACTTTCTCCCTGGAGTCAGAGTAGATATTCAAGACTTATTTAATTGTCTCAATGTATGACCAATCCCTCTCTAATTTTTGAGTATACACTTTTTAGGGGCTTGATCTGTTTCTGTTCAACAGGAAGACTGATGAACTTCAGCACAATTTAGATCAGGCATTAATTACTTGGTATATCTGAAGCTCAGCACCTTCCAAGAAAGCTTATGACAGCTGTTACTAACGTCACATCTGGTATAAATGAAACTGCCAGTGAACCAAGATGGTTTGTACAGGGAATTCCAGGAGAACAAATACTGTTTGCCAGCGCAATAAAGTGTTTTTCTATTCCTCCCCCACCCCCCTTCCAATTTCTTTGTATAGTAAAGCAGCTGTACCACAGGATTAGTTGATACTAAGGTTCACCTTTTGAAGTGATAGGGTACAAGGTAAACAGTTCTGGCTAACGGATTTTCCAGGTGTTAAGTCCACAGGTTGAGGAAGAAAAGAGCAGGTCTACTCTGTTTCAGGACTATCTTCAGGTCCAAGACAAATCAAACCATGGATCAACACAACAGTATCTCAGGTGACCTGTGAAAGGACCTGTATCCTATATACAATAAGTAAGCAGAAAGCTATTGCTACATAGGAAAAGATCCTCAGGCATGCATTAACTGCCCTTGCTAAAACCAATACGTACATTATTTCTTATTGTGCAGGGAACTGAATATTGCTTGTGTTAAATGTATCAGGTGAATACATAGCGGCATAATTGAATGTAATGTACCTTTTTAGTTAATATGCATATGCTTTCTACTAGTGCTGGTGTTACTCTAGACATGCTGATTAGATTCCTGAGCAATTAAATAAATCTCCCCATAAATTGTATTTAGCTTGCTCATACCTACAAATTTTCTTTGGAGGTAACAAAACCACCTTTATAGATCTGGCATTATTTTCTGTGGGTTTTGTTTTCTCACTCATAAAACCAGAATAATGTTGTCTTAGCAAGTGGTGCTGTCATGAGGTGCTAAGGTACAACACTGGTAAGGAATATTATAATGTATACACCATCTTTCTCTTAAAATAGCTCCACCTTTTTTATAAAACATTCTTTCAACCACATCTCAACTATTGTTCACTTAGTGTCAAATGAAATTGTCATGAATGAAATGTCAAATGAAGATGAATGGGAGAATATATGTGCAACATCACTCCAATATGAATGTTAAGAACACAGTAAAAAAAAAAAAGGCAAGCACATTTGTAGAGCACTTTTGGTTTTAGAACTACTGTTATTGAGATTATTGGCTGCATGAGTGTTACAAGTAAAAACTAAAACAGGAGAAAAACCTTAATTTGACCAAAGTCATAGAAGAAGCAACAGATAGGAACTGGACCCTGTCTTGACTTTTAACCCCTGGACAATGATGATGTCAATCAAGAATACACTTGAAAAGAAAGAGAGCAAATCAGTTCTTGGTTAGCCTTGCTGTTTCTGATTTCTTCAAGATGAACATCTCTACCATAGCCATTTCATAAATTCCAGTACATCCTATGAAACCCTGTAACCGCATGCCTAAAGGCTTGTTTTATCTTCTCTCTCCAACCACCTATATGTGGATGTTAGACCATTTCAGGAAAACGTTTTTGCTTCTCCCAAGTTACATGTTGCCATCTGCTTCTCCAGGGCAAGGCCAGGCAGATGTGCAGCCTGCATTCCTGCTCAGGCGTGACAGGGGCACGCAGGCAGGTGCAGGCAGCCTGAAGCAGATGACAGGCAGGTGCATGGGTGCCACCGCTTCCTGATGGCATGCTCCCTTCCCTCCCCAGCTTCAGCCCCTGCCCGTCACCTGCCCTACGGTAAGTCAGGTCAGCCCTTAGAGGCAACGGAGAGCAACCCCACCTCTGCCATGAAAACACCAGCTCCAGCCCTCAGGTACCGCTTCTTCCTTCTAACATAGTATGCAAGGAAGTGAAAACTATTTGTCTTGTGAGTAAACGGATACTTAGACCAATACAAACCTAGCAGAAAAATATCAGTTGATACCAGAAATTAATATTTCCTTCTCTGTAGTAACTTCTTTCTTTTTTGAAAGCTGACAGTTTGCTCAATTGATATTTGGGAGATCTTTATTACTCGCACTAGCAAAAATTACATTTCATCTTCTGCAGTATTACTGAGCATGGATTAAAAAGTAACAGTAATTTCAGCTGAAATGCCAGATTACCTTTTACCTTAAAGTAACCTTTATGCTATATAAAGCTTGAAAGCAGTTTACAACCGAAACCCTGCTTCTATTTCCTTACTGTTGAAACCTTGCTAATAAGCTACATGACAGTTAAGGGGAAAACTCATAAAAAAAAGCATAGCAAGCCCATGAGATTATGGAAAAAAATGCAAGATCTCTTCCACAAAAAGGAATATAAATCCTCTGGTTTAAGGCACTTTCTCAATGATTTTCTCCATAAGCAAAGAGCATCCAACTAAATAATTTTTTTTTATTCTTATTTTTTTCAGAAGGTAGAAGAGCTGATCTGGTCATGCTGGGGTTTGTATCCGTGCCACTGACACATAACAGAATTCACACAGTTATGTGAATTTTGATACTCGAGATTATGTCAAATGTAAAAAATGTTCAGGGAAGCAGACTCTAAAAATACTAATAACTATATCCAACTTGGTAAAGAAGAAAATGGTTGGGGAGCAGGGGAGAACAGCAATCTTGTCTGAAAGTTGAATATGGCAGCCTAAATTTTTTTTCTTATATCTTTATGAATCAACACCAGCAAAGAAAGGTAGAGACAGCTGTCTGTACAACAGGACCAAGAGAACTTGGATTTCTTCAGAACTTCGAAGGATGATTCTGAAAATACCAACAGATCTAGACACTGGACTTGCAAAAAACACCGTAAACGGTGAGTAAATTGAGCTCCTGAGATATAATTCTGTTTGCACAGATGTTTAATCTGTGCAAGTTCATAGTTCTCTTACTGCCTGTTAAGTATTAGAGCCATATACACAACTTCACATTTATTAGAGAAAATAATAGGTCTCGCAGAGCAAAGGCAGCACACTGAAGCAGGCATGCAGGCCCGAGAGGCCAAAATACAGTTAACAGGAGAAAAATAGAATATGGAAACCTGAATACATTCAGACTTAATATATGGATTTAATATAAGCAGGATTCCCAGTGTGAAACTGGTTACTCTCTGAACTTGTTTAGTGGAATGTGAAAGGTTTTGAACAATTTCAGCACAATCAGGTATTCTCTTGCTGTCTTCATTTGATGCAACTTACTCTTGATTAACCATGTAAATTTTTTGGAATGCTTAAAAACCGAACTAATTTAACTACTCGAAGACTTGAACTCTTTTTATTTGGACTGATTCACTTAAGATTTTCTTGAGGCAATGAGAAGAAAGTTTTATTTCTGCAGCTGAACAGGGACTGAACCAATCTCAGCTTGAAATCACATCCTATACTGCACTTTTGTTCCAGATTAGCCCAGAACGCTGAGAAAACCTAAAGAATGCATAATATGATAGAATGGGCTCTGAAGCAATGATAGTAAACCACCTCAGCCCACCCTTGCTCCCACCTGACCAGTTACAATCTCACCAATCATCCTAAAGACAGTATTGTTGGATGCAAGTTCTGTGGGAATATGAAGCCCTGACTCAGTAAAGCATTTGGGAATGCATTAAAATTCCTCTTTAGTTAATACCAAAAATATATCATTAAAGCATATCCTAAGAGAGTTTTATCTAGGAGATCTTTACAATATTCTTACTCGTATTTTATGTTTTCCTTAATTCAATTAGACTGCAAGTAAATAATTATTATAGGAAACAGCCATACAGGTACAGTAAACATACACAGAAATGACTTTATTTCTCCTGGAGAAATTTTTATTTTGTTTTATTTTTAAACAATTGGATTTTGAAAAATGTGGCTTGCTTACAAAAGCTGTTTGAAGTCTGTCTGAACAGTATCACATCTAATGGTGTTGACAAATGTAGCCTGGCTTGCCAAATAGGTCAAAGACAAATTCTGGAATATTCAGAGTCAGGGTATTATTTATGCTCTTCTGTTTAGATGGCAGGGGAGAAAAAAAATACTGAGTTAAAAATACAGAATAGATTTAGCAATATTCTGAAGTGTGAGTTACCCTAACTAAGATACTTACACATTACTCTAAAACATACTACTTTATTTGCATGTATGTGGCTAGGTATCCCTCAGGAAAACACTTGAGAAAAAAAAGTTATCTTGTGTAATATTGATATCATACCATTACCAAAGTAATTCTGCTTCTATTGCACCACACAACAGAAAATATTAGAACCTTCTACACAACTACTATTCTTGCTAAAGCTATTTCTGCCTGTCAAACTAGTTTGCTGAGTTTTTTTTTTCTTTTTTCTTTTCCTCCAATTGTTCCAAAATCTAATGAAGTAATGCTTGTTAGTGTTTTTTTTTTGTTTTGTTTTGTTTTTTGTTTTTTTGTGAAAGTCCATTTGCAATCAAATTGCATAGACTCTCTGGAACTTACCATTTAAGATTGTCCACATTTAATATCAGTAATACTGTCCAAGTAACTGAAAGCACTTGAAAAATTGAAGATATACATTTCAGGCTTGACTTTCTTATATGTCATACACAGCCAAACAGATTCTTTTATGAGTAGCACAAAAGATGTAACTAGTCCAAAGTGGATATTATGGCATAACTGGATATGTTATGGCAAAGCTATAAAGAGCTTGCAGATGCCATAAATACCGGCAGTAAGTGATGCGTATGTCCATCACACATCTGCTACTAACATTTTCTTCGTGTATTACGACATACATTTCACTCTTAAAAGCATTTACAGAACCCAAGTTTCATCTATCAGTTTCCAGGCATTATTATTAATATTATTTTTTTTAAACCAAATTTTCCAAACTGATCTTTGGCTGCGACTTTCAGAAATATGTGATTCACAGCTTTCCACCTCTAATACCAGTGTTCACATATTTGAAGAAATCCTAGAAGAAATGTATTATTTCTGTTTGTAACTCACTGTGGCCTCTCCTATTTGAAGAGTGTTCTACATGCGTTAGAGGTGAAAGATGATCTATAATTGCACTTGTAAACAACCAGGGCTAGCACAATGTAAGAAACAACACTGCAAGCATGACTGCTGGTGCCTCCTTTTCTCTACAATGGCTGCAAAGTTAGACTGATGGCTCTCTGGGCTTTCTGCCAGAACAGCGCACCAGATTAAAATAGAAAGAAGGGAAATAGGCAACCTGGGGTCCAAAACTTAATTCTGACCTTATGTATAAGCTCTATGGGAGGCTTGGGCAAAACAGAACATTAATATACCATAAAAGGGATGTACAAGGAAACTAGATAAAAAATAAAAAGAGAGAAAGAATTTACAAAAGCCCTTGTCTATCATGTGCACATTTCAGTATTTTGAAACCATTGATCTTGAAAAATAACCAAATCTTCATATATAAATTTTAAGCAGTTACTTTCTGAAAATGGAGTCATGTGTATTTTAGTTGTATGTCCACAGGTCAATTTCTTTCAGCATGAGATAAACTGTATTTTTATGGCTTTAACCCATTTTGTTCAAACCACAGACATTTGTTAATGAATTTGTGGGCTTATGGATCTCATTAACTATGAAATATGGATCATACATCAGAAAGCAGATTTGGAATTGAAGGCTGAAAAGATCACCACATGAGAACAGGTTCTATTTACATTTTCTCTCATGTTAACAGTAGAAGTTGTTTTCTTCTGCTCAAATATATTTGCTAATGGACTCTTGTGCAGAAACAGAGCAAAACTACTTTGACCAAATCAGTGTTCTTCACAGAATTGTTTATAAGGAGTAAATATTAATACTGAATTATTACTTAAAATGTAGAGACAAGTCCAAGATTGCAAATAAGCAAACATTTTCATAAATATTTGTAGATGCTGTCTAAGTTTAATGTAACTTCTTTGAAACTTTATTAAGTTGTTCCTAGGGATCTTGTTTAACTTTTCAGAGGAGAAGAAAAAGTATGACAAGTACTCTGTTCTTCTGTTTTCCTACTATGAGGCTCGTGTATTTATTAGCTGTGTACTAGTGTACTTGTTATAGTGTAATTATTATATTTGGGTCCTCTACTGATTTTAAACATAGAAATTTAAACTATTAAATATCTATTGATAACATGTTTCATACTTATTAAAATAAAGTTATCATCATAATTCAGTTTTGCAGATCTACAAAACAAACATAGAAATGTGTAAAAACATTTTAACTATTCTGAAGTGGAATTCTGAAAAAAGACCTGCTTCAATTGCAATTCTCAGAATGCTTGCTTTATTGATCTGTGATTATTATTAAAATATTTGTATAAAATATTCTATTAGATTTGTCTCCTGTCCTTCCAAGAGAAACTTCACAGGATATAACAAAGTTCATCTACACACCACTTTTCAGAAAAACAGAAATGAGAAACAGACCATTTTTTACTTTTCCAGTGAAGTGAGATTCACCTCATATATATATTAAAGTCAATCCTACCACAAAATTACAGGATGTTTTTGATATGAAAGAGAAAAGCTTTTTTTATGGCAATACATCCAACATGACATTCTCTCATGATATAACTTGAAAATTCAGGAGATATGCATCAAACTGCCAAAGAGCAACTATTTTCCACTTGGAGATCCAAGTCATCAAAACACAGGAAGGTAGATTAATTCAAATGTAACAAGGGAAAGTTTTCAAACTGTTATTCACCTATTCACATCCTCAGAATAGAAACAGGCCAAAATCTTTCCTCATTATTCTCTTTATAGGGATTCATTCTGGCTTGAACATCTACCAAAGGTACTACGATGAATTTCAACAGAAAGCACTAGGAAGTGCTTTATGAATGACAAGAAATAGTCTGATACAAATATTTCAGCTGCATTGCGTGAATCTTTTGTTGGTTTTTAGCACAGCAGAACGCATTTGTGCATGAAGTGCTGATATAAGCAGCAGAGTGATTTAACTTTTGAAAGTACCTGCCAATGTCAACTGTAACTCAATCCCAACATCATACTGTCTGCTTCGGTAGAGTGCATGATACAGCATAACACCAACTTCATGTTTCATGTACTTTTATGCTAGCAGTGGATGAACAGACAATACTTGATCTTCCACAGGCTTTGTAAGTTACAAAAGTTTGTGAACAAGTTTCAATTAGCAGAATGACTAAGTACATGGTTGTATGCAATACTAAGCATCCCAAACTCAGATTTATAATTCCATAGAACCACAACATGAATGAATGAACAAACACATCCAAATCAAAGTGAATAAACTTCCAAGCACTTTACATAATTTAGATTTACATAAATTTACGTAATAGCACCTGTAGGCGCATCTATAACCAATTGTTTCAATACTTCCTAATTACGCTTGGCTGCCTTTATGCTTTTACTGAATGACTGCCATGTCAGACTTGATAAAATAATGATATGCTCAACATTAAGTGCAACATTATGTATAATAATGTCTTCAAAACAGAAATAAATCCTGCATTTTTGCTGTTTTCCATATTGCTTTCATTTCATTGCTTCCTTTTTGTTATACAGATCTAACATTGATTACCTAAAGAACAAATGTGTGATAAATTTGGAAGGGAAAAAAGTTATCTGTCAGAATGAGTCAATTAATGAAACTGGAATCACACCATTTTTGTTATTTTGGTCTCTGTGCACTAGAAACCAAGAGACAGTAACAGGAGTGTTTGGTTACCTTACTATTAACAAAAAAGGACTTTTAAAACTCTGATATGGCCTGTTCAAAGAAACAGAGAATTCCCCGGAAATATAAACAAGATTTTCAGAGAGAAGGTAGACTAAAGTTCCAACCATTTCTGACCCTTCCTTTTTTTTTTTAAGTAACCCCACAACTCAAATATCCATTGACGGATGCAGTCTGTTCTGTACACTGCTAATACTTCAAATGCAATCTGAAGTTATGACTTTGAAAATACTCTTGCATAATCAGATATACAAGAAAAACTAGTTAGATGACTCCGTTTCAATAACCATCTAAGAACCTGCTTTTCCACATGTGAATTTAAGAAAATAGGAAAGGGAGAAAACAGATTTGCAAAGTGTATAAAATTTTTAAAAGAACTCTTGAATAACTGACAGTCATGAAATTTAGATCTTAACTGAGAATTCCTACCTTCATCCCTCTAGTCTCATGACTACACAGCACATGGAAGAGAACACGCTGAACCTCTGCAATCACTGTACAGAAAAACACTTCTACAATGTAGATTTCCTTAACCATTGTCAGTATCTTCCAATTTATTTTCAAAACTTACTACAGTTTGGTCCCAGATCTAAAAGCAGATTCTAGAAGCCCTTGTAAATATTAGGTAATTGTCTCTTTCTGCCCTTATCAATACAGTGCTATTACTAACATATCACAAGAAGATCTTTACTTAGTTGACTGCTCATATATAAGGCCTCTACCTCTCTAGCTGATTCCACAAGCATCCATGATTACATAATTCATGTGGTTTCTGCTGTCTTAACTTTTAATTCCCTGCTACACATTAATAAAAAATAAGTAATAAATAAATACACTATCCTACTTTAAGACTGCACTGGAAAAATTTGATCCACAAATCACAAGATCTAAGTGATTAGACCACACCAACATGGGAAAAAAACAAACAAACAAACAAACAAAAAAACACAGAATAGCTCTCTGCAATCCAATATTCTATAGAGTGATTCAATAGGTCTTCACTATAGTGGGCCACATTAGTTAAGACGACATTTTTTCTAGCTGGATTTATGTTCTGCCACACAAAGTAGTGCCAAACTTTATTAAATGTAGTGATTTTCAAACAACTGATGTCCTGAAACACTGTCCTCCTCAGGAAAAAGGAATGAAGCAATATATCAAGATGGGATTGAACATTAAAAAATTTCCATTGGCTAGACATCCAGAAACCAAGTCAGGAAGAAACCTGAGATTAATTTGCTCACCCTAGGATCCCAACCACTACAGAATGTCCCTTCTATTGATTTTTCTACATGATTAACAAATATAAATATCCAAAGTAGCTGTACCACATTAAAAGCCTACTATTTTCTGTGATGCTCAATTCCCATATCTTAAAAATTAAAGCAGAATTCTCCCCAGAATATTTATTCCTGAGTTACCATGAACATTTCGTGTTACTCAATTATTCCAATCAATACCTGCAAACGCTCCAGCTGAGATGCTGACTTTCCTCTGAGGCAGAGAACGAGAGCCACAAATGCATTTAAGTCTTCCAGAGACAGGCTATGGACCTAAAACAGAGATGAAAGTAACATGTTATTTGAAGGCTCTGAAGAGAAACTGTTAAAATTGGCTCCTCTTTTTCTCAAGCACATCAAACATTTCTCAAGCACATCAAGACATTGATTTAAATCAATGACCTCATGGAGTTATGACAACCATGAATGTACTGTCTAGGAAAAGACACTTACATAGAACAAAAAACTTCCACAATTTGAATGAAGTGCATAGCTCACCATACCCATGTATAGCATATATACATGATTTCCACACATCAAACAAAATGCCCACCCTTCACATGTTCCCTTCTCCTATTCCCCTGAAGTTTCTTAATTACAGGAATTTTCTTCATATCCATAATGCTGAGCATAGTAAAACAAAACAAAACAAAAAACCAACAACAACAACAAAAAATCACTCTATAACCAAGCCCCAAAACAAAAAACACCTCAATGAGCCACAGATGTGATGAACATTAGGATTTATTTCAAATGCTTACATGGTTACCTGTTGAAAACTTAAAATAATAATCTAAACTATTTCAATTACCTATTTTAAGTTAAAATTCAGGATTGAAAAAAACATACCTGGATTCTTTCACTAGGTTACATAGTGATGTGAGAAAAACTCAAAACTCTAAGAAAACTACATCTAAAATGCTTAAGTGAGAAAACATGAAGGAAAATTCTATATTATTGTAACAGTTCACTCAAATTCTACCAGAAAAGGGAGAATATGGGGCATTTACTGATGTGAAAAAGTATGCTTGGATTTTGTAGATGCACATGGTCAACCTCAGAGGAAAGACAGTGCCTCTAGAGCAGCTGGACTGACTCCGTGACTGTCTAATTCTGATCATCTGCTTCCTCTGTAAGAACAGTAAATTATACGTGTGCAACAAGACAAAATATCTGCTACAGTTGTTGAGACTACAAAGAGGACTCTAAGTGAGAGCCACAAGGCATTGAAATTCAGTATCAGCTGGAACTTGAGGGAAGGTTTCTCTTGCAAAAGTGAGGAAGTGTGTAATGTGGGATTACAGTACAGCTAAAAGGCTGCCTACAACTCTGCTTTGTCTGTCTTTTAACAGCTTGATTTTCAGGGAATGTTGTGCATATCCCACTTCAATCTCTTATGAATTTTAGCTAAGGCTATCATTAATTACAAAGTAAGAAAAAAAAAAAGAATGAAGGAGAGAAAATAAAAATATTGATGTAAATGAACAGGAAAAAAAACCCACAAAACAACACTAAGAAGCCATCTATGATTACTTCATACATTTATTTGCTTAAGAGTAATCTTCAAGATATAAATTACTCAACCACTATTGAGAGTTGTTTTATTTTGCTTTTCTCATCAGGCCTTGTTGCTTATCCCATTGTAAAATACTTTCCTCTCTATGAAGTTATTAAAACTTGCATAATGTAAGGGATATCTGAGAAGTTTTAAGTTTCCAATTGCTCCTTGGTATTCATTAACTCCACCTGGCTGCTAAGATCTGATAATGGCCCTCCGTCACCCTGTATTTCAAGTCAGGTGTCACCTTTGTGTAGATGGCAACACGTCTGCAAATTTTATCCATTGCAGTAACAGAAAAAGTGACTTATATCTACAGAGCAATTCTTAATACTTGCACAATTTTGTCCTAAGAAAAGTAAGTCAAAGTCTTCTTGCAAATACAACAGGAAAAAAAAAAGTCCCCAAGAGAGTAGACCAATAAAAATGTTTACCAATGTCAAAACATTTCTTTAGAGAAATATTTTATTCAGTATCCCAAGTCAGTGAGTAATCACACTTGCATTGTCAGATTTCTTCTAAAAATGTAGGAGCTTAAAATATTGTTTCTATCTCCCCTTTCTTTGGAGGCTCTACAGTTTTATCTCTGAAGTGATTCACTCCTTTCGCCTTTTAAAAGACATTTAAATGTCTTTTTTATTGTCATTTTTTCACTATTTTTCTTCTCAATTGGAGTATATTTGAAAAGTACCCTCATTGAAAAAATTACTCTTTAAATCATGCTTTATATGCTGTTATGGCACACACTTTGAGGAAGCCTGGTTGGTCAGTATGCTGGTTCCTCGAAAAAAAAAAAAAAAAACAGTTTTAGGTTGGTTTAAATGATATCTAACAGAATTGTTGAGACGTTTATTTCTCCCTCATATGATGGCGTGCCTCTAATGGAAGCCTAATATTAGGCAACTTAAATCCCTTTGAGTTAACAATCCCCTTTAACTCTTTAATAAAAATTCAAGACTGAAGTGTAAAGACAAGAATTAGGCCACAGCTAGACAAGCATTGTTTTCTCAGCTAAAAAAACAAATGGAGGCAGTATTGCCAGCTCAAAGCATGGCTTCTGACACTTACTCTTGCTCTTCCTTTCAAACACACCATGAAAACAAATGGACAACAACTTCAGAGAACTAAAAAAAAAGAGTTAAAAACAACTAAGCAATGAAAAACATTTTGATCCAAATCAATTTGCTAGTCTGGTTCACAGGGTAGATTGTATTTATGCTTCTCAGAGGGCAGAAGAGAATCAGGAAAATGGGACAGGTGTTGAGAAACTGGTACTGCCATGAAAAACCTTCCATCAAGCTAAGCCCTTTTAACATGATCTCTCTGCTAGTCTTCTTGCTGAAATTACAAGCTGCAAAGCTGTTTTTCCTCTTCGTTTTCAATGTTAGCCACTGGATAATAAATTCTGAAGGTCATATCCCTAAACACCTTTTTTTCTTCATTTTATTAATATGCTGCGATCAATCCATACATCTGTAGGTGTTCCATCATGTTACTCAACTTCTTAATGCCACGAAAGAAACCTTTCTCAAATAATTCGGTAATCATGCTACGGAAGGATACATAGAATAGCATGATAAATGAATGAAACAGTGAAAACATATCATATCCAAATATAAAAAACACTTAAAGTATGTTTTTCAAGCTAAGTGCACAATTCTTATCTTGTTGAATAGAAACAGTAAGGCATGAAATGTTGTTTCATGACTTTGATCTTCAAAAAACTTTCCATTAATATTTTGCTATGCAAAGATTAAAGAAAAAAGGAGCTACATGGATCATTTGTAGAATTCCCATACATACTGCCTCAATGTGTCATCTAAGTTTGAGCAAACATACACGAAGGAAAAAGAACAGAAAAGCCATGGAGATCCTGTTTTCATGCATCATAAAACACTATAATTCTGTCATTGAGGCAAGTGAAGTATGAAAAAGCAAAACAAAAGACGAAACAGTTCAGAGTAAGAAAAAGTGCAACAAAGCTTATCAGATTAGATAAAGGCATTCTAATTTTCTCATCCTCAGAGAGGAAAATCTACTTGTGAGATCACCATTTGAAAGGTGGCAAGTACAGACAACATATTAAATACCTATGAGAAATATAAATAATAAAGTGTTATTGCATTTAATCTTGCATTCCTTTTTATTACAATTAAGGTAGTCTGCAGGCTGCCAAGCATTTAGAATTATAGCAAAACTACTACCTAATGATCCCCTATTACTCAGACTTTAATAAGCAGAACCATATCCTCAATTCTGGCTTGAAATGGAATAGATTGACAAAGTAGTATGAAAAAATAGTGAGAGCTGACTAAATATTTATACTGCCTGTTTGCCCAGCCTGCATAGTCACCTGAGGGGATGTCTCCTTTTGATGACACTAAGGAAACACTAAGAAAAGCTCTAATTTGCGAACAGGTCCCCAAAAGGCTGGGAAATCCCTCAGTTTACACTTTGTCCGTTAAACTGCCCAAGGGGTTTTGTCATGGGCATGGGAGAGTTATTATGAACTACTAAAAAAATATAAGTGTTTCTTAAACAGGACGATGCATGTTAAATGAAGTAATTAAAATACTGTAATGCAGTACTATTATATTTGATCAACTATGCCTTCAGTAAAGATTATGAGAAAAATTGACCACAGGCCAACAAAAAAGAGTTTACTAGTCAATCACACCTATAAGGGATGACAGCTGAAGAAGCAGTAACTGTCCCAGTTACCTGCAGCATTAGATAGGCCACCAAGCAGCAGAATCCTGCAACAGGTGCTTCTAGAGCTTGGAGCTCTTCCATCAAATCCTGAAGATGAAAGCATGCCAGAAATGTACTGTACCGTTGCTTTTCCACTTCAGGTCCCTTGGCAAACCACAGTGTTTTCAAATTAGGTGTTCCACCTACAAAAGAAATCCATTATTTTATCTTGGCAGCATCAAGATAAAACATGCCTTCCTAAGTAAAATTTGAAAGGAAACAACTGATCTGCTCTTGGCACTCGCAAGGACCACAGAGCGACAGTAAAATGTATTTGACAAAACTTGGCATTTGAAAGAAACACAAAATATTAAGGCCTCTAATTTAACCAAGTTGTATCAAATACAGCAACATTTAAGCAGAGTGGACTGAATTCAACTGTTACAACAACACATACAACCTTGAGACAACAGATATTTAGCTTTTGCAAGAACGTTTGCCTTGAAGCGTGTGCTTTTCCTTGGTGACCCAGAGCTTTAAATGAGGTAAGTTTCATTATAAAAAATGATTCAACAGGATACAACCACATCCTTCTTCTCTCTCCTAGCAACAGTGCATCAGATCCCCTCAGGATGCTAGAATTGCCTTTCTCACAACCACCTGCTTTAAGAAACAAACTGGCCACCTACACCATTTACTGGCATGCACTCTCCACTTAACACTGCTAGCACGATTCTTCTGCATTAGGTTCACTAGAAAGTTTGGGGAAGGAAAAAAAAATCAAGGCTATCTGGCAGTTCATACTCTCTAGTCTACTGTATGAAACATTACTACAAACACATGCAAAAGAACAACCATCATTTATGTATATCTTTTCAGGCTTTTTTATAGTACCATTCACCACGGTGACTAAATGCTTAATATTTATTCCACGTTGCCACCTCCCAACTTGTGACGTGTGAACTAATGTAAAATTTGCTCCCCATTTAAATTACATTTAGTCCATTATCAAAATAAACATTAATGCATGTGAAATAACAGACCAGCTAACTGGTTATGCCTAAGAATCCCAATTAAAGACAGAACCCTACCATAAAACACTGCTGCTTCTGTAGTTAAATAAAAAGGTGTGAATTTTAAATGTGGACCAATTACGCTGCATTTGGTAACACCTTTTTTTTTTTTGTGACATGCAGCAGCTGTAGTCCAGTTAGGAACACTTGGTGATAATAAACGGTTAAAGTGACAAGGTGCTAAATCTACATAGATGCTGTTTATTTAGCCAAGAAAACTCATTTACCAAATGGTATTAATTCTTCAGAGAGGGTGAAACTAGAAAGTTCTTGGTATTTTCTTTCTTCATCTCCTTGGTGTATGTTTGTCTTACTATTTTTAAGACCAACTTTCTGTTCAAAAGTTTTAACTATGTAAAGAGCTATAATTGTAAAATCCATAAGTTTCTAACCTTAACCTTACTTCGTAGGAAAACATATATATTACATTAAAAATACCAATAGCTTGATTTGGGTTAAACATGTGGTTAGCAATATCACAAACACTGGCAGCAACAGGACCAGTATAGACAGCACCGTAAGAGATTCAGACTGCTGTTTTTGATAGTGGTAATTGTTGTATTGAGAAAGAAAATAAAAATAAAATAAATAAAAAAAGAACAGCACAGTGACTTCGAGGAAGAAATAGATATGCAAAGATAATATGCATAAAACTAAAACAAAGCCAACTTTCCCAATCAACGCTAACCAGCTGTAAGGGGAGACAATTTTTAAGTAGGTAAACTCAAAGAGTTTTGATGGCTTCTGCTTTCCCAAAAGTTCACATTCAGCCACATATGGAGAAAGACTCCAAGAATCAGTTAAAGGAAAGTACTCTTTCCATCTGTACTTTTTAAAAATGAATTGCATCCAAGGGTATACCTAATAATAGAAATTTTTCTTCCTTCAGAGTAAAACCATGAACTACATCAATAATCAAGGCTACATATCTATATTGAGAGAGCTCAACAAAAAATTCAAGACATCTTTTCCATAAACAGTTCGTTATACTTTCAGAAGTGACATCAACTTGTGCCTGGGAAAATGAGGTACTGATGAATTATGAGTTATTTACTCTGGGGAAGAAAACTTGACACTACCTCCTTTTGGAACATACCTGCCAAAACCATTATTTTTATGAAAGGGTCTCAATGCATTCAACAAATAATTAAATCCATGTCATAACCAAGAGAGAGAGAGACATTTATTAACCGTTAAATGAAAGATCAGTAAAAATGAACAAATATTCTAAAGTTTAATGACTTTCCCATGACCACATGTACAGCCAGCAACAGACCTAAATTCATACACAGCAGACCCCCAAAACAGTTTTCTGCTCTACTTGCAACCTCACTACATACTTTACAGCAATTATAAAAACATTTCTGAAAAAGAGAAATTTATTTGTAAAGGAATGAGAAATATTTTGCTTACTGAACACGTCTAAATATTTACTAAATTAACTTTAAAATGACAACAACAGCAAACCTGAAAAACAAAAGGGAGTGAAACAGAAGAAAACATGCTTAAAAGTATAACAGATACATCTTTACAGTAAAGATTAGTCAGGAGAAAATTATCTATGCTATTTGGGTCATAGGAGCCATAAGGTCCCATGAATTACAGAGAGAGACTTAAATGCTGCATATGATTATGCCTCTTCTCAACATGCACTAAACTGTGTGAAAACTGTATTCAGCAGTGTGCAATCTGTAGTCCTTGGGCACTCCCAGAAAGAGAGCATCACAAAGACGTCCATGGAAATCTAGAAGTAGTACTTGCTTAAATACAAACACAGACAAACAACAAGTGAGAGAAAAGTAATTTGTTATTTTTTCCTTTTCACTCATACATATAAAGACATTGTCATATAGGAAGCATTGTGAAAAATAAGAGCACTTAAAGGGAAGACAAATATTTATTTCATTTGTTTTAACTTCAATAACTGATTTACAAATATGGAATGCATGTGAAAGTTGTGGAATGCATTACCAATATGACATCATTGAACTTCGGGCTTATACGAAGGTGACCCTCACATTCATACCGACTTATGTCATGTCATCATTCTGTATATAGATATAAATGTATATTATTTACTGTTCATTTACTGTTTGAAGTAATAACTATTGAAATTTCATTTTATAACACCAGTAATAGAACTTTAACATTTCTTTGTTTTACATGCTCATGCAAATACTAAGCAACAAAGATCGGTTTATAAAAATGTTATAATGCTCAACAGGAATGCTCATCATTAACTTGTGAACAACCTTGGCCAATTCTAAAGATGCCTTAAATCCAAATGCAAATTAAATCTGACCATTAAAGAAGCATTCAGAAGACAGTAATTTGAACTTGAGCATACTCATGACATATTCCTTTAAGATGTAATGATTAGAAGACTGAAAGTATATCCAAACTCCTGAAGTATAAAGTAGTCTGCACGCACAACCAGCTAAAATATCCTACATGTTTTCAGAAATAAAATGGAATGCAGAATTCGTACTTTCCCAGTAAAGATTTTTAAATCTCCTGTTCCATAACAAACTGCACACACATCAAATAGATTGGCTACCTTCACAACATATGGATGTTAAACAGTAATTTCTTAGATCACAGACCTTCTAACAAAATTCATTTCTCAGAGATAAATTTTGTTTTTATTTTATCAATTTAAGTAGTGCTTTGTCAATGTGTGGGAAACATCACAACCACATTCATTCAAATGAAAGGAAACATTCCAGAAGGGAGATAGAGAACATGAGCAAGCGCAGATGACAATTCAGCAGATTCTCTCTCAAGAAAAATACACACACATAATAAACCCTGTACTTTAAATGTATTTTAAACTGCCACCTTAAAGTCTTAAGGATTCAATGTTTCATTAAAAACCCTTATATTTGATACATTACCTGCAAGCCTTTTAGATGCAAGACAGTTCTGCTGTTTTATACACAAAAAAAATCCATTTATCAGTGGGATTTTTTTTTAAGACCAACGTGAAATTTATATTTAGTGATATACATTATAGTTCAAAATTAATATCAAATAATATTTGTTCAGACTTTTTAATCTAAATCAAACACGACAGAGTCAAGAATTCACATATATTCTCAGCATATTACTAAACAATGAACTACTGAAGTACTTGCGATGATGAGGCTATTGTTTTTTCCCAAAAATATAAAACAAAGAACTTTCCCAGTTTGACTGCACCTGTAATTTTTCGAATAGTTCCTATTAAGGTTTCTTTCTTTTTTTTTTTTTTTTAGTAACCTGATCTTGATTGACAGCTTTGAACTCCAACTTCCTTTAGCAACTTTTTTAAGTGAGCTCTAAATACAATCCCTGTCTGAAAAATGTGATGCGCTGTTGAGAACCTTATTTGGTGAATTAGAAAGTCATGCTGTGGAAAATAAAAGATGCATGAGCGAATGTAAGGCATACAAATATGGACTGCAAAAATTTTAGAAAAATATTTGTTCGCTGAAGGAATGACAACAGAGCACTAAAAATAAACACCAGAAGTCCTCCTCCCCTTTTTTAATAGTCTGCTAGAACAGTCCTTCATTACTGATTTAGTAAAGATTATGTCTCTGAAGATGCTGTTTTTACAAACTCCTGATATGCATTTGCTGCACACAAACAAAGTAATTTGAAATCCTATTTACTGTCAACATGAAGGTGGATTCTGTGTGTAGTATGTTGCAGGGCAGTAGAAACAGAGCACATACCTCTCCAAGAAAGGAGGAAGGTACTATACTATCTGGGAAAGAAAATTTCACAACAATAAATACAGTATATCTGCCATGCAAACAGAAATGTAACGACATAGGTATCATTTATACTTTGTTGAGTTTTTGTTTGTTTTTAAAAATGCATGCTCCCAGACCATTACATGCTGAAATAAAACAGTTCTACAGAACAGACAAATCAACTTTTACCCTGCATATTCATATCCATTTGGAAAATTTCACAGCAATTTCATGCTATCATCAAGTCAATTAGATAATCACTCTTCTAATAGCATATCAGGGCTACTGGACAGTGAAACTACTGTATATCAAATGCAGGTTTGTTTGTACTTTGTTTATATAACTCAATTCTTTCCAAACAGTTCCTTTCAAAAGGATTTTGAAAAGGCTGCTATCTAAGATCAGCTGTTTTTCCTTCATACTTGAATTTGAAGACTCTTATTAAATATTACGACTTTTAATCACGAAGATAAACATACCATCTTAGGATACCTTGAGACAATTTATTGTAACCACAGAAAATTACAAACAGGTAGCTTCTAAAGCCCCCCCCCCCCCCAAAAAAAAAAAAGGGGAAAAAAAGAAAAAAAAAAAGAGCATGCTCCAGCTTGATGTTTATGTTCACTACAAAGAAGTGAAGGCATTTTCCTCAACAAGGTATCACTGATATATCAATGGAACTAATATATTTCATATAAAAATTAAAAAACTTCCAGCTTCTGATCCACATGCTAGTGGTTGAATAGAGAGGGATACAGCTGTGAGAATAAAGGTAGAGGGGTTACAAGTCCAATAGCATTGTCAAATTAAAAATTACAACAATTTTCCTTCTGAAATAACAAAAATAATACACTACTATTTATTTCCTATGCTAAATTGAACAGCATCAAACCATTTAGTGATAACAGGATAAGTGACATACACCAAGCCCAATCTTTTAACTACAGTGTACTTCCTCATAAATACATTCTTAATAATACTGATTTCACAAAGAGTGTTTAAGAATCCGTACTTTACCAAAGGAAAGAAAATGTGAACACACAAAACACTTGATGCTTAAGGCAGTAAAAGACACTACACAAAAACAAGTAACTGATAACAGATAACTACATTTTTTTTTTTAATTTGAAACTGGATTCTCTCTTCTGGGTTGTCTCAAGTGATCTAAAATGATCCTTTTTTATATTCTCCACCAATCTCATTAACACATTCTCTCAAACAGCTCAATAGGAGAATTTTAATACAGCCCTACACACCACTTACACTGGCCTCAGAGCAGCATTTAGAACCTTTAAGGAATTGTTTGCATTTTCGAATGGATGTTTGAATTAGCACCGGGTTTAACAAGACACAGTAATAAAATGTAGCTCAAAGCGGAATCCTAGTATAATTACATAGGGCAATTAAAAGCAATTACAGGCATGTAGCATTTCTAATTTAGCTCCTTGTTCTCCACAATCATTTTGGATACCATATCAAATATCTGATGATATATTTTCCAACCTGATTTTAGTGATGTCATTATTTCAGATTTAAACACATTTTTATTCTACCTGGAAGAGGAGGCTGCACAGGTTGTATCACCTCTGGCTGCTGCAGAGGATTTCCAAAATAGACAAACCACTCTTTCACAGAAGGACAGGCTCCACCTAAACAAAGACAGAATTGGGTGAGTAAGTCCAGTGCAAGCATTGATACTTGCGTAAAAGTTGGAAGCAGTGGTGGTCAGGGTTCTAAGTAAAAGGAAGTACTTCACAACGACTTGTTTGCTCTACTTCTTTGAAATTAAAACACAAAAGATTAGTTTTAGTATCCTTATGACAAATCATCAGAAAAAGTGAAGAGAGTTTGAATTATGTACCATAAACATGAGTTTGGAGTTGGGAACCACAGCCAAAAATATAAGTACAAAAGTCTGTGGAAAGCATTCGAAAACATCTTTCAGCCAACTTTAGGCCCTCCCATTCCAAGGCAGTTCAGGCAGGATGGAGGCATCTGGTGTAGTTTAGGGACCTGCATGAACTACCTCAGCCTCTCGGGGCCACAAACGCAGACAATCCTTAATATGGTCCTCCTGCCAGTTTGCCCTGATAATTCCTGTATCAGGATTTACAACAAAGTCTTTACAGGAAGCCTTGATGGCTATCTATTTGAAAGCTGACAGCAATGGAGTCACCCCAGTCAGATGCAGAGCTTTTAGAGACCATCGTTCCAGATCTTTTATCCGGTATAAAGGGATTGTTTATGCCTAATAGCTCAAGTGGCTTCCTAGCCCTCCAAACCCCAACCTCAGCCTTGCCCAATGTAAAGATTAAGGCGTCTCTTAACTTAAAAGTTTCATTACTTGAGCCACATGCTCCCCACCCCATACTGGCTTTGAAGCTGAGCTCACATTAAAATCAAAGGGAAGGTGGTACCTTACTTCTCTGCATCACTCAGAACATGTCTGCCGTAAGGGTGTTGGGGGGAGGAAGACAGGACAGTCAGTTACCAGTTCTGATTTCTGTTGTACAAAGCTGACCTAACCAAGGTCAGTTTCCAGATTCACAGAATTGCATCTATAAATCCTTCCAGCTCTCACTCAGTGTTTTTGAGATACAGGGGGTTTCAGTGGTACTAACAACAAATCCCTGCCTTTTGTCATTAATTCCCATCACTGTGCATTTTGATTCACATAGATTTCTTATGCCACAATGTGAACCCCCAAAAAATCTTTACCTAGCATAAAACATCAAAGACACACAAACAACAACCAACTCTCCAACACTCTCCTCCTCTTGTCTCCCCCATCTCAAAAACTTTGGTCACATTAGTTTCCTGACCTTGTCCACAGTTCAGTGCAGAAAATGACTGCTGGCATGAATGAGCAATAGCATGTCATGGTGCAGGGGAAGAATAAACCTCAGATGGGGTGCTAGACTCAGGAATAAGAGGAGGGGAAAAGAACTTGACAAAATCTGTTTTACTGCCCTGCTTCTTCTACCTTCCTTAAGCATGGACCTGCAGCACAAACTCCCAATGAAGGTGAAGGACTGAAGAGTCAGCAACTGGACTGCAAGGGACAGCACTACACCTGTGCTTACCATGCTTTGTTGTTTGAAAACTGTTGATGTGAAGAATAAAATGAAAAATGCCTAGGCTGGGGGAAAAAAAACCAACACATTCAACTGCACATTCCAAGAGCTGAAGAGTCTCAAATCTTGATTATAAATCATTGCCTATGATAATGTTTTTCCGTTAAGAAAACCTTCCAATTTAATATCCCAAAGTCACTTTCAGAAAGCATTTTCATGTTTTAGCACTGTTTGAAGCCATTACGTAAATGACTCTGCTTTATCCAATCCATTCAACCTCCTAAATTTTAGCCTGGTTTCTTAAGGAAGCAAGGCTTATATAATTAGGATGTCTGTCTTTTAACTAATTGATGGACCCACTGATTTTTTCAACTAACTCTGAAACAGCACAAAAGATTTCAACTGTATGAAACAGCAAAACATTGCATGAAACTGGTGACTCAGCTGACAGATCCTATTAGGGCACCAACTGAAAGAAAGGCAGGAAAGTCAAGTTACCTGTTCTGTCTGAATGCACTGGATGGCCAAGCAATAAACCAATAGCTACGGGAGACACAAAGTTGAGTAAAAAAAAAAGTACATGGTATTTGGGTAGAACAACAAACGAGAGGGGACATACTTGAGAACACAATATATTGCAGAAGGTCCTGCAAATTCACAGCACATTAACCTAGCAAGAACTGAATTGAAAGGTGATTACTAAATGCCAAGTCTTCTGGCATGGAATTATCTCTGGGGAAAAAAGTAGTCTAATTTTTGAAACATTTTTTCCCCCACGATACACATATAGATTATCAGCACTGAAATTCAAAAACATGATTTCCTTTGCTTAAATAGACCCTGTATAACCTGTGAAAGTACTGCCTAGTAGCTTAAGGAAAATTTCAGCTATGTGCAAAACATTGAACTAAGAGACTGCTGGAAACGGTGTGCTCCTCTACACCTGCACCACCGCCAACTCTACTGAGCAGTCACTTGTGATAACTGGCAAAAATTATACTAATGGCCTGTTTTTGACAGTGTCAAAGGCATGGTCAGCCTGGGCTGCTAATCTTAGAACTGGGAGTGATGCCAGGACTTCCAGGAGCTGGCCACGTGTTTAGGCCGAATTACATAACCTTGCAACTGGTGCAGGTATTTCCATGGACTGAGCTAGTGCCAAAACCCGTCGGCTTTGTTCCGAACTCTTTGTGTACAAAAGAAAGAGCTTGGCTGGTATATCAGGCTGCACTATATACTGTTATTTTTCCCTCCTCCTCGATTTTTTCTAACAGTACAGTTGTTCTAGGAACAATGTTGAAAGTTGACAACTTATGTATCACTATAAAGCAATATTCCACCTAGTGCTCAGAAGAAGCTCTGGTAATATTAATTATATTTTTAATAAACACAAGCAACAAGTGCTGTACGATCAAGATCATCCTCCTTCCTTTTTTTTTTTTTTTTTTTTGGTGGGGTGAAAATAAGGCTCTTATTCTAGTAATACTTTGGTAAGTAAATGTATGCACTTGCTTACCATACATCAAACTACAGCCGAAGTGACAGCTTCACGAGCAGTTCTTTCAGCAGTCTTGTTAACTTTTTCCGGTGACCATTGATTTGCTGATTCCCACTCCCTGCTATTCCCTCAGGTTGTTTTACCACAACTGTTTGTGACTACACAGAGTCAGATAGGGAAACAGAACCAGGTTAGTTACCTGACTGCAAGAAAGTCAGGGAAGAGAAAAATGAGCTATTTTCAGTTTGTCACCATGTAGCTGCACAAAGAGCTGCACCGGCACAGCTGAGAGGTTGCACAGGGACTGAAAGCAATGGCTGTGCAAGAAAATTACACTGGCAGTGGCAGCAAAATAAATGCTGGCAAAGTGGCATGGTCTATGCAGGTGATTTCAAAGGATATGATGACATCCAGCTCCTATTGACTCTTGGGTATCTTAGGCACCTAAAAATCTTAACCTAAATAAACAAAACGTAAGAGGTTCTTGTTTCAGGGTTGATGGAGCAGTTTACATTATTTTTAATATGTTCTTAACTAAAACAGCAATTGCCGCTTTTACAAAGTGTTGGCTGTTTTGTTATCCTTATTTAACACTAAATAAGAAGATTTGCAAACTGCAAAGAGGTCATATCCAAACCAGGAATCTTATAATTGAGGGATCTTAAGGAATAAAAGTGGGTATACATACGTCTCCACTGCACACTGGAACATTGTGTAGTTAGCCGACTTGATTTTACAAGAGCTACACTGGCAATTGTTTCTCTACAGCAGCAGGCTCCAGCCTAATTTAATTGGTTGCCTCCTTCCAGTAAGCTCTTCTTTTTAATGCTAATCTAAAGTAATTCTACATTATATGACAATCTACATACAGTGTTGTTTACACCTCCCCTTCCTACCCCTCACTGAACTACAAAAAAGTCAGACTTTATCCGAGTGAAACTCGTAAAAGATTCTACTTACTTTGTAGAGAACACTATTGCCTTGTAGCTCTACAAGGAAATTCATTAAAAAATAATGCTGACATTCACTTACAAATTTCCATACAGAATCTGATTAATGGTCTACACTCTTGACCTGAAAGCAACTATACACTGGAGTAAATACCAACCAACCAAACCATGAACGACTAGGAAGTGACACAGTTAATGCAGACAGAGGTAGATACAAGCAATAAAAATGCAGATTTATTACAGTAGCCATGCAGACAAGCTCTACCTACCTTTTTGGAAAGGTTAAGGATTGGGGGTGTTCAGCATGATTTACTTTACAAAACTGTTTCTGGAATTTGAAGCATGAACTGACAGCAAGTAAAACATGTTATCCATGGTTCTATTCTAAAATCGCTTTCTTAAAAGAAGACCTCTTTCAAATTTCATTTTCATTACAATTCTAAATTAATGTTTCTATATTTCAATTCTAATCTTCTTCATCTGACCACTACAAACACTAACACAAATGCAAATCTGCCTACTACCCTGCCATCCTGCAGCAACAATTGTTAATTAGAAGTTTTGGTACTGGGTGTTTCTGAAAACATCAGTGAATATCCTGCTGCGCAGAGGAACAAACAAAACCCAATGAAGTTATAATTGTCTACAAAATTTAGAGGCAATAGGCTGAAAAATGAAAGATGACAGATGTGCATGACTACTGCTGAGCTTTTTGTTATTCTCTCTAAAGGACTATGTAAACTCTTACTCAGTTTTTCTTATTTTTTCCTATTATGGTATGACTTCAATTTCTAGTTGGTGAAGGAAGTCAGGTACTTCATTTATATGGCCTTTCTAAGCACATGGTTTAAATATTAAGTTGATTGTGGGGCACTTTCATCAATACAAATGTAAAGTGATTAACAAAGAGAAAACAGCATATTAAAAAGAATAAAAGTGCATTTTTTCAAGTCACTGCCTAAAAGCCACTGGGAGCATGAAATAAAAGCCACCACAGCTAAAGATAACATTTAAGTAATGACTCTTAATAGTGTAAAATTTGTACAAGGATGCACATAAAAATTTTGTCTTAAAGTAGAATAGAAGCACAGATAACATACCTACTGCAGTATCTGTTTATACAACTGGATAAAGAAATCTTACTTTCTTCCACCTTGATGAAAGAATTAATAATCACTGGCATGACTGCTTGTGTATTACTGCCATAACTGCATTTGCCTATCAGATGTTCTTAAAATCATAGACTTAAAATCAACAGAAGGTAAAACGGTAACTGTTTTGTAGAAGTGTATTACAGCTGACATTAATTCATCGGGAGATACTTAGTAAAACAAAACAAGGCTTTATATCCTCTCAAACTCTTAAAATATTCTAAATGTCTTAGTTTTGCTCAATCTTTTGATGATTAACAACTTTTACAACTTCCCATTTATCAACAAAAAAATATATTTTTTAAAATCTCTTGAAAAGTACTGAAAATTAACAGCATGTAGAAAAACTACAATTTCATTGTCAAGTTTTCTTTTGATTCCTTACAAACTACATCTCAGTTGCCCACAGTTTTTATCCTAAATGCCATGCAGAAGTAGCTACTGAAACAACAAGTTCAAGATTTCATATTTCAGAATTCAAAGTACACTTGAATAATGGTGTAAGTAGGCTAACCCATACCTTTTCCAGATTCCAACAACACAGAATAAACATGCTGACGAGCAGGGCGAAAGATGAGTGCCTGTCCAGGAATCTCTGTATCGCGATCATCTTCCAAAGAGTTGCTGCACTCAATCACTCCATTACTCAGGATATTGAAGATTACGTAATTTTCAGATTGGATGTGTTGTTCCTTAGCTAACTGTTCAAAGAAAGAAGAAGGCGTTATCTCCAAAATTAAGAATGATCAAAAAGTAATAAAACATATCCATTGTTAGAGGAATCGGTACAAGTGGACAGAGTGGTCAGGAAAGGAACAAGCACTTTTTCAAAAAAACAGGAGTATACTATGTTTTCAGACACCTATCTTTTTATAAATAGGAATTCCCAGGAAACCCATCATTGCCTTTCTCTTAATCACTCCTTGAATTCTTAAATCTTGAGCGTTTTTTTTTCACAACACCTTTTTAGAGAGTAATCATGCTTAGAATGAGTTCTGAATTCAGACATAAAAAAATGAGCTGTCCTCCATTAGCCACTCTTCTTCAAGAGTTCTTCCCTTTCTAAAAAGTGTATATACACTTCAAAAAAAAAAAAAAAAAAGTACAACACTTGAGTGAAGGCATGACAAAACCCAAACTTTTCATTTCATTGTAAGACAAGCTATACAAGACAGTCCCTTTTCTTTCCTGAGAGTAGTTGGATTTGTGTACTTTACATAGTGGTGAAATTAGAATACTGAAACTTCACCACACTTTTACTTTGTGATAGCTTTTTCTCTCAAGGAAAGAAATACAGTCTACTCCAGTGAGGAAACAAGGTCTCCAGCCTTGCTGAAAAGCAGAATCACAGCATCAGGCTGCAGGCTTGCCACCCACCGGATGCAGGCACATCAAATGAATACAGGCAGCCAGGGTACCTACGGGGACAGCTGGTCTGGACCATCTTACAAACAAAGCTGCTCTTAGGTACCCTACTCTTAACTAACCTGGATTGGCCAAGTGCAGAGCCAGCCATACTTTCTACTTCCAAACCTCAAACCCAAACTACAGGGGTCTAATTCTCCTGGACCCATGCTTTATGGTGCACAGGCACAGAAGTTTCTCTGCTTGGCATTCCCTGCATGTGTCGCGCTATCCGTATTATTTGGGTTGTGCCATCTACACAGCTACCTCAGTCTTTTTCGCAGGGAATTACCAGACCTCTGGCCAGAGAAACTCATCATCTCTGCAGGATCCTGGTACCTACAACCCTAGGGACTCAGGAGTTCAAAGCTGCAGTCAAACACTGGCCATTACTGATCAAAACTAATTCTATGGAAAGGTCATACTTCCCAAATAACTGCTCACATGAGCATACAATGAATGACAGGCTTCTATATAAATGGCCAGTCAACAGAGCATTTTCTTACAGCAATAAATTACTGGTTACCCAGGAAGAAATTCTTCAGTATTGCTGATGTACTGAAAGAATGTAATCTCCCAAATCCACTCTTGTATAAAACAAAACCAAAAAAGTTTTCTGAGCATGATTTGAATAAAGCACCACGGAACTATTTCAGACAAACCTTCACAACTACGAGATCATTTGAAAATGCTAGTTTCTTATCATTTGCAAATAGCATACATATCCTAATGTACTGGAAAAAAAAAAAGCTGATTTCAATAGTAAAGTTGTTTTCGATGCTGTATCTTGAAAAATATTTCTAATTTACACATGCAGACAGCTAGAAAGGTATGTTCTTCTTCCCTGAGGGAACCAGGAACATGAGGCTATGTCCTTAAGGTTGGAACTGAGCTGTGTATGCCATTTGTGCGCAGTTTAGATAATGTGCAAGTCAAGTAGAATTACATTGTGGATTTCAAAATATGAAACAAAGCACACACATAACATATATAAATATTTAAACACCTGTAACAGAAAAGCAGAAGACAACATGTCTTCAACTTTGACTGTAATTTCCTTGGCTCAGGTACAAGCTTAACGTGGGATTTATGCAGTAAGAGTGAGGCATTCTTCAATGGAGCTTCTAAACATTATTATTTCTGTACAGCAGTAGCTCAGCATGATGCTAGAGAACTGCAACACTATAAATGAAAGATTAAACCGAGAAATAATGACCACTTGTCATAAAGACCACACAGTACATTCTCTTAAGAAGTAAGGATATTAATACTATTGCCCTGGCTGTAATCCCACCTAGATAATTACATTCTGCCTAATTTTTCCTTGCACTTCAAGCATAAACAGTATTTTTCAACACTTCATTAGGATGTAGTGTTATTGTTTTTCTAATGATGTCCTCTATTTAACTAGTACAGTCAAAAATTACATGTATTGTATCTACATGTGGTTAACATCAAACCCAAAGACATCTGCAGTTTAGCTGAAATGATCATTGCATAGGTTTTAATTTAGCTTTTAAATGTTTCAGAGTCTTCTTGAAAAGGAAAATGTAAATTATATAATTAGAGTAATATAATGAGGAAACAAAAATAGTCTCAAAGCAAAGTTGCAAGATAAGTAAGAGACAGACAAAATAGGGAGTTAGTAGATGACTAATACAGGGTACAAAAGCCACTACCTCCTGTAGCCTTTTTTTTTTTTTTCAATTAAACCTCAATATATTCTCTGAATTGCTATG
This sequence comes from Cygnus olor, assembly GCF_009769625.2. Classification (NCBI taxonomy): domain Eukaryota; kingdom Metazoa; phylum Chordata; class Aves; order Anseriformes; family Anatidae; genus Cygnus; species Cygnus olor. The sequence continues at coordinate 77,018,809 of NC_049171.1, read as the reverse complement.
AATTTGCAGAGTTGTGTTCTAGGCTTACTGCTGTTCTATGAACTCCGATGCAAGGCAGCTCAATAGGTATAAAGATTAGCCCATGTCTTGGCAGAGGAGTTTTCTATTAGCCAGGCAGGCTACCTGAGATAACACATCCAATCTGCTAGAGCGAGCCAATCTGTACGGCTTCTCACCCCATTGCCAGTGCATCTCTGCCCCCGTAGGAAGCCATACGTTAAACCTCTTAGTGCAGCCCTGCCCTTTAAGGATTAACAGGCCACTGCTTTTGGTTCATTAAGGGCAGTGCATCTGAATGATAATTAATGTGGTCCTAAAAGCTTGAAATATAGATTTATTGGAAGCTTTTCTGTCTCCTCCACAACAGCAGTTTTAACTCCTGTGTTCTTAGCACAGCTCCCCTTTGGTACCTTGACTGCACGTGCCAGGCATAGCCCAGCAGACCACTAACCAGCTGCATCTGACTTGTGGGCTCTCAAAGCAAAAATCAAGTTATTCCATCGTGCAATACAAGGAAAGCACATCCCTGTGCCCAGCTACCAGCCCAGAAACATGCTGCTCCCTGTTATTTGACCTGACACTTCAAAAAGAGAGGAACCACTGTTAATTAAGATGTGCTGCATCTGCCCTTAGCATGATGCATATAATACTCCTAATCATAGCTGCTCTTAACAAACAAAATATTTTGTTCAAGCAAATTTAATGAACTCATTACCAACTTTCACTAAGTAGTCATGACAATAAACAGACCACTGAGCTTTAGAAGACAAGGTACCTGAAAGATTTCCTTATCTTGACACATGGCTGTTTCTCCTACATCTGAGAACGTTTTGAGATGTCCCGCACTGGGAGGAATCCATGGAGACTGCTGCCCAGGCAAAAGATAGGACTCCATTCCTTTGAGAAGTAATGTCTTGTCTGATCCCAAAGGCAGCATCTCTTCCAAGTGTTTCAGGCTGCTGTACGAGCATGGAACTCTCGAGATGTAGTTTGCTACAGCCAGAAGTACGTTTGTTCTTCTGTTGTAGCTCTTATTCTTGGGTGGACAGGTGGCTAAACATTTACTCCAAAAGCCTTCCAACAAGCTTTCTGGAACAACATCATTGCCAAGCAAGCAAGCAAAGAGAGGGAGGTGTGTCATACTAAGACCCAACGCACGGCAAAGAGCTTCTCTGCAGTACATAACAGTGACCAGTTTGTCCAAGCAGAGCTTCTCAATGGAAAAATAGGGAGACGTATTATAGATGAGGTAGTCACTGTCTTGCCCAAGAATTCCTATGCAGTTATGTTGCAAACCATACGCAGCCACCTCAAAGTCTGCCTCCTGCAACGTGCACACTGTTTTTTGACCGAGTGACTTCAGGGCATACCGTGTAAAAGTAGGCAACGCTGAGGGAAGAACGAACATTCCTCTCCCCGGTTGTTTCCTGTGAGTCTTGACAAACTGAAACAGTGCAGCTATTTCCTTGTAATTCTGCCGCCTCCGTTTGATCCACTCATCTCTCTTCTTCTCTTCTACCACTCCATCGAAGTAAAACACCAGTGTGATACCAGCTGCTGTAAAAGCTTTAATAAAAGCCTCTAAATTGGCAAGGTACTCCCGCCACTGGCCACCACACACCCAGGATTCTGGCGTGTACCAGTGCCTAACACAACTCATGGCATCTACTACGATAACAGGCGGGATATCTGGATGATCGATGCGATGCTTTTCCGCCACCTCTTTCAGATCTACTGTTCTGCAGGCGTCAGGACAAACTCTTGTCACAAATCCCTGCAAGCCTTTAATGCCCATGGTTGATCTCTGAAACTCAAAGCAGCCTGAAAGAAGAAAAATAAAAACAGAATTCCAAAATGCAGCACTAAGAAATATAATAAAATGCTAGTTTGTTAAACAAACGAAAAAGAACATTTAGAAACTGAACAGCTATTTCTCTGCTTTTGCTAATACCTTTTTTTTTTCTTTTATTAATCCTGGCCTTTAAACTATCTGACCCAGTTTTCATCCCAGCAACAAACTGGACATAAAGCCTATTTGCTTTGCCTTCCATCTCCATTTTTTGTATCAGTGAAAACTGTAATAATCAAAATGTTTTCATCTGCATGACTTTAAACATTTCAGATGAAGTGTTAAAACGTATACATTGCTAGAAAAACAAATACAGATGTAATTTAAAGCTTTATACCATCTCAGCTGACAATGTGCAACACAGGACTCAATGGCTTGCTTTTCACACTAAAAGTATGTGACATCTTGTATTTAGATGAAAAAAATACTAAGTAACTTTGGAAACTGGTCCTGTACCTTGAGTGTTCAAATTGCTCAGCTACCGTCACAGTTTACAGGCAGCACTCCATCCGTGTGGTGCCAGTTGCATGCAATACTGACTTCCCCAACATTATTGGCACTGTCAGTTTGCTTTGAATCCATTTTACCATGCTGGCATTTGAAGACATAGTTAAGTTTCATGACATGTTTAAAGAATTACGGGCTTACCTATACTTGGTGAATCTACAAATTTGACTATCATGAATAGTGAAGTTATTTTATTAAACGGGATTTCTAACATGCACAGCAATTTTGAACAAATCTATTTTAAAAGACATGTGCAAATATTAAGTAGAAAATAAATAATTAAAAATTGAACGTCTTATTTTTTGTTTACAAAACACCAAAAGATTGAAGCATAGTCTCCAAATTCTGTGGCAGAACTTTATTTGGCATCCTGAATGAACCAATATATGTGTTCCATAAAAAGAGAGTCATGGGATAAAATTAAAACCACAGATGACTTCTGTTTTTATTTCTAGAAATCTCAATGCAAATTAGTTTGGCAAAGCTTTGACATTAGATGTGCTCTTTCCTCTACTACAACAGTGATTTCCTTTACCACATCACCATTTTAAAGGACCTCCCAGTGAAAACTGGAAGTGACAACACTGACCTTCTCATCAAGTTTTGTTTTGTTCTTTATTCTCAGAAAATATGTTTTGCTTTTATTTTGATTTTATTTGAAAGTAAATCCTTTCTCAGTTGCACAGTGAAGACATTCAATATGCTTTAATTAATTAGGTACTTTTTTGTTGTTGTTTCTCACTGTTGGTTTCTGACATTTCAATTACAGACTGTCTCGGGAGTGTTACATTACAATAAACATGCTTCTGATATATACAAAACAAATTGAATTCAAAAAAGTACTGTGAATTGACAACTTTTAAAGGTATTTCAGTTCTTCTTCCTTGGAGTTTGAAATATTTAATACCCTTCAGATACAGTTTCTGAATACCATCCTCTTTAATGCAATATGAAATACACGAATTTACATACAACATAAGGCATGGGTACACAAGGTAGGGCATCGCTTTCTCAACAGCGCTACTTCCAGTGATACCTGGGTGCCTTTAACACTTCAGCCATTTGCTTTTCCAGGGCAGCTCACCTCTGATTGCAAACGGTTTGAGCACTGACAGATTATCTATCACTTTCCTTGGAGATCTAGCAGCGAGTGTGAAGATCTTCACCTTTCAGGCTCTAACATGAGCAGTCAGACTAAATGTTCAGTACCCAGATGCAGTATGCCATTGCAGGTCTTACTGCTGCAGAAACGTGCTGTGCCCAAGCGTTACTTATAATTCAGTACAAATTCCCGCCTTGGTGGCTGCACACCTAGAGCAGGAAGTGTGGTAAAACAACTTACTGGCTGTACCATGTTATATTAAATTGAAAGAGCTATTTCCTTTAACCTTCAGACTCTTGTATCTGAAGCATTCCTCTTGCCTAACAGTTTATGCAAGTCTGTGACACTGACATTATCAGAAAAATCTCCATGACCAGTAACAGCTTGGCGTAATCAACAGAAAGTTAACAGCTAAGCATGTAAGCAAGAATCTTGGGCGCTATTACCATTTTAACATTATCACAAACATCTGCTGAAAACATAATAATATTAATAAAACAAATTTATATTCTTTCACTCATCCTGTTTTTCTTTCTTTCATCTAAGAGCCTCCATGTCAAGTGAAACTCGCTCTCTATATATTCTGATACTGTAGTGGATTTCACCACAATATCAGAAAAAAAAAAGATAAGATCTACTGCCTTGAGAAGAACCTCAATAATGGTGGAAGAAGGATTAAAGCACTGGATGTTGGAACTTTCAGTTTCCTAAGAGTGGCAAACTTGCATGTTTTGTGCAACAGATGAACGTTTTAAAGCCGGATGTTTATTTTTTTGTGAAACTGAGATCTCAGGTTTACACGGGATCTCAGCTGCAAGGCTAAAAAATGTTCTTTATTCTCAGAAAATAAAATCTGCAGGAAGAAGAAGAAAACCCTCCACCACCCGAGTAATCAGCGGTGTCTTCCTTCCTTCCGATGTTTACACAAGCACCAGGATTCACGGGAGACCCCTGCTACTGCCGGCGAGCCGAACACCCGTGAGTTCACTCCGCCAGCACGCCCCCCACCACGACAGGGATTTTATTGTCCCCCTCCCAGCGAGGCGCAGCACTGCTGCCGGCACCCCCAACCGCCCTCGCAGAGTGCCCTCCGGCCGGGGAGGGACAAGGGGCAAAGTCCCCCCGCTCCTTTCGCCGCCGCGGCCCGGCCTCAAGGGGCCGAGCCCCCCCCCGGGGCCATGCTGCGAGCGGGGCCCCGTTCGCACCCCCCCCCCCCACCCGCCTCGGCCGTTAAACGGCCGCCTGACGGCACCCCCGGCACTGACCCGAGCCTGCGCTTCCGCTTCCCCGCGGGCGGGGCTGCGCATGCGCGCAGCGGCCGGGCCGGGCCGTGCTGAGGGGTTGTGGGGGAGCTGCGGGGCGGCCGCGGAGGGGCCGCGGAGGGGCCGCGGGCAGCGCAATGGCGGCGGGTGGTGGCGGTTTGGGGGGACGGGGTCGTCCGCGGCATGGTGTCCCCCGGCACTGTGCGGGCACCGTGGGGCTGAAGGGCTCGGTGTGGCCCAGAACAACCCCGGGCAGAACGAGGGAGGGGGAGATGAAAGAGGCACGCACAGTGAAGCAGTTAAAAAAAAAAAAAAAAAGTCAACAAAACACCCGCTGAAGTAGTTTGAAAAATAAAAAACAACAAAACACCCACTGAAGCAGTTTAAAAAAAAAAAAAACAACGAACAAAACACAACAACAAAAAAACAACACAGAACCCCAAGCTTCACATCCAAGATTTATGTCACCTTTTGGCTGCGCAGCCTATTGACCGCCGTGCTGGGGGGAAAACAGCAGGGTTTGATCAACAAAGCGGCCCCTGGGACCTGGAGGGCAAAACTGGGGGGCCAGATTGGGTTTCCTTGGCTTTGTGGTGAGCGGGGAGCCCTGCGGCAGGCCCACCTCCGCCCTGCAGGCAACAGGTGGGGGCCTGGATAACTCCACATGTTTTCAGGGGGGAAGGAGGGGGCCGGGGAGCCGATGGAGGGCTGAGATCAGATGTTACTGCCGGTGAAAAATTAAACAGAGTGGTGCTCTGGGGAGCACAGATTAATATATTTGGTGACTCCGCGCGCACAAAGCCTCGCCATTGTGGCCGTGTCTGAATGCCTGTGAATAGGACAGAGCATATGTGGCCTGTCACCGCAGGTGCCCACATCTGTTCGTCTCCGGGCAGATGCTCTCAGAAAAGGGGAGAGCATTTCCAAAAGCACGGGCCCGCCCCATCCATACCCATCCTCTGCCTCGTAATCACCTTCTGCGGAGCAGTTTCTGCCCCCTCCCTGCACATACGAAGATGCAGAGAGATGCGGAAAGAAATGGAAACAACGCAAATTGGAAGTGGCTCGGAAAGCCCTGAAAACATACGATCAGACTGCTGCCACCCCCCAAAGTTTATTAGCAGCAGGTTTTGCGCTGCAGCCAGCACACAATACACAAGATGTGCACACCGTGCATTGGGGGTTGCGGGCCACAGGGGAACAGAAAACCCCTTCATGCATGAAACGCGGTACAGTACAGCGGCACGCTGTGCTGACTGTCACAGGGAAGGAGCAGTCTGCTCTTTGGAGTAGCAGTTTGCAGTTACTCTTTGGAGTTCTGACTTAAGATGATGATAAATAAAGGCAGGGGAAAAGGAAGAGGGGGGTTCCCCATGAGAAATGGTGAACACGGTAAGTATTGCTACTGAGGTCGGTAGCAGAGGGGAATATTTCCAGCCATCCCGCGAAATCTCATTGCCAGAGTGCAACATGTTTTTCTGAGAAGTGCTATAACACTTTTTTTTTCCCTGTGTGCATGATTTGAGCCAGCTCACGGCCTGTCCCCCCTGCTCAAGGACACTGCCACTAAGGCAACCCAGGCCACAGCTCCGCAGGGGCCTACACTGGCCTTGCCTGACGGGGCAGGTGGTGTGCTTGGGGTTGTAGGGTGTTTTGGGTTGGTTGGTGGTCAGCACAGGAATCGTGGTTTCTAGTATGGTTAAGCTCGCAAGCCTGGGGTTAAAAGGGGCAAGCGAGGCCGCTTCTGTAGCTGTAGGGCTGAGCTGTACCCAAGCAGAGCACGGAAAGTGCGGTAACTTAAGTACCACACCTCTTCTGCTGCTGAGGTGAAGAAACGGGGTGGAAGGTTCATCCGTTTCAACAGATTGGAGGTCGAGGGAGTGAGCAGGCCTTCATCCAGCCTAGGGACACCCAGGGGAAGGTGTCTTCCCCGGTTGGAGTGAGCCCAAAGGCCTGGGGGATGGCAGGGAGCAAGGAAGGGGGGAGGCTCCCCCACAGCCAGCCCACAGCAGGGATGTGCAGCCCACCGCAACCTCCCGTTTCGGGAGCGTTCTCGCACACACACGAGTGGCCAATTTTATCCCTCGCAGTTTCCCACAAGCAAAATCGCGTCGGAAACGAGCCAGGGAGAAAACCCAAACAAACAAGTAGCGCAGGGGAGCGGGGGCGGCGGCGGGGGGGGGGGGTGGGGGCTCGCTTTCTCCTCGTGTGCCATCAGAAAAACACATATAGGGGCCACTTTGGGATTTGCCCGGGGAAGGGTTGGAGAGCAGCTGGCTGCGGTAATCTCATCGGGAGACAAAGGAATGCCCCGCCGGTCCTAGGATCACAGGTAAACACACAGCCATTGTCATGAAAATGAGGGGCTAGGATAGGGCTGGAGCAGATGATTTGCGATTTGAAAAAGGGGGCTGGGGGGGGGGGGGGGGAGGGAGGGAAGGCCCGGAGCTGCTTATCTATCATCTGGCCTCTCTGTGTGCCAGCTGAGCCACGCGACTGCCCTTTCTTATTCTAATCAGCACATGCCTTTGCAACTTTCGGCTAACCTACATGCGCAACTTGGTAATCCCCCTCCCCGCACACGGCAAGCGCGGCCCGGCGCCCCCGGGGGACCGCAGGCGGGGATCGGGGCCCGGGGGCGAGGGACTCAGCGCCCCAGGGGTGGGGGCACGGGCAGCACGGCGGGCACCGCGCCGAGCCCCGGCCGCCGGGGACGCGGCTCCCGGTTCCCCGGCCGGCCCCGGGGACACCTGACGGGGGGCTGCGGCGGAGGGGCTCCCGCATGCCTCCGGAGGGGCTAGGGGGCTAATTAAAATATTATGCACACTCGGCTACACATAGCTCCACACGTACGGCGGCGCACCGTTCGCCATATGCCCGCAGCCCCCCGGCCCGGGCGAGGGAGGCTCGCACGGCGGTGAATTCAGCGCCTCGCCCTCATTAGCAGCCCCCCCCCCCCACCTCCCCTACCCCCCCCTTTGGAAGTGACTTTTCCCATAATCTGGCTTGTTTGGAAATAGCGGCCGATGGGATGCTCTCGGCTTGCAAACCCTCGCCGTGGAGCGGGGGCATCGAGCGGGGGCCGGCGGCGGGACCCCCGGGCTGGGAGCCGCTCCCCGAGGGCAGAGCCGGGCTAAGCCGGGCCAAACCGAGCCGGGCCGGGCCGAGCCGGCGGTGGCGGGCAGCATCGCGGGGGGAGCGCGATGCGGAGACACGCGGTTGGGAGCGAAAAAGCGCCATTTGGTTAGGAGCAGATGGCTGGCTAGGGGGCTGATCGCGTCTAAAGGCGTGTCATCCCCCTTCAGCGAGAATCCCTAAGGGCTCCCCTTGTCTTCAAAATCAATGAAAATTAAAGTGCAGAGAATGGATGAATAGTTAGACCTCGAGTCCCTCCTTTGTTCGCCTCAGCTACTGGTGGGCAGGAGTTAAACTACAACAGCCTCCTATAGAAACACTTAAGTTAAACAGTCTCCCCGTTAGCCCGGCATCTGAAAGAGAGAGGGAGAGGGGGGAAAAAAGCAGAAAAAGGAGCTTTCTGCTTGATTTCCCCAATACAGAATCGCGTGGCATAAATTAAGCCGGAGAAGAATGAGCGCCGTGGGCAGGATCCTGCCGGCTCTCACGGCGCCTTTCAGTCACGCTCAGCAGCGGTAATCGAGAAATCTGTGCCACGTCAATTTAACAAATACCCGGTACCGAAGGGGGGTTGTTAAGGATTTGGGGGCAAGTTTTTTTTTTTTTTTTCGGGGCTTTTTTTTTTTTTTCGCTAGGTTAAAGCCCTCGCGCGTGTAACTTTTTATTTCCACTTTTTTAAGCAAGGGGATACTACTGGACCAACTTTCTACCTCTCGTTGATTAAAAGATCCCTGGTGGTACACCACGTCTCACCGACGTGTCACCTCCAAATTTCAAGAGATGTTCCCCCCCCAATCCACTTGCTTAGTGGGACGATCTGCTTTTTTTTTTTTTCTTTTCCTTTTTTCTTTTTTTTTTTTTTTTTCTTTCCCTCCCCACTCTCTCCCTTTCCTGGGGATAACCCTGCAGGCAAGTTCGCGAAGCAGCGGCGAAGCCACTCGAAAAGATGTTGACGCTAGGTGGCAAAAGTAATTTACGGTTCGTGCCGCCGGGGCTGCCGGGTGCGCGGCGCCCAGGAGCCCGCCCGCTGCCCGCTGCCCCCTGCCCGCTTCGGGGGCCGCTTTCCCGGTTTCGCCCCCGGTCCCCGGACGAAAGCATCTTCCCCTCTGCCTGCCCAGAGCCTCGGCACGGCGCTGCCCGGCCGCGGGTGCGGGGGAAAAGCAAACATTCCTGCACATTTCAGCTTTCTCTGGAGGGTCGGGGGCGGGGAGGGGAGGGGAGGGGGAAGAGCCTTCTCCTCGTCTACCTGCGTGCAGAGGGCTCCTTGGGCCCCGACTGGGTTTAAGGGAGGTAGAGAGGCTGGCTGCTTGATAAAGTACCTGCCTAGGTTTGGGGTGGGTGTCGCAAACGCCCCGCAGATGAACGTGGGCAGCCGCAGTCCTGGAGCAGTCAAGAAGAGCTGGGCTGAATGAACTCATTAGTGATTTTCTTTTAATTGGTATTACCCAGTGCTTTTACTTTAAGAAGTCTTTAAGATTTTTTTTTTTTTCCTAGCGCATTGTAAGATAATTTGTGATCAAGACATCTGCTTCAATGAAAGTCACATTTTGCCATGCAAATGCACGTTTCAGCCCAATAAAGTCGCCATAATAAGGCTTTTAGCACGGCATACCTACAGTGAGGTTATTGTAGCCAAATCCTCTCCTTTCGCACACAAGCTTAATCTGTGCTGAAATGATCTGTTACAATTAAAATGACATTTACAGAGACAGTTACACCTTGCATCCTAATGAATCCGCCTGCGCCTACCGAAGGTGTTTAACAGAAGGCCCTAACAAAGTGGAAAACCTCGCTTCGAGTGACATGCCAGAGTCGCCCTCAAACTTTTATCCCCCGCTTCCATCCGTCATTAAGAAGCTGCTCAAAGGGTAATCATCTCTGCTCCTCTTTCACCGCCCCAGTAAACTCCTTTTCGATGTTTTTAAGGTCAAAACAAAAGTTCTAGTGTCTGATGGATATGTAAAAAAATAATAAGGTGACGGTTGGTGTGTAAAGTCTTTTTTTTTTTTTTTTTTTTTTTTTTTTACGGAGGGGGGAAGTGCTGGAAGGGATTTCTTTAAAAAATGTGCGGACATTGTTGTAGAGGCAGTAGCGTGCGCCGAGGGGAGCTCTTTCTCTCCCTCGCATTGTGCAGGGAGCAGGTGCTGTCTACATTACCATACAGCTGAGAGCACAAAGAGCTAACTGATTCAGCCCTCACACAATAACAAACGGCCTTAATGACAGCCACGCGAACGACACACACCAAACTCACTTTTTACTAAGCTGAAGCAGGAAAAAAAAAAAAAAAAGAGAGAGAGAGAGAGAGGGAAAGAGGTTGCTGGTGATGATGATAATAATCATACAGGGGTGTAGGACCCGGCAGGAGCGGGGAGCTCTTTCCGCCAGCGGTGGTCGTGGGGACGGGACCAGCAGCGCCCCGCTCCCGGGACCCCCCCGGGGACGGCGGGCAGCGGGCTCCGCCGGGCCCCCCGGACCCCTGAAGCCCCCCGGGCCCGTGCGGGCGGGACGGGTGCTGCGAGCGGAGGCCGGGGCAGGGCGAGCCGGGGCTGGGTTCGCTCGCATCCCTCCCCCGCTCCCAATTATCCCGCTTATACCGGGGGCAATGCGGTGTGAGTTTAAAGGGATCGGATTTCCCTCGCTGCCGCCCGCCTCCCCCGTTCCCTTTAAAGCCCCTCGGAAGGGGGCACGGTCGCCGGGCGACTTTCGGGGGGCACGGCGGCGCTGCCCGCGGCCCCGGGGGCTCGTTCTCCCGGTGCGGAGGGGGTGCTGCCCTCTGCCCGGAGCAGGAGGGGGATTCTCGCGGTTACCAAATTTGCAGGAATGTAAATGAGCACGTTTTGTGAGCGCGGAGGGGAGAGGGGGAGGAGGGTTGCACATTTTACAGCTCACTGACCATTTGGCGATCCATTGAGAGGAGGGTTTGGAAAAGTGGCTCCTTTGTGACAGCTCTAGCCAGATTGGGGGGCTGCTCATTTGCATCTCATTAGGCATGCAGGCGGCCGGCGGGATATAAGGGAGGCAGGCGCCCAAGGAGAGGCAGATCCTTAGCGCTTCACCCTCGGAGAGAGCCGCCGAGCCGCGGCGCAGAGCAGGCACCCCCTGCCCCCCCGCAGGAGCACCCCCGGACACTGCTGCTGCTGCTGCCGCCGTCGAGACACGAGCTTGTTGTAGTTGGCCGGGATTCCTCTAAAAAACAAAAGGAAGCCCACGACGACGAACGAGAGCTTCGCTTCTTTCGCCCAAAAAAAAAAAAAAAAAAGAATAATAATAAAAAAAAAAAAAGTGGGGGGGGAAATCAAGGCTCCGACGTGACCCGCAAGCCGCCGCTGCCGCTCGCCGCCTCCCAGCCCCGACGTGCGCAGGGCGAGCGCAGCCGCGCAGAGCCGCTCCCGCACCGCGCCGCACCGGGAACTACCGCGCCGCCGCCTCGTCCGCCGCCGCCTCGGCAGGGATTTCCAGAGCGCCGACTTTTTTCTTTCCTTTTTTTTTTTTTTTTTTTTTTAAATCTTCCTCGGCAAGCCTTTTCTCTGCCTCTGTTGGGAATTAAGTTGCTTTTTTTTTTTTGATTTTTGACATTTTAATTTTTTTTCCTGGCGAAAAGGAGGAGCACCGTGGATTGGGAAAGAAAGAGAGTTTAGCAGATCAATCGTAAACTTTTTTTTTTCCTTCTTTTTTCTGTTTTTGCCATCCGAAAGAGCTGTCAGTCGGCGACAGGCTACACCCAGAGGTGTCAGCAGAGGGGGAAAAAAAAAAGTCAGAGCCGCTCCTGAAAGAAGGAGACCGTGACAGTAACTCTTCCAGCTTCGCTGGGGCGAGCGGCTTTGGCCGCTTCGTGATTATTTCTTTTAATTTCCCCCGAGAGACACTTTCCCCTTTCCCCCCCGCAGACGAGACAAGGGGGAGGAACGCGAGGGCACCAGAGCTGCCCCTCCAACATGGGAGGTCGGTTCCTGCTGGCGCTCGTCCTCCTCTCGGTGCTGCCCTGCCGCCGCCAGGTACGTGAGGGGGGACGGGGGGACGGGGGGACGGGGGGACGGGGACCCGGACGCCCCCTCGGGGGTCCCAGCGGCGGCCGGGGGGGGGGGGGCAGCGGGCAGGGGGGGCAGCCGTCGGGGCATGGGGCCGCTCTGCGGGCTGACGGCCCCTGTCCCCGTCCCCGTCAGGTGTCCGGCTCCGGGGTGTTCGAGCTGAAGCTGCAGGAGTTCGTCAACAAGAAGGGGCTCCTCAGCAACCGCAACTGCTGCCGGGGGGGCGGCCCCGGCGGCGCCGGGCTGCAGCAGTGCGACTGCAAGACCTTCTTCCGCGTCTGCCTCAAGCACTACCAGGCCAGCGTGTCCCCCGAGCCGCCCTGCACCTACGGCAGCGCCATCACCCCCGTGCTCGGCGCCAACTCCTTCAGCGTCCCCGACGGGGCGGGCGGCGCCGACCCCGCCTTCAGCAACCCCATCCGCTTCCCCTTCGGCTTCACCTGGCCCGTAAGTGAGGGGGGACGAGGGGGGGTGGCAGGGAGGGCGACCCCGGGGTGGGGGCCGGTGGTGCTGCCCCCCGGCCCCGGCCGTGCTCACGCCGTCGCGGCGGGTTGTCTCTGCCCCTTGTCTCCGCAGGGCACCTTCTCGCTCATCATCGAGGCTCTCCACACGGACTCGCCCGACGACCTCACCACAGGTACCCGGCCCCCCACAGACCGCTCCCCAGAGCCACCCCCCCTGCCAGGGAGGCACGCAGCCCCCCTCGCCCCGTCTCCGCGGTCCCCATCCCACCAGACACCCCCCTGTGAGCATCCCCCTGTCTGCTCCGGGCACCCTGATCACGCTTCTCCTCTCTACGCAGAAAACCCCGAGCGCCTCATCAGCCGCCTGGCCACGCAGAGGCACTTGGCGGTGGGCGAGGAGTGGTCCCAGGACCTGCACAGCAGCGGCCGCACTGACCTCAAGTACTCGTATCGCTTCGTCTGTGACGAGCACTACTATGGAGAAGGCTGCTCTGTCTTCTGCCGCCCCCGGGACGATGCCTTCGGTCACTTCACTTGCGGAGAGCGTGGCGAGAAAGTCTGCAACCCGGGCTGGAAGGGCCAGTACTGCACTGAGCGTGAGTGTCCACCTTCGTGTCTCACTGGGTGCGGCCGTGTCCCCTGAGCTCCCTGGGAGGTGTTTCCCTGACATCAGGCCCCATGGGAGAGGGGGAACCGAGCCGGAGCGCGTGGAGGGCCGGTGCAGTGTGCAGGCTTTACTGGTGTGGGGGACAGGGGTCCTCAGCCTTACCACAGAAATTTAACTCAGGCAGCTCCATCTCGAGCTAATAAAATGTTAGTGCCAACATCACACTCTTGCTTGTTCACTGTAGTTGTCAAATCTGGTGGCAGAATGTTCAGCAGTTGCTTGAGGATGTATTAAAATGCATCAGGAGTCCTTTTTACACCTAGCCACCCCTTCAGCCTTGGTACATTGATATCATCGTTATGGGGTACGTGGCTCCAGGAAAGGAAGTTAGGCCTTGGCAACATCCGTGTGGCAGGCCTAATGGTAGGCTTGTTGCTGTCTGATGTCTTGCCACCTTGTCTTGAAAAAAGTAGTGGGAGAGCCAAGATATGCCCTGTGGCCTGGAGGCTGCACATTTCTCATTTGGGGTACTCACACGTGGCCACTGACAGAGACTTTTGCACCTGGAGCCACAGGTCAGCTTCTTCCCCACTGCTCTCCTGTGACATTGCTGTGTTCATTGCTACTGACAGAACAGGACACGGGATGTAAGTTTTAAAGTGAGCCTGATCCTGAAACTGTTCAGGAATGTGGTGTACTGATGTAGCAGGAAAAGCTGGGCTAGTAAGTAGATCACAGAGAGGACAGATAGCCGGAGATGTCAGGTACCACCGGTTTTTATGAGATTACCCCCCTTTGTAGACACATAGCAGCATACAGGCAAACATACACGCAGAGCTCCTGCTGCGTTGTGTGATGGCATTCTCTGTTTGTGTGTACACATACGTCTGAAGTACACTGGCAGATGATGCACTGAGTGCTCCCAGTCATCAGAGGGCCAGGTGGGCTGAGAGGAAGCAGCTATATTCTGTAAAGCAGCCTCTCTTCTTTATTTTTTTCAAAGCCCACCTACACTGTGGTCTCAGCTGAGCTGCTATTGAATGATCTCAGACTGATTATTCACACCGTCAGTGGCTGCTAAGATGCTTTTAACAGTTCATGGTACGATGTTGCACAATAAACAGCAGGCAAAGGGGCTTGCATTTCCTTTGATAGCGTTTTAAATAGGATCTACAACCTTTTCCGTGATCAAAAGTGCCTATCCCGGTTATGTCAAGGGCTGGGGAAAAAGGAAGCATTTTGATAATGAGCTCTTTCGGGGCTGTCAGCACTTTTGGACGCCTGTGCACTGCCGCTCTTCCCCCAGCAAAGCAGAACGCTGTCCATCTTTCTCGACTCGTTGTGCGTGCTGCTCTGCTTTCTGTCTCAGAAAACACAGCGCACAGCAGCAGCGCAAACCCGCTAGGCGCTGGAGCTGTGTTTATGTGTGCATGCAAAAAGAATGTTTTCCTGTTAGCAAGCCGAGTTCCCAGTGGCAGATTGCTTCCCGTCTACTTGCCCTCGGCTCCATTCTTTCCAACTTTGAGGCGATCCGATTATCAGCACTGATTCTTTCTCCCCTCCACCCCCCTTCCCCTCGCATGCCATTGTCTCTGGCTGGCTTTGTTGAATTAAAACTTTGCAGTGCCTGCTTAATGAGTTCCATAACCAGGCAAAGTAATGAGCAGAAGTCCCTTTTTCCCTCCCCTCATCCTCCCTCCCGCTGGCCCGCTTACCTCTTTACCATGCCCGGACCCACCCGCCCCTGCTCCGAGCGGGGCGGGGAGTGGGGGGAGGAGGGAGGAAGAACTTTAGACTTATTTATTTGAATAAGAAAAAAAGTTTTTGCAGCGAAATCACGCGCGTGCCATAGATTAGCTGTGGGCAGGGATAGGCTGCCCGGCCGCCGGCACCGGCCCCATTGGCTCCGGGGCCGGGGGTATTGTTGCAGTGGGGCAGCTGCTGGGAGAGAATAGACAATAGAGCAGCTGTCTTGCACTGGCACCCTGCACACCAGCTGTCCACTCTTATCTACACACACACTTTCGGGGGATATTAAGAGGTGGAGCTGTGTGCATAGAATTGGAAAAAAGGACTTCTGACCCTCGCTGGGAAGGGAAGGGGGGCGAGGGGCTGTGGGGAAGGCAGCAATTGTGAGCCCTCTTTTGTCTGTGTGCAACTGTATTAAGAAGAATGCTCATCCCTGGCGATAAGTAAAGTGCCCAGCTACCAGGCGAGATCAATACTCCTGCAGGCTCCAGAGATTAACTCAGCTGCTATTAACTGCCTGGACCTAGCAAAAGGGGCTGGCTCCCCACCCACAAGGTGCTCTCAGGAGGGGACTTTGAAAAGGGAGGCGTTCGGCCCTGGAGCTTATGCCTCTCCCTCCTTGGTCTGTTTACAGCGATTTGTTTGCCTGGATGTGACGAGCAGCATGGCTTTTGCGACAAACCTGGGGAATGCAAGTAAGTTTTCCACTACCCCCCCCCCTTCTTTGTCTTTAACTTCAATGCTCTGGTGCTAAACAAGCCATCAGTCCTTCGAGGGTCAGTTTAAATGCCTTTCTTCATATTAGATGGTAATTCGAGAAATCCAGGTGATGCCAGATCAAAGTATTAAACTGCAAGTCAAACATCAGTGCCATTAATATTAACCTAACGAGTTTACAGTGCTGTGTGTAAGGTTTAGCTGTTTGTTATTAGAGTAAACAAATTAACTACCTGCAACTGTGGCTCTGTCTAAGGAAGTAGAAGAAATAGCTGGGACTGATGAAAGCTGATGCTACGGTTGGACTCGGTGACTTTCTCAGACGAAGGATCACTGAAGGCTTTTAGGAAACTTGATCCCTGGCATCAGTGTGTTTGCAGAGTTTGCTATAGGGTTTCCAAATGTGAGAAGTTGAAATCTGACAAGACTTTGTTGTCAAAATTTTTTTTTTTTTTTTTTTTTTCCAGATGCAGAGTGGGTTGGCAGGGACGATATTGTGATGAGTGCATCCGATACCCAGGCTGCCTTCATGGTACCTGTCAGCAGCCATGGCAGTGCAACTGCCAGGAAGGCTGGGGTGGCCTTTTCTGCAACCAGGGTAAGTTCTCAGTCATTGCCTGAGGATCTGTCTTAAAATGCAGAAAGAAGGCTGCTATTTCTAGCTCATCTGTGCTAGCCTAACCTTGCAAAGGAGCAAGTATCTTGACAGATTTCTCTCTCTTTTTTTTTTTTTTTTCAATGTTTTACAGACCTGAACTACTGCACCCACCACAAGCCGTGCAAGAATGGTGCCACATGCACGAACACTGGTCAAGGGAGCTACACTTGTTCTTGCCGGCCTGGGTACACAGGCTCCAACTGCGAGATTGAAATCAATGAATGTGATGCCAACCCTTGCAAGAACGGTGGAAGCTGCACTGTAAGTCTCAGTCACTTGTGCAGTATGAAACCCCAAGGGGCAAGTTAATGTCAGTTCTACTGATTTTCAGAATCCATTTCTGGATCTCAAAGCAACTTCAGGTAAATATTTTGAACATTTCTTGTGTCTTTCCCCCAGGATCTCGAGAACAGCTATTCTTGTACCTGCCCACCGGGCTTCTATGGTAAAAACTGCGAGCTGAGCGCCATGACCTGTGCTGATGGACCGTGCTTCAACGGTGGGCGATGCACCGACAACCCCGATGGGGGATACAGCTGCCGCTGCCCACTGGGTTATTCTGGGTTCAACTGTGAAAAGAAAATTGATTACTGCAGTTCCAGCCCTTGTGCTAATGGTAAGGCCAAATACACTACAGTGACCTTCTGAAAGGAGAACAACCAGTTGCTTTGGCTACTGATCTGGAGTTCATTATAAAGCCCAGTGATAAACCATGGGCTATGGCATGTCAATGGTTGACTTGCTGGAGGAAGTGTGCTTAAAAGTAATGGTATGGCATGGGTCACTGCTACAGATAATGTTTTCTTAAGGGGTCACTGTGGCGGGGTAACTTTGCCTGAAGCTTCATGCATAAAACTGTGGAGGATTATGCTTCTAAATGGTTTATAGACACTCTTTGGGATCTATGGATACGAAATGCCATACTAATACTAAGTATTATTATTACTTATAATCTGGCAATAGTAATCTTCCTGCTTTGACTAACATAGTGAAGATTTTCTTTAATGCAGTCCTCCTTATTCAGTGCCACTTTACCTCTGTAATGTGAGATTGTGGTGTGAACCTGATATGGACTATCTTCATTGTCCCAGCTAAGTGAAATGTCAAAAACGGAATAGAATGGTGAATAAAAAATAGATCCGATTAAGAAATACCTTCCTTTAAAAAAATACATACTTTTATGGTGGCTCAGACTTGGCAAAGATGGGGCTAACCTCTCTAAAGGGAAGATTTTCTCAGCTGTGGCTTGTGGCGATGACCCTGAGAGCAGCACTCAGGGCACACTGCGGGGAGGGTGTGACTGCAGCCCACTCAGACTTTGTGCCCTTAATGCCTTGCAGGAGCCCAGTGTGTTGATCTGGGGAACTCGTACATATGCCAGTGCCAGGCTGGCTTCACTGGGAGACACTGTGATGACAACGTGGACGACTGCGCTTCCTTTCCCTGCGTCAATGGAGGGACCTGCCAGGACGGGGTCAATGACTATTCCTGCACCTGCCCCCCCGGATACAACGGGAAGAACTGCAGCACCCCAGTGAGCAGATGCGAGCACAACCCCTGCCACAACGGGGCCACCTGCCACGAGAGAAGCAACCGCTACGTGTGTGAGTGTGCTCGGGGCTACGGCGGGCTCAACTGCCAGTTCTTACTCCCCGAGCCGCCTCAGGGACCAGTGATCGTTGACTTCACCGAGAAGTACACGGAGGGCCAGAATGGCCAGTTCCCCTGGATCGCAGTGTGTGCCGGGATTATTCTGGTCCTCATGCTGCTGCTGGGGTGCGCCGCCGTGGTCGTCTGCATCAGGCTTAAGGTGCAGAAGAGGCACCACCAGCAGGACGCCTGCAGGAGCGAAACAGAGACCATGAACAACCTGGCGAACTGCCAGCGTGAGAAGGACATTTCCATAAGTGTCATTGGTGCCACTCAGATTAAAAACACAAATAAGAAAGTAGACTTTCACAGTGATAACTCTGATAAAAATGGCTACAAAGTTAGATACCCATCTGTGGATTACAATTTGGTGCATGAACTCAAGAATGAGGACTCTGTTAAAGAGGAGCATGGCAAATGTGAAGCCAAGTGTGAAACGTATGATTCAGAGGCAGAGGAGAAAAGTGCAGTACAGCTAAAAAGGTATCGTTCATACTCGAGTGCTGGGGGTGGCTTTACTCTGGAGGGTGCGTGTCTTAGAGGTAGCGTTAAGCAACAGCCATCTGACCTATGTTGTCTGTCTTTGTCTTCAGTAGTGATACTTCTGAAAGAAAACGGCCAGATTCAGTATATTCCACTTCAAAGGACACAAAGTACCAGTCGGTGTACGTCATATCAGAAGAGAAAGATGAGTGCATCATAGCAACTGAGGTTAGTATCCCACCTGGCAGTTGGACAAGACTTGGTGCGCAATCCCCATCCAATGGAGGTCGGGGCAACCAAGCTGTTCTCTGTGCGGCTACAGTGATTTGAACCTGTTGAAGTCTGGCCGCCTTGAGTTTATGGTGCTGCAGATGTTGTAAAAACTTGCTCTGGATTAAGATAAGTCCAGTGGGTGTTAGAGGGACAGTGACATTTGCAGGCAAGGGTACAGCTATAGTGTGGTTGTGGTCTACTGACTCACCCCTTCGTATACTTCATGCGGAGCCTGTTCTTGCTTGGCATGAAGATGAAGTCCTGAACCTCTGCAGCCTTACTGTCCTCTTCTTACTGTTTATTAACCTCTTCTGGTCTATGTTTGTGTTTTCTCCCAACAGGTGTAAAACAGACGTGATATGGCAAAGATGTTGTTCAAAACAATTTCAAAGGAGACGTGCCCCAATGAATGCTGCTGAAAGAGGAATGGGAGATAGATTCCTTCACTGACTGCTGCTGAGAAACTAAATTCAGGCTTGAGCTGGTTCTCTACTGAAGTTAGCAAAGTGACTGCAAAATAAAGAAACAAGATGGACACCAGGCAAGGGTCTGTGTTCAAGGATTACTGTTGCACTGCCTTTTATGAATTTTATCATTGCACTATGGTCAGTTGCTTTTCTATATATATTTAAATGAATGGACTTAATTACTACATAAGAAGCATGCACTGCCTGAAGTGTATATTTTGGATTCTTATGAGCCAGTCTTTTCTTGAATTAGAGACACAAACACTGCCTTTATTGTCTTTTTTGATACTAAAATGTGTTTTTACTAGGTGAGAAAAAGTGTGTTATTTTTCTGAATCTGTAAAAATATTTTCATGATAATTGTAAAGCTTGAGTATTTTGTGATGTCCATTTTTTTATAATTTAAATTTTTTGGTAAATATGTACAAAGGCACTTCGGGTCTATGTGACTATATTTTTTTGTATATAAATGTATTTATGGAATATTGTGCAAATGTTATTTGAGTTTTTTTTACCGTTTTGTTAATGAAGAAATTCATTTTTAAAATATTTTTCCAAAATAAATATTATTAATGATAACTGAAGTCCTATGTTTGTTTCATAACTGATGATGAACTGGACTGAACCTTGCGACCAGATATCTGACAGGTTTCTGAAGACTCATGGGGAGACGGGGCAGGACCGATATCTATCACAAAGTGTGGGGAACAACTTGTTCTATGTAGACCCTTCTTTCCCCTCCTGACTTCCTGAACTGTTGACCCCATTGTCATGCTCACCCTTATCCCAAAGGCAAATGTCTGTCAAAACTTTGAGTAATGTTTGCTCAGTCCTGTTGGGTTGTGTATATATAAACACATACGGCATCACTTCCCAAGGAAGAGCCATGCAGATGCGCTCTGTTGCAATACAAGCACAGGGCTTGTCCTGACTCCGCTCTTCATTTCTTGCAACCTCAAACACTTGCCCGGAGTCATGGGGAGTTTGGGACACCAAGGGCATGCCTTGGCCCTGGTCCTTGGTCCAGGGCATGCTCCTGGTACCCACCCATGGGACTTGAGCTCCCCCAGTCATACCAACCTTGGGCTGGCCCTTCCCTCCCCAGGAAAAGGGGGCACTGAGTTGACTGATGGCCACAACTCTCCTGACTGTGATATCTGCGTAAAGTACCAGTTGTGTCTTTAGTTTCAGCTCTGCCCTTGGTGCCTGCTACCATCATCATACTGGGGCAGTGTGTGACCCCATCCCCTGGCTTGGCCTCAAATTCCTAGGCTGTTTAGTTTGCCCTAACTAACTCTCCTTTGGGTTGTGCTTGTTAGTTAGCAGAGACCCTTTGGAAACATGCAAAGTGTTCTTCCATCTCAAGAAAAAGAAGGACAATCTAGGAAATAATTTCTTTTTTGACCCATTAAAGCCAATCCCACCCCAATTGTTGTGGGCCACCTCTCACATCCTCTGGGAGCTGATGAAAATAGTACGCTCCCATTCACTTCAGTGGAGGTGGATGTGGATGCTATCCTAAATGCAAAGGATGGGATAGCACGTGTAATCAAGCAATAATGGCAACTGGTGATCTGTATCTAAATTCTATATGTGGTCACCTTATTTTAGTGTACAGGAATGTGAGAACAGCTAGAACTGTACTTCTGTGTGGGGTCGGTAGAAAACACACTGACTGCAGGGGCTTGTCCATCTATAGGGTCATCTCACTAAGCCAATCGTTAGACAAGATCACAGAATCACAGAATCGTCTAGGTTGGAAGAGACCTCCAAGATCACCTAGCCCAACCTCTGACCTAACACTAACAAGTCCTCCACTAAACCATATCACTAAGTTCAACATCTAAACTTCTCTTAAAGACCTCCAGGGATGGTGACTCCACCACTTCCCTGGGCAGCCCGTTCCAGTGCCTAACAACCCTTTCAGTAACGAAATTCTTCCTAATATCCAACCTAAACCTCCCCTGGTGCAACTTTAGCCCATTCCCCCTCATCCTGTCACCAGCCACATGGGAGAATAGACCAACCCCTACCTCGCTACAGCCTCCTTTAAGGTACCTATAGAGAGAGAAGGTACCTATAGAGATCTACCAACTCACTTCCCACGAAGTGACCCAATAGGGTATATATCCTCTTCATTTATCCCCAAATGTCTTTTTAGGGAAGGTTTTCATAAGGACAGTGACATGAGGTACTAAAAAGCAGCCTGTGAGTGATGGTCTGAACAGCATTTTCAAGCTGGACGGTCACATAACATCCTGCCGATAATCAGTCAATAAATCACACAGTGACCCAGGCATGACAGTGTGCATGGCAGCAGGGTGCTCAGAGCAACGTAACCTCCCATTGGACAAACAAGTGTGCTCGGGCAGGTTTTATTGCTGTCTCTGCTGCTGATTTGCTTTCCAACCTTGAGCAAATTGCTTAATTTCTCTGTTTCCTCTTCTTCCTAAGCTTTTTTAGGGCCGACTTGCCTCGTGATCTGCTGCACTTTGTCAGTGCCAGGGTCTCAGCTGGGACCTCTTAATGCTGCTTCTGTATAAACAGCAGTAACAAGTGGAAGCCATTGATGGCTGAGTGCCTCTGTGATAACATTAGGTCTCCAGTGCTAAAGCAAGTGCCACTTAATGTACCGCCAGGTAAAGGTCCAGAGAAGTACGCAGCTCCTTGCTCTGGTGAAGAGGCACAGCATCAGCATTTAAGCAACTTTGCTTGAAGATAAAACGTCTTCAGAAAGCTCAGTTTGTCCCAGTGTGAGAATTGCTAGATGTTGTGAGTTTGGGGAATAAAGGAAACAGTACTGTGGGCAAAGAGAAGAGCAGGGTCTTGTTCTTCTGAAGCACCTTCTGAAACGACAGCTTTGCAGATGAGCTGAATGGCTTTTCCAGCTTCTATTCTGAGCAGAGTTGGGGCTCTTGCCACATGCAGGATTTATTTCTTGCACAGTTACCAAGTCCCCCCCACCTGCACGCATATACAGGGGTTCCTGGTGATCAGATTGAGGTGTGCAGTGGGGAGCGATGGATCCTTGCTCCACATCATTAGCACCTGGTTCTTTTGGGGGAAAAAAGGACGATTTGAGCAGTGCACGGAGGTCACACAGGTGGCTGCGTGCTCCGGTCTGCCCAGCCCTGTGCGCAGGGAGAAGGCCGGTCGGCTGCCAAAAAGCAGCAGGACCCCCCTGTCAGCAGGGTGTCCAAAAGTCCTCCCCGGTCTAAAAAGAGAGGAGAGCTGGCCTGGGGAGGCCGTTTAGCCAGAACAGCTGAGAATTCAGGGCCTGATCCAATGCCCATTAAAATTAATGGAAAGGCTCCAACGAGCTGCGGGGGCATGTGGCAGCGTGCCCCCCCGGCGCAGCACATCCGTGGGGCAGCGGCACGCACCCACGCAGCGAGAAAGCCGGAGGCTGCTCTAGCCAGGTCTGTCCCTCCCCAGGGGTTCATCCCCTGGGACAGGGGTGTCCCTTCTCACTCGAGAGGGCACCCCCAGGCTCTGCCCCTACCTGAAAAGCAAGCGGTGGCATCCCACAAAGTTTTTGGTGTGGGGAGTTTTTAAGTGAGACACGGGAAGCGTCAGGCTCAGGCAGCATGTCTTAGGTTTAATTGCAAGACCTGGGTTTATAAATTACTTTAAATTGATATTTGTACTTTGTGCAGAAGGGCCTGGGCGTCAGGAAACTTGGGTACTATTCCTGGCTCCACCACAGGCTCGATGTGTGACCTTGGGAGAGGAAGGATGGTCTGGTGGTCAAGGCGCTGCAGAGGGACCCAGGAGGGCCCCCTTCTATTTCCAGTGCTCCCTCCAGACTTCCTGTGCAACCTTGGACCTGGGTCACTTAATCTTTCCAGGGCCTAAGGAAAATGGGGGCCTCCTGGTTGTGCTGGGAGGGAGAAGGTCACTGGTACTTGTGAGAGGATATTGTGGCGGTGGGGAACGTTAAAATACCCTCCAAGGCGAGTGAAGCTGTTTCCTATCCCCGCATGTCTGATTGCTTGTCTGCGAGACGGCGAGCTATTTTTGTAAAGCGCTTCAAGATGCTCGCATGGAATAAAGACCCCTATCACAATTGAAACATCCATCATTTGAGGGAGGATGAGTAAGCCCTGTGCTGGCAGCAAGCAGACATGCTGGTGGGGGCTGGATGCTGCTGTGCATAAGGCATGCGCTGTGTGCCCCTGGCCCAGGACAGATGCCACCTGAGGCAGCGTTCATGTGGGGAGCAGAGCAGAGCCCAAAGGGCCAGCAGCCTCTGCTCATGTGGTATGGGGATCCTGTCAGCTCCCTTCCCTCCTGTGGAGCCATTCATTTCACCTGGCTGTTAGGACTTGTTACCTACCTCTGTTACCTACCGTGCAAGTCAGAGAAATCAAGAGCTTGGCTGGAAAAGACATAATGTGCTCTATGGGACAGATTTTTAGAAAAAAAACAAGGCTTTAATCTCCTAAACTCACTGCTCACACCCACACTGGGGATGACTCCTGCTCTGTGCCTGAGGACAGCCTAGGACGCTGCTCCCTGTAGGGACAAAAGCATGGCAGGGAAGACTGTAGCCATGCACCAGCACAAATAATCATGCTCCTGGGACCAGGAGCCATTTAATTTCCCAGCAGAGATGCACCCAGAGCATCTCACTTAGCACCGTGCTGAAGCTTGCTCCATGGCGTGGAGGAGGAATGTCGTGTGTCAGCTGTGGGGTAGCTGTATGGGCAGTGCAGACTCATGCCAGCTGCTCAGGGCTGCTATATAAACATGGCATTGTTTACACAAAAGCTTGCTCAACACGTGGGCTATATAAGACCGTGATGATCTTTTTCCTGGTACAAAACTACAGCAACAGAACGGCCAGTGTGGATGCAGCTATGTTGAAATAAAGGTCACATACAGCGCAAAGAAATTCCCTTCCCTTGTTTATTTATCTAAACTGCACTGGCAAAAGCGACTTTATGCCACTGTGTTCTCCAAAGCACAGTTGTGCTGCTATGGAGACACAGGTATAAATCAGAAGACGCACAGCTGCTTGGGCAAGGCTTGAGCACTGAGGTTGCGTGGGCTCACACAACTTGGTGCATGCATCTCCACGGGGAGGTTCTCCAGCGCGCTGAAGGCTGAGCAGGAGAAAGGATCGGGAGGGGGTGTCCTCTGTTCTCTTTTGTAACATGAAACTTGAACTTTGTGAGGACAGCACTTTCCATGGGAAAGGACAGAGCAGGAGAAATTCTGACCAGCCCTCAGTGTCAGGAGGAGATGCTCTGCAAAGTCACTTCTATAGCCAGCTCCCAGCACCACCAGGCTCTCAGCACTGCAGAGGGTTGGTGAGCATTTCGAACCAGAATTTTTACCTGCCAGAAAATTACAGTTTTGCACAAGATTTCCAAGTTATTATTTTTAAAAAGGTTATTTTCAGTGGGGAAGCTGTTTTGCAGTTATGGTAAACTGAAATACACTCTTGAAAAGCTCCTATGGGTTTCACTTTCTCCCTAAAGCAAGATAGCAAAATGACAAGTAAGTGTTTCCCGGCAGACAGCAAGTTAGCTGAAAACTTCCTTTCTTCCTCTTCTTCTTTTTTTTTTTTTTTTCCTCTTTAATTTCAAAAATAGAATCAATCTGGAAACTCTCTCCTATTAACAAGTTACATATAATTTTACTTTTGATTTTGCTTTAGAACGTGAACCTTTTTAAAGCTAAGTTCTCCCCCTCACCACATCTCCTGGCCCTAATAAGTAGCACGTTAGTGGCCTGCGGAAGGTGGTGTTAAACACAAGCCAATTTCATGGTTTGGCCACATGTCATAAAATACTTTCAATGGTAACCTGTACAAGGGAAAACTGGAATCCTCAGGAACAGCTGATTACATAAGGCACAAAGCATTATGAGAAATAAGCTCCTAGGGTAAAAGGCTAGTGCTTTACCAGTAATAACCTCTCTGGTGTGTTTTCAAGAAGCATAGAATCAAAATACCTCAAATGCATTTAAAAAAAAAAAAAGTATAGCAGAGAATGAGGCCTTCAGTACTTGGACCTGAGTTCTACATCCAGGACAATTTGGCTATTGCTTGTGTGTTTTCCTTTTCAAGACACTAAGAAGTTTTCCTTTATGAGGTTTTCCTTTATGAGGTTTTCCATATATGCAAACATGGGTGTTTACAAAGGCCACCTGTCTGAAAAATGTAAGCCCCTTGCTTTGCTCTGGCTTTACCTTGTTTTGAATCAAAGGGACCGTGGCATGCTCCACTGCCCGCAGTGGTGATGGTTTGGCACAGCTGCCGCTGCTGCGGTTGCGGGTGTCTTTGGAAAAGTTGGATGCCTGGCGCGCTTGCTCAAAGCGAGCTGGACTGTTCAGAACAAAAAATGTAACATATCGTGCTTGTTGTAGGTCGTATCTGAATTTTCTGTCTTAATTTCTATATCGGCTTAAAGAAAGGAGCCACAAAAAATGTACAATGTTGTGTAAGTTCTTCTCATTTGCTTCAGGAAGTGTTATCTGGAATGGCAGTTGTGAGCACACAAACTCAGCAGACTTATCTGCGTTATCTAATTACCAGACTATAAAGTTCTGCTGACATTTCCTTTTGATAAATACAATACACTGCTTTCTTTATCTATCTGTATTAAACAATGTTCTCCTAAATCCAACCCCATGCATGCCTTTAACTTAAACTATGTTACAAAACACAAGACCAACATAAATGTTGCCACAACTTCAACAGCCATAAATGAAAACAGTGGCTTTCAGATGAAAAATATTGCCTAATGGTGGTAGGAAACCATTGCAAATCTCAATGTTTAAACTATGAGCAAGCATGAAACAGATTTGACTGATGTTTATTAAGCAAAAAGAGAAAGCTGGAAAAAGAAAAAGGTAACAGAGTGCAAATATTATAGGTATGCTTGCATTCCTGCACTGCTCTGGATGTGTTTAACTATGTGCAGAAATATATTAGTGTCTATCATAGGATTTTCAAACTGCAATTGCTAGAGCTGGCTGGGCTTTCAAAGCTCACTTCTGCATGTGCACAAGGAGAGTTTTACATGGTTGTTGACAGTGGCTGTCCTCTCCACATCTGACTGCCTGTATGGCCTGCGTGGTCACTCATTACCTACACTAGTCCTGGGCAGCCTGCTCTGGGTGTCCATGCTCGAGCAGAGGTTGGACGAGATGGCCTCCAGAGGGCCCTGCCAACCTCAACCATTCTGTGGTTTAGCATGTGGCTATGCCCCTATCACCAGCTAACCAGGGCATGTCCAAGAACAGAGGCTGCACAAGCTTTCAGCAACAGATATGGGATGGATGCTCAGAGCTTTTTAAACCTATGTTTACAGTAAAAAATTAAAAGAGCCTGTAAGTGACAAAGCTGCATTACCACACTGGGGTAATTTGCAAATGCAGCTTGTAGATCAAAGGTAGCCAGCAAGTACTGAGGATGTTCCAAGGAGCACAGTGCATTTGGTAGGAAAGATACCCTTTTTTTTTTTTTTGTCAGAAATGCTAAAGGAAGTGTTAATAACTGGAATAAATAACAGGTGCTGGGAACAGCTGTTACTGATTAATGACTTGTCTTTTTTTTTTTTTTTTTAATAGGTTTTCTGTTGGGGGGAATCAAAGGTTTTCAGTAACGTTCCATTGTCAGACATTTGAGGAATTTTTTTCCTTTTTCTAATAAAGGACTCTCCCGTTATTTCTAAGGCAAGACAGATTCAAGAATCAAGCTAAATTAATATTTGAGTTTCAGGCCATCAATAGTTGAGGAAAATCCAAGCTATAATGGTTTTCAAGTGCACAAATAAGCTTGCTTTCTTGCCTTTCTCTCTGTGTCGTGTTTTCTCTCACTCTTTTTTCTTTTTCTTTTTCCCCCTCTCTTTCTCTGTTTACCTCTCCATCTCCCTCTTGCCGTTTACATGAGGTACCTGAAGATGGTGCTTCCAAGGCTGTGTATATCTGGTGCTGAAGTGGTCTTTTTAAAGTATATGAGGAATGATGAGATTGAATCTTACAAGAAAAGCTGGCACCGCTGCCATTTTTCAATGATGAAGTAATTTAAAAGTCATTGAGGACAGCTCAGTGAAAACATCTGCTCTGTGCCTTGAGGCCATCAAGAGAAGCAAACAAAATAGTGTGATGGAAAACAATATGGAAAATGCACTAATAATTATCATTAATTTTTATATAACAATCTAATTTTCATATTGATCTAAATCCACTTCAGAAACAATGGCAAGTAGTATAATCTATTTTTCAGCAAAAAAATGGAGGCACAGAAGTAGTCTTGGCCACTTTGAAGTCAATGGCAATGCTGGTATTGACTTGGAGCTAGGATTTCTTATAGCCCCAGCTTTCTACATCATAAAATGGTCAGAAAGCCACAGTCAGTTCCCAGATCTGTGTTTCAAATCAGGTAGGGACAAAAATGAATAGGCTGAGGAGATTGACAGTGGAGGTGATGAGGCATGTGGAAAATGCTAGGGTTTACTTATTAAAGGGAACAGGATAATATAGAGAGCAGTGAATAGAGTTCTACTTGCTTGCTGGAAAAGGCCAAAATAAGAGTACCTGACGCCATAATGTAGTTCACCCATGGTATTTAGTGTCTCTGAACTCTGATGTCATTTCAAAAGCTTGGCAGGCTTTAGAAAAGGGTTGTTGCTCATACCAATAGTGGAGATCTCTACAGCAACATTACAGAGGATAAATGAAAGCATACAAACCCTAATTTGCTGAAGCATAACATAACCATTAGCTATGCAGGACATGTTATGTGTTACATATTCTCAAAAGGCTAGTTGGTGTCCTCATTGTTCATTAAAAATCTTTGCTTCTTTCTACTAAAGTAACTATTTGAGACCATCCCCAAAGACAAGACGCAGCATTAACAAAAACAGTGGTTCAGTCTGGTTTACAGGCAGAGCTTAAGTTGAGATTTGCTTTCTCATTGTCTGGGAGTTTTCAGAAACTCATAGCTATCCTCATCTGATTTTGGCTTTTCCTTCATCTGAAGATAATGTTAACTATAACAGTATCATATTATGATTTTCATGCAGCATGCTCCTTAATAATCGTTGATTGGTTGTATACTGAAAACATGCTGTTGAGATGGAGTCATAACTGGGGAAGAACACAGCTTTAATGTCTACACTCTCAGTTACCTATGACAGTTTTGAAGAGAAAAGCAGATACACCCGTACATATGAGGGAAAGAAGAGGAGATTATAGTTAGGCAGAAGGTAATGGTCCTCACTGACATAGGTGACAAGGGCCATTGCTCGTGACCCATGAGGAGAAATGAGAGCTTGTTCTGTGCCGTGCACAGCTGTACCTACCATGTGTGGTTCCAGGTGGAACAGTGCCACTGCATCATCACCACCACCTCTCGAGTCCTGTGGCACCAGGGCTGTGCATGGAGCAGTCACACTGCAAGCCTAGAGCTGTCTTGTGCCCTCGATCTGCATGCGAGATGTAGAGATAGTAGTACAAGGTAGAAAAGACAAATGGCTCTCATCCAAAGCAATTCTAGAGCATCCATGCAGAGCAGTCTCTATTTAACATCCACCCACTATATTTCTCATCTGTAACCACATCTAAGATTTATTTTTTTTTCAGCTGACATGACTGAAATGAAAAGTGTTGCTACATTTAGATTTGCTGACTGTTATGAACAAGCCACTTCTCGGTGGTTCCAAGAAAACATCCTTGGATAAAACAGTTTCTGGGGACATGAAGTGCCAACCCTAATGGACCTGTTTGGTTTTATATACTAGTTGTGACCATCCCTGACTGGTTTAAAAGATCTTCAGGAAGTATTCCCTCTGCCCAAAGAAATCCATTCCACAGTTTTCAGCATCCCTTTCTGACAACCAGGATTTCAAATCCCTTTATCTGGAGACAAACAGAAAGAGTGTGCTTGTGGTGAATAATTTGAGCTGATATTCTTGCCAGCTGTTAAGGGACACATGCAAAAAAAAAAAAAAAAAAGTCAGTGACATCTGGTCAACACTGATATTTCCTAACAGAAGTATTTGTTTCGGGCTGGGGAAGGGCTGGGGGGTAAAGAGAAATACCATCTTCACGCGCCCCTTTACCCCCTTTTGAAAAGTGAAAGCGATAACATTGAGCACAGCAACTGGAACAAAAATTGCAACTTACATCATGGGGAAACAGTGACATTACATTAGCCCATATTATACAATGGTTGAGCAGTTGCTTTCACACACTAAGCTTTCAACTTTAACTTTTTTTCCCCCTTAAGCTACACAATGGATTTTTTTGCTGAGTTGGAAAATATCAGGAGACAGGCAGAAAGCCTTCCTTTTGTTCCTTCATCCTGCCGAGCACCTCATCATAAAGATTTTTTCCCTTCTGCTCTGTTTTGCTTTCCCAACTTCCTTTCCCCTTTTCACCCTCCCCCACTTTTTTTTTGTCAAATAAATGTGACTAATTAACAGCAGGACTTCTTTCCACTAAATTGTAAAATCACCTCTTGTAACTTCATAAAGGTGATAACATAGCACTGCAACCCCATTTGTTCTTAGGAAGTAGGCTTTTAAACTACCTTCTAAGTGCCTTGCTTCAAGTGATGGTTTTCTTGGGTCTCAGACTGGAAGATAAATTGACTTTAGTTCAAGAGCAACCTCAGCTCTCTCTCCTTCTCTTTTGGGTCTTTTCACGGAAGTACACCCAGCTCAAGTCAGTAGATAATAGAAATCCCAGAATGGAAACACATAAAAAAAGTTGTTTCCTGGGGTCAACAAAGGACAGGAAAAGAGCCAACAATTACTTAAATAAACAGTATTCAGAGAAACAAAAAAAAATAAAAATACATGCCTGTACAAACTGAGTTACATATGAGGGAAGCAATGGTTTAAAGCAACCCAGTGTTCATTCTGCTGAAGTTCAACAGTGTTAGGAAAAGGAAATCAAAACCAAATGCAATTCTAAGGGTACCTACCCTCAGAAAAACATCTTTTTTTTTTTCCCTTCTTCTTACCTCATAATAATACTCTGCTCTTATATAACCCTTTTCATCGCAAGAGCAGTACCGACTGCAGGGTGAACATTTCCTGGGGATTAGTGACTAGCTGGAGGCTAACAACTCTCTGCTGCACCTCCAACCAACAGATCCTCTGGACTTGTCACTAACTCTTCAAAAATAATCTCCAAACCTCGGCCATTACTGCTTACTAAGATTAGGAATAGAAGAGTGGTAGAATAATTATGATTTTGTACTGAATTTTTGTCTTAGAAAAATCTTGGCAGGAAAGAAAGTAGATGAATAGCGTCTTTAAGCTGAATGCAAAAGATGCAACAGTTAGGGGGGAAATTCAGTATTTGTTTACTAATCACTATTGACTACTGTCAAAATGGCAAAAAAACATCCTAGCACTTGCTGTAGAGGTTTATGGCTTCTCAGAGGAACCATAGGGTAAGTACAGGGGAGAACGTGCAAGGGAAATTGCCCTGCTGGGAGAAAATGCTTGGCCTGCTGATACCAGAAAGTTCCTACGTAAGGGCCTGAGCATTCAGAGTGTGGGATGCCCTCTGCTCCCCAGCAATGGCTCAGCTGGCAGAAGAAGTTGTCCTGTGAGAACTTGTCTGCATGGTAAAATTTGATGTTCTTCAGCAGGAATCGGTGTGAAGGCAGGAGGTAGGAAGTGTGACTCTGAGGAATCTATGAGAATGGTGGGTCCAGTCCTTCCTGAGCTCCTGTGTAAGGAAGGACATGCAAGGCCATGCTATTTGTTTTCTCTATTCCTTTGGACTGTGCCTCCTATACTTCCCTCTGTGATTTCGTGTTAGAGACCGGCCCCCTGCCCACAAGGTGGATGAGATGCTCTGAGACAACCCAACTGATATTATAGACCTAGAGTCTCCATTAAAGGAAGGAGCCCTAACTCTCTTGAATAGCTATTTCCAGAAACACAAAACCTATCAGAATATATGTCAGGATCAGCTGAGCCACTCAATTCTATCTAATCTGCTTCTTCCTAATTGTAATCTTTTTTTAGGAAATGTGAGTTCAAATGGGTAAGACGCTTAAGGACAAGTGAGAAGAGGTACACTTGTGTTTCCAGTTTGCTATGGTACCACTTTGTTGTACATTGTAAAGCTTTGTGGATGAAATTTGTATCTTGCAAACCAGGAAAAAGCTTTAAGTCCTTAGCATTTAAATCCTCAAAATAAGACTTCACTGGCACACTGGTTTATTTTGCCTGTATGTGCAGAGGCTGTCTTTGACCTGTTAGAAAATCCCAGTGCACTCTGAATCAACATCAAAAGGCCCAAGAAAAGGTCCCCTTGACTCTAGTCTGTGAAATGATCACTTTTATTTTTTAAAATAAAAACAACACCTAGAAATAAGAGAATGAAACAGTGAAACTGATTAGAATACCTTAACTAGGTAGAAAGGATATATGTATACATACACATGTACATGTGCGTATACATATACATACATATATATATATGCATGCAGACATGCACACATGCACCACACACATCATCATCATATGTGATCTCTCCCCAACATGTTTTTTTAATTAATAAAATTGAATTTTCCTCTTCCAGTATTTTTGAGAACTCTTATCTCTAACACAGTAATTCCCAAGGAAGCTAGGAGCAGCAAGTATTTTCCCCAGGGCCACCTTCCTAGCATTCATTTTCCAAGAAGTGTGCTTTCACAGCCAGGAGAAGAGGCTGGGACTTCTGGATTGTGGTTCTCACACTGACCTGAAAAGAGAATGAAATATTGGGCTAACTGCTTTGCTCCAGTGTTCCCATATCCAAAAAGAGAATTGTTGGATTTTTGTTTATTGTGGTGTTGTGGAGGCAATCCTGAACATCAGCACTTCAGTTATTGCCTCCAAAACAAAGTAGGAAATAGCAATGGTATTGGATGGTATCAGGAACCACGTGGCAACCTCACAGAGACACCAAACAGCCCTTCAGAGAGCAGCCAGTACTCCAAATACAGTATAATCAGCACTTCAGGTGCAACTTGGGAAGAAAAGTGTTGCATAATTAGGTGAGCATAAGTGGTGAGGTTCAGCAGTGAGTGGCAGTGAAAGCCTTTTGGACTGCGAGTTCTTTGAAAGTAGTCAGAACTATTTATTTAAATTGTTGATCTTGTGTGATTGAACTACAGTGTTATTGTCACTGAAGAAGCACTGGATTATAGAGTGTCACAGGTCAGCTGAACATGAGAGGAGAGTTAGCAGGTGATCTGAAGGATAAGAAACACTTCTGTGGTAGAGTAATGAAAATGAATTTAGTCACATCAGGAAGGTTGCTCAGAACTGAACTTCACTTTATGAGGATCAGCCTAAAAGGTGTGCCAACAGCTAGCCAAATATTAATCTTATTTAAATGACTCATTCAACAATAGCACCTAGAGTCACCAATGAAGGATCAGGTTCACATTATACTGGTATTAACACACAATAAAGGTGTAGGGTGGGATTGAAATGACCTCTTCCAGCACCTAATACAAGAGCCAAACGAGG
Source organism: Cygnus olor (assembly GCF_009769625.2). Taxonomy (NCBI): domain Eukaryota; kingdom Metazoa; phylum Chordata; class Aves; order Anseriformes; family Anatidae; genus Cygnus; species Cygnus olor. Next base: position 76,986,365 of record NC_049171.1, on the reverse strand, counting down.
CTGAGGAACAAATATACGAATTCAGAAACCCAGCTCCCCATTGCTGAGGAAGTACCTAGCACTATCTGGATTTTGAGCTCTGGTTCATGAAATACCCTGGGCACCTGAAATTCCCTCATTGCCACAGGAGCTGTGGGCAGGCATTGGCCTCCAAGCCAAGCTTGTTGAACTTTGGAGACACTTTTATCCTCCACCTGAGAACCCAGAAGGGGTTGATCTCTGTGTGCCTGGACCTTGCTTTTTGTGCCCCAAGAGTATGGAGGTCCTTACAAAGGGTGCTAGCTGTAGTGGCGCATGGGGCTGCTTACCTCAGTCAGCATACAAATGTGGGCAAAAAAGGTGAGCATAGAAGGAAGGATCCAGAAACAGAAACAAAGTCAAATGACTTCTGTGAAGTTCAGATCGCAAGTTCTGAAGGACAAATATGTGCTGAAAATAGCCTGCTGGGGACAGTTTGGCAGTAGTCTGTGACTATACCATTGCCATGAATGCTCAGGAATGAAAGAGTTTTGCATAATGAGCACATTAGGCTTGTGTGGCTGCTGACCTTTCAGAACCTCACAAGCAATGGAGGATTAGAGGCTATTTTGGGTCACAGAAGGTCTTCAACTGCAAGGTACTTCCCATTTTTCTGTTCCTCTTTTTTTTTTTCCTTGATGCTTTCTGATACTCAGCTGCCATGCAGAGAGCCTGACACGACAGTGAGGTCAGCTTCAGCAGGTAAGATCAAAGTCAGGAGGCAAACGCAGCCTCACACTGTGCTCTCTGGCCAGCCCTTTGTCGTTAATGGAGGCACAATCCAGTGACTGCTGCAATGCTTGGCACATAACACACTTCTTGTGGTACTAAAACCCTCCAGACCAATTGTTGCAGAAACAGCGATGACCTCTGCTCCTGGACATGGCCTGTCATCTTTTTGGTGATTTCAAGGAACAAAAAGGAAAAGTGTGTGTGTGTGGAGCATGCTGTATTGTACTGTAGGTGGACGGGGTCAGGCCGCGTGTGCACTTACAATTAGTGGTGTGTAGTGCACGCCCGGAGCAATGTGCACTTACAATTAGTTGAATTTCACTGTGTTGGAGATGGAAGCTGACAGGCCACCACACAAAACCTCCCCGCAGCCAGACTCATGCTGAGATCCAGAGCGGAAAGGGATTTTAAGTGAAAGGCTTTGAAGGCTTTAAATATGGAGGCAGTGAATTCATGCACTGTTTACCTTTGTGGGCCCAGCTTTGACTCTTTCATTTTGTTTTAATGAAATAGGTGGTCTCATGTAATTCCTAATTATTGCAGAACACCAGTCCTCTAAACCCTGTAGCTTACAAGGTATGAATATTCACTGTGGCTCACACAAATTCTGTAGAGGTCACGATATTGTGGTATTTAGATAGAAACAGCTTGAAACAGGTATATCGTGACACAACTGACTATCACAGGGGCTTACCAGCTTCTGCAAAATCATGTGCTGGTGGCTCCACTGCGGTACTGAATCAAATGCACCAGAGGTCTGAGCCACTGTGGAAATTTCTCTGTTTCTGACTGAAAGGGAGTTCTTCTGTTTGCAGGCTATTCCTTCCAGTGTTGATATAATCTCTGAAAAGAATAAATTTTTCAGAGGAAGGCCTGAGTGCGATTCACCTCTGAATGAGGTTTCTACCTGCCCCTGAACACTTTGTTCTGATTTGTATTCTAAGACGTGAGGATATATAACATACACATATGTTTTAGTTTGCCAACTGATGCTATATGAATCACATTCTTCTTAATATAATTCCTTACCCTTCTGTGAATCACAGACCTTTTATTCCACAACATGCTGTGGAAATGGGCTCATCCCACAAGCTCTCCATCACTCCTTGCCCATGGCAGGACAGTCAGCCCAGCTCTTTATCCACAGCAGCAAAACTCATCTTGTACCTACCTTACTAGCAAAGCTCTGAGCAAAGTGAGCTTAACTTGGATTAAACAGAGAAAGGATCCAAGGGAGTATGAGACTCCAGCCAAAGCCCAGATAGTTTAGTAACACCCATCTCTCACTTGTTTTAAGTGCTTGTTCTTCACCCTCCTGCCTGATGACTGACTCAGGCCAAGGTGGGACCAGTACCTGTTAGAACATCGCCTGTTCCCACTCCCTTCCCAAAGATTTCAGCTAGTGGGAAGGCAACAGCACTCTTTTAGATTTTGGAGATACCATGACTATTTGCACTCTCTTCCGACATGGAGCTACAAGGGAATTCAGTGTGCACACATAGCTTTCCTAGCAGCCAATGCTCACTAGTATCCAGACTGAAGCTGTTAAAAGTTTCCATACTCTTTCTTTTAGTAGAAGGTACATGTGTTGATGAAGACCACTGCCAGCCTTCCACAGATTGTCTCTGGCTGTGGTCTGTCTGACAATGGACACAGAATGACAGGAGCTCAGAAGTGCACCACATGAGAGAGCATCCTGTATTTTTACTGCTCCCACTTTGAAAACTGAGGTGTTTCTTTTCATAGTACTCCCTCTGCCAAGTAACAGGGATTCCTGATGTAGGTGCTAGAAAGGACATTTGCATATATGTGAAAGAGGAGCATATATGGCAAAGACTTAGTTGCACAAGATGTGACTTGCAAAACCAGCTTCCTCCTAATCTTTTTAGGCATCTTTCCTTCCTTGTCCCTACCCCACTCACCTGTGTCCCATAGCTGGAATATCACACCATTTGCTTGTGAAGTGCAATGTCTGGAACAGCTAACTCAGATCAGAAAACCCACTCACAGCATGGATCCCTCCACCTTGAGGATGCTTGATGGGACCTCATTCTCTTATGCTCTGTGCATCTCTGAAAGGGGAAACAGATACTGAAAGGTGGATTTCCCATTTTGCAAGGCTTCATTTCACAGCTTTGCCATCAGCTCTGACTCTTGCTGGAGACGATCTCCCTCTTGTCTGTAGCAGCAAGCACAGATTTACCTTGCAGAAAATATCTGCACAATTTGGGTAGGCTTTAGAGGACCTGTTGGTTCTCCCAGTTAGCTAGACCATCCTGGCACAGATGGACTGTTATCTTTGATCTCCCATGGCAAAGTCATCTTTCCCAGGGGACATCTGAGGGAATCAGGGTGGCCATAGCTTAAAGTGTAATTGAAAGCGCCCATCATAATATCCTTCTCATAATACATTATCTCTTCACAACAGGGGAGGTATCAGCTGCTCAGAGAAACACTGATAAAATACACGATTAAAACAGTCCTCTCGAGGGCATTAGCTTTTATTAACTTCTTGAAGTTCATCTTCTATTTTCTCCTTTATTATTCTAACATCCTCGATTCAGCTCACTTTCTCAGGTTTCCCCTCACGTGAGCTTGTTTCATTAAAACTGAAATTCTCTGAAAATGTTATTAAAGTCCTTTTGATATACCTGTGTGTGAGTGGGCCATGATGCCCTTCCACAGACATCAGTGGAAATTGGGTTTAGGCCTCCTTGCTCCTTTCTTGCTGGTGGAATTATACCTACAGACCCTCTCCCCCAGGAACTGGTCTCTTTGGAGTCCCAGGCTTGCACAGAAACCATGGGGCTGCCAACAAACAGCTGTATCATCATATCAATTCTCGTGAGAAGTCTTTACCACTTCAGAGGACTCTCCCCTGCCCCTAAATCTTTTGTTGGTTTGAAGAGCAGATGTGGTGCAGGCAACACTCACCTGGAGGAGGGAGCAGCTGGACAAGAGCAGGAGGTGGTCCAGACCTATTCTTTTTAACATTCTTCAGCCTTTTAGCTGGGCTGGCCTCAAAAAAGTACCAATTACTGCCACTTGTAGCAATGGTCATGATGACGGGGAGAGCTGTCAGCTGGGAAGTGGACTGACACAACCAGTTCATTTCACATAGGTCAGCAAACAGCCATCAGATTAAAATGATTTTTGTTCACTATCGACCTGGGCTCGATTGGAACCAGTGACCCAGAGATGAAAGGCCCAGAAAGAAGGGTTTCTATTTTGTGTATGGTCACACATCACTTCTGTCTCCACCTCACTCATTTTCTTGTCCCAAACTCTTTCTTTTCTGTCTTATTTTTTTTTTCTTTTCTCCACCCCAAAAATTATAAATCCATCCTCCACTCTTTTAGTTGCAATGCACCATATGGGGATCTGTTGAGGTTTTGTTAAGGCTTCAGTAATCTATTAGTCATTCTTTCCTTTGTGTTACAAAAGATCTATCCTTCAAGAGGCAAGTATTGATTTCATCATTTCTGCAGCTTGTTTGGGGGGCAGTTTGTGAACTAAAGCAGCGCCTGGTTTGAAATCAACAATAATAGCATAATATCATTAACAATACCAGGAATGATATTACAGAGAATTCTTCTGGCAAATACAAGGAAAAGTTAAATGAATGGGAAAGCAGATACACCAGTAGTCAAAATCTACTTTTGGGGATAAAGTAATGTTCTCTGGGGTCTGAAACTTCTCTATTTTTAAAACATGGGCAACCCTTTAATTATATCTTGTCACCTTCTTCTCTCCCTTTTTTTTTCTCTTTTTTTTCTTTTCTCTTGACATACAAGTGAAGCTTTTTTTTTTTTTTTTTTTTTTTTTTTAGGGGAAAACATAATGTTGGGAAATGAATATGCTCAAAAAGTATTTTAGTGATAACGTACTGTTCCAGACCATCTCCATTTATTCCTTTGTTTGAGAGAGCTTTCCTCTTACTTATGCTTATGTTTAAGTCCTACTCTAACAACAGGAGCTCGAACATTCTCCTGAGTTAGGATCTTTGTTGCTTATGAATCTCACAAGATGGTCACAAAACTTGGCTTCTTTTTAGCACAAGGATATTTTTTTCTTTCTATGCCAGAGAAAAAACAAAAATGGAATAGATGGGACTCAAAAGAAAAAAGATAGAGCTTATAAAAAGTAGACCAATAAACATGTGGGACTCTGTAATGGCTCTCCTTTCTATGATCATGACATCAGCACACGTTTTTTAAGGTTGGCAAAGAATATCTACATTAAAGTGCTACATTCTCTGTTCTCCTAAATAAATAGTGCAAATATGGTAGCTCACTACTTAAATCAATGTCATTTTCAGGCATTCAGAACAAGGCATTTTCACAGGGATTGTACTCTTCTGTAAAATTCATTATCTGTGATAAACTAGTCATTATGATTAAACATGTAATCCATCCCCTAAAAAACTGGTTATTATCATCCTTGCTACATTTGAGCAGTATCATCATCATCCTCACTACCATCATTACCATATGAATCGCTGGTAATAACTGATTTTGTTGGGATAATTGCTTCTTTGTCATGTCTGCTGTTGAGTTTCCAGTACATGGGTGATGGTTGAAGATCAGGAATGGGCAGCAGGAGGAGTCAATCCTACAAACCTCCCTGGAAACACTATATCTTAATTCCTCCAGATATTTGCATTTAACCCACAGAAGCTTGCAGGGACCAGTCCTTTTTCTGAAGTTTATATCAGTGACCAGATAGAACTGGCTTCAGGTATTTCACTGTCATGACTATCAGAAAGGTTTCCTAGCATCTGGATGAGCTCCTTGACTTATGTTCTACACAGCAGATAAGATGAGCTGATTGTTCTTTCTGGCAGCTTTTCATGTATTTGAATACATTCATCCTGCTGTCCCTCAGACTTTTCTTAATGTGACCACCCCAATCTATTCAGTCCTCTCTCTTCACCTTTGGGTTCCCTCCAATTTGCACAAACCTTGCTTCAGCGGTGATACTCAGATTTGCACAGAGTACCAGTGATGAGCTGAATTCAGGATGACTTCATGTATCTTGCAGGCTAGACTCCAATTGATACACTCCACCAGGGTATTTGGACTTTTCTTGCCTGCATGGCATTGTGCTTGTCCAGCTCTAGCCTGCACCTTTATTTGTGAAGGGCTGCTATCCAATCAGTTATTTCCCATCCTGTGTTTGCACAGTCCATTACTGCTGCAATTCCAAAGGAGTGGAATTGCAAATTCTTATACATAGTGCCTTGAACATCTCACTTAGGAATTTCATCCTGATTTAACCATCCATTTGTCCAGTTTTTCAAATCAGTTCAAAAGCTAGTCTGTCCCTTAAGAAAAAAACTGCCTGTCTGCAATATAAATTCAGTGCTCTGTTTCTGAAAACTTGACAGACCTACAGCTTGATCCATTTCAGATTATCAGTGAAAACTATCAGAAAGAGTTTGGATGAGATCTGCTTTCACAATCAATGTGTCCACTCATGTAATACTGGGTGATATTCCATAGTAACATCTAAACCACTTCCTTTCCCAAGCCCTTGGTGAGCCCTGTGTTTCCCAGCACTAAAATGAGCAAGATGTCATGGCAGGGAAATTTTTATGAGCTTACCCCAAAACAGTGAGACTCCTGGTTGTACAGGTTGCCCTCCTCTATGTGCAGTTAAAAAGAAATATTTTCTTTCTCTAACCAGTCAATGCTATACTGATATGAAGCATGAGATTTTTTCAGTGTCTGAGGTCTGAAATTTTTGACATTTTTTGGTTCAGGAGTACCTGTGCCCCATTCAAATATTCTGGCTGCTTCATCATCTCTTTTTCTCTCATATACCGACATTACCTGCTGTAAAAACAATATATCTTTACATTTATAACATATAAAATATATTTAATATTAGATTTATTTATGAAAACAGATAAAGTATATTCTTGTATTTATACAAGCCAAATTAAGATAGCGGTGACATCATTCGTTAGAAGAATACAGTAACTGCAGTCTGATACAGTCCTGGCATGGGGCTGGCACATGTGGCTTTACCAGTTGTTTTTCTTATGAAGAATACCATTTTGTCCTTGAAAAACTGCTATTCTAAGTTATGCTGCCTCTTTCCCTGGAGAATTTACTTCCAGCATTATTAGATTTTGACCTCTGTTTTTCTATACCTAGAATAAACTGTAGAAACAGGATTGTCTTCTGATGAATTATACAGTATTATTTTTCACTCAGCCAATGGACTTTGTTTTTTACACATCTCTCATGTACACAGACAGACTGTACAGAGTAGATTCCTGTATGGCATGATGGCTGTGCGACACTTTACAGATAGCTCACTCTTCTTGTTCAGTGGGGTAGCTGGACCCATGGCAGCTCCAAACTGGAAGCTGTGGTTAAAGGGAGGCTGAGCCTGTGCTAAGAAGTCCTGCTGAGAGATGCAGGAGAAACTACCGTGGATCCATGCAACACTAATACTGCAGCATGGCTTCTAGAACAGTTTCCTTGGTTTTGACTAGGATGGAAGGAGTTTGTGCTTGCCTGGAGTGTGGGCAGAGTGAGCTTGTGTCAGCCTACAAAGTTTTTTGCAGCCAAACCCTAAGACAGTGATGCAGAGTCTAGGTATTTCTTTAATTTGTTCTGATTCATTCCAAAAACTCTGGCCGCTGGAGCTTTTCTGAAATACTGGCTAACCAGTTGTTTTCCAGTCTGTCTTTGAGCGCGGTACACCAGCAGCAGTCCACTGAGCTGGCTTATGAAACAAGCTTCCCTTCAGAGTAATTTTGGCTTAAAAATGAATGTTTAGGGTACCTGGTGACTGACAGAAGTGTGGATGGCTGTTAAAAGTCTTTGATCCAGAAAGCCTGGTAACTTCCACGCTGAGAAAATCTCCAGACTCTGGATCGCTCATTTCTTCTCCAACCAGTAGCTGGTTTGCAAGACCACAAAATCTGGTACTGTTCAACAGAGTGCTGATGGCTAAATAGAATGGGTCTACAAATAGGACTCTGTAGTGCTACAGAAATATGAACAACAACAGGAGATGCAGCACACATCATGACTAATGATGGAGTAGTTACAGCTTAAGAAAGTGTTTATTGCTGGATGTTGTGCAATTCTCTAAAGATGTTACACATATCAACAAAGGCTCTTTATTACTTTGTTTAGTTCCTTTGCTGGCTTATTCTTAGGCACAACTTCTGTCTACAAGATATTTCTGGGTAAACCAGGGATTGTATGGTATGTGGACCAAAACAAATTGTGTGAATGCTGGTAAATGAAAATTGCAGAGTTTTGTTCAGTTTTCTTGACTATCTGCTGTGAAAGGAAGCTCACTGTCTCTGGCTGCAGTGTTAGGAATAAAAAATTGTGCACTAATAATAATAATAGTAATAACATAGTAGCAATAATACAATTTTTGTTCTTTCCTCATTGATTTGCAAGAATAATTGGCTCTAGTGCTTTATATAATACTATGTTGGGATGCAGTTATTGGCTATGGGAGGCATTACTGCTGGACAATGTGGTGACTTTTCTTAAAATCTAATAGTTTCCTCTTTCAGGGCAGTAGTTTTATTTAAAATTTGGCATCTAGTGTGTGTACAGCATCTTGGCTCCTGTGTTGTCTGATCTTTTTTTTTTTTTTTTTTTTTTTTTTTGGCATTGTTTCTATGAAGCTCAGATTTAGGGATCTGGCACCAGAGCCCAACATGTTTCTCCTCTCACTTATCTCCCACTGCTCCCACCAGCTAGACTGGAATGATAATGACATCCTGCATATTCTAAGTGGGGGACAAAAGTGTCCTAGGGTAGGACTGACAGGCCTTGTGCTCTGTCAGTCTTCTCACTGAGGAAAATATTTGACTTGCAAGTAGGTATCGAAATCCTGTTTAGAAAAAATCATATCTTTAAAGAACATGGGTGAAAATGAGAAATATGTATTTATGTATGTATGTACATACAATATTTACTTATTTATTTGAGTTCTTACTTGAGAATAGAGAACAATAATGCTGTCAGAAACAATGTTTCTTCAGTGAGGAGTAAGAACTTTTACCTACTAGGTGACACAGTATGCCTTTCTGGTTAAGAAACAGCTAGCACCATGTGGACTCTCATGCTTGTTTCACAAAGAACTATTCAAGGAAGCAGATTTTACTTGAGGGTGAGAAGGAGTGGCAGTAGCCTAAACCAGCTGTATGCCCTGCCTCCCTCACATCTTTTTTTCATTCAGGGGGTTTCCAATGTCCATCAGTCCAAGCAGAGAAGTGTCTCTGGCCAGCTTCCCAGCCATTGTTCAGGTGTGGTATGACTGCAGTGTACCAAGACAGTCCTGCTGGTGACCACAAACCTACCATGTGCCACATGGACCTATATATCAGCCTGGGATTTCCTGAACAGGTTTTGATGCCTTTTCTGCATGTTTCTGCCTCACATGATCTGGTCATGAGAACACACTGGTGCAGCCTGCAGCTTTGTACATCTGAAGTTATTGATGTGTTGGTATGTATCTCCTTCTGTCTGGGAAAGAGGACATCTTTACACAGAATGCCAAAGAGTTTATTTGTGATTTCTTAGATTTCTGTTAGGGAGTCTATCACGGTGTTGATATGCTAAAAATGCAGTACATTTTTATATTTTCTTCAGACAGAAGTGCTATTTTGCTATAACTGTACGCTTATGTTAAGAAGAAACAACAAAGCATTGGCAAAATATCTAAAGCAGCAGTCAGAAATAAGAAATCATAAAGAAAAAGATAAAATAGAGAACAAAGGATATAATAAGTGATAAAGTGCAGAAAATTGGTAAGGGAAGTCTAAAGTCAGGAAAATCCCTATCTGGAGTTGCTGAAGACAATAGAAAGGAATTCTTCAACTACAGTTAGAACAAAAGAAATCCTAATGGTGGGATATAAATATTATCAGCTTGAGATTACAAAATAGACTTCCCATAATGTGGGAAAACAGGTTCTCCATAGCTATTTCTGTTCTTTTCTTGATGTATTTTTATTTTATGGTGTCCATGGAAGCTCCTTTCATATACTGGGTTACTGTAAGGAAAGCAAGGTGAAGACTTTTAATGATAATGATTTATAAACCATCAGGGCTCAGCAACTTATATCTAGGAGTTCAGAAATCATTGGATAAGGAAATCTTCAGCTTGTTGATGCTCATTTTCAGTGAGTTGCAGAGTATTGATGTCATGTAGGATTACCCAAGTAATGATGGCCCAATTAGCCTATCATTTATGTGTGTTTGTGGCAATAATACTTAGACTGGTATAGATTTTAATTAATAAAGAATTAAGAGATGGAAATGTCTTTGGATTCACAATCCCAAAGAAAGTGGATCTTTTTAACTAATTGTCAACTACTTCTTCAGTGAAATTCCAGGTTTGACTTTTGAATGTAACTGCAGAGATACAATACATTTCACAGAGCCTTCATGCTATGGAAGACGTTCCATAGAACAAATTTAAAGTTTAGACTAACGTTCTTTAAAATATCACTAGATCAGATGATAAATAGAGTAATAGTTAGATACTGGCCTGTGTTGAAGAAAAGTTGTTCCTGGGCAATTCAAGATTATGTTTGACAGCAGCCACATGCAAGCCTCATCCTGTTCATCTTGGAGTAAAAAAAAAGTGTCCTGCTAAATACACATATTCATATGAAGGTTAGTAGAATGGCTAAGGGCAGAGCAGTCATATGGCACAATATGATCAAGGGTCAGACAAACTGAAAGTTGTTGCCCTCTTAGGAGCAAAGAAGGTGGGCCACCCCTTGAGAAAGTGAGGCCACCTCCTGGACTATAGAAAATCTGGGGAAGATTGGCACTCACGGAGGACAAGCAGCCTGAGCTTGGCTATGGCAAAGGGTTCAAAGCAGTCCTTGGGTGCATGTGGAGGATTAGCAAGTAAGAATAGGCAACACTAGCTGAACACCAGAGAAAGGTCAAGAAAGTGGCTTCCAGTGAACACCCTAAGGGGTTCAACCTGTTTAAATTATTGAAAAGAAAAAAAAAAAAACAACAACAAAAAACAACAGAATGTAAAGAGACAGATGGCAAAGAAATCTACATACTTTCACAGGATGAAAATACCAGGTTCACAAAGGCTCTTTTACTCCATGAGAGCAAAGTTGAGCAAACCCAAATATTGAACTAGGCCCACACAAATGAGAAACCAGGCACATGTTTTTGAAGAGTGAAGGTCAATAACATACTGGCATGAACTGCTATCATGAAGTGGTAGTTTTCCATTTTTTGATTCCATCTCATTAGGATAGGACAGGTGATCTGTTTTAATCAAGTACAGGTGATTAGGCTCAGTATTGGAATAACTTGGTGAAATATGATGGCATATGGCATGCAGAAAATCAGAGCAGAGGATGTAACAATCCCTGCGGTCTTTGACTCTGTGAAATTATGAAATCTGTCTGATCAAATTCAGTGCTAGCAAAGCACTGACCTCCAAATCCAGTGTTAGCCCAGGAGAGTCTTTAATGTCTTTGGACCCGGGCAGATAAACCAGCTGTTAGTGCAGGCTTCGCAAGTGGATCCTGGAAATCCATTGAACTCAGTCAACTTGGACAAGTTTACCATATCAACCAACTGGTGGGAGGCTGAAGAAGTGCTGGTAGGCGGCAGCAGATGGCTACTGCTCAGCAGTGGCTGCATACAGAGGCAGCAGTAGGGCCAGACCTAGCAACTGGGAAAATCCCTGGAAGCAGTCTCACTGATTTGAGTTGGCGTAGGATGAGGCAGAACCAGGGTCCTGATGTTTCCGCTTACTTACAGAGGGACAATTCAAATCCAGAGGAAGTGGTACAAGGTTTATACTAGTTAATATAAATACTATATACCTGTTGAAAGCTCCTCTATGAGATGTCACACATACCAGGCTTTCAAATATTTAGCATGTTATAAACTCACAGATTTAAATGTCAGCTTTGCAGCTATCTATGAAACAGCTGCCAGTCCTTGACTACTAAAAAAGTGGGGTTTGGTTTTGAGTCAAGTTGCCCTTGCCAGAACCTCCCAAGGACTCTCCCTCCTCCTCCATTTTTCATGCCACCAAAGTATTAAAACTAACCAAAGCTGTCTCCTTTATCAGGCTGTTTGTGTCTACACAGAAAAAAAGTGAATGAGTTGAAGGTAGGGCATCAGCCACTGTGTTGGATTTCCTGTCTTTTGTTGTCCGCCTGTGTTACAACACCCAGACATGATTTCCAGGTGGGAGTGGAGACTGGTATAGATTTGTATTTATTAATGATTTTAGTGTATGTGAGGGATAGTCACTTTTGTGCACAGTTTTTTTTTTTTGTTTTCTTCTTTTTTTCCCGTTTTCCGTTGTCTTTGCTGCCGCAAATACTTGCGCCTGGAGAAAAAAAAGAATTAAACCAGGGGAGCAAAATAGATCAGCCTCTATCAATTGGCCTGTTCGGCAAAGAAGGAATAGATTTTACTCTAATCTGTACAATTAGCATAACAAGAGAAATGCTGGAGCAGTTGTTAATAACAGCAAAGAGGTTGTTTAAGTCAAGCATGTGTTTCAGCTCCACGGGCTGATTAATCTTGTCACCTTTTTTTTTTTTTTTTTTTTTTTTTTTGTTCTGAAAACTTTTCACTGGAGGCAGAGGGGAAGAGAGGGGGAGGGAAAAATAGCCAAAAAAAAAAAAAAAAAAGGCAGGCAGAATAGCCATGTCCCCGCCTTCAAACCTGTCTCTGTGTCTACCCTTACTTCTGCCTGGATTAGTCGACATAAAGCTGTTTTCGACAGCCAGGGCCCTCAATGGCGAGTTAAATTTAGACAGATTGTGAGGAGTGGAGAACACGGGCCTGAGAAAAGGGACCCGGCTCCCGCCCTGACCCCTCTTTGTTCCCCCGCTGTGGTCACCTGCCACCCTGCACAAAGGCCTGCGCCGCAGCCGCCGCCGCCCTGACCCGGCCCGGCCCCATTGGCTGCCGCCATGGCTGTTGCTGGGGAAGGCCAGGGGAGGCCGGGGAGGGCCATGGAGGCTAAGGGAGGACATGAAAGGCTAGGGGAGGCTGAGGAGGCCAGGGAAGGCCAGGGAATGACAGGAAGGCTGGGGGAGTGCATCCCAGCAATCCTGGGCCCCTGCCCACCCAACCATGTGGCACTGGTATTGAGGTGGTAGGGCCATCCAGGCAGGGGCCCGCCACATGCTGGCACCTCGCAGGCAATGGGGAAGATGGCGCTTAGGGCTGTGAGGCCTGCAGAAGGATCTGGATTGGCACGCTGCTGCCAACACTGGGTGGCCATTCTCCCCTGGCTTGCCATCTCCCCCTCCAGTAACGCCTGCCCTATCTAAGTAAATACATCTCGTGCCTCTGATTCATATTATTTTAATCTTTGTTTTGCATGATTGGAGGTGTAGCTACTTTGCTAAATTAAAAACAAACAAACAGTGGGTGAGTGAAAGCAGCCTCTGGCACACATGTGTTATCAAAACCTACCTGCACACAGACTTTTTTTTTTCTTCTAGTTTGCAAAAGGATCTGCTGACAATAACATTGGAGAGAGGAAAAGAGACAACAGATCTTAGGCTAAATACCATGCTTGTCCAAATATCTGTAATAAAGGAATTTTGTCCATACATGTTTCTTCCACTGAAACAAACAGGGTAAAAAAAAACTCTGTCTCTGTGCAACATTTTCTGATTCAGGAAAACATTTACACACATGCTTTTCTGTAAACTTGCCAGTGCTCCTTTTCATTCAGTGAAGGTACTGGCATGCCTGAAGGTAATTCTGTTTTATAACACTCATGACGCCTGGGCCGATGTCATTGTCCACCTCTTGCAGAGCAGGGTATTCAGCCAGAGTGTAGCAGAGAGAAGAGCTAGTCAAAACAAGGAGAAATGGATTCCCTATGATTGGCCTGAAATAGGAAAAAATAGCCAATAAAGTTTATAGAAGCAATTTTATACCATGAGAGTGTAAATTTCTTTATGTTGAAAGCAGTGCATTTGTACCTCCTTAACACCACACTTGGGGTTTGGTTTCCTCTTCTACTGTATTTTAATGAAGTTCTCATCAAGGGGATAGTGCCCTTCACAGCAGGTTTTACCTTGTTTCAATGTGTTGCAGGACATAATAAACAGACATCTCCTAGAAAGCAAGCTGTCAGCAAAGGATTCTGTGTCCTGATGGAAATAACAAAGGTTGCAGTGATGCCCCAGTGTACTACCAACTCAGGCACGGTAGGTAAGCAGTTGAGCTTACGCAGCCAGCTTGGGAGGAATCTGTAGCTTGAAATCTGTAGTTTATAGCATTTGCATATTGTGGCTTCACTCTGATTCTTTTGCAAGCCATGTTATCTGGCTGCTTTGATAATTTGATAATTTTATTATTTTCTACCAATGGATATTAAGTGTTTCATAAAGCCAGGTCACACATTGTACCTGTGGATTCCTTCACATGCATTTGCTGTCTTCCTTCTTCTTCTTCTTCTTCTTCTTCTTCTTCTTCTTCTACTTCTTCCTGGAATGCTTCCCCTTCTTCTTCTTCTTCTTCTTCTTCTTCTTCTTTTCTTCTTCTTCTCCTTCTTCTCCTTCTTCTTGTTTTCTTCTTCTTCTTCATTTCTTCTTCTTTTTCTTCTTCTTCATTTTTTTTAATCATGACTTTCTCCATGCAAATTTGTGTATGCAGATTTTGTAGCTGTCCTGGAGACTAGGTGCTTCATAAAGGTCTCGCTGCACTGTCTTTGCTTCCCCAGGTTCATCATCCCTTGGTGATAGAAAAACTTCAACTGAGTCACCCAGCCATTGTTTGCCTTCTATCTGCTGCCTCTGGAAATAGAATTTCAGGATGCAGAGAGGAACTCAATCTTTGATTCAGAAAGGTATCTTTAATGGTCTTACTGAACAGCAGTTCATCAGATTTATGATCTAACATCATACCTGGCTTATCCTGTCAAGTGCCTTATTCTCCCTAGCCTTTTACTAGTGCAGAAAGGGTAGAATGTAAACCTGTTCCAGATCATACTTCCTCATTTAAATTGATGACAACACTGAAAATTGACTTTAAATAGCTAGTAAAGATATGAAAGCATGATAAACTGGTGCCAAATAGAGAGGTATGTCTGTACAGTACTTGTTCATTTTGATCATTCCATGCTGGGACTGCAGTCGGCATTATTAGAGCAGCCACTGTGCAGGAGAGGGTTATGTCCCTGCCTTCACTGACTTGCTGTCCTCTTTGTCCTGCCCTGCTCTGCAGCAGGTCAGATGATCTGGTCCCTCATCTTCGCTTATTTAATGGGGATGTTGTGCCATATTGCAAGGTTGTCCTTAGTTCCCTTTGTGAGGAAGTGGAAAGGGTAAAAACACAGTTCAAAATCCCTGGCAAAATGGAATCACAGATAGATAGATAGAGAGTTAGATAGATAGATAGATAGATAGATAGATAGATAGATAGATATAAAATAATGCAATTTGCCCCTTCCTTGGAAGCCCTTCTCCCTGGAAAATATAATATAGATGATGCAAAATACAACACAAATGAGGCTAACGGGGGAATAGTAGACAAATATAGTCTTTTAAATAGTATACCAATATTTGCTCTGTCATTATGTACTGTATTGCACTTCCTGGTGGTTCTTCATTGAAAATCAGAAGTGGATGAAAGGAGAGGTGAGGATTTTTGAGGAACTTCATTTGAAAATCCATCTTCGCAAGTTCCATGTTTCTTTTTTTCTGTCTCTCCAGTGTTTCAGTCTGGTCTAAGACAGATCCTTTTCAAGGTATTTCAGAAATCAGCTAATTATTGTTGCTTCTAGTGTCATCCATCTTGCTTACGTTAAATCTTGCATAAAAAGGATTTATGGTTCAATACATAATAAATAGCCCCAAAATAGTGAAAAGTTATAAAAAAAAAAAGAGATACAAGAAGTATGAATGCATTTGAGTGATAAAACATCACTCACATCCTACATATTTTAGGGAAATGTATTTGAAATTCTGTTATAGGTACAGAAATTATCATAAATACAGCTGTAAGTGATAACTATATTATTTGAAAGGCTGTACTACTACAAATGATCTGGGGGAAAAGGGAGGGGCACGTATGTATAAGAGATGTGTCTGTTTTAATCATACCAATTCTCTATGAGAACATTTCTGTGAACAGAAATAACTTAAACGATCCAACTGCTAGGAACCTGGTCATCTTTCGAGCAGTTTTTGGTCAGAAGGTACGTCAGGGCAATAACTTTGCAGAATTGTAAACATGGTTTTACTAGTAACATCTGTTGCGCTTTCTCTCGCTGTGCCCCATAGTGGGCTATTCTGAGCTGACACCAAGGATATTGTCGTGAGTTAAAAGTAGCTCTCTGGAGACTGGACTGCTCTGTGCATCCAGTCTCTTACTCTAAAAGTTCCCAGGAGAAGCGCTTGACACACTAACTGTTTGACAGAAGGACAAGGCAAGATGACAGCTTGGGACGCCTATGTCTATCAGAAGTCTCAGCCTGTATCCCAGTAGCAGAGGGTATTTAAGGATCAGACACATAAATAATAGCATTCACACACATTTGGTTACAATGCTTAATAGCCGTATCAGGAATCAGGAGAAAAAACAATGCATCCTTTATAGCATTTTAAAGGAATTAAAACTGCTAGTTAAGACATTTTTTGCTTTTGCCTTTTTGTTTGTTTTTAAACCTCCAATTTACTTAGCGCTAAAGTGTCATTATTCTAAAAGCAATAAAAGCAACAACAACAACAAAAAAATGTGTTTCACTT
The DNA here is from genome assembly GCF_009769625.2 of Cygnus olor. NCBI lineage: Eukaryota > Metazoa > Chordata > Aves > Anseriformes > Anatidae > Cygnus > Cygnus olor. Next base: position 76,969,868 of record NC_049171.1, on the reverse strand, counting down.
TCCCATCCATTGTAAGCCCTGAAGGTTTTCATTCCAAAAATGGTCCAGGCTGCTTCTTTTTATTTTAATGGTTTGATGCATAGGAAAAGGGTTAACTGCATAACTCAATCACACAATATCTTAGATTACAGATAGCCTGCAAGAAAAGGTTTTGCAGCGTGGTAATAACTACCACTGCATCGTGGGAACAGGCTGTGGCAGACAATGATGGAATTGACAATGGTGCATACAAAGGCCACCTTTGGGAGAAACCATATCTCACAGCATGCTGGGAAAAGTGAGAAATAGTAGCAGATGCTGTCAGGACTATAAGCAACAGATGCCTCCTGGCCAGCGTTCAGCCAGTACTACCAAATCACACCATTCATAAGCAGGGAACATTTTTTTTTTCTCCTTCTCTTTGTAGGAGGGAGGTAGCAAATACAAATATTGCGGAGGAATTAAAAACAGCAGATGGTGGCAGCAGGATTTGATGAGATCAGGGTCAGGTATGGGTATACATTTGGTAGTGGCATTAATCATCCTTTCCCTTTGGGAACTGAAAGTTCAGGCCACTAACACAGCATTAAATTGACCACCTTCAGGTTATGTTTTACTTACCCAGTCACCCTCAATACCCCCTTGTCATCCTCCCCCCACTTCAACAGCATGGCCACATAGCTCTCTCGCGTGAGGCTCTGGTAGATTTAAGAGAGTTTAAAAGAACATATGTTCAATATTTGGTTAATTCAATTTGTGCTTAAATCATTAATAAGCTAGCCAATCCTGAACAGGAAACGTTAAAAGCCTCCTATTAAACTGACTGCATTATCTCTCTGGCTCTTGTGCTAAGCTGGTTGTTTTCACCTACAAATGCTCTCTGTTTATTATCGGCTTGAATGTATTTGGTCACCTTTCATCTCCCATCCATTGCTTAAGACCCTTAGCTTATAGTTCGAATCAGGAGAGCTCCAAAGGAAATGAGGAGGTAAATAACAGCTCCCCTGGAAAAAACAAAGTTGGAAAGTGTAAATGAGCTTTCTCACATGTGTCACTCAGTGCATTGGGTTCAATACAGTCAGATCATTACAGGAATGTGAATGAACAGTTCATTTCAGAAAGTGACACAGATTCCTTTTCAGAAGCTTGTTGCAGACTTTAGTTTTATTTCAAGAGTGGTTTGAACTCATTACAGGTCTCTGCGAGGACTTGTCAAATCTCTGTGATCGTCTTTCAAAACCAAAACATATTTTCTCCTAGTCATTGCTCTATTACGAGATTGTTTAGTAAACAGGATGGTGATGAAGGTGTAATCATTCTTCTTGTAGGGCAGTGGTTTTCTTTGGCAATTAGGAGAACACAGTCCAGTAATTAGATGATCTGCATTCTAGCATTGTCTCTGATGCTCATTTCCTCTCCTTAGGAAGGTGATATTTTTTTCATTCCTCAGTTTTCTTTGTTGTGAAATAGAGATTCTCATTGTACCTGCATCAAAGGAGTAGTGTGGATGCTTAAACAAATTATTCTCCACTTGCCTAGTGAGCTTGTGGAGTCTTTGAAAAACATGCCCAGTAGGCTTGTTGTGCCAGATGCCAAAGCTTGATGGTTTGGTGGTTGTAATGTGAAACTTTGACACTTAAAATGTCAGTTCTGAAACTCAGGGTGCAGGAGAAGTGAGGTATGACTTCCCTTTACCGAATTTTTTTATTGATGCTCAGGACCTGGGCTTGTGTGGAGCATTCTAGGAAGACCAGCATTGCCCCTGCACTCTGACTTTCCAGGCCAGTAGATCTTTTTGGCCACCAAAAGCATTGATTTTCTAAAGACATGACAGAGAACCTGACAACAAGTTGTGGGTCAAATCAGGTCCTGCAATCAAACCATTAGATTCTAAGTGACATGATGTTGTAGATATTTGCACTCTGCATGATGAACTTTTACATCCTCCTAAGAGGTTTTCCTTTTAACTCTTACTCTAAAATTCATCCTAATTATCAGTGACTGAGGATTTGGAGTATATTGTATCCATATGTTGGGGATAAACTGGAGATTAGAGAAGCACTAGCTAATTTATTAATCTGTCTGCTGCATAAATAGGCCAGGATGAGCAAGAATGAAGAAGATATTTTGTGGGTGGCAGAGGAAGAAAATATTCCCAGTCTCCTTTGCATAAGTTTTCCTTCTCTTAGATTGCTATCTTCAGCATCATCAGATTCATTTGCCTCAGGGTCTATGGCTTGATCTTTCTCCTACTAAAGCCAGTTGACTCATCACTACTGAAATGGTAAGAAGACTGGGCTTTCATTATTCAGGATACTCATCTACTGTAACTATTTAACAGAAGTGGAATTTATGTGTCCAACAGGAGACTACATTGGCAATAGATGTTAATTCTTACTTACTTTTGCATACAGGATACATGAAAAAAGCTTTTGCTCAATTAAAAGTTTAAAATGAATGAAAGGGCATGATTCTTCAGGCTAAGTTATTTCACAGAACTCTGAGCCATATGGGACAGCTACATCACTTAGTCTGGCCTCCTCGTTATCAGAATTTTTTTCATTTTCCAAGTTACTTCTCTTAACTCTGTTTGCATGTATGCTTGCCTAAAGCATAGCTTGTGCTTGGCTGATGCATGTGTGTTTAGCTGACAAAACTCACGGCTTTGCGACATTCATAATTAAGATAAAGAAAAAGCAATAGACATCTGTATGGATAAGAATATTATCTACATTAATGCTATTTGCTCTCAAATTATGAATGATAAGGGTCTTCTGGGACATTAAGATTCAAGGTTTCTACAGTTACAAAACTGAGAGCTTTATAAGGGATTTTATTATTCTTTTGAAGGCTCTGGCATTGGCCAGTGTATTTAGGATACTGGCAAAGTTTTGATGGATAAATATTTATTCTGTTACTGCTGTGATATCCTGCTCAACTGAGAAGGTATGGCAGACCTCTATTGGATCTTGTTGGATGAAATATTTGTATCAAAATCTGGGCAAGCACTCAATTTACAGCTACCAGCAGCTAAATGCCCACAGATTAGCATAATCAAAGAGAAAGCTTTTATTGGATGGATATGGTTCCTCTAACTGAAAGAAATCAAGCAACCATATTGGCTCTGACTTCTTTGAAGTCTTGAAGTGCACGTGATTTTGTTGTGCAAAGTGCCGGATTGAAGGTGAATTTTTTGTGGAGTCCAAGCCAGACCTTTATCTCCCAGATGTCTGGATAACAAACTAAATCGACCCCTGAACCAGACACTACAGAGCCCTGTAAATATGAATTTTAATGCTGCTGTCTTGGAGTCCGTGTTTAGTTATGGAGCCAGCTATTTAGTAATGGGAAAAAAACTCTCTGTGAAACTGGGCAATCCTGAACCTTGAACTGAAATCTTGCAAGCAGGTTATAGATTTGCTCTCCTGAAATACATTTTCTAGCAATAAAATGAAACACTTCAATATGTTCACTAAATGATCCTATTACATGTTACCCTTTGATATGCTAAGAAAGATGGTATGCATTAATTACATGCTACTTGACCCTTAAAAAGACTCGTTCCAAGGACTGGCAGCAAAGAAACTTCCCAGCAGAGAAGGCAGAGCCATGCCCAGGGCCGTGCAGGGAAGCTGAGTGTCGGTGTGGATGTGGGCAAGGCATGGCATGGGCACACTCCAGACAGGTGTGGGAAGGCATCTTCAGAGTCTATGGAGCAACTTGCACTGCAGTGCTCTGTGATGCTGCCAGGGTACAATCCTGCCTGGTCCTGCAGACCTGCACATGTTGAGATAGGGGTATAAAGAGTCAGCTCCTCAAAGATCTGGCCTGACTTTAGGAATAGTGACTGACCTTTTAACTTACTTGGGGGCTACCCAAAGCTTTTAGCACCTCTGCAGATCAGGCCATTGACTGAAATTCTACTAGCTGGATGGAGCTCCAGCCTTCCATACCTGCCTCTGAGGATCATCAAGATCCATTCTTTTCATTTCCAGATTGTAAAGAAGACAACTTGTTTGGGAACATATTTTTTATTACTAGCCCTTTGTATGTGGTCAATGCAGTTGTCTTTCACTGCTCTTTCAACAAACTTTGAGAGCTGTGATCAACGATGAAAGCAAAAATTAAAAAATAGATCTTTCAGAGCCTAATCAAGCTCATGTATTTGTTTTCCTGATAGACTTGGGATAAATCTTTTCACCCAATAGGAAGTTTTTTGTTTTAACTTTCTGTCTCAAGGAGCCAATAGTCAAACTTCTCCCAGTGCCCGCAGGTTCAGCTGTCATTAGTCCTTTCTTCTGAAATGACTAATTTCCATCACTCCATGTCATCCATGAATGGGAAAGTAATCAGCACCATTTAGAGGGAAAAAACACTTGAACTGCAGGATCCTTTTTTCTCTGTTGGCTGATTGTGATTTCATATCTTTTATGTAAAGCAGACTTTCAGAGCTGTTACCTATTTAAGGAATTTTTCAATTAACATTTTTTTTTCTTCAAGAGTGACCAGGGCCTTTCGATTCCACCACAAAGGATTGGCTTACTTTTCATAAAACACTGTGCTCAGCTCAGTTCCTTCATCCTGAAGGTCTTTTATTTGGCAGTGATAATTTAGCTTAAACCCTCACCAATCAATAGCTGATCAATGCACAGCAGGAGAGGATTTCTATTGAAAACCCATTACACTTCAAGGGACTAAAAATTTCTCATTTGAACAAAAAGTGCTCCAACCTTATTCAAAATCTGTCTAATTGGCTCTTGGTTAAAAACAAAAATAAGCCTAAAAGGGAAGAAAGTTCTGTATGAACATTAAGGAGAGGCTGAGGGTAAGGGCTGGTCCTGAAAGGTAATGAGAACCTTTAGCTTTTGAAGAACTCCGTCTTTCAGGATTTGAGAAGGTTGGGCTCTAACATTAAAGTGCATTTTATGAAGAAGGTCATAGTTATTTGTAAATGTTTACATTAGCATTGATTTTTCTTAAGTGTAAAATATATTATTTCCAAACAATAAGTCATTCAAAACACATAGTTTTTCTGCCTTCATGAAATGGGATAAAATCAAATTTCAAACAATGTGAATATTTATTTATTATTTACCAATCTATTGGTTGTTGGTTCTCCTAACTAGAGAATATAATCACAGGGTGTAAATACTGTAAAACTGTCCTCAGCACTAATCATAATTTTCCTGCAGAACGATCCTTGGCTTTTGTATATGCTGTGAACCTGATCTGGTACTATTGACATCACGGGGAGCTTTGCCATTGATTTTTTGTCTTATTGCTTCTCTGTTCAGCCAAGATTGCAGGACTGCACTGATATGGTCTCGCTGCCACTTGTAGGGCTGTTTGCCAAAACACTCTCTGCACACTCCTGTTTTGGAAGGTGCTGGCTGGATCCTGGTCTGACTTCCCACAGTTTTGTCTCCATCTCTTTTCTGCTCCTTCCTTCTGCTGTTTCTCCCCACTGTCTCAAGCAGGTGAGGTGAGAGAGAGCTGTCTTCTCCTCAGCTGCAAACGCACGCACTCCTGGCAAGGCAAGTAGCTGTACCTGTGACCCAGCTGCGTGACTGCTGCCATACAGCAGCGGTGGCTACGTGGTGGCCTCAGAAGGAGCAGAAGCACCATGAGCACATCTGTGCAGGTGGAGCCCCAAGGAAGCCTTCTGCCAGGGGAAGAAGTGACAGTCACAGGCTTCTCAGAAGAGGGGAATTGCATTTCTCTGTATGTTCTGCAATGGGAAAGGAACACCCTGACCACCCACCCTCACCCCACCAAGCAGCAGATGCTCAGGTTCTGGGTTTCCTCTGTCCAACCAAATTAACCCAGAGCCCCCAGAGGGCTCTGGTATGTTCTTTAGCCACTCCTGGTGTGGGTCTCCTGTGTTAGTGACCACATCAGTGACCAGAGCTGTCCTCCCAGCTCCCCTCCTGCCCAGCAGCACCCCATCCTGCCATTGTTTGGCCTTTGCCCTGCTGCCTTGCAGGAAATCCAGCCCTTTGCCAGACAGGGTCCCTGTGCCATTTAATTCTTCCTTAATCCCCGTGGGTGGGGATGGCACTCTGTTAGCCACACAGGCCTTTGTCCTAGCCATGTGCACTGAGTCATCTTATTTTTTGTCCCATCCCACTTAGACATCAATAGATGAAACTGCTTCCTGGGTGCCTATGGTTTAACATGGTGAGAGAATGCAAACAGTGTCATGGACACCTGATTAGTAACTCACATCATCTGTCCCTTGCAACACGCTCTTTCCTCATCAGTGGTTGTTTCAAACAGCAAAGAAAGCACGGCCATGTTGGAGCTGTTGGGTTCTTACATGAAGGTGAAGTTGAAAAGGTTATCCTTGGAGAAATGTTTTTCCAATTCTTATGCTACCTATTTTTATTTTCAAAACTTTTTAAAAATGGTGAACACCCCAAATCCTTGTCAGAACATTATGATTTTGCACAATTCTTTTCCATTTTTTTTTTATTGGAACAGAACAATAATTTATTTTTTTAAAAACTAAACACAATGTATTTTCTTTGTGATAAATAACTAAATATGTTGTTATAAAAATATTTTAAAACAGAAATTAAAAAAAAAACACTTCAACCAAAAACTTTGTTAAAACTTTTGTAAACAAAAAGAATATCTGAAAAATATCCTAGGAAATCATGCAAGAATGTATTCACTGAAAATTTTGTAAAGCAAAATCAGTTTTTGTTTGCACACTTTTTTAGTGAAATAATTTCACTGAATTTTGGTCAGAAGTGTAGGGAGGCTTGAGAAGTGTAGGGAAGGCAGACTGAACCTTAGAAACTAGGAATGGAAAGGAGCTTTTACCTCAGTTTGTTCTTCCCTTTGTGGAAGATGAAGGATTTTTCATCTTCCTTCCACATCTTCCTACAGAATGCTTTGTTCCCCACCAGGACTTTTTTTCACAGAATTAATTATGGACATAGAAAAAAAAAATCTTGTGATTGTTATCAATTTCACTCTGGCTAATCAAATACAAAATAAAGGAAGCAGAGCACTCTGCAGCGTTAGAAGTACTCTAGGAAGGTAAAAATATTTAGGTTGATTTTAATTCGGTTAATTACAATTAGTTTCTCTCTCCGTGAAGTTTTTCACTTTCTATGCCTGTTGCAGACTGCGTGCCAAGATCCCCTCTGCGACAGCTCACCTAATGTTTTAGTGGGGGGCCACCCCTGCTAGAAGACCCTATTATAAATGAACCTTTAGAACAGAGTGAATGCAATGGCTCGTACATTTTCTATCGATTTGCAGAGGTTTTTGTTTTTTTTTTTTTTTTCTCACTGAAATCTGTGTAGGTGGCTGGAAACCCTTTTTAGGAGAATGAGCACGCAAGTGACTGTTAAAAATGAAGTGTGGTGCAGTGTGGTTTCATTGGAGAAACCCCAGCTCCACGGCACGGCACAGCGCACTGCTGCTCCGCACGGACCTGAGCAGGTTTCTTGCCCTCCCGCTCCCCTTCCCTGCGCTGTTTGGGATTTTTCAGGCTGCCTTCCTCCAAAGCTGCCTCCCTGGGGACAGGGGCTCTTGGCTGCCTTTGAGGGGTGACCCTGAAATGCTGGGGAGAGCCAGCGTCGCTGCGAGAGGGCAGTCATGGCCATATCGTGCTTAGGCATCTCTAAAAACCTTTCCTGGAATGGCTAGTTGAACATGAAAAAAAAAAGTCTGAAACTCCAGAAAGCCAGAAGAACCTCCTCTTACTCATTATGGACGTGCTCCTCTGACACTTCTCTAAGGGGAAGTTAGATGAGCACCGACAGTGCCTCAGAGGGGTGGCTGTGGTGAGCAGGAGTGACTTGTAGGGAGGGCTTACAGGAATCAGGCCTCACTTCTGGTCCCAGTCATACTGGTTTCACTCCAGGGCAATGCTACGCCAGGGCTTATCTGGGTTTAATTAACAATGGATAGCAAATATTTCTGCTGCTCTAAATTCGAGCGGAACATGGAGCTACTCCCCCTTCACCCCAAAATGTTGACAAGAATTGCTTTTTTCTGCTGGTGTGCAGCTCAAACCGGCTCCCCTAGTTTGGCCTGAGAGATGGACTTTGGCTGCTTGGTGTGGCATCAGTACCTGAGTTTCCATCTCAGAAGCATTTTCTTGAAAAGCAGCCCTTAACCATTAACAGGCAAACATTAGGCAAAATGAAGAAGCATGGAAATCTCGGAAGGAATCCTGTTTTCAGACTTCCAGATCCGCCTGCAGAGCATCTCAGAGGATATAGATCCAAATAACGGCACTATAATAATGACAATAACAGGAATAAAAATAACATATAATGTCTACTTTTCAGTAATGTGCACAGGAAATCACACTATAAAGCTAGCACTTGAGCAACTTTTGCAGGAAGTGAGACTTTGCAGGCTGTCATTTTGGTACTCTCTCTCTTCCATGCCACTTCCTCAGTCATTAGCCAAAATTTATTTTGTAGGTAAATGTTTTGCTTTCTTCTGCAGAAGAATGGTGTGCTGTCATTTCTGCCTTTCAGTTTTCAGCTTCAGCAGCAGTGTTGCAAAGCCATGGACATTTCTAGGAATGTATTCTTCCATATTGATGTAAAATGGTGACTGTCAGCTTTGTGCTTAGTTTTCTATACACGGGAAAGATTCCCAGGGGATTAGCCTAAAGATCTCCAATGACCTTTGAGAAGTAGATAAACAAGCATAAGGAAGAGCATTTATTTTGACAAGGCAAAGTTTTGGCACCTTTCCTCACACTCCCTAACCTCTTACACCAAGGGCTGACTTGAGCAGGCTCCCGGGACAAGGTGCTATTCAAAGGGGTGAACTGAAAGCTTTCTTACTTTAGCCCCAAGGAGTTAAAATCCGAAAAGGTGCATTGTGCTAGCGGTCCTTTCATAACCCCTGCCTCTTCAATGATAGCCATTTCTCCTTATTGAACCCTTTCTACTCCTTTTCTTCTCTGTTCCTCTCTCCTCCTTTTAAGGCTCCTTTGAGCAAGCGCTGTGCCTCTTATTTTTCTTTTCCTTTGCCTGCTTCCTCCCTCTTATTTATTTAAACCATTCCCTTGTTCTTCTGCTCTCATTTTCTTACTGCCTCTAACCCCCCCTCCCCAGTGTTATTCTCCGTTGTTTTTTTCTGTGTGGGTGTGAGCACATTCTCCTGCCTTATCAGCTCTCTGGCCCTTTCTCCGCAACATCTGAGTGGATGCTGGAATGATCTTTAGCCAGAATCTCCCTAGGGGTCTCAGTCCCAGGCTCCAGAGCTTCTGAAATGAGATGGAAAAAGGGAGACACCCTGGCAGCAGCTTGTCCCTAATGGCCAGATGGCCAGCACTCGCATTAATACAATATCAGGCATTGCTGTAGTTCTGCCTTGGAAACTGCTTGCCTGTGCTGGCATCTTCTCACACTCCTCTGACAGCCATGCCAGTCCCAGCACCCTCTTGGGAAAAGAAATGGAAATGACCACGTAAATACTTTGAATTCAAGTCACTGTGCAACGAGAATTGTCTAATATTTTCATGCGTGAATGTTTACGTTATCCCCTCCCCCTGCAGGCTCCCCCTCCATCCCCCTCCACTTCCATTATACATTGTCCTTTCCTGTATGTTTTGCTGATATTGAATTCAGCTCCCTCGCAGCCTGGGACTGATGTTTTTGAATTTACCCTGGCTTTCATGTGTACATCCTTTCACACTGTGCTTTGTCGGGTGGGAGACCAGAAAGCAATTGCACATGTCAGGACTGGAAGGAGCCAACTATCTACAAAGGAACAATCGGTTGTTAATGTTTGGCTATGGTTAGATGGAGGAACAAGCAGGCAGTTGCTTTTTGTGTGTGTGTGTGACCTTGTAATACCGTGGGGCTTTGCTTTGTGTCATGCCATTCCCAGAAAAATACGGATGTGAAACAGAGCGTTTTGTGGCTGATGGCAGGATCAGAGGAGGCAGAGGTGGAAAAAAGCTGTGAAGCGCATCTTGCACTTACCACCACTCTTCCTTCTCTCCCCAGGAGCGCGTTATTCAGCCCACCTCAGTTGCCAGAGCAGCCCCTTGGGCCTTGCTCACGCGAGTGGCTGACCCGAAATCGTGCTGAGCACGGCGCAGCGCGAGTAAGGGCTGTGGGGTCCTTCCTTCTGGCCCTGTGCAGGAAATGATGCCGCTGCGCTCCGGCTGTGGTGAGCTCAGGCTTGGCCTGCTGTAGATAAGGGTGGGTTTGGTGTCACTTCGATGTCCAAGCCGTGGTTGCTCGCCCAGCTGTGCCTGCCGAGGTGCCTGCTTGTCTGTGTAGTGAAGGAGCCAGCCCTTGTGCCAGATGGATTTCCTAAGCCACGGAGTAGAGAGGCGAAATGCGAGGCACGTTTCCGTTCGCTGTGGAGTCCCTTGTTCTTGTTGCAGGGGGGCTGCTCAGGTGGACATCTCCTTGCTGGTGCGAACAGGGGCACCACCCAGTGCTGTGCCTGCAGCTTTGTTTGCTTTTTAACCTCTGCTCGTCCCCTGCTTGTCTGTCTCCCTTACAGCTCTCTAATCTTTCCTGGTTTTCTTTTACGTGGGGTAGAAAGGGGAGGGAGACTTAATCCTATACTGCTTCCTTTTTATTCGGTGCTTGTTTAAGATCTGACCCTGTTCCCACTGAAGTAAATTCCACCCCCCCCCCCTCAAGTTCAATGAAAACAAGGCTAGGCCCTTAAAACACTATTATTATTAATTATGCTACGGTGACGATAATTTCTACTGCTATGACTACTATGCCCACTGCAACTACTTCTAATATTGCTAGTATCACTATTATCAACTAGTATCAACCAATACTATGATTTATTACCTATTTTTGCTTGCTTTGGCGCACCTTGTAAAAGCTGAGAGCAATACGTGCAGTTTAAAGGATTTCCAATTTCTGGCTGAAAAGACAGAAAGTGTTTCGGTGGGAACCTTTAGCCAGGAAATTACCTCTTCTGCTAAAACAGGCAACAGCATTTAGTTGAGTTTACATCTAGGAAGTGAACAATGTCTGGAGTTAAAAAAGACAGAGGCTGAAACAAATGGAGCTTGGCAGATCTGGCACAGCTTTGCGGAGACGTTCACAAGCTGTTCCGGCGGCTCGGACGTCGCAGGTTGAACCAGACAGTGCTACCTTTACACCCGGGGAGACACAGTGAGGGGGGAGAGCAGGTAGCCCGGCCCTTTATGCACAGAGGGTTGGTAAATATTTGTCGGCAAACAGGGTTGGCATTAGCGCACGAGTCTAAGAGGGGCTTCATTAAACACAGTTTCTGCTTCAGGTCGTTAATTCATTTTAATTGTGCACCCACACTGGAGCTGGAGGGGGATGCACGAGGGGGATGCCGGGAGGTGAGGGGACACAGGGATGCCCCCTGCGCCCAGCCCATGTACCTCTCGCCTCCCTCGTCCTCCCACCCGAGCGGCAACAAATTTTGCGCAGGACATTTCCTCTGGGATTAAATAATGCCTGGCTGGGGTTAATGGCACTTGGCTGTGCTTCATGTCAGCAGCTCCACCTAGCTGGTCATTAATCCGTGGCCTCAGGGGAAGCCCTGTACTTCAATTATCGTTGGATTAATGAGATTAGATCTCGCCTGTACCACTCAACAGTTAATTTCCTCATTTGAATGTTGAAAATTGTGTGAGTGATAGGGAAAAAAAAATATGCTCTCCGATAAAAAATGTCTCCTCTCCTTTTTGTAAGCAGTGCTGTGGGCCCTCATTTGGTTGAGGCAGCACTCCTGAGGAGACAGCAGGCACTAAGGGCACAGGTAAGTGCAGAAAGGTTAAGGCCTGCGTTAGAAGCAGAAATGAGCCTGGCCGTGGTTGTTAGAGCTAGAGCAAGAGGCCGACAGTAACTTCCACTTAACCACCGATCAATATTAATGGCCATGGAGGGAGCAGCAGCACGTGAAGCAGTTCTCATGTGCATTAGGACATAAGTACGCAGTATGGGATCCTCCTGTGCTGGGCTAATCTGGTTACATTATCCAAGACAGCTAAATATATAGGTAATAAAAGCATATGCCAATACTATCGTTGACTTGGACAGCTAATATACAACTTAATTTCCCTTTGTAGTGGGAGATAACCTTGAAGCAAGTGGTATTGTTTCTATCTGTGGATTGCTGAGCCTGGATACCTTCTGTTCCTGGCTTTTCTCCAGGTATAGGGTACATTTAGTCTTAATCTCTAATGTTAACATATGTGCGCCTTTGCAAATATGTATCCTGAAACTATTTGGATTGTTTTCTCTCCGTGCTGGCCTCTGCCTTCACATTTCATGGCTGACAATTAAAAGTGGTGTGGCTGCCCACTTTTCCCACTTCTGTGTGACCTTGTGCTGAGGAGGGTGCTGCTGGTCCCCTTCCACACCCTGTGTTTGCCCCGACCCTCCTGTCCTCTGTCCTTTGCTGTCGGTGGGCAGGGGCAGGAGATGCTCCAAGGACTCTGGAGTGCTACACAGTGCTGCAAGCTTGGCCCCAGCTTTCCCAAGACATATGAAGGAAGCTCACTGATTTCCTTAAACTTCTGAAATACAATATGCGCCTAATTTTTTTTTTTTCAAAAGTCTAACTAAAGACAGATATATCCCCATTGCAAATCAAAACTAGCAGCTTCTGTCCAAAGACTGGATCATATTAAGTATGAATCCACAGAGGAGTAGGAGCAAGAAATTGAGACTCCTTCACTGTGTATGCGTTGAAAAGCAAAGGCTGCAGGGTAGGTTTCCCTTTGGTGCTGCATCTCCTCCTAGCCCTTGAAGCCTTCATCCCTAGTGGGGTGGTGGCCACCCCTGGGAGGAGGTGGATCGAGGGCACTGCCTCTGCTCGGCTGTTCCCCTTCCCCAAGGCACTGCCCAGACTGATGGGGGCACGTGATGGAGTCCCATGGGACCAGCCGTCAGAATGAGAGTTAGGGCAGCATAGCCCTGTTTATACCATCCTCAGCAGGGTGGTCAGAGATTTAAGAAACATTTGCATTTCCCCAGTTTTCCACTATCTTATCTAAAAGGCTGCTGCTGAATAAGCTGCTTTTGACACCAGTGGGGAAAAATGGAGTAAAGTTCACAGGGCCAGAGTAGTGAGGCTCTGTGCTCCCTCCTTCTTTGTGCATGCGATGCTGAGATCCCAGGGCAGTGGAAACCTTGCTGGGGCTCTGCTCACAGAGGGAGGAATAAAAGGACAGGAGGATGGGCTACTGACCCTTTTATTAATATGAAAGACATGGGTTAGAAAATAGCAGCAGGTAACCTGCAGGCATTACGGGGTCTCGGTAGTGGTGTTATCCACTATCTGTACCTCTGATGATACCACTACTGGGGACTTGTATTCATTAGAGGAAGGTTTATTAAACACCTCAAAATAGTTGCAGAATGACTAATTTAGGCAATACCAGTCATTGTCTGAATTACGCCAAAAGCACACAGGTCTGTATCCCACATATATACATACGTAAAATGATTCTGTCTCCTGTAACCAGATGTCCCCATTATCCGTGTAAAGGATAGAGGGCATCGTGAATTTTTCATGCAGAGTGATTTCCATTTAAGTGCTGATTTGGATAACATTGATCTGTAGTCCCCTGGTCGTGCTATTATTCTTTCATAGAAATGAGCAGTTTTGATTCTTCCAAGGGGAAATATATGTATATTTTTTTGCCTCCACGTTGGTGTAATGAATGGGACACACACACAAAAAAAGAAGTTGAATAGAGTAGGAAGCCTGAATGTGACCTAACAAATAGAATAGTTTTATAGAGAGCTTTTTAAAAAATGCAAAACATTGACCAGAAGTATCATTTAGAAAAATGATACATTTGATTATTATAGTTGTAACAATGAGCTTTAGTTACAGGAGTGGTAAATTGAGTATGTCACTGGGGACAAGGCTGCAGATTAGACTTCAACTTGGAAATGATATACATTCACGTAAGCTAAATTTGATCCTGGCCTGACTTTGTAATGTGGTCATGGTGCTGGTGGGGGCAGGGAGAGCAAGAAGAAAAAGGGAGAGAGAGAGAGATTATAGGGTGTGCGGACCATATAATGCCCGTGTATGAATCTGATCCACCTGAGGAACCAGCAGGATGATGCAGTGGGGGTCCACCTTGTCACATTTATCCTAAAATTCAAATAAAGGAACTGTTTACAGCAAAATTGGCTTTGTAGCAGAGATGTATTTTGTTATAATCCTCCTCAAAGCCAGGTGAGGATGGACAAGCATCCACCTACAAGTACTTCACCTGTGCATCCAAACTTGTAGCAGACATAGGGGGAGCTGCTAAAGCAAATGGAAAGGTGACAAGACTCTGTGATGGAGAAGTAAGGCGAGCACTCTGCATCCCACCTCAGCATGCTGGCAGGTTGCAAATGGTGGGGAAGATCAGGTGAGGAGCAACTGGGCTTTCAGCCTGTCCCAGCCCCCAGATCAGGTGGTGAGCTGCTCACTGCACTGAGCACCCGGGTGCTTGGCAGTGGAGGGCGAGCTCTCACCAGTGTTGTGTGGCTAAAAACAAGCCTTGGTGGGAGATGGCGCAATCTACACTTGCCCACTCATATTATCAGCTCTTTACTGTCTTGCTTGAAGATGGGCTGAGGGGAGCAAAAACCAGCAGTCAGCTTTCCCAGGCCATTCTTTCTGGGTAGAGATGACAAATAACCATCTTGCCTTATGACTGTGCCCCATATCCTGTGAGGTGAGCTGCTGCTGAGCAAGGGGGAACGGCATCTGTGAGAAGCTCCCTGCATCACCATCAGCCTCTCTTGGGTGTTAGTCACTGTTCCCGGCACAAGCTGCCCCGTGTCCAAGCCGAGCACCTTCTCCAGCACCCGGTGCATGGCTTTGCCTGCCCTCCTGCCACAGCACAGCCAGGGTGGAGGGCTCTGTGGTAGGACTGAAGCCTGTAGCATCCTCCTGCAGAGAGAGAAGAGGGCGCAGCACATTTAGTCTCTTGCTCTTTTGTACAAACATCCCCTCAAATCAGCGGATTTGCTCACTTCCACGAATTTTTCACTTTTGCTTCCTGTGCCGAGAGCATTGCTCAACAGACCCTTTGGTGCCAGGTAGCGAGGGGGCCAGGCAGTAAGATGCCTCTGTCTCCTCCCCCACCCTCCTTTCTATTTTTGGAAGCCACCAAATTTTGCACAATCTGTTCAACCCATCTCCAGAGGTAAAAGACAGAAACAGTTGCCAGTTGTCCGGGGCTCAGTGATCAGTGGTATCAATGCAGTCCCTTCATTTGCCTCCTGGCTCTGGCTTCCTGATCGGTATGGCCGTTAGCAGAGACAATGCCAGCAGAGCAGATGCAGAACTACAAACCACTGAAGGATGAAAGGGAAAGAGAAAAGTCTGTTTATTGCAGCCAGCTCTTAAGGGGGGGGAAAAAAATGACCCGAACTCCATCCAATTAAATTTTCTAATTAAACTGAGGACACACACATACTTTGCCTCTCTCTCGTTCCCTTCTGTGTGCACCCCCATGCTTTCACAGCGCGGGTCCTGCTGCGGAGCTCATCCTAACAGTTCCTAGTGGAGCATGCTGGAACAAAGCAAGAGGAAGCTGGTCAGGCTGCAGAAATGGTAGTGAGAGTTTTTTTTTAATGGGGAAACTTCGCCATCTCAGCAGCACTGTTTGAAGGAAAAGCAACTGATGGGAAAATAGAAAACAAACAGGAAGGAAAAGAAGAAGCGGAAAGTGAAATGGGTCAAGCCCCCCTCCCTCCCCTTTTACTTACATAAAATTAAACAAACCCTCTGGAAGACTTAAACATTCCCTGTGCTGATGCAGTATGCTGTTGCTTCTCCTGTAGGTATAGGTATGTGTGTGGCTGGAGAAATCCCGACACAACTAGCTGGAAGTCCTTGGCCATGCAGGTGGCCCTCCCCACTCCGCACTTTGGTCCTGCCATCGGTTGGGGATGGCTGGGGTGATGCGCTCTTGGAGCCAGGCTTTGATCTGGGATAACTTTCTTTAAATAGGGCTTGGAGAAGCCAAGGTCTTGGCAGAGCATTGGTGACCCCCCATGTGTTTCTTTTGAAACAGAAAAATGGTTGGGTGTGTCTCTTAACAAAGGGCAAAAGCACAAGATCAGAGAATTTAGAAAAATGGGAGCTATAGTGATACACTGGACAGTAAGCACATCCAAGTGAAGCATGAGACCCTCTGGTTGTTCAGCTGTACTTTGAAACTGTCAAAAATTACCTTGAATTCAGACTTTAAAGAAATCATAGCCAAAACACAGTCTATGATCTCAGGCCTCATTTGACAGCCTAACGAAAAAGCATCTGTCAATATGAACATCCCATGAGTTATCACCATAAACATGCGGCATGCTGTTCAGAACGGCAACATGAATTTTACAGGGTAACACTGAGACACCAAGAATAAATGAAAATCCAAATTAAAGTATTTCTAGCCTCCTGAGAATAGCGGAGGCCGTGGCAAGGATGCTGAAACCAGCTCACAGTAACACCCAAAGCTACAGCTGAGGTAATCCCCTGGTCACCTCCAGCTCTTTCCTGTGGGAGGTCCCAGTAGCTTGGAGAGGTCCTGTCCCTGTGGGCGAGCCAGGGGGCACCGAGGGTGGTGTCTGCAGGATGGGGCCGAAGCCTGGCAGGATGTCTGCACCACAGTTGGTGATGCCACTGTGATGGAAAGGATGACCTAATGTTTACAGAAGATTTGGGCTGGGATGAAGGTTAACTGGCAGGAGTTCACACGAGTTGGAACTGGGAGCGATAGGTTACAGACAACATTCAGAGAGGTTGAATAGAGTTGTATCAGTCTCACCAGTTATGGTGTACAGGGAGCTATTGCTTATGAATCACACTCAAAAGATACCATTGGATGCCAGGGTACCTCTGTATTACGGGGTAGCATCTATGGTGAAGAGCCCTCTTGGGTTTGGTAACAGTGCTTGGGTGTTCATCCAGGGTGATGGATGAACCTTCAGGGGAGATAAAAATTGGACTGGGGATAATGCACCATGATCTCTGAAGGCAAGGCTAGTCCATGGTGGCCAGCCTTGACTCTTGCTTTTTTTCTCTGCCTCGGTCATCCCTTCTCACAAGCACTGTGGATGGGGCAGGGATCCAATACCTGCACAATCCAGAACCAGACAGAGCCCCATCTGAGCACGGTATTTCTTGGTAGCTGACCTAAGTGAGTGACTGTGGTGTTCACATCTTTTGGTTCTGTTCCAGCAAACAGAGAGCTTGAGGTCAACAGTTCTCAGTTTGGTAATTTCTAAATTGAAAGAGAGAAAAAGCTTAAAACTTGCAGGTTGTGGTCAGCTCTGTGTACAGGATTGACACAACAAAAAGCAAAACTGAGCAATCATCAGCAGCAAGCCTTCATTACTGTGACTTCACATGGGTAACCAGGAGTGAAACTGATACAAACTCAATACCTACTCAGCCTGTGGTACACAAGTGTTCTCCACAAATGTTGCTTGCTTGATCTTTTTGTCTGCCATTCATATAATCTTTTGCCTGAGCATCTGTTCATGGAAAGCTGCAAATGATGTCTCTTGACCCTGCTTTCAGCATTATCCAGCCACCGGGTATGAACATCTTTCAAGGGCTGAAGGTACTTCAGAGCTCTCTTGGGAGAATTGTGCTATCACTCAGGATGTAGCCTTGCAAAGGCTGCTGAGATCCTAACCAGGCTAACTTTTCTGTAAGTCACCACATACTTTTGCAGCTCAAGATAAGAATTCTCCTGCAGTGCCCAGTTATGTCAATCTGTGAGAAATGGTCTCAAATGAGAAAAGCAGCTGTTGCTGACTGGTACCCATGCAAAGAGTCAGATCAGAGGAGAAACTAACAGTTGACCCAGTTTTCAAACCAGGACCAATCTTGGGTGCTAAATCACTGCGTCTGAACATCCAAATGAGTGCACTGGTCCTTAAGTACCTATTGCACTGATCTAAAAAAAGCTTGAGGAAGGTGCTGCAGGCCACGGTGCTGAGCTTCACTGTCTGGATCTGAAAACTGTGCATTTCATCCCAGGAGTGCAGAAGCAGAAAGGATCTCTGGTCGTTGTCTGCTCCAGTCTCAGAGCATCACTTGTGGCAGCAGTTTCCCTTGGGCAGAGCCTGAAGGAGAGAGCTGGGGCTCTCATTTTGGAGGGGATGCAAAGTCTGTAAGCTGTGCACAGGGCTGTGTGAAAGGGATGCAGGAGGAACCAGGCAGAGTTTGGGTGGTATGACCTCCTGCCCAGGGAGAGAACAGAAGCATCAGTGGTCATATTTAATGGCAAAGACATTGAACAGCTGGCTGGGCTGGAAGGGGTTTTGGCTTAACAGCCAGTTCATGGGACACGATCAAGCCGCCTCAGGCACCCTTTAGTTGTGGAGTTCAAGTTGCTCATGCTCCCAACACACCTGACTTTCCATACCCTACTTTGGTTAGTGGGGAAGTAAGTGTCTCATTTCCTCTGCCCCGTGGATGTGGCACAACTGCAACTTCAGGAGGGCTGGAGGAGAGCAGAAGCTCTTGGGGCACCCCTGGGCTTCCCGAGGACTTGGTCTGCTGCCAGGAGATGCCAGGCCAAGGTGGGCAACTGATCCTGGGGCTGCATCACACCCAAGCAAATAGTAAGGGGCTGTGCTACTGACTATTTTGTCAAACTGTGAGTTTTTCTTGACTTGACTTGATCTTAACTTTTTTTTTTTTTTTTTTGTTACAGCAGTATTTGTTACATTTGTACAGATCAAAAGTAGTGACTCACTTATGTACTTTCTGTGAAAAATCAGTACCGATGCTTTTCAAAGAAAGACAAATACCTCCCCATTTACCTTGTTATATTTCATTCAATCTGAAAATAAATTTTGCTTCCATAGATCTTTTACATCAGGTTTCTCTGTGGAAAGTGGAATGTGCTGACGTAGTCTTCACTTGTAGACCTTGGGAGAGGTCCAAGTGCCATATACTAGAAATAATTTCTTTTAGAGGTTTCCAGTCCAAAATGCATAACAAAGCTTACTGCCCAGCCACAAACCACCCAGCAAACACACCAACATCTCCTGCTTCCAAGTCCCATGGAAGACCCAAATGCACAGATACCTCTGCAGGCAGCAGCATCCCTGTAGGAGGTGTGGGCGAGACACCTCTGGCTGGCAATGTGGCCCAGATTGGAGCACTAGCACTGATCCAGCACTGATCAGCACCGGGGAGGGCCATGACTACTTTCCTCTGGAAAGGCAGACCTTCTTTCCAACCACTGATGCCAAGCTAATTGGCACCAGGTGGGAGGAAGGGTGAAGTATGTGGTGGGGATGATGGAAGGGGTCAGGTCTCTTTGTGGTTCCACATTTCCAGGGCTGGCTCAGCAGGCTGTCAAGTGCTGTGACTTCCCCTGTGTCACAAACAGAATGAAAATACAAGGTGGTGATCCTTCTGCCAGGTAGGAACTTTAAGGGATGGGATATAATCCCACATATATGCAGACAGACTGCAGCTATCTTCATTTCCTCAAACACCTTCCTAAATTCAGTCAAGGATTCAAGCACTGAAAATCTGCCTTCTAGGCTCTAGCTTTGTTGGGTGCAGAACTGAGGGAGGATGTTGGTCTATTTACATCTTTTGTTGTTGTTGTTGTTGCAACTTTTAAAACCCTCGAGGCCCATTAGATGGGATCTTCAAAGGTTCTGAAAGGAAATGAGATGTTGAGTTTCCACCTTAAGCTCCTTTGAAAGCTCCCACCTGGAGTCATTTAAATGTTGTAAAAACACGTAAAACAATTCATTATAAAGGTGTCTTTTAGCTGCCAGAGTGCTGGTGGTGGTGGTGGTGATGGTGAGATGGGGGGTGGGTCAGTCTGAAATTTAGGGGAGAGAAGAACCACCAAAAGGAAGTAAACTTCTTGGAACATTTCGGATGGACTGTGCCTTGAGGAAATAAATGAAGCATTTTCAGATGATACCTAGCCATGCAATACCTTTCCTGTGCCTTTGAGGATTCCCAGCAAAACCTCTGCCCTTGTGGCTTAGAGTAAATCTAAAGCTAAGCTGATCAAAAGGTAATGTCATGTAGGTCTTTGGATTGATTTTTTTTTTCCAACTGAAGTGTCTTTGCTTGCCTTCTGAGAAACGTGCTCCTGGTAGGAAGCTGAAGGGAGCTCTTTCAGGGTGGAGTGCAGGTTGGTATGATACAGACGAGGCAGTTCTGGAAGAGGAAGACTGAAGATCTTGTAGGGGAGATTCTGGTAGTGCAGGTTCTTGGATAATCTCCATCTGTAAAATGTGCAGTGTTTTTTTTTTCATTCATGTGGATGAGGAGAATTTCACTCCAGACACTGCTTCCCACCATACATTTATGCGATGGCTGACATTGTGGGGTTTTGCTCTTGGGTAAAGTCTCTTGGCAGTGGAAACGTGCAATAAAATAGTGGCCAGCGCTGTGAGCGGTGGAACCACACAGACCTGGATCCCTACAGGTGGTGTCTGGAGGCTGAGCCCCTGTTTGGATTCTTCAGTGTCTAATGATGGCTGAGAGACTCCACATGGCAGACTCTTTCTGTAGCAGGTCTTTCACGAATCCTGTGAGAAGGTGATGCATAAAACACCCTTATCCCTCTGCCAAAATTAGTTGAAATTGGCCTATGGATTCAAAAGTTGTTAAACAGAAAGTTGACATGACAGAAACAAGCAAAAGCTGAACTAAAAGGTGACTTCAGATGTTAAACATGTGATGCAGGGTGATGTTTGTTTTTCCTGTATCCGTTAAACCATACATTCACTTTGCAATGCTGTTCTTGTGACTGGATATCTTTTCTGCATGACCCATCAGCTGCAGAAATGGTATCCATGAAGGTATTTGAAGAAGCAGAGCACGGAGACAAGAAAGGTGAAAAATCTTTTCACAGAGGGAGTTGCTCTCACATGCATGCCTGTGTCCCACACCACAGCGGAGATTACAAGTAAATAGGAGCTATTCATTTGCTAACCAGAGTTTGATCCGTCTCTGGATCCCAGTCGGCAACTGAGCCTCACCAAGTCCCTGAAACACTGTTGGCATTGTTTACTCTATGTGGTACCAGGGAAAAGCTGGTGTTACTGTTATTTAGCACCAGTGCTCTCCAGGCTGCCAAAATCCTCATGCCAAAAAAGAAAGGTCATTTGAACCCCAGTGTCTGACAAAACAAGCCCAAACTGTCTACTGTGGGAACACACTTTTTCTTGGCTGATCCCATTCTGCAGCCAGAATGGGGAACGGCAAGCTCTTCCCCTCCTGCTGTGTTTAGAGGTGAGTCCTAAAATCCCAATGAATCATTTTGTTTGTCCTGTGACGCCTTTTATTTTTGAACAGACACTCTGCCTTTTGTTAATGACAAAGAAATGTCTCCTTCCATCTCCAGTAAAGGAGTTCCTTTTGCAGGCAGCGCGTGCGTGCAGTGGCTGGCGGAGCAGCGGCAGGCTGGGCACCAGAGCTGCACTGGCCTGGCTTGGCGAGCAGAAGGTGCTGGTTTCAAACTGCTCTCTTTTTCTCCAAAAGTCTAAATCAGCTTTATGCATTGCCGATGAAACGTTTATGTGCCACGCAGTAGGAGTCACAGCCCACAGAAGTCTGCTCCTAACTAGCTGTATGCCTCTCCTTCTGATTCTCTGAACAGCAAGGCTGGGTTAAAATGATTGATCATGGGGAATAAAGGTTAGACTCCTAAATCCATATTTTTTAGTGCCGAGTGCCTACAGCTCCCACTACTTAGAGAGGACACAGTGACTCTGAGAAAACAAAGCTTGCCTTAGGCAGCCACAGGATCGCTTTGCTGCGGGCAGGAAACTGGAGCTCACGAAGTTTCCACCTTCTACATATAAAATAGTGTGTGAACATACTCCTGATGGCAATCATACTTCAGGGGAGTAATCTGAGGCAATTCCTAAAGCTAGGAATTATTTCTTGGTGAGCAGCAAAGATCTTTTTGGGGGTGAATGCTGTGAAATAACAAGCACATGTGTCTGGGAAAAACCCTGCCTCGCCTCACTTGGCAAGGCTTAAAGCATCATGGTGCTCCTTTGGTGTGGACAGTGTACAAGTAGGGCTTCAGAGACAACACTCCCTATTTGCTCTTGTGCATCTGAATGGTCTCTGAACTAGTGTCAGCTTGTCCCCTTCATGCAATATCTAAATGGTGAAAGAGCCAATAACACCAGTAAGAGGGCAAAGGTATTGGCCTGGTGTTTAAAACACAAGTTTGTTTTATCTATATACTTTGGGTCTGCAGATATAAATCTAGGCAAAACCAATACTGCTTCCCACCATTCTGAAACTGATAAACTGAACTGTTTGCAATGCAGAAGTAGCTGATGCATGTAGTGTATGGTGCTTCTTATAAAAACAGGGGTTTACTTGGAAGGACACTCAACAAATTTCCTTTTCTGCTAATCAGGCTAGCTGCTGTATGCAATTTGACTTCAGCTCCTCAGCTTTCTTGATATGCAATGTACAATATTGCGCATGAATTTTGAAGCCTCCTGGGGTATCTGTGCTTTGTAAATGTAAATATGATCAATACTGTACAAAGCAAAGGAACAGAACTGCAGTTCTCTATGACACGAACAGCTCCTGCTCTTTTTATGTACATCTTGGTCTTTATTCATGGATCCAAAAATAATCCCTCCTTCCTCTCTTTGGTGATGCTGGCGGGCTCTCTTCCAACGCCATGTACACTCATTTACATTTGCAGAAAAGTCTTTCCATGATAAAGAAAGCCCATAAGAAATAGTTGTGTGACCTCCAGGAGGATATCTCCTCATGGTGGTGCAGGCAGTGCTATCAGACAATGACCAAAGCGTTGGGGCTGTAGTGGCTTATTTGCAATGTCATACAGCTGAGTATGGGCACATTTTTGGTGACCTCAGAGGGGTCATGTAGATTCCCCCCTTGCCTATAGATGAAAGGTAATAAATATTCCCTTGCTTTGATATAGAACAAAACAGTAAATCATTCTGGTCAAAGTAGCAACAGATCCACACTGTGATGGATCCTCACATGGAACTTATTCTGAAAGAATAGATGAGCATAACTAAAAGGAAGCTCCTGTTATGAAATATATGAAACAGCTTGGCTTCCTAGTTGTATTTCTTTCACAGATGACTTCAGTGAACAGAGATTTCAAAAAAGAGAACAAGGCTGAAGAAAACCTCGCCCTGAGTGCCTAGCTGCTCTCCGTACATATTCTTGAAAAACAAAGGCTCTTTCAATGCACATGGACAGAGAATAAAAGAACAAACAAGATGGTGCCCTGTATTTCAAAAGAGTCTCTTTGCAAATGCTTCTTATCTACTGATGGCTAATATTCTCCAGCTCTGCCTTCCCTTCCAGGACGAATGCAATAACACTAATTAGGAAACGTACCTGCAGCTTACAAATGAGTGTACCCAAGGCTGTCTGCATAAAGACCTTTGTGAGTGAAGACTAGGTTGCAACCATCAGTGCCTGCTCACACATAATTGCCAGGCCCTGGTGCCGCACTTTCTATGCCTGTTGGGGAGTGTGTGTGTCGTGTTCAACCTTGGCTTAGAGCCCAGAGCAGCCTGGTTTTTGTTTTATCTTTGCATGAACATGGAGAAGATTTTCCAGTGGGATGGGTGGCTTAGCAGATAATACACTGGCCTTTCAGAGTTGGGAACGTGGTTTGGGTTCAGCCTGAGGCCTCAAACAAAATGACGCCAACAGTCTAGGCAACTCTCAGTATTCTGCGGACAAGACTTTGTAAGTTGTGAATTTGTCTCTGATTTGCCCCTGCACAGGCTGACTGTACTTTAGAGGGCAAAGCTAGCAAGGACATGGCATTGTATCAACCCTTGCTGCCTCCAGTGAGCATGACAGTCCTGCTATCAGCTACAGCAGGAATAAGACTGTAGCCCACGATTTCACCAGGAGACAACATGCACCATGAATGCCAGGACAGTCTGAGCAGTGTCCTTGGAAGATTAGAGCTCAAGGCTGTAGTCTAGCACAACCAGGGTATGTATTGTCAGAGGTGTATCATCAAATGCATGATGAGACTGCTGGATCCTCATGCAGTGGGCCTCTGGGATTGCCTGCAGTGTTGATGGCTCCTGAATCCCACCTAAGAGAAAAGCTCCCTGCCTTCACTGGCTTCATGTGCACTGTAGATCACCAAGCAAGCACTGCAGTGAGTATCCATTACAGGCGCTCCTGGAGCACTGATAAGTGTGCATCTCCTGGCCAGTACAACCTTCATCATGATACATGACTGGACTTACCCAAGACAGGGACATCTACAAATGATTTTTAGCACACAGGACTGCTTCAGGACCACACTCCATTGCTGTGAATGACAATGCTTCAACGTCTCAGAAAAGCTTTTTTAAGCTTGTTGACCTGTTAGCCAGCATTATGGTTCCTAACACAAACACACCGTGTAAAGCCCCAGAGGATGGGTTCAGGTTAATGGAAGAGCTGACCCTGCTTGCCCTGTGCTCAACCTCTGGGCTGACAGGATGCACTCTACCTTAGGTGTGGAGATCACAGCTCAGTGAGCATGGTGCTGAGCTGGAGACAGCTCACACCAAGTGCTGTTCCTGTGAGCTCACCTACAAGACCTTCCTTCCTTTCTGGCAAAAAACTGAACTCTGTTTGTACTGAAAAAAATAGGCAAGACCCAACCCAGCTGATTATATTTCATCATCGGCTTGCATTGTTGGGACCCAGCTATACTCCATCAAAGGTCTGGCAAAAGAAAAACAGTCAATCAACCAAAAAACTGTGGCGTACACGAACCCCAAACCTTGTAGGTTCACTAGTTCATGAGAACATGAAAGTATCTCATAATGCAGATGGACATATCCCTTCTCCTCCATGTTCTATGCCCCTGGGGAAGAAGAGAGGACAGGATGCCTCTCATAGGGGTGTGGGACTGAGGAGGTGGCGGGCCCTGCCTCAGCTCAGGGACAGCCCTCATACATTCCCAACTCTCCTTTGGTCCTTTCCTGGAGGCTTTTCAGGACAGGTTAGTCTGTTTAAACCATCTTACAGCAACCTTTACAGAAACTCTCCCCTCTTCCTGAATGTCACTCTGTTCTCACACGCCCATCCACTGACTTGTGACATAAAACATATGGGATTTGTACATGTACGGATCATCACAATCTGTCTCCATCCCTCAGTCCTCTAGATGTGACCAAATCTCACTTAGGTTATTCAGAGAAGCTTGTCCATACTGAATATTTGTTAACCCTCCAAATAAACAGCATGGTGTTTCCCTGCTTCTCTGTCTGTACCTCCCTGGTCCTAATCAAAGTGAAAATCCTGTTAGGAAGGGACAATTCTTATTGTCTTTGTACAACAGGTAGCTCACTGGCTTCGTGGTTTGCAATTAGACACATCACCAGCAACACTAATTTTTTCATAAAGATGAATAATAGGATTTTCCATTATGCCATTCTCTTTCCTATAAATTGCTAACATGTTGTGTCTAATAGATGTACAATTTCTGGCTCAGGTCCATTTGATTTAGGCTTTCAGGAGAAGGATCCATTTAAACAAAAATGTGCCTATTAAGTATAAGTACCTCGTCTTGCCCAGCAAATGAAAATTGAGTGGCACAGTCAAGCATTAACAAGTATGGTCCTGCAAACACTGATGCTCCCATGTACTGCTCGTTTCCCTTCTGTGGTTGGGACTGGTATCACTGTGAAGTGCTGACACAGAGCACCCAACCGACCACGGCTTTGCTGAGTCAGGAGGAGAGACAGAAGAGAGCCCGTGAGGCAGGTGACCCTCTAAATTTGCTAGGTTGGTTAGGCTGCTGGGTTCATGTAATGTCTGGGTTGGCATTTCTACCCCACGGTCTCCACTTCTGTGTCAGCTCATTTGGACTCTGATAGCTATCTTTTGTGTGCAAGCTCTGGGATCTTCGCCTTTTTCATCTAAGCTTGGCTTCCTCTTTTATTGTTTGGGTTTGTTAACTGGCTGCTGTCATCCTTCTCAAGTCCCCCAAACCATTTTTCATCCCCCCTTTTTTTTTTTTTTTTCCACAGGAAAGTCAGGAAGAAAGGCATTTTCGTCAAGGCCTCCCTCCTTGCTGGGTTTTGTGCACTGACTTTAATCATTGCTTTGCCTGGAAAAGGGAAAGAGCTTTTCTTAGAATGTCCTACAGCGGCATGCAAGGACTTCCCCCCCTTCTCCCTTCCTACTCATTAAAGCTCAATTGTTGACTGTTCTGGGGTCCCTGTGGGTAAAGCTTGTTTGTAATGTCAATTACCTTGAGTTTATGAGTTAAGAGCTGGAACTGGAAAAAGGAATCCTTCATTTAGCTGTCACTGGCATACACTGCAGTTCACTCAGCCAAGAGGAAATGGGGATTAAGGGCCCAATCCTGCTCCCTCTGGACTTGGTGGCACGGCTCCTGGTGAGAACAATGGGAGCAGACCCCGGCCTCAGAGGAGAGGGTGGCCCTAGTGAGGGTGCTCCCCTGCTCCCCAAGTGAGTGATGGTAATTACCGCAGGAGCGTCTGTTTGGTGCACTTCCTTCAATTGTTCCCCAGACCTTATTTTTCTTGGTGCTCAGAAAGGGTCATTTGTTTCGCTGGATAGCAAAGCTTGTCTGGAATGACTTAATGTGTTCCTGAAGCACTTGAAAAGATGGGTGATCACAGCGGGGAGAGGCAGTGAGAGTGGCTGGACGCAGGCTCTCTGCATGTTTTGGCCCATCCTGGTTGGAGTGATAAGGGCGGTTTACAATGTTGGTGGCACGGGGCCACATTTTTCATGAGGTATAAAGCAGCTGTGACTCCACTGTCAGCCAGAGACCTATACTGGGATATCCTGAGACAGTGTTCAGGAGCTCTTGTAAAGGAATTAAGGTGGCTCACCTAGCCTCTAACCAGGCTTTCTGAAGGGAATTTGCTTCAATAAAAGATCTCTTGTTGCATGACACCTTGGACAACTGGATCCAGCAGAGCTTGGGATGCTGTGGGAGGATATCTCGGGCTCTCTGCTAAGCAAGCACCTGACTCATGGTACAACTTGCAGGCTGGGCTTGATCTCTGTTGCTCTGAGGACATTTATTTGGTATAATGTGGCCCTATTAGGGGAGTGACAGGCTGCCAGGACATGAAAGAGAGAGGTCAGCAACCCAAATCTAATGAAGGCCCAACTATGGCATTTTTCATCCCAAGTGCCTTCCCTGCCACCAGAATTAACAGTTCTAATGAGAGGAGAGAAAAAAAAAAAAAACAAACAACTTTTTATCACACCACAATATGCCAATATAATCAAACAGATTTCCAGCTAGGTGTGCAAAGCTTGGCTTGCAAACACTTTTCTGCTGGTAACGGAGTTGGGTGTTCGTGTTTGTTCTTCCACCATGTGAATCTTTTCGGAAATGTCTGTAATAATACCTGAGATTTAAATGCTGTGAAAACCAGCAGCTCCACAGTATGTCATACGTTCAAGTAACAGCAGCTGAAAAGTGCAGAACCTTTTTCTCAGCCCAGGGGACCGTAAGTTTTAATAATGACCCTCTTTTGCATTTCTTTTTGCTGACTATCAGAAGGCCTTAAGTTGCTGAGAAAGCATGAAACAACCCCCGAACACCTCCAGTGAGGAATACTAGTTATTGCTTTTCTCTTTAGAGAAGGGGTGTCAAGGCACAGAAAGAAAATGAAATGCCTACAGTTGTGCTGTAGAGCTCTGATTTCAGTAAGTCCTGATGGGAGGTGAAATCTAAAGGGACTTCCACGTCTGAGTCTCTTGGGCATTGTTGCTTTGGAAACGTGTAATATTCACATTCCAGCTTAAGTAGCCTCTTCCAGCTCCCTTGTCCTCAAACAGTAGCATCTTTCTATTAAAATCCTAGTGGCGGAAAGATGTGCTGTTTTGATCTTTGAATTGCCGTGAATATTCCTCATTTGCAGGAAGTCACTGATGATGCATAAGCCATATAACAACCTTAACCTTAATCAAAACTGAACATTTTAAGGATCTTTTTGAGAAATTCAGAAACGTCATGACATCAGCTGCTTTTTGTAATCAGACATGAGTGCCTCTTGAGGACTCAGTTCCTGTGGATTCCCAAACTTCAGTAGCTTCAGGTTTATGATTTCATTGAAAGGGTCATCTATTATATCAACAAAGACCCTGTAAGATGGCCTTGCTTTAAGGCAGGGAATGTCCCACTATGCTTGCACAGCTCTTAGGTTCCTCTAGTTCCAGGCAAGAAAACTTCCAACAAAAAGGTTCATGCCGAAAATGTATTTTGGAGGCATCTCCTTAATAACCAAACCCCAAGATTTGATTCCCACTCCAAAGTTCTCTACCTTAAAGAAATTTCCTGAGCCTTCTGAATTTAAGGAGGAAAACGTGAAAGGGTAGAGATATTTTTTGCCCACCACTCTTCATTTTCGCCTGTGACAGTCTCCAAAAGCCAGTGCTGTTGCATAGAAGTGAGTAGCAGTGGCCCAACAGATTACCACGTGTCAGCTGAGCTGTGGTAACCTCAGTAGCTGTTTGCTGTGAATGCTCTTGCTCTGCCCTAAATGTGAGGTAATGCTGTTTAGCTGAAAACTTGATGAAAGAAGCTTAAACTGAAACAGATTAAAAATGCAGACATAGACAGTTACAGAGGTTTGGCTGACATATAGTAACTCCTTATGCCCCATATGGAGACTGTATGCCTGAACCCACGGGTTGCTTGCTCACAAGACTTGGTCTGTTCATCACAAAAGTATACAGGTTGTGAAGCCCAGACAGAACTTTTTAAAAGACTGTAACCCCAGTTATACCAGTGTGCTGTGTGTTTCCTCCTGTGATCTCCAGCAGATGGTGAAAGAATTAATTGATCTGATCTTACCAAAAGTGTTGACTACACAGTGAGGTGTGTTTGTGTAAACATATGCTGATTGTGCACATTCTCATTTCCAGTGATACCAGATAGCAATTTAACTATGTAACTTTTCCAGTAACAGTATATTGGAAGTGACATGGGCAGGACAGAAAGCCTGTGCTGCTCACTGAGGAAGAAAAAAAAAAAAGGCAACAAGGCTAGGCTGTAATTTTTATGTACACCGGTTGCTCCCAGGTGAAACAATGACAGATATTTTTATCCAAGCAGGTCATATTTTGATGAGGTGCCATGGGGTCTAGAGTTCAGAGGACAAGAGCAGGAGTCACAAAGGCTCTTACTGTGCTGTAATCCCTCCTGAGCCATGGGCCTGCAGGGTGACCTTGGGTGTGACACTTGATCAGGCTGCTCAACCTTAGTCAAGAGGCAGCAAAACCTTCCCCTGCATGTCCTCATATTTTTTAAGCTTTTGAAGTGATGCTTCCCTTTCCCCAGCAAAAGTATCTGTTGATAGGTTATTATGTAATGAACAATTAATAGCCGATTCCTGGTGCATTATTAATGAATAATCAGCATTATTATGAGTGCTGTGAATTGTAAAGAGTTGCCAGGAAAAAAAAAGATTAATAATGATGGGTTAGTGTATTAAATGGATGTGAATTTTGGGTGCTCT
Source organism: Cygnus olor (assembly GCF_009769625.2). NCBI lineage: Eukaryota > Metazoa > Chordata > Aves > Anseriformes > Anatidae > Cygnus > Cygnus olor. The sequence continues at coordinate 76,940,424 of NC_049171.1, read as the reverse complement.
GTTGCCAGATTCTGCAGTTTTGTCTTGGGACTTGCTCTCTCGATGTTTAGTGTTTCCCCACAGTGATATATATAGACAGGAAAATGCTTAATCATGGCTTGTCAAGGTCTGTAAGATAAGATTTTTCTGAAGTATGACTGATTTTTTTTTTAAAAGATGTCAGTGTTTTCAAACTAGGAAAAGCAAGTGTGGTTAGAGGCTGTTAGCTCAGCCCAGAGGGAGGAAGCAATGTGGTGCCTACATAGAGGCACCCAGTGCAGTTCTCCACATGCCTCTGGCATTCAGCTCCCACTCCTGAGGGGTGCAGATCTCCCCTAGATGTCCTGGACACCCGAAGACATCTAAAATGGCACTGGACACCTACGGGTCTGACTTAATCTAGTGGCTGCATTTTAAGAGGTCTGGAAAAATCACAGTACTGGTAAAGGTGGTGTATAACACAAGTGTGTTTAACCCATTTGTTAGGCTGGTTAGCTGTTGTGATGCTTCACTAGCTGCAGGCAATGCTCTAGTTGCCAGCAAATGGGAAGATTGCTCAAACTACCTGAAATGGCTGATGCTCCTTTGGAAGAAGAGAGAACTAAATTCCAGCTGGCAATACGACCCTCCTCAGAGCGTACCCTTGGGGTCAAGGGGACCCTCCTTCCTGCCTGGTGAGACAGGAAGAATTTCTGGCAGTAGGTCATGCTGCTCGTTGGCATGGGTTTGCTGGTCTCAAGGCTTGCCATGGATAAATGCACAATATTTAAAGTGACCTGCTCTTATCTATACCAATCCATTGGTGATAGAATTTGGTAGCCTAATTTAACTGCTCATTGCTGTGGCAAGCAAGATGAGATTTCATCTCTTTGTAGCACTTCCATATTTTGTCTCCTTGCCCTTACTTACACAGCTTCTGGACACTGACTTTTTTTTTTTTTTTTTTTTTTTTCTTTTTTTCAGCAAGACTTTTGGTTAAACAATCAACTTTCCTGTAGCTCTATTTGCCTCTTTTCTGAAACCTCTTAAGTGTTATCTTATAACCTTAGATAATGATCTTCTCACTCTTCCCTTCTCCTTCCCCTCAAGATTTTTGTATTTCTTATAATGTCTAATCTTAAGTTTAGTAAAGATGTTCTTAGAATAAAAATAAAAAAGTCTGTCAGGATGGACTGACCTGAACTGACTCACAAACTCTAGGAATTGGTGTATGATTGAAAAAGTGAGTCAAAATGCACATTTTTTTTTGTTTTAAAAAAATCTGAAGAGTGTCTGCTGAGAGACTTGAATAGTATTTTCAGGCTGATAAAATTTTAGCTGTGTGGCTGGTGACAGTGGAGGATGTTACATGTGTGCTGTATTTGCAAGAGGCTGTATTTGCATCTCTGTCGTCTCGCTCCTGAAACATCTCCCTTCCTGCATGGAAGGGTGGCATTTGTGTTTATGGAATGTGTGCAAGTAACTTCTTGTGGTTGTGAGGTCTCAGCATCATCTTCTGAGTCAGGAGAGCCCCTGGGCAGAGGAAAACTTAGCACAAGGCCGTTCAGGGATTTTAAGTGCTAGCTTTTGTGGCCTTTGGTGCTTAAAATAGTTATGTGCAGTTGTGAAAGGAGAGGGAAGTGGAGAGCTGGGACAGAGAAACTTTCACCATCTCTTTGGCAGCAGAAAGCAAATCTATCAGACAGTGACTGCAATGTCAAGGTGGTGCACAGGCCTTGTTGTATCAGGGGTCAGATCCTCTGACCTAACCTGTCCTTCAGGGTGAGATGGGGCTGCTGGGTCAGCCCTGCTCCCCAGCAGAGCCCAGCTGTGTTTTGCAGTGGTTCTGGTTTTCATTGCCACTGTGAGCTCTCACCTCTTCTCCTCTCCATACTTCTGTTGTACTTGCTCACGTTTATCTCCTGGGGATCCAGATGTACTTGAACTTTAGAAATGAAAACGGAAATTTGAACAGGAAACATGGCAGATTGACATGTTCCTCATTATCACTGCTACATTTGTTGGACATATGTTTTAAAAATCAAAACACTGCAGTATTCAAAGACCTGGGGGTGGGGGCCAGGAGGGATACCCGTCCATGCCCCACCCAGGGCTTTTATTCTTGAGGATGATTCATCTGTAAGGCCAACCCTCGCCAACGCTGAAAGTACTTAGTTTCTCTTCAGAGATTTCCTGACTGAAGTCCCAGTTCTTCCTCAAACATGGTGTGAGCTTACTGTACAGGGAAAACACCATGGACTAGATTATGCCCTCTAGGAAAAAACAAAATCCGCAAATACAGGCTTGCTACATCTATCAGCTTTGGAAGAAGGGCACTGTATTTTGGAGCAATCTGACAGCCCAAAGTATAAGGTGGTCCATTGCTGGGTTTACAGGTGTCAGAAAATCAAGATTGGACTGCTCTGCCCATGAACATTGCATCCCTACTGAGTTTGTGCAACAAGTGTGCATTGCCCCACGTGCATCATGTTTGCTAGGCAGTAGGTCTGACTGGTATGTGCCCCTAGAAGCTCTCACCTGTCTTATGTAGGAATGGCTCACTGCATGCAGATCAGCAACTCGTGCACAGTGTCTCCAATGTGGGGCACATCAGGCTGCTCTGTGCCTCCCCACTGTCGGTGAGACAGTACAAGGCCTAATGAGTGAGTGAAAAGGACCTAAGGAACTGCAGTCATTTCTTATGCTTCTTGTTAAAAAGAAAAGAAGTTCCTCAGAACTTCTCTCCACTCTCTTCAGTAGCGTATCTCCTGAGAGAGTTGACCTTATCCTACTATTGGAGTGTCTTCAGACAGAGAAATATGGGATGATTTACCCTTGATATCTAGCCCCGGTGGACTCTTTGATCAACTTTAACTTAACTTCAGCCTAAGTCAGAGGAAAGAATTACCTCAGAGAAAAATTGTGATCCTAACCCACCCATTCCCAAACTTGAAGGATGAAGTTTCACAGCATTAGAAGAACCTCCAAAAGGGCTCCTGGGAGAAGGACAGCAGTATCATAGATATGGGACTTCCCACAACATTTTAATCTGCCTAATTAAATCTGCCTGTCTGCATTGCCTCTTTGTGCAACAAATGATAATGGGAGAGACACTGCAAGAAAGGTACCTTCATTATCAGTCAGTTAAGTTGGTAATTTTTGTTTAATATTTGAGAAAAAAAAAGTCTTCTCATAGATGAAATTAACAGGGTGCTTGCTGAAGATACATGGACTTTTCTAGTCTCAGTGAATGGTGGAAGAGCTTCTGTTATCATCTTGCAGCCATGTTCTTGTCTACCTGTTAGCTGCAGAGATTTGGAGATTTGGAATGAGGTTTTAAAGTGCTTTGCCTGCCACAAGTCAGGCATTCAATGAGGTGGCCAGTGTGAATGTGACTCCAAAGGACTGCAACAAAGATGTAACCACTCCAGCACGGACAAAGCTGTTGAGGCAGGTACTTTTGGAGCTGAAACACTAAGAGCTTCTTGATAGTCACAGGCTTCGAGGAGTAAGTCTGTATTTAAAGCTGCTTTTAGGAGCCACAGTATGTTTATTTTGTACTTCCTGGATAGAAGGATATGGAAAAGGATTTAACTTAAGCATATCACATTTTTGAAGAGTGGTCTTCTTTTCAAGAATCGAAACACAAGCAGCTGTTGGACACACATCAGTCCCTGCTTGGTGTAAGTCAAGATGGTCTTTAAAGCAGGGTGGGATTCTTGTGATCATGTGGGCATTGATCTTCGGAGAAAGTAGCAAGGCCTCTGCAAACACTCACCCAAACCCACTTCTGTGGGTAATTTTTAGGAGAAAGGTATTTGATTACCAGAAGCTGTGAGAAAAGAGTTCATACATTTCTGATCCTTCATCTGTCCTGCTGGTAGAAGTTTGAGCTATACTTAAATAAATTAATTTTCTTCTGCAGAGTCTCTGTGAGATAATACTTTCCAGTGAAAGGAGCTCCAAAACATGTAAAGGCAGATCACAAAATAAACACAGGACGTAGGTGGTTTTTCTACTTTTGTTAAACTTCTGTGGCCTGCCCCCTGTAAATCTGGCACCTTCAAATGTAATTACATCATAGCTAGGTCATTGAGGGCTGTATTGTGACAGGCTTTACAGGAGAACACGGTGTTGGCTGAGAAGGCTTAAATAATCCCTGTTTTCACATCTGTTGTTCAGCAGGAGGGAGCAGGTTGTCTTCCAATTGTGGTACGAGGCAAGGAATTGTGGAAGATGGCAAAATCATAACTTTTTTTTTCTTTTTTTTTTTTTTTTCCCCGTCAGCTGCAGAGGACTCCACTAAAGAAGAGGTTTGAAAGCTGCATTTCAACGTGTTGCCTCCAGGGCTGGTGGTGCTTTTCCCATTGCCATGTTACTGGTCACATGCAGACCTGACTTCCTGCTAGACCTGCTGAGGTCCTGGGACCAACTGTCTCTGCTGAGAGTGGGCAGCCCTGGAAAATACAATTTCTACTCACTCTTGGCCATGGACATCACCAAAAGACTTGCCTCTAAATTAGGCCTTAGTAATAGCTGGCCTGAATATGGACTTGACTCTCATTGCTGAATTACATGACTGAGCTGTGGAGAAGAGAGGCACACATTTTCCAGATGCTAATCAATCTGGACTCTTATGTGAAAGCTGCCTGGAGAAGTTTGCTGGTATGATCAAACAGCTTCTGCTTTGGTCCCAGGTGTAGCTCTTAACTTTAATTTCATTAACTTTGTATCAATACAATGTGTATTTACAGTGTAATTTGGGGAAAGAAACCTTTGTTCCAGAGTAAAAATACTCACAGGAGGATTACTCTGTTACAACTACAAGAATCAGAGAATAGGAGAATCAGAGAATCACAGAATCATAGAATGGCTTGGGTTGGAAGGGACCTTAAAGATGATCCAGTTCCAACCCCCCTGCCATAGGCAGGGATGCCACCCACTAGATCAGGTTGCTCAGGGCCTCATCTAACTTGGTCTTGAACACCTCCAGGGATGGGACATCCACAACCTGTATGGGCAACCTGTTCCAGTGCCTCACCACCCTCTGAGTGAAGATTTTCCTCCTAATATCTAACCTAAATCTCCTCTCTTTTAGTTTAAAACCATTCCTCCTTGTCCTGTCAATATATGACTAAGTAAATAGTTGCTCTCCATTTTTTTTATAGGTCCCCTTCAAGTACTGAAAGGTTGCAATGAGGTCACCCCGGAGCTTTCTCTTCTGTAGGCTGAACAGCCCCAGCTCTTTCAGCCTTCCTTCACAGCAGAGGTGCTCCAGCCCCTTGATCATATTGCCATAATTATGCAATCATCTGCTTTGCTTAAAAAAAAAAAAAAAAAAAGCTCTACTATTTTCTGTAATGGGGACAGACAATACTAACTTCAGGTGTGGTTTTCCTGCAGTCAGGCTATCTGCTGGGAGGACTGCAGAAACTAATCAATTTCTCAGGTTTTCTGTTTCCTACTTTATCTTTCTGGACTCCTTCTTATGCAGGGTTCTTTTTTATAGGCAGGGTTTCAGGAACATTTCCAAAGGTAACAACTGGAGTCACCTCAAATAAGGGCTATATTGCAATTTCCAAATATTTCCATAAATAGATGCAGGGAGACGGGAAAAGGGAGATGCCCAGAGCGGCTGTCTCTGCACTGGCTTTTCCTCAGCTCAGCATTATTGAGCACATTGTCACCAACAGTACTCGGTGAAACTTTTTTTTTTTTTTTTTTTTTTTTTTTTAATTTTAAGTGAGGTATGCTGATTAAAAGTTGAAGGTATTGCCTAGAAGAGCAAAGTATTTATTTCTTCTCGCCATACCTTCCAGTAAAATGATGATATGCAAATTTGTCTTTGGAATTTTCTACATATCCTCCAAAGGCTGACATCCTAGCCACTTCTTCCTGGACGAGTTGTCAGCTCAGAAAGAAAACTGAGCCTATAATGTGTCAGTCTGATCCCCACTGAGAGGGCAGGCTCCAAAGGGAGAGCAAAGATTTAAAAAGGAAAGGGTATTAATATGCCAGCAGGTCATATGATATGTAGCATAATTTCTAGAGTCTAGGGTTGATTTCCTTGGCTATGCATGTGAGACTGACATGTCCACTTGGTGACACGAAGTGCAAGGTTTTGGTTATAATAAATGATCTTGCTTTTCTTTCCTGTGCCCATGTTTGACTTTTGTACTTGCTTTCCTGTGCTTTATTTTACAGCAATGAAAGCATCAAATCCCATGTGTAGAGTCTGATCACAACCAGCAGACTGCTGTGAAAGAAACGGGTCAAATGCTGGTTTCACGTGCAGCAAGCTAAGCCAGAGTGCCTGCCTGCCAGCTCCGAGCTAGCAGCTCAGACTGGTAGCCTGCCTGAGTTTTGTTATGCTCTCTGTGGCTTGTGGTTTTTACTTCTCTGGGTAGGCAGTGTGTTTTGTGAAAAGGGACACCTGGACAAAGGAGTGGGGCTTGATCTCTCTTAAATTAAAATTGCTACGTTATGAGATGGGAGAGCTGATTCTAGGTAGTGCCCTGGGACTTGTAGCTGTGCTGGCTGCTCCAACAGGCTTTGTGTCCACTGGTTTTTGTGTTACCTGTTTGCCAGGATGGTTTGTGGAAGAGCAGCATTGCTGCCATAAGCAGGAACAAGAAAACCGTGGCAGTATTCAGCATCACAAGGAAAGGGGAGTATTTTTGTACAAGACTAAAATGTGTGCAAATCTTTAACATTTCCACCACACATCCTGGCACTGTAGCATAAATTCCAGGCCATTTTGGCCTCATCAGAGCTGAGGGAATGACCTGATGCCATGTCACATGCACCAAGTAACATGATTCAGGCATGAATTAGCACTCTGTGAGCCATCAGTCAGTGGTGTTATGTACATGACAGCATGTCCAGCTGTGCTGTGTTGGGGTGTGTGTGTGATATTAAGGAAAGACTGTGCCATCTTCCCCTCTGCTGTGCCACTGAAGGCTGCCATTTCGCTCTCTGTACAGGGTACTGCTAATAAAGACATTTGATCTGGCCAGTGTAGCTGTTCTTAATCTGTCCTGCTGTCTGGTTTTCAAACGCTATTAGCACCCTGAAAAGACAGAGATACTAGTATTTTCAAAACACATAGTAATTCATGTGTTTCAACCAGTATGCCTACTAAACACCCTTGTTTACTTAGGTTAGGCAGGGCCCTGGGCCCAGGAGAATAAAAGATGTGACCACACTAGTTCATGTCCATGACCTGGGAGGTGCACCCTGCTAGCACAAAGAACAACTTGGATTTTTCCTTTCTACTCTAATTATGACTTTTCTTCTCCCAAGGTAAGATTCAGCTTGTACATCGCCAAAGTGACTTGTCAGCCAACCTCGAGTAGCCTCAAAACCGTGGAATGTTGTAAAAATGCAAACATGTAAAATGAGAAGACATCTAATGCCAGCCTTTTGGTGGAGACTAGATTTAGGCTTAAGACAGCTGGTGCCAGAGCGTTTGCCTGTTAATGTTCCTAGGCTCTGGAATGCCTTGCAAGAGGATATCAGAGCAGCAGAATCAATTAGTGCTCTTAGAAGTAACATTAAGACTTCTTGGTGACATGATCATTTTTTACTTGGAAGAGAAAATTGTATGGGCTGAACTGCTAGATGATAGAGGTGTTAAGTCATTGTTACAGGGAAGAGAATAAACCACAGTTAAAAAAGGAAAAAGAAATACAATTCTTCAGATGACGATTTGCATTTGTGCTGTGCTTTACCACCTGGGAGCAAGGAAGAGAAGAGCAGGCTGTTTCAATGTGACATGCACAGATTCATGCCTTCCTTACTCACATGAGTTATGGTGAGGAGTTTACTTTCATCTGGCCTTTGACGCGGACTTCGTGCCTGTGCAAGGAAGTCAGGCAGCGTAACAATTCCCGTCAGCCCTCTGGTGGGGTGATGCATCCTTTTATCCAAACAGATAAAATATATAGGGATATGTGCCTGATTGCTTTTCTCAGTAGCAAATTCTGGGCAGGGATGTGCAGAGCTCCTTTCCCTTGTTGCTGAGCTGCATCAGCGGCTGCCACGGGCAGAGTGGTCCCTTCCTGCTGTGTCAGAGCAGCAGTAAGCATCTGCTTTCCTTCAAGCCCAGAGGGATTTCTGCTGAAATCCCTATAAGATTCAAAGGAATCTACTGCTGTTCCCTTACTTAGAAGTCATTACCTCACTTCAGAGAGAGAAGACCTGACGTCTCCCTTGTGCATCTCCATCCTGACCCTGTTGAAGAGAAATGGGGAGGGGATGGGAGCCACAGCCTCTCTTTGTCCCGGTTCGCAGGGTGGTGACTGAGGCAGGGATCCCCTTCACAGAGCTGCGAAACAGCCATAGGATTTTAAACTCTGCCCGCTGGGATTAAATACAAACCAGAGATCTGAACATTTCATACCTTTGCCCTAAGTCACATCCCATACTTCTTTCCCCGTGCTGCAGCTTGTACAGGACTGAGCCCTACAGAAATACAACATTGACCCGAGCAAAAGCAGGCTGATGCTTTTGCCTAATACAGGAAGAGTAAACCTCAATTCTCTGCTTGTCAGTGACCTCCTGAGTTATACAGTGGCACTGGCTGTATACCTGCCGAAAGGCAGTGCTGCATTGGAACCTGTGAAGGCACGACACCTTGGAAGGGTGCTCTGATAAGCAACAATAACAATGATGACAACAAATGTAGGCCAAGTTCTTGTATTTGCTGACCCCTGTCCATATGGGTAATAGGAAAGACTCAGGCAAGCAATGAAATTTTTCCAGATGGCAGTCACTGAAACACGTTTATCCAGAATAACATGAATGGTCCTACTTACTTCTGCAGGACCATGAAGTACTATGCACAGGGACAATGCACAGGGAGCGTCTGGTCTGTCTGCTCTTGATTGTAAGAACCACCAATTTTTGGTGGTGCAGTTAAATTCTACACCAGCTGTCACACCTGGACTTGGCCAGGATTTGTACCAGATGCTGTGAGTGCCACATCATACAAGGTGAAGAGCAGAGGGAAGATCACTGCAATAGTGGTGCTTTCTTTCCGGTGTCCTCCTAGGTAAAAACACCACTAACGGGACAGTGCTTTTGTCTGCATAGGCAGTGTACTTTCATTGACTCTGTGCAAGGCAAAACACCTTTGGGATCTTTACAGGAAAGAATAAAGGTTGCAAACAGAACGTGGATTATGTGAAGCTTGGCTTTATCAAAGGTGAATTGTGCCAGAAGAACCTGATATCTTATCAAAGTACACTAATTGGTTTTCCTGGTAAAGGAAACATGGCTGATCTGTCTGGTTATCAGCAAAGCATTTGATATGATGCCACAGGGGAAATTACTTGTTCAGAGGAGTATGATGTGGTTAGGTAGAAGAATGGTAAACGTGTGGAGGCCTGGCTGAGGAAGAGATGAATACAGGTAGTGTTGGGGTGGGAGTGATGAGGAGGGAGGACACTCCTTGCGCAGTTGCTAAAGGGGTAGTCTTGGGACAGATTCTGCTTCATATTTTCATTAATAACTTTGTCATGAAAGGTAGGAATGTGGAAATTAAATTTGCAGACGAAGGTAAGTTTGGGAGCATAGTTATTGTGGAGTAAGATTGGGGTATGGTACAGGAAGCAGTGGCTGACCTTGAGGACCGAACAAATAGAAATGGGATGAAACTCAATATTGCAGAGTGCAAGGTCATGCACTTAGGGACTAATAACATGAATTTCCACTATAAGCTGGATGCTTATCAGCTCTAAACAAGCATGGAAGAGAAAGACTTGGGCGTATTAGTTGGTCAGGGTAACTAAGAAGCAGAGATATCATGCAACCATGGAAAAAGAAAATGTGAGCGTAGGGCATATGAGTCACAGCCCTCCCAAGGGGCAGGAAAGTATTGATGCCACCGGAGAGGGCTGAGAGCTCCCCTGGAGCACTGCTGTTTGCTGTGGTTGAGAAAGATGAAGCCCAGCCAGCGCAGGTGCAGAGCCAGGCTGTTAGGAGCATCAGGGGAGTGGGAGATCATCGTGCCAGCCCTGGCCTCCATTGCCCAGCAAGTGGTGGCCCAGAGGGGACACAGCAGCTTTCTTTAAATGCAGGAGGGGTAAACACACAGGAGGGGAAAGCACGGGCTGAGATCAGGACAATGCCGGCACATGAAGAAGTTCAAAGAGAAACTTACTGGTGCCACCTTAGCGTGGTGGCAGTGCAATGAGAGGGGGACCCATCCTGGGGCTGAGGGAGGCACGGCCTGTCCAGGCCGGCTGAGGCCATGCGGAGCAGCTGCAGCGACCTTCTGCCGAGGCACCGGCCTCCAGCCAACTGTGCTTGTGTGCAGGGAACACTCAGCCTCCATTTTAATTGCACAGCATTGTCATCTGCAGTTCAGAAACTACAGTTCCATATTTTTTTTGTCCATTTCTTTCAAACAAAGGTGGTTTTTTTTTAGCCTTTTTTTTTTTTTTTCTTTTTACCTTCTCTCCCTTCTCTCCCCCTATTTCTGTTCTTCCCCCACCAATGCTGGATGACATTTACCAGAACCCAGTGTGATTTAGTGACCTTGGGCATACTGTGCACTTTAATTTGTCAATTTGGGAAATTAATTTGTGGAAGAATGAGTGGGAGTCAGAGGTCAGGCGGCTGGAGCGCAGACCTGCTGACAGGTTGACTGTCCGTGGGGGGCTAATGAGAGCACACCACCACGCCAACGGAACAAAAGCAGACAGATTACACCGCCCGCTCGCCGCCGGCATCCAGTAACACCCGGCCCTTGCACCTCCATTTCTGCCATGGTCTTGCCTTGTGCTGCTGGGGCAGCTGCTCAGGAGCCTAGGAGGAAGGTGCCAGTCACAGGGTGCAAAGCCATTTCATGGCGAGGACAGGAGCTAGTCACCTCCAGTCCTAGCCCCATGTGGAGGCTGCATTTGTGTGCTTGCAGTCCCCGTGTCTGCAGCCACCTGGGGCCTGGGTGGATTCAACATCTCTGCTGGGTGTCAGCGGCTGTGATGGGGGACGTGGGGTTTGTCTAGTGCAGCCTGATGCTGCCACAGTCTGCGAGGGCAGCTGCAGAGCCAGAGTGCTTGCAATAAGAAATGTGACAGCTGCTGCTCAGCACCTCTCTGCTCCAAACTCTCTCCCCCGCTCAGCTGGCGAGGTGTATATCCTTTAGGTGAATTCCTGTGGGTGCTTGCCATTCATCTGCGTGCAGCATGAGCAGGGGTTTGACCGCAAACAAGACCTGAACGTGCTGGAGACAGATTGCATCTGCTGCCCTGAGGCAACCGAAATGCTGCATCACGCTCAGGCTCCCCCGAAGCACCCAGGCAAAAGCAGCGAGCTGTGGAGGATGACGAATGCCTTACAGTGCCAGCAAGTCCTTGGATTCTGCCTTGGAAATGAACTGGGAGTGGGCAGGAGGCACGGCTAGGCCACCTTCGAGGCAAGGCTGCACCAGCAGGGCCGCTGGGGATGAGCCCTGATGAGACGTGTCAGCCCCATGCTGCAAGGCTCAGGGACAGTGCTTCTGTGCCCAAGCGCAAAAGCTCAGGTTTCTGCCTTCTTTCATGCTAGAAGAGGCTGGAAGGACCAGACTCAGCATGCACAGCCCACAGGGCAGCAGAAAGAGCCTGCATGTTGTGCTCTGGTGAATAACAGCTGGCTCTGTGCACATGAAGCGAGGGTAGGTTTGAAGGGTGCTCCTCACTGTTGAGTGGCTGACTAAGACGTGAGGCCCTGATGGCTGTTTGGGGAAGGGAGCACAGCAGGATATGAAAGGAACCTTTTTGCACCCATAACAGATAAAAATAAGGTAGAAAAACACCCTGGGGCAGCAGCCTGCCTGGCCTGGAAGGTCTCCACAGCTGTATGTTTACTTTGAAATTTGCACTTGAAGTGGGGCATGGCTCCCAGAGGTTGTTCACAGTTTGGGGAATGAGTGCAGTCTCCATAGTCTCCAGCTCTTCAGCTGATCCAGGTCATCTGCTGAATGTGAAGTTGAATCTGAGGGACATCTCAGGCAGATGATGCCATCAGGAGTGCCCATGAAGATCACTGTGGCTTCCATATTTCCCCTGGTACCACTCAAGCATGAAGTCCCCTTCAGCAGCTACCTGCCTGACTTTAGCAGTTATCACTGGCATGGTCAGTCACATCCTCTTATGGGCTCTTCCAGCTCCCCTGTTCAGAAGGACCACAGGATGCTTCGTATTTCCACATTTCCCTAAATCCCATCAGATCCTGACTGCTTTCAGCCACACGCCTGCTCCATTCCCACTGCCTGCTGTAGCTCTGCGTTGTGGTCCTCACTATCAACATTCTTCCCCCTGGACTTCTTACATTTCACCGGAGCCAGAGGAGACCTGGCTCTTGCAGCTCTCTTGAGCTTCTAAGGTTTCTAGGAGATTGGGGGTTTATTAAACAGCTCCAGATACACAGTGGCAGGAACTAAGTGAGGCCCAGCAGACTGGGGAAGCAGAAGAAGACCAGGAGGGTGCCTTTCAGGGGCTGGCAGGAAGAGGAGACCTTGCAGACCCCATCCTGCAAGTTGCTGTGGTCTTTGTAGCTTGCAGCATTTCTCCTCTCTGTTTTGAAACCTTGCTCCCTTGTTCTATTTACTTGACAGGTTAGGGCATTCCCACTATACCTGGCTCCCAAGATATCTTGTCCATCAGCACGTAGTGGGAAATTCCTGCACTTTTGTGTGTATGTGTTTGGGTGTGAAGGTTGAACATCTCATCAACTTGCTTATTTGCTTATTGTTCCTCTTTTGTTTCTCAGACCCGACAAGAGTGCTCCACTCACTGGCAAGTGGCCTCAGACCCTGAAACTGTGGCTGCCCTGGGAGAGGTGTGCAAAGGGTGTCATTCCCCAGCTGCCTACACATGGGACAGATCATGGCCCCTGCAATGTCACCTGGGAGCCCAGCACACATGTGGGTTGGCTCTGAGCGGAGCAGCCCAGGACACTAGGCCTGCAAAGGAAAGGCCTGACGGCTGTCCTGTGCAAATGCATGTTTTCCTCTACTAGGAAAAAAAATCCTTTTTTTTTTTTTTTTTTTATTTCCTGAGTTTTTATTTATACAGGAGGCGATTGCTTCATCCTTATTGGTCCTCTCTAGCAAAGCCTGACATCCTTCCCCCTCTTTGTGCCTTGCAAGGGTTTGGCTTGGATTTTGGGTACAGCGTCCACAGGGGCTCAGCTCACCTTGTTCAGACCTATCATATTAACTCAGAGCAAGGAAGATTTGGTCTTTTCACCCTTGTATCCAGTAGATTTATCTCACTCCTAACCTGGCTGTAACAACGTGGGTTGGATGTTCTGTTACCTTGTGTCCCTGCAGTATTAGCCTGGGCTTCCCCAGTGACAGCCAGGATGGACATGAGCAAAAAAATAAAATAAAATTGGTTTGCTGGCAATGCTGAGAAATAGAAACAACACTGCTTCGGATCTACTAGTCAGAATTTTTGACATGTCTAAATATAGACTACATATTGTTTTGAGGCTGCAGAAACCATTTGTTTTGATTCCGGCCCTTTAAATAAAAACAAAGGAAATCTGGAGGGAGAGCAAGCTTAGCTCACCAAATGGAGGTAAGAAAACCTTTGTTTTTTGTAGGTCAGCAGCAAGGACACGCAAAGGCAATATGGGAGCCGGGGTCTCAAGGCTGCTGGCTGCTCCGTTTGCAATGGGGACTGATGGCTCGTGCTCTCCTGGTGCATGGGGACAGGACAGAGGAGCAATTGAAATTACTTTGCTCTCTTCTGTTTCCCTTGAAGCTGGGCCTTGCCCTCACAGGCTGCACCATCTCCCCTGAGAGCCCTCATCAAAGCATGGCTCTTACTCCTTCCTCTTTCCCCAGCCAGCCTTTTTCCTACCCGCTTGTGAGAAATGCTGAGTTTCCAGGTCAATCCAGCTTCAAAAATTGAAACTTGGGAAATGCCCAGGCAGATCTCATTGTCCATTTCTCAGTTTTAGGCATTATTTTTTTTGTACCGCTCCCAAACTGACTTTGATTGCCACATTTGTCAGCAAATAAAGGACTTGTTGTTAAGGTATTTTGTGGCAAATGCCTGCCTGGATGACAGCTATCTCCCTTTGGGAACCACAGCTGCAGATCCATGGGGACTCCCAGAAGCTCACTTTGCCCCGGTCCACCACACGTTGTCTCCTGGGGCATCTCCTGGTCATGCATCCTTGGGGCTGGAGCTGGGCAGCTCCTGCTGTGAGGAGGTGGTGGCCTTTGCCAAGCTCTGGCAGAAGCAAAGTGGCCAGGAGTGTGAGGGCTTTTTGCTGCCCCAAAAGCTCTGCACAGCAACATAAACCACCCCATATGGCAAGAAACCCAGCTCAGCCACAGGACTCTGGGACATGGTCACTCAGCAGCATCACTCCAGCTTGCTCTATCCTGTTGGTGATCACTGATCCCCTTCAGTTATTCTGCCTTACTGTCCTCAGCCTTGCATGTTTAACAGCATGTTAAATCCCTTAGCAGGTCCACATCCAAACCTCACAGCAGCTGTAAGACCCTTTGCCCTAGCACAGCTGGGCTCTGGGTGAGCACACCTGCAAATCTCAGGGGAGCAAAAGGTACTGAGGTGTCATCTATATCATCTAACCTATGTCTCAGCATCTCAGCTTTTGGATCCGATTCTACTTTCTGTAAAAAATAATTTTTCCGTAAAATACCCTTTATTTTTAAGCAGGCTGACCTAGGGTAATAAAATAAAAACAGAAGTCATCCTTTTAAATTCAGACCCCATTACAAGGCAGCAACTCAAGTTACACATCTAGAGAAAGCTAGAGCTTAGTGCATTTTTGAATTCAAGCTGGTTAGCCTTACGTTTAGGGAGAATACTACTGGCACGTGTATGGGGCCTCTCTCCTGGTAATGTAGGATTACCCTCCTTGGATATATTTCTGGCCCCTTTCACAGCCTTGTGTTACACACCCTTCAACTTGGTTTGAAATGGATCCCCGTGTCAGTGGCCCGTCAGGCTGTCTCTTGGCCTGTAAGTCAGCCTTTTGGATGCAGCAGTTGTGGCCATAAGCTCCTCCATTCCTGAAATAGCTGCCCATCCATCCAGCCTCCTGCAGCGTCTCTCCATGGGATCTAGATAAGGTTGCAGCCTGGCTATTTCTCCCTCCTTACCCTGCCTTCCCTTGCAAGACTGACCGACAGCCCCTCTATCGATGCCAGCAGCAAGCACTGGCATTTCTGCAGTCACTTACCTTGCCATGGCATTTGTAAATCTCATTGGGGGCTAGTGTTCAGAACAAGTGAAAATTTCTGTACTGCTCCATCAGTCTGCAGAACACAGCCAGACCCAGCTGTGGTTTCTGACAGTACAGCATGTTAAGTCCTATGTACTATTTTAAAATAAATCCTATGTATCTTGTTGGCCCTGTCCATTTATCTCCTGGCACTGGAGTGTCACATCTGTCGTTTTCTTCATCTGGAGATGCTGAGTCCTGTTTCTTTAGCTGAGTATGCTGGAGCTGAGTTGCAGCACCAGACAGTGGTACAGCTACACAATGGCTTGAGGAAGTATTGCTATTAAATGACAGAAACTGTTCTCTAAAATTAGGATGCTATCATAAATGAACAGTCTATAAAATACATTGAAATTTACTGATATCACTAGAAATGTTCAGAAATCCTCTTTGCCTCATTTTTTCTAGGTCACCCAAGGAATGAAAAAGCACCTCCCTCCCAGTCTTAGGGAGGCTACAGTAGCAACTAAGGGCAGAGGAGGTGAGGGCTCCAGATGAAACAAAGTGCAAAAGGACTCATCACCCATGGACCAACGGGTGCAGGGACTCGATGTGGAGGAGCTCCTGTAAACTCTACCATGTTCATCTAGGTGCCAACTCCTTCCTTCCACAGCCATACAAATAATCACACACAGACAGAAAGATTAAGAATGGATTCCCCAAACCATCACCAAAAGAGACACCTAAAGCCTCTTTTCAACAAGCTCTTCTCTTCTAACAGCCCAGCCATTGCTTCTGGAGCTTGGCCAGCACCTCTCTGGCATGAAAACATCATGAAGCCCCTGCTACTAGTGATATGAGGACTATGTGAAATCACAACTGAAAAAACAGGTAAGGAAAAGCCACTGAGAAAAAAGCTTTCATGGCAGATGGCCTCATCGGGGCTGACACAGTGGAAAGCACATTGGTCATGTGCAAAACAAAAGGAGCCTTTTGCTGAATCCTTAGAAAGCGAGGTGAAATCCCTGGTCTGATGGGCAAACGAGCCCCGTGCTCATCGGGTGTGAAACAATCCTTTCTCCAGGCTGTCTTCCTTCCTAAAGAGGGAAAGTTTCCTGTATTCCCTCTTTGACAGCATCAGTCTGGCCCTGACTCATTTCACCTGTGTGAAGGCTCAGCCCAGCATTAACCCCTTGCTTGCTGGAAACCAGGCATATTTTGTGCATGCTGGTCACATCACTCTTGGTCTTTCCTCCCTTGGCTCCCATCCCTGCAAGACTGCGTGAGAGCAGAGCTGAGTAATGAGACAGCCAACTGGTGTATGGTCCTTGCTGGAAGACTGTACCTAGGTTTTTGCACAGGAGGGAACAAAAGGTTAGGAGACTCAGAAAATTACCAAAGTTCTATTGAAGAAGGAAATGGAGAGGGACGAGGGGAGCTGGCATGTGCTCAAAGCATGCAGGAGCATCCATGGGCAGAAGATGAACATGGACAGCAAGGCTGCCCTCACAGGGAGCAGGGAAGGAGGCTGGATGGGCAGGGGAAGGACCTACTCGGCTGTTGCAGATGTTGGAGCACCCACATGGAGGATGAGGTTGAGAAAGAACAGCTTTTCTGGTCAGGATCTGCTCCCTGAATGCCGGCTTTCTTGTGCTTTCTCTTCAGAGTGTATGAGAGGTATGTTTGAAAGCCAAGACAAAATCTCATCTCCAGGTCTCTGCTTGTTTTGGCTCCTGACAGGTTAATAAGAAAGCTCACTGCTCTGCTGAAGCTCTGGGAGAAGCTCACACTGGCTATGGGGCTCAGCAGCCGGGCTGTGATGTCTCATCTCTTGGGCACAAGGGTTGGGAGGAGGGCAAAAACACATCATGATGCTTGGAGGTAGGAGATTCAGTATCTGCTTGAACAACACTGCCCATCCCAGTATTTTCTTCTCCATCTCAACACCTCTGTGATCCTTAGTTCCCAGTTTTATGAAATCCCAATCTTCCTACTCCATTGGGATCCTACTCTAATTCCTAATTTGCCTTTCTGGGCCTCACCCTGCCAGACCACTGTCTTATTTTCCACCTTTGCTCCTGTCCTCATCCACCACACTTGTTCTCCTCAGTTCAATTTTCTTCATATTTGGGTTTGGATCTGGGGGAGCACCACTGCTTCAGGATCTCACACTTTCCATGATGTAGTTAAATGCAGACCAGGCTGCTGGCATGCCTTCTGCCAGGAAACACAAGCTGAAGTGCTTCAGCCTGTGTTCTCCTCCTTGTTTCACTTGTGGAAATAGCTGAGCTCTTTGGGAGATGTTTTACACACATATGTATGAGTAAATAATCCACTCTGAGGCAGAAAGTCTAGTCTGGAAGGATTCACTGCAAGAGGGAAGTTTGACAAAACTGTGGGCAACTGAACTAAAAAAAAAAAAGCTCTTTTGATGGGAAATATCTGGTAGCATCAGTATCATTGCTCCTTGCAATCTAATAGTATGGCCCCGTAGTCCTTTTGCATATCATTTGCAGGTATGCATTTTTTCCTCACTTAAAGGCTATTAATATTAAATACAGCAACCATACATTATTTATACTGTTTCATTCCTGTATTAATTTTAAATCAGTTCTTAAAAGCTGCAGTGCCGGAGATGGAAATGAATTACTTAGGGCAAGAAAAAAGGGCAGATCAAGGAGGATATTAACTAGAGATATTAAAGCTGTCAAGAAAAACTTCCTTATGTTAGAAGCTTTGAGACTGGAACAGCATTTGGTAGGAAAAGCCAGCATCCAAGTCATTTTGAGCTAGAGAGGAGAGTCTTTGAATATACGTAGCAGCAGAAATGGTGGGTGACAGACCCTGAAAAATAATCTGTGTGAAAGAGGAAAGGGTTGCAGCAAGCACGTTCCTCTGTTACGAAGACACTCATTCAGAGCATCTCTGCTGTACTTGTCACACTTGAGCTGAAGCTTACCTGGAGTTGACATTTCTCATTTTTTTCTTAAATGCTTTCTGTGCCATGACATGTAGGCAAGATGGTTTTTATTTGCACTTTTATCCTTTTTCCAGGCTTGGTGTTTGCAGTGAGGCAGTGGCAGAGGGCTGAAGCCAAACCCCAGGGTCCTACTGTTGCCCTGTCCCCTTGGCTTAAGGGAGTATGCAAGGTAAGGGGCAGGGGGACACGAGGCTCTGTGAGAAAGGACTGAGTTCAGGCAAATATTTAGCAATGGAATTCATCTAATTTGGCTTTACCCATTAAAACCTCTGTGCAAGTCACGTAGGCTCCATCTGTAATACAGAGAGAGAGACCCCCCAAGAGTGTTGGTCTTTGTTGACTAGACAGCCAAGGTGACTTGAGATGAATCTCATGTGGTGTTCAAATAGCTGAAGATCCACCTGAAAACTGCTGCAGAAATGCTGATGATAACAGTAAATGAAAAAAACACACCACAAATGTTCCATGAAGAGGTGAAAGACTTAAGTATTTGTTCCATAATTCAAAATGTTTGACTATTGCATCTCCTCTTTTTTCTCATTGTCTCATTTTACAGTAATGGCACTTTCAGTCTCCCAGGCAATGTAAAGAGGCTCGAAGTATGGTAGAGCCCCTTTCAGTGCTAAGATCATTAGCAGATTGAAGCAAAGTGCTCCCGTATATCTGCGAGTAAATTATTTATTATGTGTGTTAGAGAGATGGATGGCTATGGAGATTCCTGGGGAAAACCATGCTGCAGCAGAGATTAAATGGAACTCTTGAGACTTTCTTTCCCTGGGTCAGATTCATCCCAGGTCTCAGTGGTTTCACTGATCTCAGTACAATTTACACCAAAGATAAGTTTTGTCCTTTAGTCCCAGATCTCAGGGGAAGCCCTGGCTACTTAAGATGCACAGAGGACCTGGATGAGAATGTTGTCCCTTGAAGCAGTTGTGTGATGAATATGTGTATTATTTATAACAGAGGAATTAGTGGATAAATACACCAGCAGAAACACTGCACACCAGTAACCAGTCCATCTCATTAATTCTTCTTTTCATTAATCTCTAATTATTTACCCATGGACTATGCTGAATTACAAAAAAATGGTTTATCCCTATGATGAACGAGAAAAAAGCACAAATAGGTGGTAAAATAGCAGAAAGAAAACAGTGCTTGCACTTTTGCATTGTGAAAGAGCAGCTTGCCTGTATTTTTTTTTTCCTGCTGGCTTAGATGCAGACAGAGGAAGTATGCTAGGACCTAGAGGAAACAGTTCTCTGCATACACCCTCTACCTTCTTCCAGCAAGAAAAATATTATCCACAGAAACAGAAATATACAACAACAACAAAAAAATCTCAGTTGTTTTAGAGAAAGGATAAACTACAAAGCAGAGTGTGGGGATATTTTCTTCAGTAACCTTCAGAATCTGGAAAATATTACAGAAGCATTTTTAAAGGAAGAGGCTGTGTATTGAGGACATAAAGTATTAAAACTGCAATTTAGCTGCAAGCTGGCTGAAACTGATATATAATCACGTTCTGCTCATGGTATTTTTTTAACTTTCTTATTTTTGCATGCTTCAATCTTTTACCTAATAGTTAAGCAATCAGTTGCTTAAGGCAAGATTGCATTCATAAAATATCCATTATCCAGCCCACATTTGATACTCACTGTATTAAGCAAAAAGGGCACTGCCTTAAGGGAATTTATTGCTGCCATCAATATAATGAACAAACATGTTTCCTTTCTCTCCAGATTTGTTTCATTTTTGCAATTCAGAATCTAATCATGAGACAGCATGCAGAACTAAGTGAAATGCTACACAGCAAATATGACTTGTCTTTTTGAGGCTGTCTGGGCTAACCAAGGAGTTGCCCAAGCTTATAGCTAGTTGATGGTCACAGATTTGGAGGATTTAGGACTATCCAAAGCCTACCTCTCGGTGTCTATTTGGTCTCTGAATTAGAGGAGAAGCTGCTAGTTCCAAGGACAGGAGCCCAGTGCTGCCTGGTTCAGCCCAGGCTGGAAGTATGTGAGATTTTACTATCCCTTGTCTGCTGCACCTGGAAGGTGCACAAGAAGACACAAAATAATGAAATGAACAAAAACATGAGTATTTTGGGACACTTCTTCTCTCTCCCATCCAAAAAGATCAGTTTCAGCTTAGCAAAATTTAGGTCAATTCTGACTTTGTTTAAACTGGCTAGCGTCCCTGTGCCCTCAATATCTACTCCATGCTACTAATCTGCAAACAAGATACAATGCACTGATTCAAACACATGCTAATTCTAGGGCATCATTTGGCTCTTGATGTGAGCAGGGAGTTGCTATTGATCTCTGTAGGGGTTGGTAATGCTCGCTGAGAGCAGATAGGGCACTAGCTCTCCTCCCATGTATATCTGTGATAAAGGCTAAAAACTCAATATTAAGTCCTGCCCTGCGGCCAAACTCCCAGATGGTGTAAACCAGTAGAGCTTTAATGTCTTTATTGGGGCTTTGTTGATTTATACCAGATGATGATCTGGATACTACTTTTCCCACATTTCTCTCGCAGGTCACTTGTTGGAAAGTTAGTTTGGAGCTGAACTGCTCAGGGGCCTCCCTTGGTCAAGCACCATCCACCGGTGCATGGGGCTCCCTCTAGGGACCTGTGGATAGTTAGAAAAGATTGAGAAGCTATAAGCTGCTGGAGAATCACTGACCCCAGTGGCTTGTAATATTCACACTGGAGCAAAACAGCCTCAAAGGATTATAAATAGGTGGGGTGGGCTGGGTGTAGCTGCGAGCAGTGGGTAGGATGGGTGAGGTGGCACGCCAGGCTTGTGGGACAGCTCCGAGCTCTTTTCCAGCAGGGATTGAGAACGCCTCGTGGGAAGAATCTCCCACTCTCTGCTGCGTGAGAGTTACAGGGAAAGAGGTTAAACAACAGTGAAAGCAAGTCTTCTTCAAGTGGTTCTCCCAAATTGTCCTCAGTACTAGCCAGTACCTGCAAAGGACATCTGTCCGTCCATACGTGGGGTAGGGTAACAGAGTGCTTTGGACAGGGACGGCCAGGGCACTGGCATCAGTCACAATATTTCAGGCCAAGAAGTTTGGTGCTCTGCAGATGCGACCAGACTTGGAATCGGTATTTGGCTCCTTGACCTAACAAGCAGTAAAAAATAAAATATGTACTTTAAGCTTCTGAAAAACAGCTAGCAGGAGACATCAAATCTCCGAGCATTTAATGAAGCTTATTCTTTTTATTGTCAGTGAAAATCTTGTTTAAGAAACAACTGTTAGGAAAAGATAAAGAATGAAAAACCATCAGTCAAGAGGAGAGTGACCTTGTTCCAGGATGGAATCAAAACATTGCCCTTGGGAGCTATGTAGGCATTGTTTCAGGATTTAATGCATTAGTGTTTATGGATGAAAATAATTGAGATACAATGTGAGTCAAGCATGCCTGAGCTTGCTAATCGCATGAGGATATTGCAATCATATGACATCAGTAAGGAAGTGTTAAACATATGCCATATCACATATATGGCAAGGTAGAAGGAATGCTCCAAACTGCAGAGGAGGTTTCATGGAGGCTCCCAGGGTGCTGGAAAATCCTGATCTCCCTGGTACAGAAGTGGTGGGACCAGATGGGGAGATGAAGTGCTACGAAAAGCTATTCCCATACAGAAGCTACTCCAAAACTGCCCATAACCAGAAATGCTGTCCTAGGGTGCTGCAGCTACAGACATCTCTCAGGGCTTTTAGCAGAATCTATATTTTTGTCTGTTCTCATTAGTCTGAAGAAGTACACAAGAAACATGCCCTAACACTATATCCTTGCAGCCAAAGACATTTATGCTCAGCAGGTAGCTAATGGACTTCAAAACCCTTTCCCCAGCCCCATTAACAGCACTTGTTTATGTCTGGCCTGGTGCAAGAATAAAGTATTGCTGTGCTTTCTGGTCATATTTTTGCAGAGGAATCCTGGACACTTAGTGGAAGGAAATTTCATTACTGCCATTGCTATTTATTGACACCTTTGTAGTGGCTCTCAGTAGAGCAGCTGAGGCCAGAAAGGGTGGTGAAGAAGCTGTGTCTTCCCCTCTGTCTGTCTCTCCCGAGAGGTGAGAAGTGGAGAAATGTCCCCTTGGTGCCGGTCTTGGTGCCAGGGAGCTCGGCAGCCTGCAGCCATGTCACTCCTCGAAGTACAGATGTGCTCACACGCGCTCGTTGGGCTGCGATAACATTTTCTGCTGTTGCTCTAGCAATATGTGACACTTTTGGCTGACGCAAGCAACACCACAGCTGTATGCTGGTTTCATAGTGCTTTGTAGGACCTATTTATAGCCTGAACCTAAAACCTACATATTAATTGTGGCAGCAGGACATGGTGACACCACACAGGCTCGCTTTTCCTGCCTCAAGGGAAAGGTACTGCCCTGCTCCTGCAATGCCCACGTGCTGCAAGAGGCTGCGTGGGTGCCTGCCTCCCATCTGACCTCAGCCCAGGTGCGGGGAGGCAGGGGGGCACCTGAAAAGGGGAGGCTGACGTGGCTCTCTAGGGAAGCTGAGCAGTACCAGGAGTGCACCAGCGCCGCTGCCAGCAGCTGTCGGAAGCCTCAGAAGTGCACTCTGCATCGCTTTATTATTTCTTCGTTGCTAATTATTTCCTAAGATGGGGAGGAGGGGGGAGAGGAAAGCAGGAGAGGGCGAGAGCAGCAGAGGAGCGTGTTTGTTGGCAGGGCACAGCAAAGGCACTCGACCCGGCTCTAACACACGCAAAACAGCAGGAGGGCTGTGAGATGGGGCCAGACTGTTTCTGCTTTGACAAAAGCAGCCAGCATCGGCATAAACGTGTTTTTATTGAGCTGGTTCAAAGTGTTCTGCAAAGCAGCAGGCACGGAAAATGCTGCATGCAGGAGCTGGAAAACACACAGGACGAGCACTGTGCAGGTTGTAAAGGGAAAGTATGAAATGCCAGAGCAAGCTGCCGGCTGCTGTTTGAGCCCAGGAGGGAGAAACTGTAGGCTGAGCTGCTATGCTTTTTGTCAGCTTTCTGTCTTGTAACAAGACTGTGCTATCTTGACACAATTATTAGGGTTTCTTATTTTACACTCGCTCTTGGAAAAACTGCTCAAAGGAGCTGTTGATTATCTGTAATTGATTGCTCAGGCTCTGGTGGAGAATGGGTTGCAGCATGAATGTCAGCAGTAGCTTGGAGGCAGTCTGGGGAGATGCCACCTTGTTCCTGTGAGGCATGCTCCCCCAAAGACAACAGGCACACAAAAGTGAAGCAGGAATAAAACAGCTCAGATAAAATCTGAAACAACACGCTTGCATCTGCCCAACCCTAACCTGAGAGCAAAACAAACTTGTACTGAACTTTTTCTAAGGTGTGAAGGATCATTACTTTTGTTGCTGTCATGACTGTGTTTCTCGGAACTGGAAGTGAAGGGCTAATACAGCTGAGCAAACACATGAAAATAGGCCTGCAAAGTTTCCAACCCAGTGCTGGAGATCTAAGAGGCATGGAAGTCCCCAGGTCGTGAGCGCTCCTCCAAAGAGTGCTGAGCCTCCTTGGCTCTAGAGGTACAGGAGACAGTCTGTACTTAATGAAGGTCGTTATCCCACCCAACACCACCTGAAACAGCATCCCTTGCTGATAGAGATTTCAGCTTCAGTTTCTCCTTGGAGCTCCTCCAGCAATTTCAGTGGTGTTACAGTGTAGATCATCCCTCTGTCCTTCTGGCTATTCACCTTAGCTTCAGGTTCAACACCCTGAAGTTCACCTATTCACTTGCAAGTCATTTTTCAGCAAAACACAAGCAAAAGGGTAGTGAAAGTGGTGAGAAGGGACTTCTTCATCTGGAAACTCTCACTACCCTCTCCTACATCTATGAAGCTTGCATGTTGCTCTCTCAGGCCTCAAAATAGTAACTGGACCCTTGAAGCAATCTCTCAGCTGGTGATTCACCAGGTTTCCAATGTGCATGACTCTTCCCAGCAGGCTAAGGCTGCTCTTGAAATCACCTTGGTGGAAATAATTAGGGAGTCGAGTCCAGCCTTTGAGAGATGTTTACTCTAGGACAGTCCTTCTGGAATCAGTGGCTAATTGTTTGCTGGGGAGATTTAAATTTCCTGGCAGGGAGTAATCCCCAATATTTCTGAAAACTACTGCATATAGGAGAGCACAGCATGGATAAATTCAAGGAAGCAGCAAGACAACACTCCCCAGTGATGTGTCCCTTTGCTGAAGCTCCTGATCTGGACCTTTCTGGAGCTCCACCAATGGGGTTGACTGCAAAGCCTAATCACTTTGCAATTCAAACACACAACATCTGAGTTTCTCTGGCCTTTCTAACAGAAAATATAGTGTGCTGTAAATAACGCACCTTCTCTCTAAGTTGTTTTTATTTTTTTCCCCTTCTTATGTAAGCTGGGACCAACCTTCAGGGTAAGAAGCGAGGAAAACATCGGGTGCTGTGTTAAGGTGCTACACTATCTTGGCAGGCTTTTTATGAACTTATTTTCCTTCAGGTGTAGGAAGGCTGGGAGGGCATGTTTAGACTGGCAGCTCTCAAGTGCAGGAAGAGTCTAGCAGAAACACAAGGGAGAGCCTCTCTGTTTTCTTTCCATTTTTTTTTTTTTAAACGATTTACTTATTTGCCTGAAAAGGAATGACAAACTGGAATTTCTGTGAAGGGCTGTGTTGCTTATCTCGCCTTGCTGGCTTGTTTGTGTATGTTCGTGTCTGCATTTGTGTGAGCCGCATGCAGTCTAAATTGTCTGACTCTTCTCCATATATATCGAGATCCTGTTTATGAGGAGGGTACCGTGTTTGAGCCTTTTCATCTCAAGGAAGCAGTTTGCTGTCTGGTACTAAAATAACCACTGCAGGAATCAGTCTGTATTTTTAGGTTACAGGATGAATCAAAGACTGGCCTTACGCATTCCTATGGCTTCTAAGCTTCCTATTGCACCACAAAGCCTCACTAAAATGCTGGCAAAAAAACACGCTTAAAGCTAAACACCACCTGAAGAGCTGCAAGAAGGCTGTGCCTGTTTCATACGAGTACCCTTTTGTTTCCCTGTAGAGAAGCGGCCATCGTCGAGAATTAATGCAGCATTTGGCAGAGATCACCGACTGGCTGCGTGTACTCTAGCAAGACCTTGCAAATGCACCCTTGCTCCCAGTGGCCAGGCAGAGGATCCCATCAGCTCTTAGTCACAGAGATACTCTTCTATGTCCTGCTGAGGTTGTACTGATGCCAGATTGCTTATGCAAAAGCCCTGCAGACTGCGAAGAAAGAGGAAGAGGATGCTGCAAATACAGTGATATTCAAGGTGGTGAACTGAACTTCAGAGTGACACAGGAATGAGGTCAAGTTCAGGACAGGTGCTTTTCAGTACTGCTGGGGCCTCCTGATCCTGACCAGTCTGGCTGTGGGGCTGATGGCAGCCCCACTCCTGGGGAGAGGCTGGACTGGGGCGAGTGAGGCCGGCTCTTCTGGTGGTCCTTGGGCACTTCCAGGTCCAGAAAGGGCTGCAGTGTGAAAAGCAGAAGGAGATAAGGGTGAAAGCAGAGGGAAAAGAAGCACAGCACAAGAGCTCACTGTACGTAGTTTCTAGTTCTTCCAAATAAGGCCTAAATCCTCCATCTTCAATATGTGTTCAAGCAGCTGAGAAGCTCTTGCTGGCTGAAAGCAGGTATGGAGTAGCCTCTGGCCTTGCACAAAAGAACATGCCTACTCAGATAGAGTGCCTAAATTGCTGCTGAAATCCAGAGAGGTGAAGCACAACCTGTTTTGCTGAACTGAGCCTAGAGGTAGTAAAGAAAAGCATCAAGCTCATAAGCAATAGCAGGAGCAGGACCCAGGACTCCTGAAGCAGTGTCAGCACCATGCACCAGCAGCAGCTCCTCAGGCACCTGCCTGTTATAAGTGATAGAAGTGCTCACCGTGGTGGGGCCCGGGACTCGGTGCTCTCTTGCAATATAGGCCAGGCACAGCAACAAGCAGAGGAACAGCCCTCATGGCGGGCTGTTCCTGCACCATCACTTCTTAACACAGTGTTTTACAGAAGGGTTCAGAAGCCTGTTCAGCCTGTTGATCTGCTGCTGTGTCAACATGAGAAAGTTAAGCAATTTCTCTTTTGAGTGAATCAGTATTCATTTCCCAGGGGAAAAAAAAAAAAAGAAAAAAAGGGAAAGGCTGCATTCCTATATGATACTGATGTGAAGTGTTGGGTTGGGTGGGCAGGCTTCTCATATTTGGCCATTTATGAGATATCAAGGACTTTTCTTTAGCATTTGTTAACCTAGTTGTCTCACTAGGTGTGTAAGTCATATGTCAAAGACATGCTTCTGCTGCACATGTGGCACTGCTAATTTCTGTCTAACTCCAGGAAATTTTTTGAAAAAGCTATTCAGTAATTAAATGAGGACATGATTATCCCCGCTACTTTCCATGTACTACTTCTTGCAGATTTTTTTCTAGGAAAACATGAAAGGAAGAACATAACTTTCCAGAGCATCATTTAATGAAGCTTTTAATTAAACACCCATACAACACTGAAGCACGAGTTCAGTCATGACATTTTATTTGCAGAGGGTTCACATGTGATAGCCT
Organism: Cygnus olor; assembly: GCF_009769625.2. Classification (NCBI taxonomy): domain Eukaryota; kingdom Metazoa; phylum Chordata; class Aves; order Anseriformes; family Anatidae; genus Cygnus; species Cygnus olor. The sequence goes on along the minus strand of NC_049171.1, from coordinate 76,913,704 downwards.
GAAATGTCCTGGGTATTTAGTTGCAGCAAGTTTTAAATGTGGTGACTTGGGGTTCCAGGGACTGCATGGGTCTGAGCCAATGTCTAAGATGAATATTTTGTCCTGGTTACATCCCTTTACAAAGTACAAATACGTAAAGTGACTTTGACCAGGTATTCTTCAGTGACGAGCACTCTCGAGTGTGCAGCCTTTTCCAAAACACTGCATCAATTTGAAAAGCAGCTTTGCCAAAACAGTCTTGCAGGCTCCCACCCTGCTTGTCTCTGAATAATTCCCATATACAGCATTTGCAGTTTGCAAGGAAAAAAAAAAAAGCAAGCAGCCTGGTTTCTCTATCCACCAGACTCGCAAAAGTAACCCCAACTTTCTCCTTTCCCAGTACTGTCACCAGCAATAAAGGCTCGGCAGGCTGCATGGCTACTTGATATTAATAAATTAAACAGTGCTAGGGAATGTGGCCAGGCGCTGGCACTCGCACGCCTGCGCTGTTAATTGTTCGAACGGTCCCTGGCGCGGCCGAACCCGGTGCCAGCGAGCGCTCTCCCAAACAATCCCTGGCACGGCTCAGCTCGGGAGGCAGCACTGACCAGCGAGGGCTCCCAGGAGGTGGCTTGGATGTGGCCCTGCTGTTCTGGAGACCGGAGGAGTTCAGTGGTATGGAGGTGGGCTTTCCTGTGCCAGTTGGCCTTGGGGCCACAGCGCAGTCCTGGACTCATTTAGCTTATTAGTACAGATGTATTATGTACATTATGTATTCAGGAACACCCCTGCAATTCTGAGGCTCATTTAAAAAAACAACAACAACAAAAAACAAACCAACAACCCCCGCACAACAAAAACCCGCATGTGATTTAACATCAATAGTATTTTACCCTTGTTAAAACTGACAGCAGTCAGAAAAGCATATATGCAAACATGGCAACTCTATACAACGCATCTCCCTGTGGGTCTTCTGAGTTACATCTCTTCGCTTTGTTCATTAAAATGAATGTTTATTACACTTTGGTGCTGTTAACAATGCATAGACATTACATCATATCCTAAGTCACCATGAAAGGATTCCAGTTTCAGGGTTTAAAGGGATACATACAGGCTTAGTTACACTTGTTGGGGTGAAAGAGAAGGGATATTAATTACAAAAATACCTTACACTTGCATAGGAGGCTTCACTCATCTTTAAGCACTTTGCAAAGGAAGATAAATATTAGTGATCTTCATAGAGAGGCTGGGAATGGACACACAGAGTGCCTGAGTGACTTAGGTAAAGACTTGGTGGCACACAGAAGAAAACAGCAAGGCTCAAAGCTTCCCCGGCCTCTCTGCCGATGGCCTCTCTGCAATGTGATGGCTCTTGCAGAGGCAGCTACGAATGGATGAACCTGTTGGAATAAAACAAGAATGGAACTTTTGCCTCAGGCTCGAGCAGAACAGAAACTTTTTTGAGACTTAGAAACTGTCATTATACTGTTCTTTTTTTTTCTTTTTATAAAATTTTCTCACGCTTCTGCACTTCCTGATTTAGGATTGGACAGGAACCAGAAAATAAATACTTAGATACCATGAGAAAGGTTATTCTTGTGGTATTTTCACCCAGTCTGAAAGTGTGGTGCACTCATGAGAAAGCATGTCTTAGCAAAATTTCCACAGCAGAGGTTCACATCAATTCAAGCAAGTACCAGACGGTCTGTGAACTCCTGACTCCTGGTAGGTTCCTATATGGCTTTCTATTTAAGAGAAAAAGAGACAGAGATGTCAACACCATCAGCACAGGGTCAGGGCTAATCTCCTGGGAGGGACAACGCCTATGGGCAGGTGTCTTGCAGGAGCTCTGCTCTCAGTTGCTTGGTACAGCTGAAATCCCACCAAGCTCCCACGCCTGCTCCCGGTCCCTCCCTGTGGGGCAGAGCCTGGCTGTTTGGGGGTGTTTTCAGCCCCCCATTCCTCACGGTGCCTGGAAACGGCCTTGCTGAGAGCAACGCCAAAAGAGCCAGCCGTAGGGGAGGAGGCTCTGGGAGGACAAAGGGCCCTGGGAATCTGGCATCATTTTTAATATACTTGGTACCAGGCCTTGTAAAATGTTTATATAGCAGAATAATACAGGTGCAATGGTTATGCTTGCCACTGACTATAACTACCCTCTCATGCTGGGTTTATTGGTTGGAGCTTTTCACAGGCTTTTAACATTGACTTGACTCTGCTTGCCCAGAAATTCCTACCTTCTGTTCATGTAGTGTTGATCCCACTAAAAAGGCACTTTGGATGTTTAAAGTTACCCCAACACCCCAAAACTGAAACCCCCAACTCTGTAGCATGACTGGCTGATGTTCTGTAAATACACTCATCTTTTTTTTTCTCCAAAAATACTCAGATAGGGAATCAGAGTGACCATGCATCCACCCAGCTGTATCAGCACGGAAGAGATGAGGGTGCAGGTGACCAGTGAAAGGTAGTTCACTGTGGCACAGCATAACAGTGCTCATACATAAGCCAAGCCTTCCTGCCTGCCACAGGATTTCATGCTGCTGAAGGCAATCATGTTGCAAAAAAATTAACACCAAGAACCAAACGCCACCCATCTCAGTATCTGGGTTTCTGCTAGCGTTGCTGTCAGAAAAAGCTGTTAACATGCTTTAGGGTAGAAATCTAAATCACAGCAAGCCTGGTCTATGGAATGGAGTTAGGTCCCTGAGATATAAAGCAGGGGAAATCGCTGTTTTGAACCTGTTCTTTAAATTCCCTCCATTAGTCAGTGCCTAGAAATGAGCACTCCTGTATGGATGTGTGCACATGACTGAGATGGTTGTTTCCAGATAGGTGAATCTTTTTCTGGACAAGAGCTGTCTCTGCAGAAGCTCTGTAAGGAGACTACCTTATGGTCTGATGTTATATTTCTGTCTCTTATATAGCTAAAATGTCACATGAGGGGAATATTTTTGTCCTTTAGATGAGGGCTGGGGGGAACATGAACGAATGCTGACTCCCAGTCCATCCCCTAAGCCAGAGAAATGGAGTTGGAGAAGCATCAGAAAGCTGTGGTAGGGCCAATATTAGCTAAGGACAAAGAAGAGAGAAGCTCTCGGGGAAGTGGGACAGTAACAAAGAAATGAGGGGACAGTAACATAGAAATGAGTCTGCATGGCAGAGGAGGCATTATTCAGGCTGGGAACATGGAAGGTCAAAAGGTTTGCAATGTCAGATTGATAATGCCCCCACTAGCGTCCCTCGGTTGGCTGGACTCCACTTCCACATCTCTCTATCCCTGATGCTAGTCTTTGTTTAATCCAATTAGGCTATCCCATGACAAATTCCTTACCAGCCTGGCAGAGGTGCTTCTGAGGCCAGATGCTGACCCTCCCTTCTTATGGAGGGCAGTGCCTTGATCTCTGTGCCCTCCCAGTGCAGGAAATGGAGCTACTCCTGACATAAGCTACTGCTCAGCAGGAAAACATGGCCTCTAACATTAATTACGGTGTACCAGACTGTTCTTAACTAAAACATCCGCTGGCTGGAGCAGCCCTTTTAAATCAACAGAAATGGTTTCTGAAGTCAAAATTTGTTGCCCAGCCTGAATATCCAAGCAAAGGAGAAATTTGGGGCGAGAGTTTACCTTGCTCTTCTGTCTGATCTTCAGTTCAGCCGTGTAGGCGAAACTGGTCTCTCTTCCTGGACAAAGTAGGAGGGGGAACTGGCAAGGAAGGACGTAATGCCAGTAGAGCTTATCTGGAATACCAACAGGAATATCCCAACCTCTGGCTGGAGTAGCTCAGCCACAACAGGTTGAATATTGGTCAACAGGGCAGTTTGTGTAAGGTAAGTACCCACCTTGTCTCAGAAGAAGCAGTAGAAGGCAGCAAGAAACATGTTAAAATGACAGGGATGGTGTGGATTGGGTAACTGACATACTCACCTCTCGCAGATCCCAAATGTGATCATCTGCAGTTGGAGAAGAGTATGCAGACCTCAGAGGTCTGTTCCTGAAGTCTGTCCCCTTCTCTTCTGCCTGCTCCAGGTCACAGCTTCTACTGGAGTCAATTGCTACAGTGACTTGGACCTTAAGTCGGTGTGTGCATGGTGCGTGCGGGCAGGCATGCAGCTCTGAGGTGCAGCCGTTCCGCCATCAGTCTCCCTTCTCCCTGGAAAAATAAAAATAAATCACGGCTCTTCTTTGCTCCCTTGTTTCACGGTCGGATCTCATCAGTGGCTCTCTGGGAGCAATGAGAGAGTCGACAGAAGAGATACTTCAATTTCCTGAAAGGTCAAGTAGCCAGGGACCCCCTTCCTTCTCTAATGGACTCCAAGCCATGCTGTAGGAGCAGCAGGCTTTAAACTCTCCATAAGTTTGCAGCTCAAGGGATTAGAAATTATGTCTATTTACTTTGAAGTCATGAAAGGAAGTTCCTTGAAAAGAACTGCCGAGGTCCTGGGAACCTGAAAAGGAGTTAGAGGGGCATGATAACTGTCCCTGCATAGCCAGGCATGGCTGTATGGGGCTGATGAGAAGAGACCAGAGAAAGCTTGCAAAGGAAGGGGGAAGATGGAGTGGAGAAAACTGGCATTTTAGATCACTGATACCTGGCCTGTTATTAAAACTGTTCTTGTCCTGGGCTGACAATTTCCATGACCATTTTGCCCCAGAGCTCAAAGGAAACCTCATGCTGCTCTCCCTTGCTGATGGAAAACAGGAATGAATATTTAACTGGTAATGATGATGAATGAAGATTTCACATTTGAGAGGGATCCCTGAAACTATCCCATCCTCATGGAAGTGAACCTCCTCCTCGTCCTGCTGCGTTGTTCTCAGTGGGTCACCCTCAGAAGGAGATGTGGCAAATCCTAAGAAACCTTACGTGCCTGGAAAGGCAGGGATTCTTCACTCTTGAGCAAGCATGTGAATGCAATGACACCTGGTTGCACGCCTGAACGTTGGATAGCTGACCAGCAAGGAGCTTCATCTCCTCTTCACTGTGCTATAACTTCTGGAGCCACCGTGATAGGCAGGGAGGGGGGTATGAGAAAAGGTTGGGCTGGCAGAGGGAAAATTAGGGAGTGGGAGCAGGGTTGTCTCTGCTTTCACTTTAGATATCTTAATTGAGGAAATACCAGACTGAATTCATGGACACATCCTCAAGAGGGAGGGCATCAGAGGGAGGAAAATATTTGAGAAAACGCAGTTTGACTTCCTGGAGGATAAAAAAGAAAGCAAGATCAATCATTCAATCAATCAATATGTCTGTCTATCAGCCTATCTATCCATCTATTTATTTATCCTGAAATAACAACTTAGAACTTACTGTTCTGAAATACAAAACAATACAAAAGAAGTTATGGTATATTCACAAAGGAGTTTATATTCTAAAGTGGATGCATGCTACATCTAGTTCTGCTTTCAATTAAATTTTCACAGAACTAGCAATTTTACTAGCTGTGTATTAGTAAATTAAAGCAGAGCTGGACTTGCTTCTCTACACCTAACATACATATGCAGACAACCCATATGTGTATGTATACAAACACCACACATTATACACTGATATGATAAATTATATTTACGATGCACCTTTGACCACATCAGCTGTACTCTGCCTGCTAATCCATTTCTAATGGGACTGCTTCTTGCAAGTGAAAACTCTGATCATCTTCAGCTACCATTATTTTTTGAAAACCAACTTGTCAGAATAGATGCTTCTGTCCTTCTTTCTATCTGAAGAACTTTTCCATCCTGAGTTGTAAGATAGGCAAAAATAATTCCTGGATTAGCGATAGGCTTAAGGTCTGAAAACGCTGAAACTTTTCAGTAATAGGAGCATGCCTATTTCAGTGTTTTAGTCCAAGAGAATCTTTAAACCTCATTTTATGTTGTTCTGCACATGCCACAAAATTAACAGAAGAATAATCATGTGAGGATACCTCAGAAAGTTTGCTGTTATTAGAAATCAATATATTGGAGTCATTGTTGATTCCCTCTTGTTTACGAAGCTAGATAGCTTAGATACCACAAATGTGATTTTCTAGATCTCTGGAAGAGACATTTAAAACTTTTAAAATGATAAAAAAATTACATTTATGAATAAAGCATGGTTTGAAAAGTTGTTTTCTCAAAACCTTCTCATGCTTCTATGTCTGTCTATATCTATCATCAAGGGACTACAAAAGAACTAAATACTCATTTTTTCTATGCTCATTATTAGAAAATCACCTCAGCTAAGTGACTGCTTTTTTATCCTTCCCATATGTGGTCATTTCATTCTGTCTCTGGGTACTTGAGAAATGAAAACTTGTGGCCTTCATTAAAATGTAAGGAATGTCCTCCATAGATGTGGAGGAAACTGGTTTGGAAAATGTTCAAATGCAGTTGTTTGGAAGGCAGATTTCAGCACGGGTCAGAGGTGAGTTTTTGATTATGCACTAAGCCATGGTTGGCCTCCATCTTATTTCTTGTGTCATGTCCTTGGAGCCCCCTTTAGGACAGCAGCTGCTTCTGGATTGCCCTCGCTGATGGTCAGTGTTGGCTTGTTCACCAGGAAAAAATGCCTTAAAAAAATGGCTTAAGGTTCAAAAATGTTACTTCATGGTGAGCTGTAAGAGCACAGTATCCTAAAGGCTGCCATCTTCTCTACTTTCAGCTGAGCATCTTGCACACAAATTAGAAGGTAGATTAATTTATCAGCAGTTGTGATTAACAATGCCAGTAATATGAGCCGTAAGTATTCATAAATCATGGCTCAAGTTCCCTCCTCCCCACCCCGGCTGGTACAGCTGCCTTAAAAATCACAGTGTATAATAACAAAGCATTAAAGCATTGGGATTCCTTTCACTTGGTTCTTGAGCTAGGCTGTGCTTGGTTTCACTGGTACAGCTATTGCACTGAGGGACATGGAGGGTTTCTGCTCTATCCTCCACCACAGAGGCTAAATGCCCCTTTCTTCCCCTCCTGCATTCAGCTGGTATTCCTTAATCCCAGTGTTACAGGTGCTCTGGATTCCAGAAAAGCAGCAGATATTGCTGGTATTGTGAAAAATACGAATAAAAGAATAATTGGCAGCTTTGCAGCCCCCAAATTAAGAGAAAGCAAGAGAAGAAACTGAATACAGTAGGAAAAAACAGGAGGAAATAAGCAGAAAAATGTTGAGCTGAATAGCATTTTCCCCTTTAGTTTAAGCAGGACTTTCTTTTTAACATCTTCTAAGGACTTCTTCTGGGTATAATTCTCTCCAATAGCTCTATTAGTGATGTTGTGTTTTTACCGTAATCTGTTAGTCAAGCATGAACCAGGATCTCTGTGGGTTCCCATTTTCAGCCTTTTTGAAGACTAAATAGTTCCATTCTCTCCCCTCATCTGCTGCTACAGGAAAAGAAAAGAAAAAATGTAGGAATTTTGGATCCTTCTAAGCCTGGCTTGGAAATCTTGCCTTGGGTGGTGAAGCCGGACTGTGTCATTCTAGCTGACATTTGCGTTTAGCATAGTTAGAGTTAAATGCCAATATCTGGCATTTGTACACTGCAATTAGCAGTATCATTTGTTCTCATCTGAGCAGTCTGAGTTTTGTTTTGTTTTGCTTTTTGTTTTTTCTGTGTGAATGACTCGGTAAGATGGATTTCTACCGCAGGTTTTATAGGAAAATGTCTATTTTTATCATAAAATTTTTGTTGTTGTTGTTCTGATAGCTATAAGCCACAGTTTATAATGTTGTTCAGCTGCTCAGAGCTTAAACTAGGGTAGGAATAAGGCAACATGCACCGTGTTGCTCTGACCCCACTTTGAAGCCTCTGCTATTGAACTCCACACAAAAGCCAAGTGCTGAAAAATCACCAAACTACAAGCAGAAAATGATTCCCGAGGACGTTTCAGCTCAGCAGGCTGGGGCAGTTGCAGAAGGCATTTTTGGAGTGGTTTTCCTACTCTTTGGATTTGGGGGCCTTGAGCATCAGACCTGTCTCGAGGGCATGGTTTGAGTCCTTCAGAGAATCGATACAAGCTAAGGTGCAGTGGCCACTTCTGGAGGTGCAGAACGCACCCTGGTCGCTTGCAGATAGAGCAGCCTCTGCAGACATCAGGAGCCTTTGCACACAGAAAGTGACAGCTGCCAGGACCAACATGAAATAGCCACAGGAGGACTTTGAAAATACTTTAAGTGGGAGACATGGAAGGCTGTTAACACTCATGGCCGGATCCTGACCCTCCCACTGAGTGGGCACACAGCCCAGCACGAGCTGTGTTGCCTGGCGTGGCTCCACACTGAGGAACAATGATTGCGTCCAAGGATGTTGGTCTGCCTGGGTGGCAGCGCAGGCATCCCAGGCGCTGCAGACAGTGCACAGCAGAGAGGTCACCGAGGTCTCCAGGCTGTTGGCCATGGGGCAGGCACCGGCTGATACATGGCATTGAAGGGGATGCAAGGGTGTCTGGGGAGGCAGATGAGGGAAGGAGGGTCCTGCCTTCCTTGGCTGCTGCTTTGGGTGAGTTTGGGATGTGAGCTCTGACACAGGACGCTGAGCTTGCCTGTGGCTGCCAGTACATCCCAGTGGCCCTGGAAATAGGCACCACTTCATCCATGCATACCTCTGTCGCTCTGGAGAGGGGCAAAGGAGGCTTAGCCCATCCTAGGGGATCTTAACTCCCCAGAACCTTCCTGTACACCCCACAGCTCCCCTGAGTGTGCCTGATGGGGCAGACCCCAGGCTGATGTTACAGCCCAGACTGCAATGTTCACCACTGGTGGCATCTCCGCTTCAGAAATCTCTTGAAGCAAGCAGCCCTATCCCCTCACTCCCATCTCCCCTCTGCTTGTGCAGCCCCCTGGGCACCCATGACCATGTCCCTGGCTTGGCCCCATGCTGGGATCCCCTGATGTACCTCCTGAAACAGGGTTATTCTTCTGCCACCCTCCTCCTCTCCCCTCTGCTCATGCCCACCCCAGCTTCTTGCACACATGCTCCATTGCGTAAGAAACACAAACCTAAAATGCAATACATGAATTAAGTTAATTATCCAATTAATTGTAGCTACAACACATCTGCTATTGTTTCATGGGCTCTTCGTAAAATTTAAAACACATTTAAGGAAAAAAAAGGCAAAACAAAATACAAAAAAAGATCTCTCTGCCAGGGCAAATCCTCAGCAGGCTATGAACAAATAAGACATCTGTTTAAAGTAAATTGGGGCTGGGGAGGATGGACTGAAGACAATAACAAGAGCAAGAAAGAATAATGACAAGGCGAAATCCCAAAGAATTACACTCCCACTTTGAGCCAGGGGCAGCTCTCTTGTTGCTGTGCAAGGCGCTTTAATAAAAGCTGTGAGCGAGTTAGCCGATCTCCTGAAAGTTAAATAATTATTGCCAAAAAAAAAAAAAAAAGAGAAAAAAAAATAGCCGTTGAGCCCTGTTTCTTCATAGTGTTTGTGATCAGAGGTGGTCGGGATGTAGGGGGGTGGAGTGAGAGGAATTAAATCTATGACTAAACATTTTTCACGGCAACAAAAGGACGGCGATTAAGAGATAAATTAATGCTCTGGCAACGCTTCCTGTTTTGAAGGATGCAGTGGCGGGTAATGAATGGCTGTGCTTGGAGTGGGCCTGAAGAGCCTCTCGCAAAGCTTGCCGCTCCGGCCAAACTGCAGCGAGCTGGCCCTCTGCACCTCCAGCTCCAGCAGGAAATGCACTTAAAAAATCTTTGGCAACCTCTGCGCCCCCATTTTCCCCAGGGTTGTCCTCAGCTGTTTGATCTTTCCCTCCCTCCCTCTCTCCCCCGCTCGTAACCTTTTCCCATTCCCCCACCCTCTGGGCCTGAAGTCTATTTTCAGTGCTCTGTTGCTGAAAGGCTTTGGGAGTTTTGTTTTCAGCAAAATGTTTCCTTGAGAGCTCCCACCCTGTCCTCGGCCCCGTAATGCTGCCTTGCAGGTTGTGTTTGACCCCAGCATGAAGTGCTGGGCTTCTCTGCTGCCTGGTCCAGGCTGAACTGGGTGATAAACACCCCAGGTGATTTCCAGGAGAAACTTGGAGAGGTGGCCACGTCGTTGTGCTTGCATGGGGGGGCGATAAATCCATCCCACTCCTTGTCCCTGGGTGCTGGGGGATGCTGTGGGGAGCGAGGGCCTGTTTGTGTCTGGCTGGTCCTGCTGCCCCCCCGCCACCGCTCAGGAACACAAAACGATTTCCTTGGGATCGGTGCCCGTTTCCTCTCCGAGTGAGCCGTGAACGAGGGCTTCCTTGCGGCCACCGCGTCCCACCCATATCCTCCCCAGCCCGCCCTTCAGCCCTGCGTGCAGCACAGCTCCTCAGGGACAGGCCGAGGGGCTCCACTGGGGAGGCCTGGCTGGGCGGGGGAGCTGCAACCTCGTTTCTTGGACCCCAAGACCTATCCTGCTCCTGGGGAGGCCCTTAGCTATTAAGACAACTGCTTTAGCTTTATTCAGCCTGATGGAGCTGGCATGGATCTTCTTGGTCTTTGCACCAAAACTGGCCAAGGGTTGAGGCCTGGGGCAGTGTGACCCATGGGGTACCCCTGGGCCACAGCTGGCAAGTGCACTGAAGGCGAGAAGCTTTCAAGAAACGTATTAATCCTTCCCCCCACTCCCCTTTATTATTATTATTATTATTTTTTTTTTTTTTTTTTTACTGTGGCACCCCTTTCCTTTTCTGGAGAATGTTGCATGAGCTGTATTAAATTTTCAAAACCATCCCACACGAGCACCAGCCTCCCAGTGACATGTTTTGGGGTGGCTTGTCCTCACAGCCCCACAGGACGGGGTGCAAGGACACCCCAGTGTCCCCTGTGCCAGCACCCTGACTTGCTCAGCTCTGCTGGGGAGAAGAAAAGGAAGAAATGCTGTGCTCCCAGCCTTATTGCTGAACTGGGATGTAAAGTGAAAAAGGTGGTGATTCCCCCTTCAGAGACCAGAAACACTTCAAGGGTGTTGTGTTTTCAGCTCTAAGGGCAGATAAAGGGAGGTGGATATTTTAGGAAGCAAATGGTAATGATTAGGGTTTTGAGTAGTCATTTTGTCATAAAAGACTGAATTCGTATGCTTCAGAAAAATAGTCTTTTCCTCTCAGTTGATGATAGGTTTCCTTCAATTGCCATAATTGTTCATCTTTTTATGAATGCATAACAGACAATGACATGTGATTAAATCTCCGCCCAGGGCTTCCTTTCTGAAGATCACAGAGATACACAGAAATCACTCCACTCTCTGAAAGATTATTAATTCCTATCCCAGGCTACTGTATATGCACATAATTCATTGTGTACATCTATGCAGTGTTACATGACCTATAAGTAGGTATGTACATGGCAAATAAAAGCAGCACATTTTGATTCAGTCCCTCTGAAAGTCCCCAAAAAAGAAATGAAGCAGGAACAGAGGAGTTAATTTAAGGAATATTGTCTTTAGAGGATATAAAGGACACCTTCTATGTCCCCTCAACACAATATTTCTCGCGTTAATGGATTAAAGTTCCTATGAACTGATATTGCAACTTTTTTTTTGTTGTTTTTAAATTATTGTAAAGTTATTACAGCTAACAATGTCTCAGTGATTAATTATTTTGTTGCCTCACTGTGCACCCCTCAAAAGAAGCAAATAGGGAAAGAAGGAGACAGCCATCATCTCAGCAGAATGCTAAAATAAAAGGGAATTAAAAATTCCTTTCAAATTGATGGAGCCTTACTACACTGGGCATGGAGTTTGCATTATATACAGCAGCTCTTTTCTTCCCCTTTGATGGACACCCGGAGCTCTTCTCCCTGCTAATGGGAGATTCACATGTGGACAAAGGAGGAATATGGAGGGGAAAATTAGCCCACTTAATTGCTCTCCCCAGCCTCAAAGTCACAGTATCACATACACAGTCCCCTATCTGCGAAGGTATCACAACTTTGTCCCTTTTGACAACTTTGTCAACACTTTCCTGGGAATTTTGTATGCGTTATATTTTGCCAATGAAGTGTGTAATTTCTAAAGACGGTTGTCTCCATGTGTTCTCTCTGGGGAGAAACTTGGAGCTCTCCTGTGAGGAAGCAGATTTTAGCTGGTGTCAAACATTATAACTTGTTTGACTTTGTGGGGTGGTGGGAAGTTACCCCATCTGAGGGCTAGATCTCATGCCCACAGCTAGCTCAAGCTGAAAGCTTTCCAGTTCGGGATTAAAAAATAAAAGTGAAGGTTATTTCAAGGCTCAAGTGTGGTTTTGCTTTTTTATTTTATTTTTTTTTATTTGTTTCTCCTGTACACATCACAGTCTTTTAGCACCCATGTAAAAGAAAATCTACTGTTAGCTATTTTCTATTTTTTGTAATAGTATGGAAATAAATTCTATTACCCACTCAGAGTGGTGTAGCCCTGGAGAGAGGAACATGCTGTGAGGAAACAGATTATGGGTCACTTTCAACTATTTTTTCTTTTCAGTGGTCTCTGGCTCAGACCAAGCTTGGGTTTCTGCAGATGCCCTAAGCAGCGTCAGCTAGATATACTCCTCACCAGGCTAGAAACTGTTTACAGCCATAGTTTGTATGCTGCCACGTCTCACCACAGGTATTTGTAGGTGGAGAAAGATCCTACAGAAGCCAGCTCACCAGTGTAATGTGAAATGCTGAATGTAATTTTAACTAGAGGCTTTCCTGCCCTTGTGTGCTGCGAAGAAGCCGGCAGGTATTGCTTTCCTGAGCTGCACAGTGCTGCAATGGGGCAGTGGTGCTTGTATGGGGAGAGTGCACAGCTGGGACACACTGCAGGCTGCTGGAGATACATGTCATTTTTGTTAGGTTTTAATAAAATAGAAATAAGGCCAGCCTTTGTTTAGGTCCATTCTGAGCTACAAATACCCAGCTTTTTGTGGGTCTCCCAGTTCTGCAGCTGTCTTGAAGTGGTTTCCTTATTAGTCAGCCTTGGGGCAGAAATTATGTGAGAGGGTGTTAGAGCAAAGGGGCATCCACCACTTGTTCCACTTCAGTCCACTTGTGTCTCACAGGTCCCTGCCAGCCTGTGCTTTTGTTGCATCTGTAGGGGTGCATTTGCGGTCCTCCAAGGAGATGCTGCTGAACTAGGAGCTGTTTGTGAAAAGCTTGGGCACAGTCAAACGACAGCAGGCTCCACTCCATTGCAGTGCAGCTTTAGGGAGGCCAGAAAGCAGCTCAGGCCTACCAGAGCCAGTGGTGGGTCCTGAATTCCACCCCTCCCCAAACATAACAATGCTGTGTTGTCAATTATGTGATCATTCAACATCAACAGGCTCCTTTCTCTCTGCCTTTCATCTTCTCCAGTATTGTAGAGCAAATGCCATAATGTACAATTCCAATTTGAGATTAAATGCCACCCTCATTGCAGATGAGACAGAAATTTTTTTTTTCCATTGGAAATATTCGGAGAAAAGTACACTTGCTTATTTTTAAAGCCTGCAAATGAAAATCCTTGTTTCTGCTTTTTATTCATTATGAATTGTCCAACAAAAGAATAAAAGTTAGTGTGTGTCCTCCATCCTATTCATATATTCAGGTCTTCAGACCTTCAAAGGAGATTAAATCAGACCAGAAAGATTCAAGCTTGCCCTGTGCAGATTCAGAGGGTTGCTAATAAGCTCTGCTGAATGTCAAGGGCATGTTAGCCTGGCATGAGTGACATCTTATCTGAGACAGACCACCTGTGACAAGCTCAGAGTGTGGATAGGAAAAGATCATTTCCTAAGGGCTCTTCCCAGCTCTTTGGAAGAGCTAAATACAGCTCATCACATTCTTCTAAAGTACAGAAGCTTTTCATACAATGGCCCAGTGACTAGGTCTCTTGTTTAGGTGAAAGACCTAGATTCAATGTACTTTTTACTATTGAAAGGTTCAAAGATACCAGTGCAGTCTGGCAGAAGTCAGTGGGTTTTTATTTAATTGGGAAAACTTCTCAGCATGAGTTTCTGAGAGAATGTAGTCATGACCTACTTGAGATCAGTGTTTTGTGGTGAATTTAATGCTATTTGAGAAAACTACTTGTCCTGAGAGCCTTTCCTCCACCTGTACTCTAGGTGGGACTCCCAAACAAGTTGATTGTCATCTGCCTGGTACCTGGTTTCCAGCTGGGCTTGGACAAGGAAACAGGCCCAGAGGCTGTTCAGATAGTCTGGCTTTCCTACATGTGAACAGAGAACTGTGCTGTGAGGACTGTGCTCAACAAAATATATCAAACCAACAAGGGCCTCAGGAGCTGGGTGTCAGATTAAGAGGATGGCTTTCGAGTCTAGTTTTGGAGGTCTGCATGTTAAGCCTGCCCAATGTTTGTCTTGGGTACCAACATCTTTCTCATGATCTATCCTTGGATCCTGGATATGTTTGGGCACTTGGCCCTTAGAGCTCCTCAGTAACAACAATATGGTATTTTTGGCCTGTGACTGGACAGCCAATCCATATGGGAACATTTCTGCTTCCTTGAATGGATGCCAAAGTTTGGTACATTTAGAAATTATGACTAAACCAAGACAATCTCTCTGGGGCATGGCATGCATCGTATAGCCCAGGGCAAAAACAGGAGCAAACTGGTAAGGCAGGACAGAGCTATGTTGAGGGATTGAAAGAAAATGTGAGGTAATTGCCCAGAAAACTAAGGGATGGAAGTGAGAAGGGGAATTAGAAATGGCTTAAAAGAAAAAAGCTTGTTCCTAAACGTTTACCGTCTTCTAGAACTGTGTCACAAAGAAATTTAGCTCTGAAAACATGGGTGTGCGGGGTTGGTTTTCTTTGTTCGTGTTTTTCTTTTTTTTTTTCTTTCTTTCTTTTTTTTTTTTTTTTTTTCCCAAAGAGGAAACTGAGTCTAATTCACTCCTCCTTGGCATGCCCTTGAGTCGTTACTCAAGAGCAATCCTAATGAAATAATTGGGGTCATATTAGTGAAAAATCATTTTGATAAGATTCAGGCTCTTTGCCTTTCATTAGACTGAGCAAACACACTGGCCTTCATGACCCCCAGAAGGGCTGGGGATCCTGTCCTTTTGAGGTTTCCAGGTTAGCTCTGTGGAGACATCTGGACCTTTCCAGGATATTTAATCGTATCAGGCATGGACCTCCACCAAATCCTTAATATGGAACCATGTGTGTTTGGCCTTAAAGTCACTCAACTGAAGTGCTGGTGTCAGTCTATGTCTAGAAGCACGTACAGTTGTGAATGCCAACATTTGACAGCTAGTGATGGAGACAGTTGGAGGAATCATGAGATCCCTGTGTTGTAGCTCCATGGAAGTCCATATGCAAGGCGGGAGAATTCTGGAGGGACAGACTGGGACAATTGTAAATATTTTGCTTTTAAAAAATGGAGATTGTGTTTTCCAAGTGGAGACAGCTGGTGGGTACATGAGAGTTGTGTAGTGACAGCAGCATTTTCTTGGAGCATTCTCAGTTGAATTACACAAGTCCCTCTGTTCACTCCAGGAGCATCACTACAGCAACTGTGTCCCAGAGCTTGCTGGGACCCACAGAGAAAGGTTCTTTGAAATCCTTGCAGTTTCATCTCATGCTAACTATAATGAGCCACTGGGTGCTGCTGGGTAATCTGCACATCAGTATGCAAAATCCCCAAAGGTTTCTGAATAGAGCACTCACCAGTGGCATGTCAGAATTGCTTTGTTAGCCAGATACGACTTCATTGCACGAATTGCAGTTTTCAAATATTTCCCTCTTTAATTAACTAGATGCTCACTTAATTAAATAGATGTAAAAGTAGCTGTGATCAGTTACCTGCCTCTCTGTCCATTTTGCTGTCAGAACTATTGTACAAGATAAATCTTCATCACAATTGCCACTCAGCTCAAATATTTATGCAGAGATCAGGAGAGGGAGCGTCCAAATGATTTCCTGTGGGGCTCCTCTCTTGCCTTCCCTTGTTGTTCCTGTCCTCATAGAACTAGATTACATTCCTCTCATTTAAAAAAAGTAAATTATGATTTTGACGGGTTTTTAATGTTTCCGATAACATTTTTTTGTTGTTGTTTGAGGAATAGGAAGGGAGGGGGAAAGCCGGAATAGAAGCATGGTGGGAAGGGCTGGAGCTCTGCATGATTTATAACAAGGAAGCTGTTTTCCCGAAGAAGGACAAGGGACAGGAGCTGAAGGACAGCCAAGGAGAGCTTTGGAGGACAGCTGTGCTAATGTGAGCCTTCAGTTCATTCAGTGCCCTTCAAAGCAACTTCTTTGCACTCCTCAACTGCAAACTAGTGAAGTCAGTGTGGATGCACGTAGGTTTAGTTGCAAAAGTTTAGTCTGCATATGCTTACTCATATGAGCTGAGAATCTGGACCCTGAAGCGTAAATACTGTAATTTACATTTGTAAGTGGGAACATGGCAGCTAAATGATGTGCATAAGCAGCCCTCAAGTGAGTGGTAAAGTGACTTAAGACCACGAAGCTCCTCTCTGTCAGAGGCAAATACTTTTTTCTAGGCTGTGTTATCTCTCTTAATGCAAGCAGGCTGGATTAATTAGTGCTATGTTTTCTCTATTGTGGCTCTGGTGAGCTTATAAGAAGGATGAATTTGTCCCTGAGGCCCAGTTCACAAATGTAATGTCCTCACCTGTTTCATTGTGTCATGAATTTAGAGCTCAAGGTTTCTCAGTAGGGCAAGCAAAATTGAATTCTGCCACTTCAAAAAGGAGTGCAACCTGGCCTGAAAATGTATGCATTTAGTTTGTGACAGCAGCAAAGGGTATTTCCAAGGAGGAGGGAGGGAGGAGAGCTATGAGATTACAGTGAAGATTTTTGACTCTTTGGGGAAAAGGAAAAAGATTGGGGAATGGAGAGTCTGGAGGGAACCACAGGATGCTCAGGACAGCTGTAGTGGAAGGAGAGCTGAGAGCTGAAAGATCTGGGGAGGTTGTCAGAGGAGGCATTCAGCATTCCTCTTAAAGGAGGGCTTTTCCCCCTTCTCTAGTATGCCTCGGTGCATATTCCAGCCTCCCCCTCAGTCCTACCTCTGGCTGTTTGTAAGGAGGCCACAGGTGTGTCATGCTGCAGGCAGCAGAAGTAATGGAGCTGGGAATTTCCCGGGGCATTAGTGGGGGCTTGCATTGGATTCTCTGGTGTCTGATAAGATACACTGATGATCTGAAGGTTTTGCCCTCTGAGGACATTCATGATATCTCTTTCCCAGGAGGATCCCCACTGGCTAATAAGAGCCTTGTTCACATTGCACCCTTCCCCTCTACAGGGACACTAATCTTGTCTTCTCTAACCAGGTGCCAATTTTCACAGAATGTGTTAGACTTTAGGATGTTGTAGACATCTTCTTATCTGCCACATTTCTTTGAAACTGGTCAATGGGTTCAAAAATTACTGGTGAGGGAGGGGGGACACCTGGGGTGCACAGACAGGTAAACAGACACACACACACGAAGTTAAACTGCAAGTATCACCTCATGGAAAACCAAAAAAAAAATAAAATACGTACGTGCATAGGCTACATGGCCAATCCTGGTGTTCTCTGCTGTGTGACAATTGAAATCATAATATAACAAAACATCAGCAGTATCAGTCTACATCCTTTTGCCATGCTGAGAAGTGTGATCCCTTCCTTGCAGCACAAACAAATAGCACTGTGCCCTGCCCATCCGACTTAATGTTATTTCTTATTATTTGCTCAGTTCAAGATCTTGTGTGTGCCAACCTCTGTGCAAAAATACTGACAGTGGTATAGAGTGACATGTCCTGAACAAAGGATGGTCTTTGAGGTCCAACCAATCCTGCTTTCTGCTTGTGACGCAAGGACATGCAACATTACACCCACATGCTTTCCCTGGTCCATCTTGGCATGCGATGGGGCTGTAGTCCTAGCGCACATTACTCCACTGGGTCTCCTTGTGTATATGTGGTACCCCACAAGCTGTGATGAGTGGGATCATGTTCCAGCACTCTCCTCATCAGCAGGACTCGTGTGGCTGTGGGAGAAAATATGCAATTACTCAGTAGGGGATGTAATAGCGGGCATGCTCCTGCAAGCTTGAGATGTTTATGGAGATTTCTCAGTATCCCTGCTCCTTTCTGCATAGTGGTGACACCAGAGCAGGGCTGGGCAAGTAATTGGGCTTTCTGTTTGTCTTCCCACATGTGCTTTCTCCAACGAGGATGCCCCATCTGATAGAGAATAGCTGGAGGTGTCTTTCCCACATGGAGCAGTCCCACTCTGCACATCATAGTCAAATGCTCCCCAGAAATGGAACAAACAAGAACTTCCAGCTCAGAAGTGATGACGTATCCAGAGATGAATATTTATGCCCTGGTCCTGAACAGGTAGTCAGAGCAAGCAAGCAGAGTCAGCAGGGTGTGAGAGCTCCTTTCTCCTTGAGCCTGCTATGGCCAGGCAATGTGGGCACTCTTCTAGTAGGAAAAAGATGTTCTGTTGGAGTCTTTCAGATGGTGGAAGGAACCACACCACCAATGTTACATTTATTGGATTGAGTACTCAAAGCTCACTGGGTGAAAAGGGATAAAACCTCCTTTTTTTTTTTTCCTTCCCCGTGAGTCTTCTCTGCTTCTCTGCCCTGTCTTCCTCTTCTTCAATTACGGTCAATTCTCTGGTGAACAACCGAACAACCACAGCAACTACAAAGTTTCTGCCTTAAAGCACTGACTCTTCAGCTGGGGTAGTCTAGTACCATAATTGGTCAGAGCTGTGCTTACATTGCAGTGGGTTATTTGGCTGTTCCTAATCTTGTCCTAAGAGCCAGATGCTTCCACATGACTTGAAGGATGTGTCAGTCAATGGGATTTCAGCCTGGGTTTCCAACGAAACATGCACCTCAGCGGGTGCAACTCTGACATTCCCAAGCAGCATTTTTTAGGGATTCCTTTCACAGAGATTTCTGGGCAGCAGCCTGGTGTTATAATTGTGACACAATCCTTATACGTTTTTATCCCAGCTAGTGTCACTGGGGGTATTTTAATGAATCATAGAAATGTTTAATCCTTGTTAGAATCCTGCTAAGCTTTTTGCCTTAATAATTATCTTGTGGGTTAGCTCAGTCAGTACAAAACTATAAGGCAAGAAAAACATCCCTGAGTCTATGCTGGAGTCAAATAACACAGCAGAGCATTTGAATGCAATGGGAAGTGGAAGTTTAGGATCACCCGGTTCAGATGAGTGGCCAATGAACCTTCCCCAGCAGACAGCTGGCTGTGCATTTTGTGATGCTGCTCAGCTCATGCTTTTGGCGGAGGTTATGAATCAGAAGCATTTTTGACAGCACATCTTCTGCGTGCATGGCCCAGAGAGCCAAAGTGAGCAATGCAGCAGCACAAAAATGAATTTGTTTTCCAAAACCCTCCAGCTTCACTTAAAGCTTCTGAGTCACTCCTGAAAACTCACTGGAGAAAAATGAGACACACATAAGACTCAGCTGCAGGATGACTGGGAATGTTGATCTCAAAAATGTATCCTGTGTTTATCAGACAGGAACCTGAGGACTTGGCTCCTTGAGTGCAATGTTTATACCTTATTCAGAGTGAGAATAATGTGCTGCTGTAACTGGTTATGGTCAGAGATGTGCAAACATCTCTTATGAGAAGTCTTTGGATTCAAAGGACCAACTGGCCTGCAAGATGGGCTGCTGAATGATGTAGAGGGGGGGCTAAGTACACTGGGAGATGAACCATCTGACCCTTAGGGTCTGATCCTTCCTCACTGCAGGCAAGTGGGAGCTGAGGTGTCTCAGGAGTTATGCTGATCTTCGCAGCCCCAGACACATTTTTGTTATCTGGTGAGTATCTAAAGCCCTGATGCATCACAGGCTTGTGAATACTGCAGGCTGGCAGCACAAAATCTGGACAAGCTGATGTTCTGGCTTCATTTATTCAAAGATTTCCTTTCTTCCCGTTTCATGGGTACCAGTGGTCCCTGGTACAAGTGAGATTCTGCAATATTTCCATCATATTAAACATACAGGAAACAAGCACTCATGAGCATGTAGATCTCAGCCATTTTTTTTCAAGCCCTAGGATGGGATTCTGGTGAACAGTATGTGTCTCTGCTCTGTCAATATTTCATCTTGAGCAAGGCTGTTCTCACTGCTTCTTGCAATTCATCTGCCTGTTGATAGTTGTATTTCAAAAATAAAAAATAAATAAAAATAAATGAAATCAGTGTATTGCAGTCTATGAGGTTAGGCTAATCAATTTGCAAAAAGAAAATAGCATCCACTCTAAAAGCTGTTTTATTCAGGCTTGGACCTCATCCTGTTGATTTTGCCCTTTGAAAACTGCTTCTTCAGTTAGGGGATTTCTGCATTGAAAAGACCTGCATGGTTGGATGCTTAAATTGTTAAGACACATCAAAGCCATGGTTTTAAATTTAAGTGCATATGGTGTCAACACTCACATCAGCAAAAGACAGAGTTTATGCTCTGTCAAATGACCCTTCAGATTTTTATTTTTTTTCACTTCTGTTTTCTGTGGGGTGGGCTGTCTGTCTCTTAATATCAAAGAGCATGTAAAATGCAGATTTATCAGCTATAGCTCAGGCTGTTGCTGTAAGGTGGACAACTTAAACACTTACCTCTAAGCATAGCAAGGGAAGCCCAGTAGTCAATGGATTTCCCAAAACATCCTGTGTGGGTCTAGACTTCCAATGGAAGGGACTTCCAGAGGGGCAGACCCTCCAGAGAGGATGTCCAACTTCTGGACAGGTAATGCCAAATTCTCTACTAATGAGCTGTGCTCATTTATATCAACTGCAAAAGTGACATTCCAGTGCAAATTTCCTGTTTTGATGAAATTATTGCTTGGGAGCCTTGTTGCATTTACAGTGTCTGTATCCCTTCATCTAGAGCCTGGCCTTGACCAGGGCTCAGGGACTTTGGATTTCCCTCCAGCCTTCAGAGCAACTCCATTGAATTTGAGTAAAAAAACTTCACTTTGTTGCAATATAAAACCAGCTAGAGAGTAAGCTCATATTCCCAGAGAGTAATGAGAATACAAGGCCTGACTCATGGCTGCATTTTTTTGGCAATTCATGGCTGAAGAGCAGTGGCCTGAATCCCCTCTTGATGTACATCCATGTGTCTTCACAGAAGTAAAATTTTTATTCTCCAGACTTTTTTTTTTTTTTTTTTTAAGCCCCAGGGCTCCCCCGTAAAAACACATGGGGATGAACCACGAGCAAAACCACCTCTGGCACTAGTGGAAGGGGAAGAAGCGGGCATGGGTGCAGTCCCAACAAGCGAGGCCTTCGCATGTAGCCACGTACTGAGAGGCAGCGGCGGGGTGCCTGACACCCACACGCATGCTGTGACGTGGAAGACGGCAAGAAGGAGCCTCCTGTTATCTATTGTGCATGGAGCCTTCCCTGTAGGTCTGCGTTGGCAGGCACATATGGAGGGACCCCTTTTCATCTGCTCCTCGCTGACTGCCGAGGGCTGCTCCCGAAGAGCCGGGGGGCCCAGGCTGTACAGTTGTGGTGGCGGATCCCTGGGTGGGGAGGGAGCTGCGGGGCTGCACGGGGGAGGCTTGGCTGGGGCCGGGGCGGGAGCTTTTCAATGGCAGCACAGAGGAGCTGGGGATCGGTTAATTAAAGTGCTCACAGATGGTTTATGTTATAGGACATATGTGTGTGCCTGGCTGCATGACTCGCATCCGAGCCAATTAGCAGCCCGGGAGGGGGATGCCGACCTCGTGCGGGAGCGGTGAGGTGAGGAGGGTCCTGGTGCTGCTTCCCACAGGGTTGCATACCATGCCTGCACCTCTGCTGGAGAGCTGTCCTGGCTTGGCCTGGCCCTGTGGGGACAGCGAGCAAGGTACCTGGTGCCCTGTGGGAGTGCTCTGCCCATGCCATGGGATGAGCAGCGATGTGGGGCCACCAGTCTCACATGTGCTCTGCTCTGGTTTTGCACTGGGCAGTCGGGGAGAAGCACTGACTTCCAGTGATACAAGCAGAGTCCAGCAATGAGCCTCTTAAAAGAATTAAATAGAAAAACAATAACAAAAAACAACCCCCAAAAAAACAAAACAGCAAAACTCTACAAAGAGATATTTTAAGAAAGTTAGAACAATACAGCATACAATTTATCCTGTCATTGAGCTCTGTGCAAATCACACAAATATGTCTGAAATATTAGTAATTCAGTGAAATTATGTCATTGGCTCTAAGATTAATCAAGAAACAGGAGTATGATGATGACAACTGCTTAAAAACCAGATGACTAAAGACAGAAGAAAGAAAACCTGACTGACTCCACTCTGACAGATTAACGAGTGAATAGGAAACCTTAATTTTTGGTTATAACATTTGCTGGTGTGTGCTCATCATGGCTATCACACAAGCAGCCCACCTTGGGTCCTCAAGCACTGCTGTATCTCCAGGGCAGCTTGCAATTTGCTTGGGCTAATTACCCCTTCTGTTTCAAAGAGTTTGTCTGAATTGCTGGACATTCAGAAATTTGCTCTGGGTGCACAATGCAGTTTGAATGTTTTGCAAAGCCAAATGCTTTAAGTGCTCTGAGGATTTTACCCACAGTCATGCTGAACATCTGTCCTGGAGTAGGGAAGCAAACTCTCCTCCCAAATTCAGGGTGCTGGCGTAAATGCTGGATCATTTCTCAGCCACTGCTTGTCCAGTAAATGGTGGTTAGAACTAGAAGGTATCTTCCTTCCTTTGGGTTGTAAAATTAATTTTTCTGCTGAAATTTGTTTATGCACCTTTTTTTTTATCCTTGGGAGTGAAACCACTTCAGTGCCAGAAATATCTAATTCTAAGACACTGTCGGGAGTGACAAAGATGAACCAATAAATATTAGTGATGGAGAAAAAAAGCCTTTAAAACAAAACCAAAACCCCAAACTGGAAAATAGCAGTTGTAAACCAAGATTAAAATAGGACAATCAAAGAGAATTTTCTATTAAAAAATAAAGTCTGTGGAGAGATTGATATGTTTTTGGGAAAATTTAAGTGTTTTGAGAAGAGGCTAAATGTTATTAACAAAAACTCATATAACGTGAAGGAAGTGATAGAGGAGTGCATTAATTATTTAAATTAACTCTGAAGGACACAGTGCAAACTAGTCAATGTCCCTTTGTCTTTACTTTGGTTTATAGAGTGAGAACTAAGGGATGGCAAATTTCGGGTAACTGACCTCAAAGGAGGTAGCTGCAGTGTTGAAAGACCTGGGTTAAGTCCAGGCCAATACTGGTCACCTTGGAGCACCCCAGAGTGAGTTATATGTGCCTACAAAGACTGATGCTGATGACCCCTAAATCCCATTGGAAAATGGGACCTTACCTCCTAAGGCACCGTGGAACTTGGACAAACATCACTGGGTGCCAGTGTTTCATCCAGGAGTGGGAGGGGAAGGGCCAATGGAGGAAGCTGTGGTTAGGAACCTGGCTCTGACCTGGAAAAAACATCCCGGCTCCTGTTATCATCTCCTATTTTTTAATCCCCACTTGATTCTAAAAATTTCCAAAGTGAGATAAGTAAAGGGTATTGATCTGAGGAGCCAATGAAACAACAGCAGCAAGAAGTGACCCTAAAAAACTCCCCACAAAGTCAGCTCACGAGGAAATCATGTGGGCCTGCGAGTTCATTTTGGCTGGAATTCCCAGTCGTGCAGACTTTGCATTGTCACAGGATGCTTCTGTTCAGAAGGTACTTCTGTAATTCAGCTATTTTTCTCACCATTTTAGGTTAGGAGTGGGACAGAGAGAGGAGAAGTACATGTGTTATTCTGCTCTGCTAAGCCAAAACTAAGCACAGATGTATTGTGGCCAAGACTGTTTAGCTGAATTGACTGTTTGCCATAGTGGCTTTCAGAAAACACATAAAAACCTTGGCCTCCATCACATGAAACAATTTGCTAGAGGGGAGCCCTCTGTCTTGCCAGAATCAGTGTTGGTTCATATGAGCAGAATGGTATAATGCTGTGTCTCCTTGCAGGGCTAGATGTTGAGGCGATGCGTATAGCAAGATGCAAGCTTATTTAGGTGGTTAGGCATTTGCATTGCTTTTAAAATGTATGTAGCCTCCTTGCCTTATTGAAATATTTGTGTGCTGGCATTTTTTTTGCATGCTGAAACACAGAGCGGTCAAGTGTTTACCCATACCTGTCTACCCATGGTGGTCTTGGGAGAAACAAGGGCTTTTGAGAATCTGGCCATTTTGCTGTCGTTTAGACAGCTGAAGAGCTTTCTCACAGCACTGACTGAGCCAGTTACAGACAGGAGAAGAGATTTGGGGATGATACTGAAAGGCCCAGCTCTTGAGGGAAAGGGCAGAGTGACAATCCCCGCTCCAGTTTGCAAAAAAGAAAGCTTGTACATACAGATCCACAGACAGTTCAAAATGATTTTTGGAAGTCACACCTGGAAAAAAATAATCTTAAATAATAAAATGTGATTCTGGGGGCAATTACCTCCATATTTTAGAGTGGCTGGGCTCAGCATCAGCACTGTAGAGCTAGGGATTGGACCAAATGCCTTCCCTCCCAGTCAGTGCTTGCACACAGGCCCCAGCTCAACTGAGCAAGGTGTTTTGTAGGGCATGGGATGGCAGAGCAGATCTGCTGCCTGCTCTGGCTCTCCAGCTTAAGTTTCAGCGTGCTCATGACGACTGCCCAAAGATTGCCCTGATCTGCCACTGTCCTCTCATGAGGTTGGACCCTCAGGTGTGAATCAGGAGTGGGCATCTGAGATGAGGAGGCAGAGGCCTCTGGGTATGATGCTGTGATGCAACCTTCATCCCTTCATGTGCCATAAACTATGAAGTGTGGTGTGCTGTGAGCAGGCCTGCTGGATGATGGCATGCCTTTGGCTTAATGTTGGTGTGGCAGAATAACACAGCACTTTCTGTTACTTTTTATTGACATCAAGTCTTCATCATCACAAGTAACGATGGCAGTTTTGCATACTCTTTGCTCTTCCACCTGTAAATGTAGAAAACATACTAGGTTATTACAGCAGGAACTTAGGGGATTTTGTGTGGGTTCCTCCAAGTCACTTTTTAAATCAAGAAGCCCAAAGAAAACCAAACCTCTACAAGATGATGAACAGCTTAGTTCCTGCTAGGGAGGAATTTGGGGGAGCTCTCTGTGTTTTACCTCACCAAAGTAGTTTCATAATGTGATTACTGGGTACCAGAAACCTTATTCTCTCAACAGCCCCTGAAGGAAACATGCCTGAAGCATCTCATCACCCTGCTGTGGGGATGTCTAGGTGATTTTTGGAGTTGCCAGACCAGCAGGAAGAAGTTAGTTTAGCACATGCAAACTTTAGCTTCCAGACAAAAATAAAAAAATGAAGGGACTTTTGCTGTTTTTTTGTTTGTTTTCCAGTCACCCTTGTCTTAATGCAGCCTGACTTACTTTGTCAAGATGAAAATGATGTGTTGGGTCTGCTATTGACCATGGTATTGGCTGAAGGTCAGGGCATCTACAGGACGTTTGCGGGAAGAAAAGTACCAGTCATGAGGTGACTGAGCAGATCTTGGACACTTAACGCCTGGGCCAGGAATGGGCTCCACAAGGAGGCATTTTCACATGCACCAATTAACCAACAGCACACCAGCTAAAAAAATCCCTCTTATGATGGGCTAAAATCCTTTCCATACTGAACTGAAAAGCAAAATGCATGGAAATCTGCAAAGCCAGGATTTTACCCTTGTTTTTCTGCTGAACTCTGAATAAGACTCTGGTGCTTTTTGGGGAGTTTTAAAATATTCCTTTACATTTTTTTTTTTTTTTTTTTTTTTTAGCGAATTATCATCCAAAGTCACTGAGAAAAAAGGGAGTCAGTTGTTTGCTAGGTGGTTGGTTGAGAGGTAAGGGACTCTGGCCTGGTGGCTGTGGCCCTGTATTGATGGCTCAGAAATTGGACTGGCATGAAGGAGAGGGAGAAAAAGAGGCTCCCTGGGCTGATGACCAAACCTTTAGGTCTTTCTGTGTCTCTGCAGGAGCTCCTGGGTTTAGTCTTTGTTTTACCCTGCCATGTGTGGTCTCAGCTTTGATGCCGAAGGATGGGGGCTGCAGTGGAGAAGAGACCACGGGAGCTGGGGTCCTTGGGAGCACGCAGTCCTCAGCAGACTTTGGAGGCCTTTTCTTCTGTCTGCGCTCGCAGATGACTTTGAGTCTGGGATTTAATCTGGACTTTTTGTGGGCACACTACTGGGGTTGGGGGGTTGTTGTTGCACCTTCTCCTGCTATATACTTTTCCTCTCTGCACAGTCTCCACTGTCACCCTGAAAAAATTCAGGAATCATGTCCTGAAAACTGTGCAAGTCAGGTGAAGCCATTTGTTTACAGTTCAAAGTGAAGCATTAAAAACAATGGGCCGAGTAAAGCATGAAAGTAGATCAATCCCAACCCCATTTTAACTTCCTCTCCTTCAGGATCACTTTGAAGCTACAGTAATTATGATTCTTTCTGCTAGCTTAAATCACCCTTGCCCTCATTAGAGCTGTGCAGAGTGACCATTTTCCATTTCATGAGTCGCCACGTGTAAAAGCTGCTGTGTTTGCAAGTATTCAGGCATACCTGTCTGCACCACACAAGTCATAAGTGATAACAGTCATAATTAATATCCATTATACACCTTCAGTGTACACTGACATCACTGATAACATCAAGTGCAATTTATGTGGTGCTATGAGCAGCAAACTTCGGTCACTTCGGAGGTGTCCTAGACATAGGCTGCTTGGTCCCGTGAGGGAACAGTTCCCTTACAGATGCTTGCCCTGAATACTCTGAAGTGACACAAATGACCTGGGTTCATATTAAAGGGACACCATTTTCTGTGGACTTAAGGTACAAAAAAAGAAGGGAGTGGGATCTCAACCAGCCAAGATTTGTTTTAGGTGAGTTTAGGCTTTAATCATATTTTTAAAATTAAAAGTTAAATTCTTGGGACACGCTTACTGCTCCAACATGTTTCTGAGAAAGCTGTGACCCTGTTTGCTGCTGTGTGATGGTACAGTCACTAAGACCTCACTCTTCATATATGAAGAAGATACTTTTTTCTGCAGTGGTATTTTTGAAAAACAAACAAACAAAAAATACAACCCCTCCCTCTCCCCCACTAATTGTTACCTAAATACATTTACATTAATATGTCCTTTTTCAGGGCATGATCTCAAAGGTCTGATAGTGACCTTTGTCTGTAAAGTGGACCCCATCTCTTTCTTGTGCCTTTAAGACAGAGCTCTTTGGAGACCGTGAAATATTATAGCTGATGCTCTGTTTAGAGAAACATCCCAATTTTGTGTCAAAGAAGGAAGCAGTAATCTTTACATATCGTAATTGCCTCTCCCGGTATCGGCAGTGTTACACCAGGAGCAATCTGGCTTCTTCATTACCTGAGGGAGACTCCAAGCATTACCCGGGGACGATGGCAAAAAAAAGCCCAGGAGTGTGAACGCCATCCCAGAAAGGTCTGAACGGCTGCTGGGCGGCATAAACTTTTGTCCCCGCTTCATGCCCGTGGAGGTTAATCTCTCCCCGTCCCCCGCCTTTCACACGCATGAGGAGGGCGAGATTTACGGGCGGGCGAGAGGCAGCGGGCGTGGGGGGCGCGGGGCGGCGGGCGGCTGGGGGCAGCTGCAGGGCCGAACCCGCCGAGCTGGAAGAAGGAAGCAGGCAGCCTCGCCTGACACTTGGGTCAGGGGGTCACCCCACACGGGCGGCGGCGGCGCGGCAGATTGGAGGCTCGCGATGCCCCTCCGACATCGTTCAGACAAACAAGCAGATGGCAGGTGTCAGCAGTGACAAAGAGCCATCTGTGCAGCGGGGACCGTCCCCTCCATTCTCTCACAGGCTACTTCATTAAACCCTCACTTCAGAGTGACTGCGCCGTAGCCTTTAACCAATGGGGCCCCCAGTAGCTCTTTTTTTTTTTTTTAATTATTATTATTATTATTTAAAGGCTGCTCGCATTCTGCTCTCAACTACATACTTGCAGCTTATATGCGCACCTTATCACCTCCAAAGGGGCAGGAGGGGAAGAAAATAAAACCAGAAATACTCAGCAAAACCCTCCTGTCAAGTGTCATCTCCTCTGGAAACTGAGGCAGAGTCTTCTGCTCTTCTCCAAACCCCCAAACGTGGTGCTGCAGGTTTCTGAGGCACCGATGAGGTACCACCAAGCCCGGGGAGGCCCTCAGGAGTGGGATGTGGTGTGGGGGAAACTGGGTCTCCCGGGAAAACAAACGAACGTGGAAAGCTACGGAGATGACACTGTGGTGGAGAGGGGGACACCCGGCCAGGCACCACTTTGAAAGCCTGCCTGCAGCTGCCGGACGCCCCGGTAGCTGTGGTTCGTCTGTGCCAGCCCGGCAGCAGGCCTGAGCGGAGGTGACATCTTTCTCATCGGGCCTGGGGGGAGAAGGGGAAGGGGGTGGGGGTGCGGCGTGATTTATTTATTTGTCTCGTTGGGCTGCTGTGGGGGATCTGGGAACTTTCTAGGCCACGGCACCTCTGCGGCCAGTCGCGCTACTTTAGCCTCCCCTGCAGATCCCAGTGGAGAACGGCATCGGAGTTGCCTCTGGAGACACCCGACTGTCCTGGGGCATCTCACCGGGGCTCTGCTGGTGTTTTCTAAGTGACTCCTGACCACCTTTTATGAACAATAACCAAACAACTGAGAAACCCATGAGATCTGCGGCAGCGTGAGACACCTTTCTGCCCATCCCAGAGCACTTGCAGGCACCAGAAAGCAGCACTCATAAGTAACTCATTAGAGAATGAGTTTTGCTGACGGATGGATTTCAGGATTGGTTCAAATAAAGCAAAAGCTGTTTCCAGACTCTTGCCAAGTCCCCAGTCAGGCTTGAACTGAACTTTTTAGGAGTGCTAGAACAGTTTTTTGTTTGTTTGCTTGCTTGCTTGTTTAAATGGGTCTTGGCACTTTCTGGTTTCAGCTAGGGAAACAGAGGTGGGAGCACTGAAAAGCTAAATCAAAAGCTGTCCTTGCATCATCACTGATCTCAGCAGTACCAGATAGGACTGGAAATATCCTAGGAAAGGGCGTTGGGCAAGAGTTTTTAGACTGAGGATGTTCAGATACATGGAGAGTTGCAACACTTGGTCAGCTGAGCTGGTTGAAGCTGATGCTTTTCCTCTGTCAGGCAGCAGTGCTCACCAGGGTATTCACCCTGTGCCTGATGGCAATGCAAGGCACAACATTCCTTCCTATTAGGCCTGCTTATAATCACAGCTTGTGATTTCTGCAGACATGCTCTTTCTATGAAGCTGTCCCAAACAGTGGTGTAAGGGGCGTGGGCCAGGTTCTGCCCCGAACCCTTCTCAATGCCAAGGCATGAACAGTGAGCACAGAGAGAAAAACCTCTATTTTCTTCTGTTTTGTTTTGTTTTAGCAGCAGCTACATCTGGCTTTCAGACTGGCAACATCAGATCCTTTATTAGTTTATAAAAACATTGAAGTCCTCTGGGGAGTTGTCCACATCCACTTACAGCCTCTGAGTGACAGAGGTGACACTTGGAGTAGGGCAGCATCCGTGAAGGAAGTTTGGCTTCCCTCTTAATAGAAAAAGGCTCCGTGGGACTGCAGCAAAAGGCCAGCTAGTTACACACTGGAAAGCATTCAGTGTCAATAGTTACTCCCCTTAGAGGAGGGAAATGGCCAGTTGGCTAAGAAGGGAAAAGGGCTAATATTTTCCATCCTACTCCTGCGCTTACTTATGACAATTCACAGTCAAATTTCTCACTTAGGCTAGTTTGAGAATAAAATCCTGGTGACGTACCATCCACCTTACAGGCCTGGCAGTGCTTCAAGCCGCTTCATCACTAAAGGTCCACTCCCCAGTTAGATAATTCTCTGAAAAATAGTTGCACTTGCCAACAGCTTCCTGCTTCTCCTGATAATAAGGTGAAAATTTCTTGTTCCTGACAGCTCATAAAGCAACAATCCAGCAAATTCCCACCCAACACATGGAAGAGAACCAGCAGACTACCAGCAGGTGTATTTTCAGCCAGCCTCTAGGTGGAATTTGAAGATGGGAGTGCCAGGTGTGTGTGTGAGCCCTCACTCACATGCATGTGAATAAAATACAGTTTAATCTCTTAATTAGTAGGTTTCAATGGAAACATGAAGATATTTTTAATACAAACAGGTTTTACCAGTAAGTAGTAAGAATTACCATCTGCTTATCACAAATCTTGGCTTTTAACTATTTAATTTCTGGATTAAGCTCTAAACCTGTATGGTGGGGGAAATCCGAAGCGGCCTAAATTCCAACATACTCAGCCCATGGACAGAAACAAAACATTTTTTGTTTGGGAACACCTCAACTTCAACAATACATGAGAGATTCAGTGACTGTGACACTCTTTCCTGCTCAGACACTCCCATTCATATATTTTCTGTAAAACTTACAATGGTCCTGCCTGTGTACTGCCTGCCTCTGAGGGGCTGTGGGAGCTGGCTACAGTCTTCCCATTATTAAAAGATGTGGGATTCCTACAAAATGCTATGGTGTGGTAATCTGATTTACTTGGCTACAGGGATACCCACGAAGCCTCATGTAAGAAGTCAGCTTCGGAATGATGGCATTTCCTCCTGGAGGTGGGCTGTTTTCCCCATCCAACGGGGTTCATTGGCTTCACAAAGTTACAGTATGTGAAGAAATTTCGTCAGGCAAAGGCTCAAGTAAGGTGGTGCGGTTCAGCTTCCCTCCTCTGTGCCCACTGGAAAGATGAGTTTTGTGAAAATGAAGTTAGGAAGCTCAGTACTGACCAGCATATAATGGCCAGAACACATTGTCAGTATAGCATTGTCATTACTTTTCAGGAGGGTCTATCTTTTCTGATCAATGCAAAAAGGGTCAGGGTTGCAGCTCACTATCCTCCTTGTCTTCTTTGAACAAATTAGTATCCATAGACACAATCAGGCCCTCAAATATTCACAGCTGTGGTTCAAATGAAGTCTCCTAATGAAATGCAAATTCAATAAGACAGTTACATGATCAGCATCAGCTCATTAAGGCCTGCTGAGGCTGTGTCTGCTCTTTGTTAGACTGGCACAAAGCTCCCTCCAACTTTAGAGGAATCACCCTGGGCTGGAAGATGCTGGGCTCCAGGTGAGGTTTGGCCCAGATGGTGCTATGCTGCTGGATCAGTGGCTGTGGGCTGATGAATATCAGCTGAGGGTCGGGCTCACTGGCTCTGAAGGAGTGCAGGGGGGTTGGATTTGCTCTCCTCCATCCTGCCATAAAATCAGCAGGGGGCCTGCTGAAGCTGCAAGGTGACACTGATGCAAACAAATGCCCCAAACCCCAACCTTAGGCAAAACTGAAATCAGGCTGATGCTTGACATTTTCCCTGGAGAGGCTCTCAATTCATATTTGGGAGGTTCTTGAAGCCACTGCTCTTTCCCCAGTCATGGGAGGCAGGATAAAGAGTGTCAGGCAGCTGGCTTGCTACCTTCCTGACCCCATTTTACAATGTCTGCACTTCTGTGAAAGGGTTGCCCCAAACAATGCACAAGGGATGCACAGCCCTTGCATCCAAGTATGGGGTGGCTGTTTTTTTTTTTTTTTTTCCTAGCCCCATCGAATGCAGTGATGTTTGACAGGTCTGACCTGTTCAGCTGTAATGAGCCATTGGGAAAAAAAGGGACAAATGCAGTTACCTCTCACCACAAGTCTCGCTGCTGGGAGATGAACTTTGCTACTCTGCCTTTGCTTTAACAAATGCCCCTCAGTGTATCTCACTGCAAATGTGTTTCCTTTTCATTTTCAAATAGGGACGAATCCAGTATGTTAGATTAGAAATTTCCCATCGCTGACAAAGGTGGATGGGAAAAAAAAGCCATGTAAAGTTCAAGAGGAGGGCAGGGAGGAGAATGAAAACAAAATGAATGAGCAAGAGCCAGTTTCTGCTTTTCCATAAGTAGAGTTTTGCAACAGTTTGTATTTTAAGATGTTTTTGTTGAGGTATGTGTTTTCTTTTGTTGTTTTCTTTTCTATTTTCCTTTTTTTTTCTTTTTTCTTTTTTTCATTTTTTGGGGGGAGTGGGGGATGGGGGTGGTGTGGTGTGGGTGGAACCCCATACAAGGAAATTGTGTTTTTATGCTAAGGTTATTTACACATTAGATGTATGCATTCAAGGCCAGTTACCCAGAAAGAACAGAGGTGCAAAAATGCAAGCATGCTTATTAAAAAGGAAAAATAATCCTTTTAAGAGCCAGACTTTGTGCATTTATTTTCTGATATTTGACTTTCAGTGTTTTATATCTGTGTATTAAAAAGGAGTTTGGGTTACATTTATCCTGTATAGGAATAACAGGTCAATTGCTCAGGGGCATAGCAGATCTTGGAAAAGAAAATACATACAATAAATACAGTTTTGTACATGGAGTGCATTTAACACGTATTTATTGTAGCAGGTTGCAGCCTTTCGTCTCTTTCCGTTAGCAGTGTGTGATGTGGCAATTGTGGTCTGGGTCACGTGAGGAGGGAACTAGTTTTTGAAGAAAAAAATGAGAATGAAGATAGAACTGTGCTTTGAAAAAATACGTAGCCACACCAGAAGAAGCCAAAGCCCAGGAGAGCAGTAGGACTGATGAGAAGGTTGACAAATATGACCCGTGAGGACAGGTTGAAGCAACTGGAATTAGTTTAGAGAAGCCAAGCCTGAAGGGAGACCATGGTAGCAGTCCTCAGATATGAGGTTAATAGAGGAGAAGTATTGATTTACTGTGCGTTAAGAGAGACAAAGGTTAGGAAAAACTTGCCACCAGTTGGCACAGGTGAAGATGATGCAGGGTGGTGGTGGAGGTTCAAAGTAGAGCGAGGACTGACGTCTGCTGGGGTCAAGCCTGGGCTCTTCACCCTGCCTTGGAGGGGAGAGGAGCCAGTTGGTCTCCTGGGGCTCCCTTGCCCAGCTGTGATGCAGACTGCTTGCTGGGGGCCTGCAGAGGTGGATGAGAGGATGAGGTGAAACATTTTGTCATTTGGGCTGTGCAGGCACATGGCACACAGAAATCCCCAGCATGAACACAAGGACAGAAAATTAATTTCAAATCAGGCTCTAAGACAATTGCTCAGTTTTTCAGAGCCTGCCAGGTTAATTCCTCTTAGACTCTCTGCCTGTTCTCACCCTCCTATCTTTGACCCACACACCATCCCCTGGACAGTTGCTAAAGTCATCTGGTCCGGGAACAATGTAGTGTGGCTGTGGCAACCAACCTCCCCAGCTGCTTCAGCAAACAAACATTTCGTACATGCTCTGACTATAGTTTCCAGTCATGCATTGGCCAGAATGTGCTTGGAGCAGTGACTGAGTGGCTTTGGTAACAGACACAAGCATAAAAGCCAAACAGTCCTCACGAACGATTTGTGAGTAGGGATAGAAGTGAAACGTGTTGACTGGATGTCTTACTAAAAATAGCCACTGCGTCTCTAGCTGTCATCACATCTCTCCTCTAATCCTGCAGGCAGCGTGTGAAGGGTTACCCTAATGCCCCCGTGCCGGTTCCTCACACCGAGCCGAGTGCCGGAGGGGCTATGAGCAGATTGCCAAGCAAAGCCAGATTTTGCTCCCCAGGCTCTTTGCAATCAGCCGCTGCTCCCGACGTTTTTTCATCAAGTCAGCCGCAGCCTTTCCCGTATTACTGAGGAACATGCTCAAGCGGCCCAAAGTGTCACGCTTTCAGTGGGGGCTTTCACTAGTTACCAGCAGTTGTGTTACACCACATTAGAGGTGGCCTGGGTGCCAAGCTCCCACTGAAGACAAGCTTAGGAAATCATAAAGTACCATCCCAAAAAGGTATTAGCAAGGCAATAATGTTTGTTACGCTTTGTCATGGTGCCCAATTCCAATGCCAGATCTGCGTGGTGTGTGTTAGAAACTAAAATCTCCTGTCTGCAACATCTCATTGCAAAAAGCTACACCAAAAATGAGATATATACATTTTCAAGTGCTTTACTGCACTCATCTGAAATGTTGCTGACTGTATCAGAGAAGCAGCATGTGACTTTGGTACCAGGTTTTCTTGAAATACCTGTTCTCCTAGCACTCTATTTCTTTCATTATTAAGTTTTCTCGGAATGAAATACGTCTTCCTAAACCTATTTATATCTATTTGGCAAATGTATTCAAGGACCTCTTGTATCAATCTTGCGATAGGCAGACTTCAAAGCTTCATTGCAAAGATGATTGGAAATGTATTTCTTGTACTGGGGGTCTGTTTTGTCCCTCAGTGGCATCAGAAGTAACCTGAACAAGACAATTGGAAAGGTTCACTGGAGCTGCAGACCTGCAAGGTCTGGAAAATGAAAGAAAAGTGGGTGCAGAGTGTTTATTCTGTTGCCAATTTTCCATCCAAATGGAAGCCCCATCTCTAACAGTGAGATGCAGATAAAAGAAAGCACAATTGAAATATTGCTTATTGCAGAACCAGTGCTTTTCCTTCCTTCCTTCCTTCTTTCCTCCCTCCCTCCCTCCCTCCCTTCCTCCCTTCCTTCTGACTTAGGCAGGGAAGAGAGGAAGAGAGCCTTGCTCAGTCCCCATGGTGAAGAAGCAGCTGATTCTTCTGCTGAGGCCATGCCCCTTGTACCCCCCCAGCAAGTTATTTCACCCCAGCTTTCTATCTACCTGCTGCATGCTCACGCACAGTGCTGCCAGTGGAGAGTCATTCTGCACCCCAGCAGTGATTGCTCTTGCAGCATTTTTTTTCCATGTATCTGAAATGCTGCTATCATCAGTGACCACCTACCTTTTGGAAAGTGCAACCAACAGCAGAGGGAAAAATTGAAGTAAATGTTCCCTGAATACTGGAGGGAGAAAGCCTTGTCTTGGTATTTCAACAAAATAGCCCGTATTTCATACCACAAAACTGAGTTTTTAAGGCTCCATTGGGAAATAAATGGGAAATGAGTATCCAGATATTCTAGGCATCTCCAGAAGGCATGGCTGATATAGAGCTCATGAGAACAAATAGGGGAAAATTGGAGAATCCTATTAAAGTTGTTAAAACAAATATTGGTTTAATATCTTGCCTTAAAAATGCTCATTTTTTGACAACTTTCCACTGTCTTCCCCCCCCCCCCCCCCCCCCCCCCGTGTTGCTGCTGATGCTACATCATTGGTAGTTCAGCATTATAACAGACTTCACTGTTGGCTGCTTGTTTCATTCATGGAAACGAACAGCACTTTCCAGCAATGTTGTATTTTTCACAGAGGTATGCATCCAGCTTCTGAGAGGCCAATACCGTCAGTGCCAAAATCCTCCTGAACTCAGGCTTGGTCACTCACTGTGACTGGAGAGGCAAAGGGAGAGCTGAACTCGTGGACCTAGCTCTGGTAGCTCTCTTGCAGAGATCTGGCTCTCTTGTGGTCTTAGGCAGAGAGAAGCAGAAACAAGGCTGAAATTCCCCTGCACTGCAGTGGCCCTTTAATTGCCACCCTCCCTGACTTCCTACATTTCATCTATCTGAAGTCATAGCCAGGAAAAATAAGGTTTTCAAGTCACTGCAGCCTCAAGGGCAGCAACCATAATAATATCAGAAAGTTATACAATCTAAGGTGTTTTAGATAAAGGGTGAAACTGGAGGTAGGATCAAACCTTAAGTGGGACAGAAAGGGGAAAGAGGGTGAGGAGAGCAGAGGGAAAGGAATTGAACAGGCAAGGCAAGGAGTGTTCAAGACCAGGCTGGATGGGGCTTTGGGCAACCTGATCTAGTAGGAGGTGTCCCTGCCCATGGCAGGGGGTTGGAACCAGGTAGTCTTTAAGGGTCCTTTCCAACTCAAACCATTCTGTGCTTCTATGAAAATGTGGTGCTGGGGGACTGGAGGAAAGGAAACATCAGTACTACCCCTCGCGCAGGACATAGGCTCCCCTGACTGCCTCTGTATGATCCTGTTGGGGATATTTAGGGGGCCTTACCTCATGCACTTCTCCAGGGCCTGGACTGACCTCTCCACCACCAAAGGACTGGACTCTCAGTGCTCGCCATCCTGCTTGAATCAGGCACTGCCTGTGCATGGCCATTCCTCTATGGAGGGAGGTAGAGGAGCTCAGGTTGAAGCTGTTTCTTACTGGGGGCTTATAAAGAAACCTAAAATGAGTTTAGGAGCCAGGGAAACTGATCCTGTGTGTAAGTGATGTGTCCAGAAGAGCCATGCAGCGAATCTTTGCTGTCATCTGGTTTCCCAGGACACACAGATGACAAAGGAGGAGCTGACACCACATTTACTTTTCTGAGTTCTGTCCCATGTTCTTGTTTTTATTGCTCTGCCTTTGTGTGCAGCCTTGCTGGCACTGGGCTCCCCTTGCTCCCTGCCCCGGGGGGAGAGAGGGGCATGTTTTCTTTAAACTTTCCGTCTCCTCTGTGACAGTTTCCATTAGTGGTTTGACACCCCTTTGCTTCTTCCATGAGGGCCTTGCCTTTACCCTGTCTTTAATCATGTTGTCATATGATAATAGGATCAAAAGGAGGAACACTGAGTTTTGCCCTTCTGGAGTGCTTTACGCTCACCCTAATAAACAGCTTGTGCCTGGGATTGTGCTGCAGCTGGCCTGCCTTCAGCCCCGTCCTTTCTGTGCTGTGCTCGCGCTGAACTTTAACCAGGGGGCTGCTTCTCCTCAGCAGCCTCCCAGCCCAGCAACACTCCACTGCACTGGGCAGTCTGGGCTACCCTGGCATAAGTGGAGTAAAACCATTACAGAGCAGACAGCACACTGGAAAATGTGGTGGATTTTGCTAGCATTCAAATCTTTAGCAAAAATCCAGATTCAAAAGACCTTGGTGAAAATGTTCAGTGCACTCGTGTGTGTATATATCCATGGGGAAAAGGGAGTTTACCCTTGTTGCTGCCTAGCGCAGGACCTCCCAGAGGACCTGGCAAAATCCTGAAGCCCTGGGAGCTGTTACCTGCCTGCTTTTCCTCTGTGCAAGACATTTTGCAGAATTTGACTTGCTCAGAAGCTGTGCTTCCAAGCCTGAGCAATGACTGCTGGACCTGCAGGAATGGGCTTTCCTATGACTTGAGTCAGGCAATGGAAGGACTGCTCAGTGAGCTGCCCCTACCTACAGTACTGCATTTGAGAAAGTTCAGCCAAGCCCAGGGCCTTACTGAAATAATTGTTGTCTATGCACATTTTCAGAGCCACTTAAACCACTAGTCACATCCCTTCTGGTAAATTGTCTAGTTTAAATAGTTAAACAGCTCCTTAGCCCTCCACATTAAAACATGCTTCTTGAATCCCTAACTTCTCACAGTTTTTCTGAAGACATTTCTCTTCATGTTATCCATCTCTCTGAAATGAGGACACCAGAAGTGGACATGGTGTCAAATAATGTGTCACTTTTGCCCTTATTCACTCAGATGCCTGAAAGTCTTTGCTGTTCTTCCCCAGTCCTGAAATGGGCATACACATTCAGTTGATTATGAATCTCACTATTCTAGTCTTTCATTAAGTTGTTTCTTCTCTGGATTGAAGGTCCCTTCTTTTAAATGTGAGTTGTCATCCCTTTTTCTTCCTGATACCGTCAACTGCAGTAGAATGAGTCTGCTTAACGATTTTTCTGCCTTTCTAGCCTTCGATTTATATACATCTAGTTTACATATACATCTATCTTTATCTGTATCTGTTATCTGTATCTGCTTTCACTTCCCTCCTAAAACATTGTTTATTTTTGGAGCAGTGTAGCCTTCTCTGTTGACTGCAGCTTCTGGAGACAATATCCTCTGGCGGTTCCTGATTATTTATAATATTTTTCTATTTCAATTAATTCTCCAAGCCATCTGGGCTCATAACCATTGTCAGTGTTGACAAATGATCACTTTAAAGTATCAAATATCTATATTGTTTTGGGTTTCATTTCTTTTTTTTTTTTGCATAAAACAAGAGTAACTAAATCACTGTTGCTTGTGTCTAAGCAATCTCTCCAGTTCCCAGTTCTCCTTTATCCATAAAGAGGAGCGAAATTACCCATGTTCAATGAATCACTCTTTGACTTAGAAAATTGCCCCTTAAAAATTCAAAGGCTCATTCAGAATCACTATACTGAGAACTGTTCTCATTGGGTTCAGATTGTCCCATACAGTCATCCATTACAGATAGGTGCTTTGAAAGCTGCTTTGCTTGTTCCCTGTCTGAATTGATGATCTGTCAGAGCCATCAAATAGTGCCCCCTGTGTTTATCT
Organism: Cygnus olor; assembly: GCF_009769625.2. NCBI lineage: Eukaryota > Metazoa > Chordata > Aves > Anseriformes > Anatidae > Cygnus > Cygnus olor. The sequence goes on along the minus strand of NC_049171.1, from coordinate 76,875,600 downwards.
CTTATCATTTAAGATCATTGGCTCATTGGTGTGGAAAATGACATTTTGCAGAATACAGGATGATTCTTTTCCCATTTCCTTTTTTCTGTTCTAGCATTTTTAGAGAGGTTATAATACTTGACATTAACATTTCAATCCTATGAGTCTTCCTGCAAATTTTCAATGCCACCAACTAGTTTTATGCCTAGAAATGATCAGTTTCAACTTGCCTTCTTACCATAGTTCCTGACATAAAAGTGTGGACAATCTCTAAAGCAGTCGTACTCTAAAGCATGTATTTTTGCAAAGTTTTCATTCCAGTTCTGCACTGTCAAGATACACTTGGATAGAGGCCAGCACAAATCAGAATTTGCCCACATGTAACCTCCCAGCCTTCAGAGACTCATCCATCACAGCACTTACCATGAGCGATGCAGCAATGATCTCCTCCACCCACATCAACACCACAGATCTATATACTGATTTCCAGGCTGCTTTCATGTGATGAGCCCTCAGTGGCACACAGGGCTTTTGCTCGGCTTGCCTTTATGTGTGTTGGCTTTGCATGGTCCCTCAGATAACATCAAGCTGCCTTTTCATGCTAAAGACAGGGTCATTTAGAATCATCCAGATAATAGAAATAATGTCTGGTGTGAGCCAGAGTGATTAGAGTTGGCAGCGTCTCACTGGTCCAGTAAAGAAACTAAAAGAATACTACTGATAGTCTTTGCTGAAATAAAACCAGAGGGATTAGAATGAACAGAAAACCTTGTTTTAGTTTGAGACTATGTTATCTGTTAGGAGCATTCAATATCAACATGTTCTAAAATAAATAAATGGCTCTTCACTAACAAGACATTGGGTAGAGATAAAGCATATGTGGCACTCTATCAAATCCACAGGCAAATAGTCAAGTTCCCTGGTCCATTTTTTGCTGCTCTTTGTTTGCTCTTTTCGCTGCCTGGAAAGCCTGTTTCTCCGGGGATGCATCCTGCACTTGCAGTCATTTCAGTTCAGAAGATCCTGGAGCCACTCTCTTTCCTATTCGCTTTCTGTGCTCCTTGTTGCTCTTTCTTTCCTTCTTTCTTTTCTTTCCTTCCTTCCTTCCTTCCTTCCTTCCTTCCTTCCTTCCTTCCTTCCTTCCTTCCTTCCTTCCTTCCTTCCTTCCTTCCTTCTTTCCTTCTTTCTTTCCTTCTTCTTTCCTTCTTTCCTTCTTTCTTTCTTTCTCTTTTTGTTGTTGTTGTTAAATTTGAACAAGTAAAAAGAAACTCTTCCTCCTAAATCAATGGCTGTCTTGGAAAGAACTGAAACAGAAGGAATATCACTCAAAGTCCCCTGAGCCCCTGTTAGCTGCAGTCTGGCTGTCAGCATCCTGGCAGATTTATGAGGATGGCCATGACCGGCTTGAAAGGGCAGCGGGGGGAGAAGAGGAGATCCCAACGCATTAGTAATTCCCTGCAGGAAAGTGACAGAGCTGATGACATGCGTGGAGGACACGTTGCAGGAGATGGGCTGGGGGAGACATTCCCATGCAAGAGCAATTTCAGGTCTCTTTAGGCTCTAAGATTTCTTTCCACTAATGATCTACTTCCAGGCCTCCCACCCTTTAGCTTGTGGTCTGTTTTGTCGCAGTTTGGGCCAGATCTTGTGCTTTTCTCCTTCTAGAAGAAAACAATCCCATGGAGGTCAGTAAGTTTTGTCGACATAAGGGCTGCAGGTTGCAGATGAAGAGCCGAGCCCAGAACCAAAGAGTGCCCAGAGGCTGCAGGAGGATCACAGGTACAACGATGGAGCACTGAACCACTCTGAGATGCCAGAGAGGTCACCTTCACCACAGCGGGCAGCCAGGCCTCAGGAAGAACTGTGAGAGGAAGGGTTGGGACAGACAAAGGAAATGCCAGCCTGTCTGAGGTGTCAAATATTTTCTTGCAGTGTTTTCAAAAGAATTATTTACTCTCTCTCTCTTCCCCTCCCGTTCTTGAGAATCATGGCTAGAAAAAGAGCTGAGAAGTATAATGTTTCCTAAGGTAGGTTTGTATCTGATGTTTTTTTCAGTGTTTATTCAGATGTCTAATGGGATGACAATTATGAGGACTGTTTCCACTGACAATGTGGATAGAATTGGCTAGAATTGCCTGAATATATTGTCAGATTGTCAATGCAACTCTCACACTTGGAGCTGTTGTTTATATGAGCAGTTGCCTTAACTCTACGGAAATGGGGATGTTTGGAAGTGATGTGACTGTAGGGAGAAGCATGAAATAAAAAAGGACACAAGCTAGGGAAGACGACTGCAGGATGCTGCAAATGAGGGAAAGAAGCTCATTATGTTTGTTTTATAAATAACCAAAACTAGAAGAGAATTTATTTTTCTGGGATACTAAGACCAATTTTGCACATCTGTAATAGTTAGACCAGCTTATCAAAAAGAAGTCCTTTCTTTCAAATGAGTCCCTGGACATTTGGCTTTTGATCAATATTGAATCATACTGTTTACTGTACCCCTATTTTTCTTTTGCGATTAAACTCAATGCTTCTGCTTTGGTGATGTGACTCATTTCTACCATCCTAACTGAAATTCTTATCCACCATTACCCATATATATAGAGAGAAACAGCAGACTACTCGTCAATCTATAACAATCATTGGCTGAGAGTGCAGAGATGTAATCTTTGTAGACTCCAGTGGTAACAAACCCTAGGTGGAAGAGCCTGTAACAAACCCAATGAGAGGCAGAGAAGTCTGTGGAGGGGTTTTCCTTTCTTTCTGTGTGAAGCTAGACCTGGTACTCTTTTTGCTGACTGTGGTGATGTGGTAAGGCCCCTGTTGCTTGCTGCTGTACAAGCAGAGAACAAAAAACAAACAATAAAAAAAAAAAGGCATCTCTGCATAGATAGTTCTGGTAAGACAAACAGAGCTCCCCCTGCACTGAAATGGTGGGAGGGAGAGGTGCCAACTTCAAAAATGTCAGGCTGTCTCCAAGTACCCCAAGGGAATGTGAGCCTCTGCACACCCTGGGTACATCTGGGCTGCCCAGATACCCTTCCTATGCATTCATGTCATTCAGATAGTTTGGCCTCTTTTGATATATCTTCACATATCACTGCTTTGCTATGAGGTTTTATCTTCTGGAGACTCTGCCTTGTGGTTTTAATGAGAAGAGCAAGAAGGACTCCCAGGCCAAATCTTGTAGTCATTTTCAGAAGGGAAAACCAGGGTTATTCAGTTGGTTTTAGTGGAATTGCTTGGGGTTTGCACTTAGTGTTTGTAATTAGAGCAGGGCCTTTGTGATCTGGAGAGAACTAATTATTATCTGCTTGAGTACAATTGTCATTAGCACACTTCTGGCTCCAAAGAGCAGTGCAGGACTGTGTTTGAGAAGGACACTCGGGTTCACAGATTCTGCTAGTCATGATTTCGCTATGATTTTGTCTTTACAACACAATGGCAGAAGCCCTGGGTGAGTTGCACCAGCGGATGTTGTAATGCCAGATGCTGTGCCTGAGGGCATTGAGGATCCACTGCAGCTAGTTTTAAAACAACAGACTCACCACGACAGTTCAGCCATGGTGCAGAGAGATAAAATTCCCACCATTTCACCATGCATTGCTTGCAAATAAGTGTGAAGAGTGAAAGGAAGTGAGAGATTGGCCAAAAGTGAGGTGGGAGAGAGCAAGGGAGCTCTGAGGTCACACAGGACCCTGCCAACCCTACTGAGGGGTGACACTGGTGGGACAAATCTCACCTCTGCTCTGAAGGCAGGTGGAAAACTTAGAAAAATATGGTGGGCATTTTCCCATCCAATTAATGAGTAACAGCACCAGAAATGCCTTACCCATCCTTCTTCCCTGGCTGGAAGGAGAAAACCAGACAGGTCCTGTGAGGCCATGGCCTCCCTGAGTGATTGAGATGCAACTTCCAGGCAGGGAAGTCTGAGAAGCTCTGCGTGCTTTTTTTTTTTTTAAGCCTGCAGGCAGCTCTGTTGACTGACGCTGCCTGAATGCTTTTCAGGAATGCTGACATATTTTCATGTTATCACTTTTCATGCAAGCTCTTCCCTGAGAGCCTGCTTCTCGTCTCTCGGAATCACATCGGGGGAGAATGAAAGAGGCAAGCTGTCAAGGCACATCAGCAGTTGTCGTGTTTGTACTGGAAGGTATATGCATAATGAAGGATAATATTTCCTGACTGCAGAAGGTTGCAATATCCCAGTGTGAGGTGCCTGCGAGTATATCTGGTACGGTTGTGACAAGAGGGGATTTGTCTTGGGATACACAGTCTTTTTGCATCTGGTCCCATGTGCAAATCATGACAAGTTTGGCAGGGATTGAAAGTCTACATCATCTGGTGACCCAAATGAATAGTTCCAGATGGACTGGGGCTCTCATCACAGTTGGTGCCCTTATCGACTGGAGGGCCAAAGCTGAATGAAAAGGCAGATTCACCATGGAGAAGGTCTGAGTACCTTGTTTTGCTCAAGCCTTGTGGATGGAGCATTTTGATTCCTCACCTTTATCGGTGCACCACACTGCACAGACAAAGGGCACTTCAAAATCAGGTGAAAGACAATGTCATTTAAGTGAGAGTGAAGGTCATTCCCACCCTGGTACCGTTCCTACATTGGCAGTCCTTATCCAGTGCTATGCTTTGAAGGCTACTGGAGGGCTCTGAGAGCATCTGTCCTCATAGGTGATACTTAAAGCCCTTCCCCATGCACCTCACCTACAAGGAAAGACCATGCAATCCTCTTTTACCTTCTGAGGAAGGCAGAGCCTGTGCCTGGAGGTCCGGGCATCTGCGTCTTGCCTCGGGTCAAGGGCCAGGAGAGAGAGGTTTTCCCTTTGAGAGGCTTATCAGGGCACCTGAGTTGGAAATGAAACTTGGAAATGTCTGTCAGCATATCCAGAATTTCCCTGGCAAGACACAAAACAGCAAGCCCCCACAGTAGCCTGGCATTCCTGAGCTGTTTTTTCCCTCTGTTTCATCAGTGCTCTTTGATAACAGGTAAAAACCTGTCCTAAGGACTGGGCCCCTGGGGAAACCCCCATCCTTTGCAGTCCGTAACAAATGTCTTCAGGGTCTGACCTCTTCTCCTGACATCCCCCCTCCTCTCTCCTTACTTGAGGAGACGAGAGGTGCTGGGAGGGATGCGGGGCAGAAAGCTTCTGAAGTCAGACATCCCAAATGCTGCAAAGAACACTCGCAAGGCCTTGTTATAATCATTGCCTGTTTCCCCCATATGTCTGGCCATCCAAAAGGTTTAAGGAGTAACTGATCTGATAGCATGTATGTGCCATTGATTTGTTAAGCTGAAGTTTTTTTTTTTTTTTTTTTAATCCTATTAACAATAGCGTTTGCAGAAGGAATGCAGATTAACCAGGTCTAATTGTATATCATTTGCATGAAGAATGAATTAAAAAGCAGCTTTGCAACACATTGACTCAGGATGTTATTGAGCCATTGAAGTCTTATGGCTGTGAGGGTTGGAGCTATTTAATTAGTGGGGGTGGGGTGTGTGGCTGGAGAGAAAATAGTGGAAAAGAGGTGTTTTAATCAACGAAGCAGAGAAATCACAACTGTTAGAAGATGTGAGATTATTCCTTTCAGGCAAATAACCCAACCAAACAAATCAAAGTCCAACTGTATGAGAACTTTGCTGAATGAAAACCTGGTGTTTGAATTGAAGTGAGACAATCGTTTGGGAGAGTTCAATGCCTGTGTTTTCCCAGGACCAGAGCTGTGGAGCTGTGCTCAGGGCCTACCTTCAACCAACGGCTCTGGAGGAATTTGGTTCTCTTCCTTCGTGCATCCTGGACATCAGAGGGATGCTCCTGTTGTCTCCTCTGGGTCCTCAACCTAGCCATGCAACCAGGGTTAGGGTGCAAGGGTGTTCATTGAAACATACCTGCCAGTGGGTCTGTGGGACAGGAGCATGTGGGGCTCAGGATGGGGCTCAGAAACAGAAGCATGGCAGAGCTATGTGGGAGCTTGCACTGGGAGAACTGGTGGCAGAAGCTTTAGGGTAAAAGGGATGAGATCCCTTACTGCTGTCCTTAGCTGGCCCCGAGGTTAACAGGGTGATGAAAGCAAGTTATTTTCCCTCTCTAGACTATTGCAGTTTCAGCTGTAGAAGACAGACTCTGCAAGCCAGGCAGAGCAGAGGCCCTCTGCATGATGCCAAGCAAGACTCAAATCTTGAACACTTTGTAAACAGCTCTGCATTTCATCCCAGTATTGCCTGAACCACATCAGTGAATAGCACAGGCTCTGGGCACCCAGTACCTGTGGCACAGGGGGAGATCTGAGGTCAGATAACAATGATGGTGACAGAATCATCCACTTTCTCTTCCTTCAACAGACAGTACAGAAACCTCTTTTTATGCTTGTGTCTCAATTTCTGTACCTGGCATATGATGGGTAGAAGGTGCCACATCTCTGTGCTTTATTTACCAAGTTAATTTAAGTAAATAATAATAAAAGTAACAGCAACAACTGCACATAGTTACGCAGAGTGTAGGGCTCTTTAATGTCACAAAGCCATAGGGAAAGTGACTGAATTCCAATTCTGGTGAAAAACAGATATTCTGTTAATAATGATGGGTTAGTTACTCCCCTGACATATACTCACGGTATAAGCTAAAGGAATTGTGTGTCCACATACTAGAGCAGAACTGTTTTTCTTGAATATATACTTGAACCCAACATCTAGTTGTGCTTTCGGAAGGCAAGATTTATTTTTTTTTTAAAGGTAGCTCTCATCTGAAACATATCTAGAAGGCTGTGCTCTGGGATGTCTAACTGTCTTGTCATATTTAACTAAAAGGAATAATTTGCTGGCAGACACTGATGTATATCAGCCCAAGTCCTCAAATATGAAATACCGAAACTGAAGCAGAAACATGATAACTGGACCACATGCATATTGTGGGTGGGCTGCAAACCTTTATTACAGTGCCACTATTCAAAGGGATCACAACATTTGAAATCATACTGAAAGAGAAGAGTTGGATTTAGGGCTGTCCTGCCTGAGGAGACAATTAGTCAAATTCCATGAAAGTGACACTTGTATAAATACTACTGGAAACTATTGTTGATGAATACTATTTTTTTTTTTTTATTCACTGCTGTACTAATTGTGTAAGTCTAAATTACATCATCAGCAGCCAATCCGCAATTCAGCTACCATAGGAAATAATATTTAAGGCAACAGTAAAGTGAGACAGAAGGAAAACTTCTTAGAAAAAAAAAAGTAGATCTACAGAAATGGACCAACGAACAATCCATTTTGACAATTACAAAGTTATGTTGAATAACTTTAGTACTGAAACTTATCTGCAAGAAGATATTCTGTCCTCTTTGCATCAGACTGTGAGCAGTGAACCAAGCGATGTTTTTTTTAACAGGGAATGTTAGAGGAGAGAAGCTGCATGAATGTGGGTGATTTGTAGCCTGGCATTTATTGCTGACAAGGGATGGATTTGAAAGCACTTAACCTACGCTATTTCATGTAGGCCTACAGGCTGAAATCAAGCAGGGAGGTAAAAGCTTACATGTAAGGACAGTATTTCTCCTTTCTGAACCAGGCAGCTCTCTTAAATCTTGCAGCTTTTTTTTTGATAGCACGTCGTCATAGTTGCTTCTCAGTCTTACCTGTGTTAGTAGCTTACGTCCAGCTGGCTTGCACTCACACGTTCCTCAGTCACTCTTGGGGAGGAGGTTTTGGATTCCCTGCTGTGAAATCAGGGAGCTGTGGGGGAACACGGCTGGAAGGACCCCAAGGAGTCATAGAGCACACCTTCCAGCCCTGGGTATGGTCCAAAGGAAAGTCAGTCTAGGCAGAAGGTCACCTCTCTTGTTTGAAAAACATGGTAGTGCAGGACATTATAAACCTGTCCAAGTAGCTTGCTATACACCTATCACTGAATTTTCCCCTAAACATTAAATGTGAATTGCAAATGAAGTCAGTGTCTTCTGGTCCTGCCCCACTATGGTGGGAGAACAACAGATTGCTTTTTGCTGTAAACAGCCCTCTGCACATCAAAGATGGTGATTTGGACAAAACAGGCTCAACTCTTTGGATAATCAGTAGACTGTGTTTGTTAAAACATTTATCTTTGTACCTCACTTTTAATCTGGATTCCCTCCAGTTTGCCCCCACTTTCATCCTTCTGGCTGTGGCCTCCACTGTTCCAAGCAATAGGTGGCATTTATGCACAGTGTCCCCCACTCAAGACCTGTCCTTGTTGTGCTACCACCTCCTCTCAATGAGTGCTTGGCTTGTGGGCTACTGGCTTGCCCCAGCTCTCTATCCCAGGGCTGCTGCTGGGCATGCTGCAGCTCCCCCTGCCCCTCAGGGGCAGTCAGTGGATGGAGCCAGCTGGTTCCTCCTCATGTGTCTTGTCTTTTCTTTGCAATTCTAATTTCAGTCCTGTGAGATGTTAGAGAGCCTTCCAGATCTGTGGTTACTGACTTTTTATTTTTATATTTTTTGGTGTGTTCCATATCTTGCCATTGAAGGAATTAATGGCATACCAGAACAGCCCCTTGAATAGTAGCTTTCTTTTCTCCCTTTGTGTTTCTTCCTAATTTGACAAGGACTGTTGACAATCATTTTACTGAGCTGTGAAGAACTGGGGGAAGTGAGGCTACTGATTCTGGAGAGAAACATTACTTCCAGCTGCTCACAGTAGTGCAAGCATAAACGGCCAGGCAGGACAGGCAGACACGTATGATAAATACCCACCTCCTTCCCCCTGCAAACATCCTGGGGCATCCTAGTGACGTGTGCATGCCATCCAAATCAAAGGACACAGTTCCTCTCTTATGGTAAACTAAACAAGAAATATTAAAGGTAGGTACTAGACACTCATCCTGATCATCAGAAAGGAGTAAAATCCTTTGCCATGCAAGCAACAGACCTAAATTAAGGGTTCACACTTAAATTATATATAATTTAATTATATATAATTTAAGTGTAATCCTTAAAGAAAACCAAGTCTAGTGCAAGAATAAATGGTGAATTTCTATGCCAGTTGGTGTTTGTCTGCACCCCTAGCAAACAAATTTCAATGTTGATTTGTCTTAAATCTGAATAAAGCTTTGGCATTGCAGTTACTCAGGACACCTCCAGAGAAGATTATTCTTATGTATACGTTAAGTATCTTCCACGCTACATGGATAACCTAATGCAGACATATAAAACACATAACACAACTATATGTGTAAACTTCACCTTTTCTCTTGGGATAATCTGCTAAGGATGCTGTGGAGTCTGTTACATCCTCTTTAATATTTGTAGTTGTTTTTGAACCATTTTTCTGTTTGTTTGCTTATATCCTGCCTTGTAGAAAAACATCCGTTATTTCTTAAATTTAGCCTTCCCTGCTAAAGAGGTGTATATTTTACTAGCAGGCTGTGTCTACCCTATCCTTCCTGCTACATGTACCATATGATGCTTCACAAACAGAAAAACATCTAAATTGAGACATGAGCAACTGAAAAGAAATAAACTAAGAAATTTTCAACATTTTTTCCTTTGCAAAACAATACAGAAAATGTATCACACCTTCAACATTGTAAGAAATTGTTTTAGATGTGAGATGCTACTAACAAATGCTCCTTTCACTTGGTCATGACAGAAACAGACAAACGAGGCTGAAATACGCAGTTAATTAAAGCAAAGGGAAATGCTGAGAAATGGTTCAAGCAAACCTGAGAGGCTCCTGTACAGGACAGGCTCTTAATTCTTGGGTCATGCTTTGTACACATCAATTGAGTCTGCCTCAGCTATAACAAAAAATCCATACACCCATGTTATTTTTCATTTAGAGCTTATAATAGCAATAACGACTTTGGTACGGGACATTTTCTGGGGCTTAATGACAAACTGGGGTTAATGGTCCTTGACTGCACCTTGAGCCATCAGCTTCTATCCAGTGGTTATTAATCCCTAGGGGGAAGGCTGCACTTCCATGGGGAAACCTAGATATTATTTTGATCGATACAGGTTTACATTTACTGACAGCTGAATGCGTTACTCATAAATTCTGCTTTTACCATGTAAATAATTTTAAATATTAAGTAGCAATGTTCTGATAGATATTACGTGCCCACCTAAAGGTGCAATGGTCTCCATTACACTTGATTTCCATTTTTTAATATGCTTTTCTCTTTCTCTCCTATGTAAGCAAAAGAAACAGTGCTATAAAACCTCATGTGCAGAGGTTATTCAAGGTTCGACCCCAAACACTGAGCTAGACCTGCACAGGTCTGCCATTCTGTCTCTCCTTGACGCTGCTGTACCTATGTATTGCAGCATATTTGGTTTGCTACATACAACCTTCTCCTTCTGAGAGCTCTTCAGGTTTCAGATCTTCAGATTCAGGTTATCAGGACTGAGCATCCCTGAAGGAGAGTAGCAGACAACATCTATTTTTTTTCTGGAATTTCTTCTGTCTGTCACTGCATTTATTTTTTAATGAAAAAAAAAAATCTCAAGGTTTTAAACTAGTAATGGTTAATAAAACACCTTTTCACTTTTTTCTGACATAGGAAAAAATGAAGACTACTCTTTGCTATCTTTTATGGAAAAGTATAACAAAACCTTTGCAGGTTGCGAAGAGTGCTGTGTTGAGAGATCGCTGGAGGTGGTGCAGGGTGAACGTGACAGCGCCGAGCTTTATACTCCTTGTTTTATTGCAGGTGTGATAGTGGTGACAGGAAACCAGGGGTCACCAGATTCACAGCTGACCTCAGCAAAGCACTTCAGCACAGCTCCGTTATCTGCCTGTGCTTTGTTCATCCCGAACCCATAGCATCCATAGCGCTGGCAAGGCTGTGCTGGGGCGTTGCTGCCGATGGGGAGCAGCCAGGCCCACCTCCTGCGGCCTACAAAGTACAAACGCCACAAAAGCAACACATGCAGTGGAGGTGTCCACAGCATGGTCATATGAAGTGTCTGACTTCCTAAAACCTGTGAGGGTCCCCAGTCCTGGCTCTCCTTTACTTACAAGACCAAATTCTTGCCTGGTTTCAGTCACCAGCTAAGATTTTCATGGGTTGAGAATGTGGTCCACTGCACCTGATTTAGACATCATGATTTTATGACTTTGAATTCCCATAAAACATGTCTGGCTGCTCCAAACTGCTTGTTGAGGTAGCATAAACAGATTAAAAGAAAAAACAGTTTGTAGTCCATTTCTGTACTAAAAGTATGACTCAAATATTGACCATTAGGTAGAGCTGTCTTTATATTGTCTTTGTGTATGTTTGATGATAAATACTTGAGATTTGCTGATAAATGTCTTCATTTTCCAGACTCAGTTGCCATCATGCAGTTACTCAGATTTTCTAGTAAGCACATTACATGGGACATGCAGCCCCTGCCTCATTACTGATGCACAAATGACTGAAAACAACTTCCTTTTTTGAGATCCATGTGTCAGCATCTGTCAAATTCTCAAATACTTTTAAATTTCAATAAGTGGTGATTTTCCTAAGGCTATCAATGGTTTTACAGCAGGCAAAGTTCAGGGTTTCTCCAGCCTCAGCCTGCAGGTTCCCTCTGACACCGTTTGCTCCAACAAAGCCCTCACAGGCATGAAGCTTGCTCAGTGTAACCACGGCAGGATCTGCCCCAGATGTCTTATGAAACAGCCAAAAGTGGTAACCCAGGAAAGCAGGAGGTGGGAATTTTGCCAGCAGAAAAACAGGAACTGGGGGGAACACACCAGGAGCAGAGTGAGGAGACCTCTAATAGGAGAGCATCCCATCGGATCCACCCATGTTTCCCAGCTCTGGAGCAACTGCAAACAAGGCTGAGCCTCTGGGCATCCCCACACTCTCTCCTGGGTGTCTCCTTGGTGCCAGGATGGCTTCAGGGCAGCCCTCAGCACACTTCCAGGGGTGTGTTCACCCCTGAGCCACTCACCTGGGTGGGGATGGCACGAAGCACGCCGAGATCAGCATAACCAGCATGGCCTCTCTGGGAAAAAGCGGCTCGAAATGCTCTGCCAGAAGTGTGGAACATGCACCCAGCAGCTGTGAATTTCCAAGGTGGGCTATGGGTGCATATCATTGCATTGACATTCACAGACAACATCTTGCAAAGGTAAAACCTTAATCCCGGCTTTATCCCAGCAAAGGGTCTCTAAAGTGCATATTGGGTGTTGGCAGGCTCCTTCTCCATGAATGTTACAGAGTTTTAACAGCATCAGCTTTCATAGCCATAGCGAGAGGGAAGTGGCGACGGTGACCTTGAAGCAGCAATCACCTTGTGAGCACGTAGTGACATTTGTCACTGAGTGCCTCCCTTCATTAGGAGATCCGAGGCTGCTGCACAAAGATAGGCGTTTGCAGCACCGACACTGCAAAGCTGTAATCCCTTACTGGGACACTGTGATCATATCACAGGGCAAATGATTGCCACCACACACTCTCCGTATTGGTGCATCTTGATGTCTTCTGTTGAGGAAATTATCTATTTAATATTTTTGATAGTTTTCATCTTTAATACCCACTATTATCTTTTGTTGATATCTATCCATCTGTTTTCCTAAGCATTCATATTTTCTCTTTCATTATGTGTGTCAACAGTCCCCTTTCTAAAGGAGAGAGGTGAGAGTTGCTGAGCTGCTTTTTGCTTTTTATTATTATTATTATTTACTTATTATCAAATTAATATCTGCAGAAGAGACAGGCAAAAGGCAGATTCTCATTTGGTGTATAAATAAATGTAGCTGCCAGATTCTGCCTGCCACTGCCTTCAAGTAGTTTACACAAATAAAACCTGCTAATTTCTCTAGTGGTCAATGAATATGCAACCCTGTGAAATGCTTTTTAATAGCTCTGTATCAGGGGCAGATGAAATGTTGAATTTTCCATGTCAGATTCTGGCCTCAGTTTTGGCGAGGTGAATTCAAGGCAAGCAGGCTGACATCCGTCATGTCTGTCCAGAATTACAGCAATTTAACTTACAGCAGGCCAAAAGCAATTTAATTTATTTATTTTCTGAACCCTAACAAATGCTTACTAAGGTTTATACAGCCATTCTGGAGACAGCCTTACTGCAAACCTGTGACCTTTATAGAAGCTACCCTATATATTATTTCCCTTTGTTTTATAGGTACTAGACTCCTGTTATTTTATTTATTCATCACCATCACGCAGATCGTTCATCTGCATCTATCTCTGTGGCAGCAGCAACCTTGACACCCACGACAGCCAGAGGCCAAGGACTTCCTAGGACTAAATATATGAGTCCCCGTGGTGATGAACCAAAGATGAATGTGCATTTGGCATTGTGAGGATGCACTCAGCACCTGGCAGGATGTGGTGCAGGGTGAGAGTGCATTTTGGAATCAGGATCAGCACCTTGATTCTGGCAACACCTGAGTCTCATGCAGAGGGGCTGGGAGAGGGGGTAAAAAGCATTTCATCTTTTTTTTTTTCTTTAAATCTGAGTCTGGGATGTTGAACTGTATTAACACAGAGCTGGAGAGCAAGTGGGTATGTGGCACACACGTCCTGAAATAACACTTCTAATTATCACTTTTAATTTACAGCTGCTGGCAGCATTTGTTTGTTCTTGTTCAAGAGTTTCTGCTAACACCTCGCCCATGCAGAAGCCTCCTTTGCAGAAAAAAGAGCCTTTTCAGAGACATTTGAAAGGGATCCGATGGAAACTAGGCACCCTGGTCCCTTGGGCAGCTTTGCAAACCCTGCCCCTCGATGTCTGCTGGTGCCTGCAGCCACAGAGCCGATCAGCTACCTCTATAATCTGCATTCAAAGGGCAGAACCCACAGCACAAAACATGATTTAGATGCCACTGAAATGCTCCACCGTGTGACACATGTGCCTGATGCTGTCCTGCACTTACCAAGGGCCGTGCCCGAGCCCTCCTGTGGCAGTGATGGATGTGCTGGGGGAGCAGGGGGGCTGCACTCCTCTCCCCACCTCTGCCAGCCAGCTGCACCCTGACTCAGCCCCATGCAACACGGGGTAGTCCCAGCCCTGGGGGCTCCCTTCCATCCTGCATGGCCTTGGCAGACCTATTTGCAAGGCTGCCCAGGTTGAGCTGCAGATGCTGGGTGTAGCGCTGCCAAAGCTATCAAAGTCCTTGCCCAGCCCTCGGTCCTCGGCAAACCACAGCCCGCCTGCAATGCAATATCCATTACAATATTACCACTGGGCACGCTCACAACAAGACTGAGTTTAATAGCTCCAGTCATTTGTCTTTCACAGCAAGCTGCACATCCGAAACAGGGTGATTAGAGCAGGGCCGAGCGTAACCGAGGGCCAGGGAATGGTTGCCTTATTTCAGAGGACGCCCACATAAAAGGCAGCTTTTACAATGCAAGTACAGTAACATTTGCATGGCCGTGCTTAATCTGACAGTTATTTATTGCGCTGGGTTAGATAAAAACCTCCATGCAGAAAGGAATCAAGGCCTGAACTCAGTATGTGCCAAAATGCACAGATGGCCCTTTTCTCAGACAAACGGGCTTGAGGAGAACAAGTGAAACCTTGAGAGCTGTACAGGAATCCAGAGCCCCTACCTGCCCTCCGGGCTGGGCACCTGCAGCCTCACTGCCCGCAGACACAGGTGTCTTTCTGCAATAGATGAGGAGGGGATGGGCAGATGGGACGAGGAGCTGTAAAGGTGTCCAAAAGAAGACTGGGAGTTGCCCAGTCCACAGCAGCAGGATGAGCCTGAGAGCCGTCGGAAAGAACTGTAGTGCCGTAGCTGAATTTGAATTCAATTAATCTGCACTTTTTTTTTTTATAGAAGAAATTTCTCTGTGATCATTTTGAAAGTAGACATTTGTATTTTCATGTGGAAACAATGCTTTCCTTTGAGAGTTTCCATGACACTCAACGGGTTCTTCCCCATTGCCCATAGCCTAAAGAAAGCTTTGTTTGTTTTCCTTAGTTTTCTTGGAAAATGGAAACTTTTAATTTTTGCACAGCCCCAAACAATTATTTTTGAGCTGGTGTCCCAGTTAGTTAGGTGGTTGTTGAGGCTGAGATGGGTCTGAGGAAGTTAAATTTGTCTAAAAAACACAAGTCACAGGCAAGAGAACCTGAAGCTGTGAAATGGAGGCAATGGATGTGAAAGGTGTAACAATGTGAAAAGCACAGGACAACCAGCAGGTGGAATTAGCCATGAACATTTGGCTCTTCCTTCTCCACAGGCAACTGCACGCACAAACTAATATTTGTCAAGCCCGAATGCTGGTGTTAAATGACATACCAGATGTTCCTGGCAGCCCACGAGCACTCCTCAGCCCTTTCTGCCAATACAGCAGGCGGTTCTCCTTACTCAAAGTCCCAGGCAATGATACCTGATAGATATGTTGACAGGTTTCATGGCCTTTCTTTCATAAAGAGAAAGTTCCTCCCCTGTCATGTCCCATTCCCGGCATGTTACTCACGGACACATCTGATGGTTCGCTCTGCTGATCTCACACATTGATCACAAGTGAATCTAATGTTTAAACTCAGACAATAAGCTTCCCACACGGACAACTGAGCTTTACATAGAACATAGTTATTCTGCCAGTTTCTGACATTAAATAAATTTTTTTTTTTTTGAGTTTTGGGTCAAAAACATCTGAAACAGAAGCATTACATTGATGTTTGCCAAACCAGTATTAGCAAGCCAATGTTTGCCCCGAAGCTTCCTGGGTCTACAGGATCACACATACAATATTTTGAGACAAGGAGCCTCAAGTTATGCAAGTGCATAGTATGCAAGAAAATACCATGGGAGACTGAGGATCTCTAAGCTGTATTTCCACAGCAGAGTTTCTTTTTATTCAGAACAATAATATAAGCCTCCCTGATTCAGCATGTTATTGCTCAAACACATAGTGTACTTCTCTTGTTAGATGGAGCAAACCACATACAGTGTCATGTCAAAGCCACAGGAGAATAGTATGGTTGTCCTAGATTTATCTTGGTATTACTGTCTGAGCATTAAATGTACAGGGGAGGACAAGGCTTATATAACTCTATATTGCAACATATAGTTATGCTGTAGACTTCATACTGTTTAATTAAAAAAGCCATCTGCCAAGCTCCAGTTAGCCCAAAAGGGGGAAGAAGAAAAGAAAGAAAAAATGTTCAGCCTATTGTATTTTCAAAGACTTTACCCTTTCAAAACTGAATGTCATGAATAGGGAATGTTTCCAGCGATCAATACTTGGATGGGAGGAAGCTTTCCAGCACTGCTGAGTTGCTTCCACAGCAGCTGTGATCAAGATGGTTTGCAGGGTTTGTTGTTGTTTTATTTTACTTTATATTACTTTATTTTATTTTTTTTTTATTTTATTTTTATTTTATTATTTTATTTTATTATTTTATTTTATTTTATTTTATTTTATTTTATTCTATTCTATTCTATTCTATTCTATTATTTTATTTTATTTTATTATTTTCTTGCTCTGTGATATTCACTGATTTAAATATTAATATGGATCTGATGTTCACCTTGTCTTTGCAATATATTGCACAGAATGGGTTATTATCCTGATAAAATAAACAGTGCAAGAGAATGCAGAAAGGGATATCCTGCATAACTGTTTTACTTATAGTTCCCAAAATATGTGAGGATGATAAAGCGCTCACCTGGGAATGACTGCCAGGTTGCTCATACCCAAAGGACCATTTGACTACCCGCTCAGTTCAGAAAAAGGGTCCAGCTGTTGGGTGGATAGAGGATGGCCTTGGGTACTGGGCCCCTGAGGCAGCTCAGCAGGGACGGGGACTCCCTGGTGTGGGTCCAGCACAGGGCTTATAGATGGCTGAAGCAGCACGGGCAACTCTGGCCAAGCCTCTGAGAGCCTCTGGAGGCTCCCAATGCCTGGGGCACAAGCTGGCCACCCCAAGCGATGTCTGGCATCCGTGGATGGCTGCTGGCAGCACAGCCACCCAGGCGTGGTATGTTTGGGCACACGGCTGATGTTTGCCCAACCAAGCTCCCACGCCTTGGAGGTTAGTGCCGTGGGTACCAAACGCCCTCATCGTCAAGTCTTCTGCAAGGACACAAAGTGGCTTCCTGTTAGCTCCTCTTGATCTGGCGGTACTGCTGTTGTTCTGATTAGATTTCCACCCTGCCGCTCCGTTTGTGTTGAGTACAAACAGTGGCACATGATGTGTGGTCCAAGGAGATCTGAGCAAGGGAGCACTGAACCAAATCTGGGACGGATTAAGGCCTGTTATGGGATGTACATTGATGTTACATTTGTGTTGCAGTGCTGTAACACTTGAATCATGATGTCGTGATATGCAAGATAAAGGCTGGGGGGCCCCTTTATAGTAAGATCTTTATGGCTTTGGCACTGCACAGTGCAAAGCTGCAGAGATGAGAGGGAACTGGGAGCGGGAAAGAAAAGCTATTAAATGAAAGCCCCTAGACTGGTGTTTAACATGAAAGACTCGTCAGATTGTGTCACGTAGTTGTAAAGGAATTAGAGATGGGCTTGAACCACAGCTCCAAGTCCCAAATGTCTTCACTCTGAGAGCCATGCAAAGCCAGATTTATTGCTTGAATACTGTTCTGCCAGGACACTTCCCTCCTCCTCTGTTTTGGATGTGTGGAAAGCCTGCACTCTCCAACAGCAGTGAGGGAATTGGGTCCTAGCATGTAGGGCTGCAAGTTGTCCTTTGGGGCTGAAGGGAGGTCTGCTGAGGGAGCAGACTGTGACCACAAGGGCAGGCAGAGGACGGTTTCCCGTGCCACCACCACCATAGGGAGCATGGATGCAGTGTGATGCATCTCCCTGTGCCATCCAGGAGGACATGGGCTCTGCCCGATCTGTCCCAGTCACTAACAGCAGCTGCCTGTGTGGCATGGCACCTACGTTGGTACAAACTAGGTGTAAAAACCATGCAGTAAACCTGGGCCCCAAAGTCCAAATGTGCAAGCATAATCATTTGCCAAAATTCAACAAATTGTGTTTCTGAATTTCTAGTTTAGGAAAAAAATACAAATGAGAGAGAATTTGGGAAGTTTACTCTACTGGACTGTAATTATTGTTGCTTTCAATTTCTAGCAGCAGTTATTTTCCTTGGTTTTATTCTGCCACCTATGCCCATGGTGGGACTGAAATTGTGTGGGATTAGTGGTGTAAGATGACTGTGCCACAGTACCTGCGGCTGCACTACAACACTGCACATTAGCACAGGAACAGCAGCACTGCAGTCACCGGTGAGCCCTGCTCAACACACGTTTGCTTTAAAACAAAAGGGCAAAGTCCAGAAGACTTTTGTGCATCCCTGGGCCAGCTGCTGATAACCAATCCAACAACGTTATTATTTGTACTTGGGCTGCGTTTACAGGCCAAATCAGGGATCAGGTCAAAGTGTGCTAATCAGGACACATATGGAACAAAGACAGCCCTTCCTTTCAGCAGTTTGCACTCTAGAGGCTGTGTCCTGGGAGAGCAGGAGTAACTCCCAAGCCCACTGATTCCAGCAAAGTGGTGCCTATTTGCTGTAGCAGAAAGTCTGGCTGCTGGAAATGAGACACATCAGGAGGATATAAAGCACCCAGCCAGGCACCAAGAGGCAGAGGTGGGCCGAGAGGATGAGGCAGCAGCACAGGGAGCAGTGCCTGGCCAATGCTGAGTGGTGCTAAGTGGGCCAGGGCTTTTCCTGACCCCATGAAATGCTCCTGTCTTGTGTGCAGGCACTTCCTGCAGGACTCTTCTCCTGGGGAGGCCCAGCAGGGATCTTCTCATCCTCCACCATACGCACTCTAGAGCTGTCATCTGTGCCAGCTTGAAGTGTTTAAGTGCAACGCACACAAAATGCTACCAGACCCCAGAGCTCTTTGAGCTTTATAATGCTTGCTGCCCCTTTGAACACGTGTAAATAACTATGTGTCACAGAAGGTAATGCAGAGATGCATTAACATGGGATGTTATGACTTTGCTTCTTTTTCAGTTTCTCTGGCTTCTGATCCCCTTCTTTCACAGTGTCCATCAATGTCTGAAGTACAATCACTATTTTTGAAAGCATTCAGAAAAAATGTGTCCTTCCTTGGTGATCCTCCACAACAGCCTGCATCTGCCTGAGTGGTGGACCTGCTGCCCCGGCCAGTGCATATTTAACCAGTCCTGTCCCATGCTCTGTCTGTGCTGAGTATCTTCTCTGTGCACTCACAAAGACCTCACAACAGTTTATTACTGTTGTCCCACTGTCCTCTGCCATTCCCACTGTCCCCACACCTTAACACTTCCAACTGCATTTCCACTGCTCTCACTAACGCTGTGCAGGCTCTTCTCTTCTCTTCTCTTTCTGGTTGAGTCAGTGTTTCTCTACACTACTTGATGATTTTCTCTCTACTTTCCGTTCACTTTTGCCCTGCTTTCCTCCTCCCCCCATCTTACCCAAAACATTTCCTGATCCACAGCTTCACGTCCCCTATTGTACTCCATCCCGTGACTCACTGCACAGGAAAGCTCCCTTGTTTGCTTGGGATGTTCTGGAGGGCAGGAGTTGAGGTCGGGGGGTGTACGAGATGTTCCCAGTGGTTTGGAGAGAAATGGTATCCATGCTCCCTTTCAAACTTCGCCAAATGCTGCTCTTCAAAGCAGTCTCTTGCTCCTACTACCTCTCTGTTCCTGGTCTTCTCCACGGCAGTCGGACCATCCTGCCCATCACTCCTCTGGGAAGAGGTGTCCAGCGTAACACAACCCGCTCAGGTTTAGCTTTCACCTTTTCAAACTCTTGCCTTTCCTCATCTGTAAAATACCTCCAGATGGGGATTTCCCTGTTCCTGTAGCTGTGAGACCCAGTGACTGTGATGGTGGCAAGGAGGAAGGGGGGAGACCATTGTTTCCTTTGTTTGTGGTCAGTAATGATGCTGGTAGTGGTAGTGGGAAGTCTGGGTATAAATCCCTGGTCAGCAGTGATCTAAGAGGAAAAACTGCCCTGGATCCAGAAGAATAGGGATTTAGTTGGGGGTTTCTGCAGCTCTGAGCAGCACCCTCCCTACTCCTGCTGTTGTAGACACTTGGGAAAGACACTGCTTTTGCTCCAGTACAGACAGAAGACAAATGTTTGAAGCTGTAATGGAACAGCTCACCCTATTACTTAATGAGCAGTGCCTTGACTGTACCTTGCAAGAGCAGCTTTTATATGTGGTGGGAACAGCAGCCCTGATGTAGGGAGGCCCGTGTGCAGCACCCAGGGACTCGGTCCTCTGTTCATTGCGGAGAGGGATGCCATACTTTCCTGAATTCAGCATGCCCTGATGGCCTCAAGGTTGCACAACTCCCACACACTTTGCAACTTCACCCTCAGAGAGGCAGGGGTGCCCTAGCCAGAGCAGGGAGAAAAGGAAGAGCTTTACAAAACGAAGTTGTGACAACTCTATTCAGAAACTTGGAGGGAGGGGAAGCGTGTTTCCACATATTGCCCAACTTCCTGATTCAGGCAGTTCCTTTCGGCGAGCCCTGAGCGGATGGAAACTTGCAGAGTTTTGTGTGTCAGCAGCCCCCAGTGCCCTCCCCTCCATGACCTCTTCCCCCTCCGTACGGGATGCCAAGCCACAGGGTCAGCAGGACGCTGGAGACCGGGCTGTCCTGGGACTTTTCCAATTCATAAAAACGTGCTGCTTCTGCCTGGGCACAGGAGGGGAAGGAGCTCCAGGAAGGGAAGGGAATCCCCTGGACTCAGCAAGTTCCTGCTGCTGCTCCTGGTGTCAGTGTCAGTGGTTCTGTTGTCTTCAGCGAGTGCTAGATTAATCCTCTTGCCCCCAGCTCCAGGCTGCTCACTGGACACTACAGCAGCACAGCTGAAATCCTGGTAATGCAACCTCCATTACTTGTGTCACATTGCAGGCAGCTGTCCCGGGTGGCTCTTGCCCTGTGTTGCCCAATGCTGGGCAAAGAATAGGAACTTGGTCCTTCTCCAAGGCTTTATGGTAGAAACAACTGAGGTTGTATGTTTTATGGAGAGGTGAGACTGAAAGGAGCAGAGAAAAATAGTGACCTCCTTGCAGTCATGTTTTGAGGTCAAGTCCTTAGAGATTGTCTTAGAGTAGGAGATGCCCGTGAAACAACAGCATGTGGGAGAGGGGACAGGGATTTGGCTGTAAGAGATGAAACTGTGAAAGAAACTGTCTTTATTGCTCCAAATATGTCAAATTCAGCTATCAAGGAAAAAACTGCTAAAGGCACCCGAGGCTCTTTCCCCACTACCCCAAAATAAAGACATCTGCCTTGCACTGGAGGTAAAAGTAGATTCCAGCTATGAAATCTTCCGTGACAGTCCCTGGCACAGTAGGTTGCATGTGCCCTCAGGCTTTCTGCATCTACCAAGCACCACCACAGGTAGGTAGCTGTAGGCATCCCACCAACAGTGCCCACCAATGCCTCGAAGGCCCCAGTTTTCACAGGTAGCATTTCCTTGTCATCTGAAGAGTGAATAATCAACTTGAATTGGAATTAGTGCATGTGTGAGGGTTGGTGTTAAGGCAGGGATGAAAAGCTGGGATAGGCAAGCAATATTTTTCTGGGATGAGAGCCGTGTCACATCCCATGGGGAGCCATCATAAATTACCGTCAGCCTTAGCGAGAGCATGCTGACAGTGTGAGCCCCCATAGGCACGTGTCTGTTTTAAATGGACTGTTCAAAAACAGCCTGCTCAGAGACGGCAGCCACCTCAGAAACTGTCCCAGAGCCATCCTGGGACATGGAAGTATTAATAAATCTCTTTTTCAGAGGTAGTAAAGAATAGTGTTCAGGGCAAGGTCATCGGTTTGTTCTTCTGTGAAGCTCTGCCTTGTTCTGGGGAATGTCTCCCTGACTTGTGTTATGGGATGGTGTGCCTACAACATGGAGAAACTTAGATCATCCCACAGCGAGCTAGTACCACAGGGTGCAGGGAACACTAGATCAGCATCCGTGCATCCCAACCAGCCCCTCCTCAGCACAGCACTTTGCCCCGTGGGACACCCTCCTGGCAGCTCGGAGCCCCAGCGGACGACGTAAACTCACCAGGGAGGTCTCTGCAGAAGGCAATGGAGATGGTGGCTCTGAGGCTGGATCACAGAGCTGAATTTTTCTCCCTTGCTGAGTAAAGAAGCACTGAGAAAAGCTGCACATCTTTTTGTGCTGCTTGGGTAGTAGGACTGGGAAGGGAACAAAAGGTTTTCCTGAAGAAGTAAAACTAGATCATCCCAGGCTGCCAATTATACGTTGGAATTTGGTACTATTTGATCCCTGCACTTGACTTAAACATCCACTCTTTGATCATGTGAATATTCTTCAGGCAAAGCAATGGTATTCATTTTAGGTTTTTGTTGCTGTTGCTGTTGTTTTAATCAGTCTGTCAGACTGATGTGCAGATTGAATACAGATGCTTGCATGGCTTTCTGTGCGACTCTTAGAGCAGAAAGACTATTATATTTACAGCACTTTCTTATTTTAAGGGTCGGCACTCCCAGTCTACTTGACGTCCACGGGTACAAGGCTCTCTGTGAGCGTGCCTGGTGCTCAGAAGGGCAGAGGCTGCTAAGTGGCCATGGCCAGGCACAAGCTGGGCACTGACAGACACAGCTGAAGTCTCTCAGCTGCACTCTGCCAAAACACTTAACCTCCTTGCCATGTCAGTCCTGGGTCCTTCCTGAGCCGAGACCCACACTCGTGTCCATAAATACACAGCAATGTGCCTGCGCCTGACAAGTGGCCGCAGGAAGCTGTCATCACCAAGGCTCAGTTCCCAGTGAGCTCTCATTTGTCTCCGCAGACACAGCCACGTCTGGAGATGAAAGGCTGGTGCATGCTGCAAATGGTGGGCCCTGCGAGCTGTGCTTTCCCCAGCTGAAACACACAAATGGGAAGGTAATGTGCTCTGGTGGGCAGGCTGGGAAAGCTTTATCCCAGTTCCCAAAATGATCTGCTCTGTGACCTTGCACACATTTTCTTTGTGCCCTGGTTCCTACCACCTTAACTCAAGTTGCTCCATGTGTGCAGGGTCCTGTGACGCTCCTGTCCTGCTCACCAGTCCCAAGGCCACCACAGTGAGATACCCTTGGGGATGAGAAGGAGGGGGCACAGTTTCCTACAGCCTATTCTGTCCCACACTCTGCTCTGGGACCAGTGAGGACCCAAACCTCACTACTTCATCACTGGTAAGATCTGTGTGAGCTGCTTTGAGCTGTAGAAGGGGCAACTGCAGCCCTGCTTGTCTTGTGTGTCTCGCTACAAGCTGGTTCCCTCTGATCTCCTGCACTGCATGCTGATCCTGCAGAGCTCACAAGGCATTGCTTGTCTCCTGGTCCCAGAGCTGACTCACTCCACTTTGGACTACAACACAGTTACCCAGACAATAAAGAGATGCTGTGTCCAAGGAAAACACAGACAGCAACATTTGCATGCTTTGAGCAGCTACAGACATACTGTGCTATCCAGGAGTTAAGCATCAAAATGAGAAGACTGACTTGGCTTTGCATCATTGCTTAGAGGGTCCTTCCAGGCCAGCGTACCAAGTAAGCCTTGAGGAACCACTCCAGCCCTCATGGGCTGTGTGCTGGCAGTGATATCAGTGGTGTTGTGGCAGGGTACTTGTTCCTGCACAGCCGACCTTTCTCCAGATACTCTTCAGTGGTGTTTAATACCCACACATTTCAATAGATAGTTATGTGGTTACATGGATAGTTACCTGGCTGGATGGCTTTGCTCTGACAATACATACAGAGATATCACCACAAGAGGTAGTCCTTCCTGGGATGGAACTGTTGAAGGTGGCTGTAAACAATCCTACAAGCATCCCAGCTTTAGAGTACCCTTTTTGTTTACTTTCTTCCTACCCTGCTCCATATCCAATGCCTGTCAGAGCAAGGACATCATTTGACATCTGAGAGCATTGAGATCCATACATTTGGAGTCCAGCCTCAGTCTGCTTTGTATAACCTTGAGATATCTTGTCACAGCAGATACGGTCTGCTTCTGTGTAATATTTAGTGTCTAAGACACCAACCTTGTCAGGTGGTGTCTCCCACTGGTTGCTTGGCTATGGCTCTAAGCCACTGTATTCCCACTTAATCTCAAATTAAGGACCTAGTCCAATCAGATGCAAAAGATAGTGGATATCATAAAATGAGAAACAGCAGTCCTGCTACAGTGGTAGGGAGATTTAAACAGTCCCTCTACTGTCAATAGATTAACCCCAGGTACTCTTTCTGACTACAGGAGAGCTCTGCCCACTAGATCTCACTCGTCTCTGGCGTCTGCCCCTTTCCAGATTCTCAATAGGCTGAGGAGCTGCCTCCCCTCCTCTTTAAAATCTCTTTAGCAAGAGTATTGTTCATTGTGAGGGTGGTAAAACTGGGCTTAGTGTGTACATGAAGCCATAAGGGAGTCACCATTTCACACAAGCTTAATCCCTACTCTATGACTGAGTAAAGGAAAAAAATGGGTCTGGGAGACAGATGCTTCTAAGGAGCAGCATCTGCCTTATAAATCTATAAAAGGCACACAAATGTCCTTGGAAAATGTTCCCACTGCTCCTTAATCAGAACGTATTCTTCTTTTTGAAGCCATCTGGGACAGGCATGTTGTCCATTCCACCTCAGCCAAAGCAGAATTGTCATCACTGTGGTTCAGTATGTTCCCTCTTCAGTGGCTCGTTTTGTACATGGTGATGAAGATGAATTGAAGAGTTGGTAAAAAAATGTGGAGCAGTCCTGTCCAGATTCTGTAGAAGGACATTATGTAGATGAATAAAAACAAATGCCTAAACATCCGTGATTTTCAAGTGACGCTCTTCTACTTATAGGGTAACGTATTAATGCCCTATTCTACCCTTGCACGAGTTTTTAACTTTATGTCTATAAATTGGTTATAGATAAGTTATGTTTTATTTTATGAGCAGATTTTTTCCATCCTGGACTACTCCACAAGTTTATAGTGTGCTGAAGAATTATACTCAGAAGTAGGAGTAATGATATCACTGCATAAATGTTCAATTCTATTCATGAAAAAGTTTGATACTCTGTAACCAGGTCTTTGTGCTTTCTATTGTGTGGGACAGACAAGGCAGTTGCCTGGCTTTACAGCACACTTAGAATTGTTTTAAGCTCTGCTTTCCTTCCCTTCCTTCCTTCCTTCCTTCCTTCCTTCCTTCCTTCCTTCCTTCCTTCCTTCCTTCCTTCCTTCCTTCCTCCCTTCCTTCCTTCCAGATCTGCCTAACAGAGTAGTCCCAATGCAGCAAGTTTTGGGCGTAGTCCCTTCACAGCAACACTTGAATGGCAGCAGAAGGGGTTTATGACTTCCACAGCAGATGCAAGCTGGTTGGGGTTGGCTGTTTTCAGACACACATGAAGAAGACTTAGTGCATGGGGTCTGATGTTGCTAGAATGAGGTCTTAGAATTGTCCAAAACCTGGAAATTTCTACTAAGTCTCATGCTGGGAAGTGTTTATCTAGTAACACAGAGCTCTTCCCAAAGACTGGGAGGGGATTTCCTTGTTCACAAGTAGTTTCTTTAGTAATTCTACAAACAATACATCTGAGCGACATGTCTGGGTATAGTATAGCAAACACTGAGGTTCACATCTCCCATACATGCTCTAGTCTGGCCAACAACATGGTAGGGAGAGTCCAGGGAATGATACTGTCACCTGGAATGAGCAGAGACCCTCTGGAATGGGAGAAAGTTAGCCAGTTAGAGATTTCACAAAATGGGACATTTCTTCAGAAAAGCAAAACCTAAGAAAACCAAACACAGCAGGAAGTTGTCATCCAGTGACACCAACAACCGAAGGGGAAAAAGAGCAGCAGTGAGAAAAATGCTGAAAAAGCATCTTCTAGTGCAGTCCTGTCTCCTCACCACATTCCTGCTCTTCTCTTGGTAACACCCCTCCACTTCAATGTCTCATTGGATGCAGTCCTTTGAAAACATTTTGAAGCCTTCTTCCAGGATATCTCCACATCCATCCCAAACCTAAACTAGCAGACACAATCACCATCTCCCATCCACAACCAGGAATCAATTCCTTTTGGCAAAGAGAAGTGAGCATAAATGACGCAGTCTCTCAGGTCCACATGCTCTCCTCAGAGACCTCATTCTCATATATTATAGCATTGTCACTGTTTTGGAAGAACGTCCAGAGGCAAGGGGAAAAGTGTGGCAGGTGTCATGCAGATGTACACAGTGATAAGTTGTATATCCTGGAGTATTTATAATTGAAGCTGACAAATAACACACAAAGGGCAGAGGGAAATGTGAAGCAGGCAGTCTCATACATAGACACATGTAGCTGTAGGAGGCCTGGCCCAAAGACATCTTATCCCATGAGAGATCTCAAGATATGGTGTTTCCTAACCAAGGTAAATGAAAACATGAAGCTGAACATTTGTGAGCAAGCAAAGATTGGAAAAAGTAACCCACTCCATTTGTGAACAATAATTTCCTTACATTTGGTAATATTTTATTTTAACCAGCCTTTCCCCCCTCTGTAAATTTACTGGAACCTTAAACTCCAAAGTTTTTATTTTGTTTTGGGATATTTGCCAAAAGCTATGCTATTCTGTGAACAGCTCTTGACAAACTGTGTTCTGGTAACAAATGTTTTGTCAAAAGATTATGAAGCAGCTCTGATGTTTCCAAGTCTTTTCTTCCCTGTAACAACTAAATAATGCCGCTTATGTAAGCTGTGATATTCTTACTATATAAAATCCTGGGAAAAGATTTGATGAAGCAAAAAACTTCAGTATAGACACTGGAGACTGGTACAATGCTGGAGCTTAAAAACAACAGATTTGACCTTTATCAGAAAGGTCAGGTTTAAATCCAGTTCCTATCGTGATCTCTGTGTTACCAGGTTTTTCTGTTTTCCTTCCAAAACAATAACTCATTTGCCAATACGATGGGGTCCTGCTCCACTACTGGCACAACTGGGTGCTCCCATCCCGTAATAACAATGAAATGGTGATAATTTCAATGTGAAGAGCTTCTTGGTGTGAAGGAAAAAGCAGCCACCCATTTGAGAACTGGAAACTTCTCCTGAAGGTAAGACCATTGTTTCATTGATGATTCCGGATAAGCTATATGTGGTCATAGGTCTGCTTACTGTATTTTCACCAGACTTGTCATGACCAAGCTTGCAAAGGCCAGATACTGTGTCTTTGGGATGCTGGTACCTATATTCATCCCCAGGAGAGATATTTGGGGCAAAAAGATTTTCTAAGCTTCCTCTGACTTGTTACTAAGAGAGGTCTCCATCTGATTGCTAAGATTTAAAAACTGGCTTTTGTCTTTGGTTTGGTGGGATTTTGTCTGCCACATCAGACTCCATCAGCAAAAAACAAACCCACATGACACAAGAGAGTTTTATAAGACCAGCTATGTCACATCAGTCAGAATTCCTCACCTGCATTTTTATTTTAAACGGGTCATTTTATGTGTTCTTCCATCCACTGGGGTTTTTCTACTGTGACACTGTGCAGTCTGATATAATGTTAATTTATCTCAACCACAAAGAATTTGTCAATCTGTCTGCTAGTGGGCAATGGTGACTCTCTGAGTATAGGTAGTCTCAATTGTGTGAGCTTCTTACAGCCTGGGGTTTCAGAGGTGTGCTGCCTAGGAAGGAAAATGTTTTCTGTGTTTCTACCATAGCCAGCCATTGGAACCCATCAAAATAAGAGTCTAAATTTCCATCGTTCGCCCTCCCAGCTTTCTGCTTCATTTATCTGAAATCTGTCCTTTATGTTGAGCCACCAAAAAAAAAAAAAAAAAGAAAAAGAAGGATCTTCAGCCAATGCTTTAGCTCATGGCTGTTAAAAAAATATAAGAAGTGCAGAGTTATAATAAGTGTTGAGAGCATAAACTATGAGCTCCTTAGTCATCTTCCTTCAGGCAGCCTGGAATCCAGCCAGAGCTGTCAGTGGGATGTGGATGCTGATATAACATGTCTCTGTGAGGGATGGGGGACTGGTGTGTGAGGTGGCCAGAGCAGGGCATCTTGCCCTCCACCGAGCCCCGTGGACAAGTGCTGCTTCCTTCTGCTGCCCTGCTGCATGCTGCCATCCCTGCTCTGTGCTCCCTGCCAGGCTCCAGCCCTGGTGGGAGACAGCCTGGAGAAATGTCACTCAAACGAAAATAAATCTGCATTGCAAAAAACTGCCTGCATTGTAAACTCAAAATAAAAACCATCAGTGTCAAAAAAAAAAAAAAAAAAAAAAAAGAAAAAAAAAAAAAAGAGAAGAAACAACCCCTGTCCTACACAAACACATTGCTGGATGCAAACAGCTGAATGTTAGTCAACCATTTACTGCACAAAGAGATGCTGGTTGTAAACAAAACGGAGGGAGCTGAGACGGAGCCTTCTAACGAAGGCTATTGAAGTTTGTGCTCCCTGTAACTTGAAAGCCGCAAACGCTGAAAGAGCCATCTGTATTAAAGCATGGCTGGGATCATGTTCATTAGCTGGTTGGCTGCAAATATAGCCTCCCCCCAGCACAAAAGGTAACGCATGTCAGCTCAAACCATCACCAGCAGGTTTGTGTAAATATTTACTGGGCTGTTCAGACTGCTGTAATTTGAGGCTGTTGATGTCTCACAAACAAGTTAGAAAATGAGCTGGCAAGTTCCTGAAAACAGTGTCAAAAGGCAGCTCCGGTACAGTAGAGGGAATGTGAGCTTTGTGCTGGTTTCTCCAAGGGCTGCAGGGCTTTGCAGCTGCTCCACTCTGGCTGGGTTTTGGCCTCCTTATAGCCCAAATTCAGATTTAAAGGCTTATAATTTTTTAAGCATTATTTTTTCTTTAGACTTCAGGGGAATGTTTCTCAGGGGTTTTGGATGTTGGGATGAGGACAAGATGGGCAGCATTCCAACAATTTGGCTGAGGTTAATTTATTTTTTATTCCTTCTTTCGTAAAAAAATATTAGGGCATAAAGCCACCTGTAAGAGGTTGTGGCATCACAGGTAGTCCCAGCAGAGCCACCTGGCCTATCCAAGCCCTCATGAAGAGGTCTGTAGCAGTGCCATCACCCCTCATGCAGTGTTTCTTGTTCCGCGTGTGCCTTCCCACCTGGGTGAAATCACCAGACCCAATGCCTGTGGCTCATGGAATAACATCAGGGGAATCTCCACATAGATGAACACCAGCTACATTCCTCTCCTGAACTGAGGATGTGTGTAGCAGATGCTCAAGTCTATTGGAGATCCCAGAGCAAACTGCCTGGGTATGGGGCATGATGTCTCTGCTAGAGCCAGCGTCAGGAGAGCAAAAGGCCACAGCCTGTGTCTGCTACAGTAGACAGGGCCAAGATGCAGGTCTTAGCTCTTGCTCCATGGTTGTCTGCACACTGTTCACCTGTGCAAGCTGCTGGTCTCCCAGGGTGACACACACCAGGGACTGTTCCTAGGGAGTAGTTTGGATTTGGCCACCTATCCAAACTGGGGAGCGTAAGAAGGGCTAAAAATGTCCTCAGTTCAGATGTGCCTCAGGGCTACAGAACAGCCTCTGCTCTGGTTGACACTGTGGAGCAGGTGTAGCTACAGCAGTATCCTTTCCTCAGCCTCTTGTAGAAATCTCTTTCCTCTCACCCAAAGACAAAAATAAATTAAAAACAAACAAACAAAAAAAGCCAGGGAAAATCATCTTTCCTCTACTTCTTCCATCACAGTGTATGTGACGCCCAAGAGCTGCACTAGAATTGTCCGAATAGCTGTTTTGAGGCACTTCCAATTTTAAAACACGGTGGTCCTCAGACTCTTCTCTTTTTCTTTTGTCGCCCCCCCACAGTGAAACCAGCAAGGACAGTGTGGGGACCGGGGGAGGTCTGTGAGTCCAGGGTACAGCACACAGAGAAATGTTCCTTGGGATCAAAGGGCTGGAAAGTCAGTGTGTTCAGCATGTGCCATGCACTGGCAGTCCTGCTCAGCCCCGTAGGCAGTGGCTGGGACCTTCCCTTGCCTCCCAGAGCTGGGGAAAAGCATTGCTGGCTGAGAGTCATTGCACCCGCCTGTTCCTGGGGGTGTCCAGCCCAGCTCAGGGTCCTCCAGCGCTGTCTCAAGTAGCAACTGAGCAGCAAAATGGCTGTGGCTTCATAGCCAGGTGTATTATTGTTTTATACATCTTCCCCTGGACTACAATGTGTTGACTCCTACAGGGCTATCATCTCAGCCCTTCAGATGGTACAAGTCAGTGAGATTTCATTTCCATCAGTGGAGTGCCCCTGACTTACACAACCTCATGGTTTAGTCTAGGAGACTTCACATGATAGACCTCAGCGTCTGATCCTGTGATCTCACTGTCTTATAATGTGACTTGTGCACTAAAACCAGCCCTCTGAGAAGCTGACTGTGTAATGCCCAGATGGTGAGTCATTTTATTTGTTTGGTGGCAAGGGATGAGTTTTGCAGACTCCATGCATCATTCAGTATTTCAGGTAATTTCCATCTGAGGTAGGGCTCAGAAATCCCAGAAATTACTCTTCCAGCCATGAAGAGGCCTCCTTCCAGCCATCACCAATGGCTCTCCTGGTCAATGAGGAGGGCACGTAAAATGAACCCCTGCTTCTGCTGCTCATGGTGTGGATTTGGCGTGGCAAATCTTATTTTAGAGAAAGCAAAGGCAGAGGCCTCAAGGTTCTCCTTACTAAGTGTCTTCTGCCCTGCAGAGTTAAATAAAGTGGCTAGATCCTGCAGTCTGTGCTTTTTTGGTTACTGCAGGAAATGGTAATGCAGGTATTGCCAAGACAAGAGACTAGAACTGGTCCTCTGAAGGAAGCATAAAAGCCCTGCTGCACAAAGACACTGTGTGGGTAATATATCACACCAACCTCCATCGGAGAGCATTTACAGAATGGTAGAAACAGGTCAAGAGCTCACTTACTGTGACAGGGTATGTTGTGGGCACTCCTGACAACCAAATTGGAGCTGGCTCGAAGGCAGAAAGAAATCACTTTGCTTAAGGGGATGCTTTGGACTGGCTGGGCAGGAGCGTGAACTCTGCTCTGTGGGTGAGCTGCCTCCATGGGTGAATGCAAAGTGGAGAAGCTTCCTCTTGGATAGCTTGCTATCCAAGACTGCAGAAGTACAAGTACCAGTACAAGTACCAGTACAAGTACTCCTAAAAAAAGATTTGGTTGTGTGTGCTTCATCTTCGCAGAGCCTGAGACTGAACCTATCACTTCCATGGCAGAGTGACCATGTCTCTCTTCTTTTATATTCTGTCAGTCTTTCCACAGTTTCTGAAGTTTACTTATCCTCCAGGATGCCAGGCTCAGCAAGGAGTGATTTCACTGGTGCTTGATTTTCTAGTCATCCACTCCCACCTGCTTAGCTGTATTTAAAGGCACGACTCATCTGAAATATTCCCTAGTGTGCTGTTACCTTCAGCCACCCAGCTAAATTTTTCTTTGTTCCTTATGCCAAATGAAGGACCTGTTGGTCTGTGGTTTTCTACAGAGGACTGGGGATGGTGCCTACAACCCTGATTTTTAGAGCTGTTTTCTCTCCCACCCTCCTCCAGCTCTAACATTCATTAGCATGTACCAAGGATGGGGGTGATGGCACTGTACTGTGATGCATCTCACCTGGCAAAAACCTTGAACCACAATGTAAATGGTGGCCTTTTCTGTCTCTGAAGAAAAAGCTTCTCTCTGTGAGCTGTTAAGTTTCACTTCAGAAGCAAGAATGAGGAGGTGGATGTACAAGCATCTGGATGAAAGCCAAATACAGGGATTGCCTTTTAAAAAATGCTTAGGAAACCATGAAACAAATCAGAGATGGACCGAATGACTCATTTCGTCCAGCTTCCTGCTCATGCAGGTTCAGTCTTTGATTGCACATTCTCGAGTGTTATTTTCAAATCATTTTTAAATGATACAAAACACAGTTCTTCTACCACAGCTGCATTCCCACCTCCACCACAAAGCAGTGATGTGTGCCAGTTGGACTTCTTGGATGCTCCTGGATGGGGTCCCTCTGCTCATGGCTGCTGCTCCCCAGCAAGAATCAGAGCTGGAAAATGTGGCAATGGCCAAGGGCTGACAGGAGGAGGAGCACTCATGGCTTACATTGTGCCTGCTGGATGAGTGCCAGCCAAAGATGCAGGTCTTGCTCTTGAGTGCATTGGCAGTGTGCACTGGTGGGAGCGCTGCACCAGCTGCAGCAGGCACAAGCAGAAGTCCCGACTTGGTGCAGCAAGGTCCAGCAACTAGAAGAAAATGTGATTTTACTTCTCAAAAGCACACCACTGATACAGAGAGAACCAGAGCAGAAAATGTGGAAGTACATTGGGTCATTTTCAGAGTCAGCCTTCCCTGACCCAGGCGCTCCCCGTAGCACTAATTAACCTCTGCACTAGATGAGTGTGAGATGCTACCAAGGCAGGAGAGCCGTGCTCCCAAGTGTGGCTTCTGCCTTTATACATTATCATACACAGTGAAGAATGCAAGTGCCTCGAGGAGAAAAGATTTCCATTTCAAATAGGCAAACACTTTACTGTTGTCAAGCTAATGGACGGCAAGCTGGAAACTCCTAAATCATTCCCCTGACAGTGGTACTGAATAGGCCACTCGTGCTGACAGGGTCATAAATAAAGTTGCTTTCCCAGCAAATTGGCACCTGGAGGATGCTTTCCTAGATAGTATCTCTGCCTGTGTGTTGTGGAAGCAGATTGGCATGGTGGTAAGACACATAAGCTTTAGATCTCAAATGCCAACCCTGTGTTTGTTTGCTCTAGATATTTTCTGGCAAAGAAGAAGTGATGAGATAACAAGAAAGAAAATATGGGAAAAAGAGGGAAGGAGAATGGTAGTTTTTGAAAAATTTGAGCTAATTACTGTATATCCACATTGAAAACCAATCAGGAAACCAATCAAAATTTGCTGGGCTGAAAGCACCACTGCACTTAGGTCATGGATGCCTGTGTGTGATCAGCAGGCAGTCATGAGTCAGAGCTTCCTCTGGAGAAATACCTTGTCCCACTACAGAGCTGGGAGCAGAAGTCCTGAAATCTTCTGTCAGTGGAGGTTTCTGTAGGGGGCAGGGTGGGGAATAAAAGCAAAATAATTTGGATAATTTGTGAAAAAAATAATTTGTGAAAAAAAAATTGGAAACAAAACTCCACACAAGAGGTGTGTGAACACCCCAGCCCCTTGGTCATCTGTGACTTCCATACGCCTTTGAATTAATCAGGCCAGAGGGCCAGGGTCCCTTAGGTTAATCCCTGGGGCATGACAAGGGATCAAGACAGGCTGCCAGGTATGCTGAGGAAGGCTCAATAAGCAGTCCACCTTCTGCAAGGTAGTTTCTCAAAATCTCTCTGTTCTGCAGAGCTTTTTATTTTCAGAGAAGTGACATTTCCTGGCACCAAAGCATCTTCCAGGAGACTTTCCAGCTTGCTCAATCGTGGCTCAAACGTGCACCCAGGGAACAGGTGCCATCAGTTCCATGGTGCAAAGCTTGGATTTCAAATCAATTCACAGCCTATTTTGCAAGAGATGGTCCTATTAAAGGACAGGAGCAGTGGGGTGATTATCCGAGCTCAGATCCCTGTGACAGACCACTCCTGTGGTTATAAAAAGCGTTGGCAGGCTCACCCTGCGTGGATGGATGAACAAACTCATTTCTCAGTTTCTGATAGATGTCACTGTACAAAACAAGATGGGAAAGCGCTAGTAGTGCTGTTGTACCTCTGTCAGCCTCTCCAACATTGCTTCTGGTTATTATCACATTCAAACTGCCCTTTGGCTTCCAGCACATGTTTAACTCGCTTTTTCCCTTGGCTGTTTCTCACACAGGAAGATAAATCTGCCATGGCCTTTGTGAGCAAATAAGTCACCGCTGCACTGCCCTGAGTTGGCTGGATGGTCAGGGTGCCTGCAGGAGCAGGGACCTTCCCTGTTAGGCCTCCTGGATGCTTGCTTGGCTTTCCCATGGGGGACCAAGTGCTGGTCACCGAGCATGTTGGCAGCTGGGGATGGGCTCATGCTGCTGCACATGTTGGCTTCGACCGTGTCTTCTGATGGACCTAAAAGCAAGGCTGAGAGGGCCATTCAGCAGAAATAGGCTTGGTGACATGCTCATCCCTTTGGACAAATCTGTTGGCCAGCTTCCATGCAGAGCATCCAGGCAGCAGTGGATGCTTTCTAGGAAGCGCTGAACTGTGCTAAACCCTCTAACATCAACCCCATGCATGGCAGCCATCTGGGGATTTCCCTTCCCAGACTCTCTGGGATACCAACAGCTGGTGGGAACCTCATGTGGGAGCTCATGCTCTGAGTAGGTGGCAGTTGGGTGGTTTCCTGGGGTGACCCTGCTGTGTGGTTGGATGGAAGAACAACATCCCATCTCCTGGAGACTTCACAGAGCTAATCCAGGTTTCAGCTGTGCCCCAACAGCTAGCCTGCAGGAGGATGGAGGTGGCTCATGCTACTGGTGCACTCAAATTCAGCTTGGACATAAAGGTGTGCAGTTCTGTGGCAGAGCAATATGGTCCCTACGGTGACTGTGTTTCCAGACAGCCTTTTCTGTTTGTGCTGAACGGAGTGAGAGGTGGTTGAGCCACTCCATTTTGGCAGCCAGGCCCCTGGCAGGTGAGTGCACAGTGAGACATCCTGGACAGCCAGTCCAGGGCCACCATTGCCCTCTGTTGGCAAAATCCTGAGGTGTCCCCTCTCGATGCTTACTTTGTGCTGCTGCAGTGCATGTCCCATCTCTGGGCACTGGTGCCAGCCTTTGCTCCATCAATCATTTTTCCTGCCCTTCCCAAAGACCAGAGCTGCTGGGCACCCAGAGAAATATAAAAGTATCTGCAGATGAAAATTATGACGGATCCTCCATTTCAAAAAATGTTCTTTACTCCTGGAGAGGAGTCTACTGTCATAGTCAAAAACTGACTGGACACAGCTCTGGGCAACCTACCCCAGCTGACCTGGCATGATCACATGGGCTGAACTAGATGCCCTCCAGAGGTCCCTTCCCACCTCAACTACTTTCAGGGAAGTGACATTTCCTGGCATGAGAGCATCCATGCCAGTTTTAGCTGAGGTTTCATTCGTCTATAAAATCCAATGTTTGTGAGAAACATTTTCCCATAAACGGATAACAGGTGCCAGACATAACAGAGAGGATAAAAGATGTTTTTAAGAGGCTCATCATGACTGTTGTATAGTTAAACATCATTTTATTGAAGGAAGGCTCTAAAGTTTACACCTTTTGTGAAGTTTATAGGGGTGGTAGTGAGGCACAGTTTTTAAACATAAAGCATAAAAGACTTTGACATCAGACCGACAGTCTTTACCTCCATATGACTCACCCAGAAAAACTTATAGTAACATATTTTGATCTGGAATTAGCAAATATCAAGGAAGTTTATCTAAGATAACAGTTGTCATGTCTATAATCACTCCTACATAACTTTAAAGTAATTATTGCCGTATGTCTGTCTTGTGTAGAAGCACAGTAGAAACATGAAGGATCTTGCCCTTTGCTGCCAGCTGCTCTGAAACCACAGTGTAGTGCACTCTCTTACTGGGAGAACACACTGGAAAGCCTGACCATCAAAAAAGCCTGTTCTTCTTGAATGGACATCAGAATCACAGAGAAATTAGGTTGTTCCAACATATTTAAATATGTTTAGCTTGTTAATCAACTACAGTACCTTTTTGGTCAAATATCTAGGGGAACCTACTAGAAAATGGCTTACAGGGAACAGAAGACAGATAAAGGTAGAATCTTGCAGTTCATTGTGGAGACATGAAAATTATAACAGAGATTACTTTAGAAGACTTGCATGTGCAGAAATTTTTAAACAGTTCATAGCTGTCACAGGGAACAGTTTCCACATCATAGGTAGGCTGGCATATATTGGGGATCACTAACTCCAGTTAGCCCTGGTGGCTGGCTCTAGCTCACCAGCTTCTGATCTGGCAGAATTGAACAGGGCCCTGGAGGAAGAGCTCTCAGCGTGGGTCAAGGTCTGTCATGGGTCTGTTCAGTATGGAGAAGAGAAGTCTGAGGGGAGATCTCATGGCTCTCTATAACTACCCGAAAGAAGACTGCAGTGGGGAGGGTGCTGGTCTTTTTTTACAGATGGCAAGTGATAAGACACAAGGAAACGGCCTCAAGTCGCACCGTGGGAGGTTTAGACTGGATATCAGGAAGAAATTCTTCATGGAGAGAGGTGGTCAAGCATTGGAACAGGTCGCCTGGAGAAGTGTTGGAGTTGCCATCCCTGGAGGTATTTTAGAGTCATTCTTAAGAGGAAGACGTGGAGAAAAAGGTTGGAACACCTTGTTATGATTAAAAGCAATGGGAACTTCTCCATAGCTGCCCATCCCCAGATGCCAGAAATGTTCATTCCAATCCCCTTTATGATTACAGGTGCCCTGGGTTTTCTTCTAAAGCTATGACAGGTTTTGGCATGTTGAAACATGCTGGAGTTTGCAAACAGAGTTTTCCCTCTGCAGAATTTTTAGAGGAAGAGGTTAACATGGCTCAATGCCACAATTCATTGGTCTCCCAGTGTGATTCAACATAGTGTTGCTCAGCAAGAAAATGTAGCCCTTTCATGAGCACTGGCTGATGCTGTATTGCTGCTGTGTTGGAATTAGATATTAGATTTTGTCAAAGAGCAGTTTAGCATTCAAAGATTGTCCTTAGGATTTGCTGTTGCAGGGCTTGGAGCTTCTCATGGGAATTCAGAATGATGAGCATTTTGCATGATTGGCCTCAGAGCTCCTAGACAAGTTCATCTGGAGAGCATCAGATATATCACAGCCTATAGAAAGTAATAGTGCTGTATTGCTTAAAAGTTGCTGGCACCTATTTGGCAAAACTAACTCACTCTGACACTATTATTTAATTTGGAAAACATATCAAAGCAATCTGAACATCAGATGCAACTGTTTAAATCCCTTTCAAAATCTCCTAGGGCAACTCAGGACTTATTCAGCTAAGTACAAATATGGAAGAATAGTGTTTGAGGTAAAAAGTACAGGCTATTTGCATTCTCTTTGCCAGTATGTGACTGTGGGGAGATCCTGCACAGATAAACTGATTTGTGCACCAGACAGATTGCAAACAGGGTGTAAGTTTGACATTTGAATGAGATTAATGAAAACAAAAGAGCAAAGCAATAGGCAGTGCCAAAGAACTCTCTGATCCAAAGCTGATAGACACTCTGATGAGTGATATCCAGGTGAATTGGCAGTTCTGGCTAGAAACACAAACAAGTCTTTCAGGTTCTCCAAAGCCATGTCTGCACTGCACCATGAGATCACTTGTGAGGGTACAGCAGAGGTCCTGGGGAGGGTGGAGGAACCATGACCATACCTGCTCTGAGGCACATTGGGAAACATCTACCATGCTTATGCTTGCAACAAGTAGGCCTCCTCCATGCATGACATATACTAACCAATTCTTGTTCTCCAGCAAGGCTTTCTAGACTTCTCCTGCCCTTGAGCAGGCCTACAGTCCCACACCACCAATCCACTTTGGGGCTGTGCCTAACTGCTGCCACCATCCACCAGCATGTGTGGAACAAAGGGGTGGCAGGACAGCTGGACGAGCAGCCCCATCTCACAGGCAGGGTGGCTATATCTAGGATGACATCCATCATATCTTGGCTGCTTTGAGGATGAAGGACACTTCTGGAGATTGGGCCCACCGATGGAGACATGTTTGGAAGATCCGAGTCAGTGAGGAATGGGCATTGAAGAATATATATTTTTTTCTGTATTTGCCTCCATAGCAAAGCAGCTGGAGTCTAAGGCAGAGAATCTATGTCTCCTGAGACGTGAGACTTTGATGGGAGACGAATTACTGAAAATTAGCCTAGTTGAGGACATAATCAGAAAAGGACAAGACTGACCTATTGTTTGTCTTTAACTAGTAATGTATTCATTTTCTCTGTGCTTTTAATGTCTCCATCCCTCCATGTAATGTCTTGATGAGTTATTTCTCAAGCAGGTTAAGAAGCAATATGAGAGGCAATTCAAAGCAAGTAGCAAATGCCTTTCTTTAATAGTGCCTTTCTAACAGGACACTGAACATGTTGTCCTGTCCTAGGGTCAGCAACAGGAACAGTCTGGTCCCAAACAAAGACTTTTAGGCTTTTCTCTGCCTGGGGATCCTTAGGGCTGCTGGTGGTGTGAGGCTACCACCAAGAGCTTTGTAAGAACTACCCTGTGTAGGATGCTCAGGGAACTGAGCCACAGGGATGCTCCTGGCAGTGAAAGAAGTTTATCAGGGACAATTTCCTTCTCTTTTGAGTCCCTGTTGCTGCCCAATCAATAAAAATGCATGTTCATGTGAGAGTTAACAAGTGCTGCAGTCCTGAGACTGAAAATTCTGACAGCTGTAAAGCCCCACTGTAGGATGAAGATATGCTGTTGATGTGGATGGATTAAAAAAACAGAAAAATCGAGAGCTGTTTCCAGAGCTGAATGGTCTCCTTTTTTTTTTTTTTTTTTTTTTTTTTTAATAACTTTAATAGTCCTTTCAGTAGCAAATGCAACCCCCAGCAAAGGCTGGCATCTCGTTGTCTCAGGCATCATTTAAATACATATTATAAGGTTGCTTCATTCCAAAGAATTTACTGTCTAAATAGACAGGGCAGACAAAGCAATTCAGGAAAGAAAACTACATCTATAGAAGCAAACAAAATAGTAGAGGGCCTATTTTGTGGCCCCTTCTTCAGACCAGCCATGGTGTGGTTTTTATCCACATGGCTAAACACTCCCCTGCGGTGACTAGGGAAGGGGGAACTCCATCCAAGCTGCCCGCTGGGGCAGTCCCTGGCACATGCTGTCCTCTGAACCATGCATTGACATTGTCTGGGGGAAATCAAGTCAGCATGGGCCAAAGCCATGTGAGAGAGTGTGTTAACAATTAAACAGTGTAGACAATTGTGGGCCAGTACTTGAGTCCTTGCTCTGGCCTTGTTTTAATTACAATTTCCATGGACCAACTTTTGCCCAAGACTTTGTGGGAAACCCATTATAAAGCCTGAAATCCAACCTATATCTGCTGAGTCTTCTCCTGGTGCCTCATACATCATTCCTTTCCTCTCATTCATTAGCTTTTCATATACTTTCTATGCTGCTTTAGTGCTTAGGAACAGGTCCTGCTGAGGATGTCAGTCTGATGTGGTCAATAACATGGAAAGCAATACCCCATGACAGATAGTCTGTAGGACCAACAAGTTGTTTAAATTGGCAGCCAGTTTTACCATTATAGGAAAAGGAAAGAAGCTTTTGTGGAGTAAGACAGCATATTAAGGTAATATATTCACTGACCTATGATTTCAATCATTTGTACATGCTCTCCTTGGCCCTCAGCTTGTATATAACTGCTCATCTTGTATTTACAGACCATCTGGAGCTACAATTTAAAAATACAGTTTGCAACTATTTATCCGTAAACTGAAAAGTTGTCCCTAGTGTAGCTGAGATTGCATTTGTTTTCAGTGTTTTCTCCCAAATAAACACAAAGAGCATACATACACACACATCCCAAGCAAAAGATGTAAGAAAGAGTGAAGTTTACTGAACAAAAAGCAGTGAGAATGTTCTACCAAAGCTGTCATGCTTCATAAAACTAAATATTATACATGGAATCAGGGGACTCAGGAAATAGACACGAAAAAAAATCCATGTGAAAATGAACATTTAGGATTTACTGTAGCCCATAGTATCTGCAAGCCTCATTGACATTTCTCCACCTATATCAAAAAGAATATTGAAAACAGCTGGCAATTCAACCTTCAGTTTAACTCTTCAGTCATGTAAAAATCTCCTGGGACATGAACACAGGAATCTGACATTGCCAAAAATGGCCTGTGTATCTTGGAAGTCCTCAGTAAGAATTTCCGTGGGCAATAAAGGTAGTCTTTCAAAAGACCAAATCACAACTAATGAACGAAAAAAACTTTTTAGCCATCATGTTGTTTTTGTGGTCAAATATATTTTTTTTTCCCCTTGACCATGATGGACTAACATGCATTCTGTGACAGGCTGTTAGTACATGAGCAACTATAGTCAATCTGTGCAGAAATGGTGTTGTGGTTACAAACAGGCAGCTAGTTCTTGCTTTTCCCCTAAAGCTCTTCTATGGTATTCTACAACTCTTGGAAGGCTATGCCTTCCAACCTTATTTTTGGAGACTACCAGTGCTACCATCTTAAATCCTCTTTCAGTGTCAAAAATCCCCCCGCAACGCATGATCTGTGATGCATGTTGGTGGGGCCACCCCAGGACCAACAATCTGCCAGGAAATTCTATCAAAACCAACCATCTGCCAGGAACTTCTAGCATAACATTTTGGAGTCTTGTCTAGGGTTTCTGGATCATCAGCCATGTGGTTGTAATTTCTATGTA
The DNA here is from genome assembly GCF_009769625.2 of Cygnus olor. Lineage (NCBI taxonomy): Eukaryota > Metazoa > Chordata > Aves > Anseriformes > Anatidae > Cygnus > Cygnus olor. The sequence continues at coordinate 76,835,273 of NC_049171.1, read as the reverse complement.
TCCAGGCTGCTGAAGGCCTTGTTGTCCGAGGCAGTTCCCAAAAGAAACAGGGATTATTGCATGAAGTGAACTCAGCAGGCATGATGTTTCTGTAGCTTTTCTCTGTAGCTTTGGAAGCTCCCATAGCTCCTTTCTTCCATAGTTCTTTCTTCCTTAATTTCTTTCCATAGTTTTTCTTTTTTCTTCCATAGCTTTGGAGGAGCTGTTGACATTAGATATGTCTCCCTGAAACACAGAGACCCCACTGCTGGGCTCATCCACCCGCACCATGAAGTGAATAATAAGACCTATCATACTCAGGAGCTCAACAGGACAGTGTATTGGTAATAAAGTGAGATAATGCTCTCAAGAGTGAAAGGAAGTCAAGCAACCATGTAAATACTGAAATAATTAGTAATTCCAGGGTTGTAGTCCAGGTATCTTTATCAAAGCATATAGGAAAAAAATGACACAGAAAGGCAGAATTGCTGAATGTCAAAGAGTGAAGTAGTGGAAAGGCTAGTTACAAAGTCAAGTGTTTAGCTTCCAATTTTCACTCACAGATATTAAAGAAGATTTTTCTGAAACACAGAATCCAAACACCTTTCTCCTTGAGACAAGTGTCACAGGCCAGACTTAAGTGTGCAGTTATTTGCCCACCCTGAGGATACGTAACAGTAATTCAGAAGTTCAGGGCAACCTAGTCCAGAAAGCAACATCCTCAGCAGGTTCTCTGCCATGCAGAGCACGCCTGGAAATCTTGCCTTTGGAGGGAGCCATGTATTCTCCTTGCAGTCTAGGAAACTTCATGGCAAGCTAAGCTCACGGCACTTGGGAAAGTCACTGTGGTGGTTTTGAGGTAATTCAGAAAGGGAGTAATATTTCGTTTCCTGCATGCATGAACAGTGACTCTTCCTTGTCTTTGGACAGGATATGAAAGGGAGCAGAAAAGGATCCTCGTCCCCTCCCCTGTTATTTGTGTGAGCAACGTCTACTGAATGATGACTCTTGACTGTTCCCTGGAAGGTTAGTAGTGACATGCTCATCACTGTTTATGGGGCATTAATAGATAGGAGACTTTTCAAATATTCTGATGCATGAAATCTGCGTTCTGCTCAAGAAACTGAAATGAAAGCATTGGTAACTACTAAAACAAGCTATTTATTTCGTTACATTTAATATTGCTTATGCAGTATATAAACAAGCTCTAAACTTGTTTTAGAACTTGTTTTAGAAAACAAATTATGAGATTTCTCTAGGAACATATGTGAAATCTGTTGTTGAAGCAGGATTGTCCCATGCCCTCTCCAGCAGCCATGTCCCGCAGAGAGAGTCGCCTTCTATTAGCTTTCTGTGTAAGCAAAGAAGGCATTCCAAGTCCAACAACAGGACAACCTGGTGCCAGGGGAGCAACAGAGGACCTGGGGAATTAATTTACTAAAGCAGACAGGCTCCCCCTTGTGAAATGCAGTGATAAGACCTCTTTGGTCCCCTCAGCAACTAGATAGTAAACATTCTCACCTGTTCCCTGGATAAATGAATAAGGTACCCAGCTGTAGTAAGCAACTGCTTCCAACTCTGGAAGCATACTGAATTTTCTAAACTTGTTAAGCTAATTTCTTTCCAAAATCCACTCCATATTATCTTAATTTGCTTCTAGTTTATTAACTAGAGTCTAGCCTATTATTTTTTTTAATTCTGAACTGCAGAACAACATCTCTCAGACAGTATCTAGCTAATATTGCTGGCTGTTACTCCTGCTGCTGCTGTTTCATCTACACAGACTTCTCCAAAAAAGAAATCATTTAATCAGCATTCAAAAAAGACATTAAAGAAGTGAGTGTATAATTTTTCCTCCCTTTGTGTAAGACTCAACAGTGGGGGTTACTCAAGGGAGATTCTTAAAATAAGGTCATTATTCAACTTCCACAGACTGCTCTTTTCTTTCATCTGGAAGTTAATTTTCTAATGTATTAATCGTTCATTGTAGAAATAGTGAGCAATCTGAAAATCAGTGAAATTGTTTCTCTAGAAAGCAGTAATATCACAAATGAAATTAATTAAATTATCTTAATCTAGATATGTGACTTGGAAAACATTTCTTTTCCTTTTGCTGTTAGATGGAAAATAATTTCCTCCATGCAATAATTTCAGTCAAGGCAAGGATGCTTAGATGGTGTTCCATGAATGAACACAAAAGAGCATAAGTTGGACTCATGGTGCCCAGAGACAATGGCTGCTCATATGGGGCAGAACCTCATGTTGGAAAAGCATCTGCCTGTTAAGATGCTGCAGAGTCTGGTTCAGGGTACTGAAAAGGGGCTCAACCAGCTTTGGGGCATCTGCAGTTGTTGAGTGACCATTATTCATTTGAGGAACTATTTCCCAAAATCCCAGGGTGCTCAGCCTCTGGCTGAGACCAACTGCGTGCTGGGAAGCTGATAAGGGAAAACCTGCCTTTCTTCAGGCAAGCTAAAAGCATGGATGCAGTGGTAGATATAGTACATTCCTTGGTCTGAGAAGGGCCCAGTACATGAAACCAGCACTTCCATGTCTGCCAGGGTTTATATTTAATAGAAAGGCTGCTCTGCTGCACTTCTAACCACGATGTGCCTTTGCATGGTGCTGTTTGTGCAGGTGAAACATGCAAGAGGACTGGAAAAGGCTTGTAATGTGTCCCTAGGCAGTCTGTTGCCTGCAACCTCAAGCGAGCCCTCTACTAGTAAAAATGAACCATTGTGAGGCACTTCTGCCCTTCAGCTCTCCATGGGAGTTAACATGAGTCCTGTGCTCTTGCAGTGTATGCTTTGGGGTGAGCCCTCCTCACCAAACATCCTCCCTCTCCCCCTTGAAGGATCACAAGAGGCATACCCACTGTCCTAGGTCGCCAATTCACCCGTGTCCAGCTGGCATCATCCAGGAATGCTGTAACAATATCATTTAGAAACTGTTTGGGGGTCATAGGCTGAGGAATTTTAAAATATTCTCTGAAGTGGTTCACTCCATGTGTTGTCCCAGTCATTCTCTTGTGGAATCAAGCAATGAGGAGCAAGAAATGAGTCTATTTTTCTTCCCTGCTCCTTTTTGTATGTTGAGCTAAATTAGATCTCTGTGCTGCAACTGGGCTATAAAAGGGGCTCCAATGCAGGCAGGGCAGGTGATTCAAAACAAAAGGCCTTGATTGAAGTGGTTACAATACACAGAACCACTAATGTTATTCTGGGCCATTCAGTGTGGTTTATAGCATTGTACAACAACAAACAAAGATGAAACTCACAGTACTTAGTGACTCAAGATTTTTTTTTTTCCAATTTATTTTCTCTCAGTCATTTAAAGAATTTATTTTAAAGGTTTGGAACGTTTCTGTGAGTTGTTTTTTCCTAGACCATTTTCCTGTCCCCAAAGCCCTTTTTATCAAAGATATCTTTGTAAATAACCTCTTTTTCTTTCTGTGCGCTTGGTTGTCCTGCCAAATTAGCTGTGCTGCCATGGAGACGTGGCATCAGCAATCCTTATTCTTTTTCTGTAGGATTTCACTAGGCCCTTGTCTCAGGCCTCGACTGAATTAGAAAAAAATAGTGAGATATTGAATGTAAATGTTATACTCTTAACATTGTTGGTAATGGTGTTGTAAGCGTTGTAATATTTTATGAGGCAATTTGTCTTAGTTTCTCTCTGAATACATGTATCTGTTGTTTTTTTAGTTTATCCCATAATTTAAGCATAGTATCAATACATTTATTTAGCAAATAAGCTCATTAGAGAGATAGTAATCTGTATATGTCTAAACAATGAAGAAGATAGATGAACCTTTAGAAGTTAAGTCTCTTCCTTATTTATTTTTCTTGTTTGGTCTCTACATAGAATATGCCATGGGACTTAGCAATATAATAATCAAGGCCATTTTTTTTTCTTCCAAAAAGGACAAAGAAATATCTCTGTTCTACATGTGATTAGAAATGACACTCTTTCAAGACTTGCTGCACTTACAAGATGAAATACACTGTACTACCATGTACATATTTCTTGGTTCCTGTGGACTGACAATCCTACAGAAGATGTTATTTCATCGGGGTAAGGACAGTTATTTCTTCAGAAAAACTGTAGACTGCCATTTCCTGATGGAAAAAGACAACCCAAAACCACCTCTGCCAAAAATTTCCCAACAAGCTCCAGGTGGGAACTTTGTGGGGAGGAGCCAGGCATTTTAGCAGGTTTATATTGCAAGTTTGGAACACAGTTTCCTCAAGATAAGTTTTTTTTGGGGAGACAGAGCAAATACAGAGGAAGGAATTCCTGTTCACACATTGCACTGAAAGGCAGACGCGCTTCCCAGTCCAAAGTTACCCAAAGTTCTTTGTTAAATTAAGTACTTTCTCGTCTGCATCCATATGCCAGTGACAGGACTAATAAGGAGCAATGAACATCATCCTGAGAGCTGACAAGTACTTAAGCAGGAGTGGAGTTAGATAATGAGATTTTTTCTCAGGTGTTTTCACTCCCCTAAGGGAGTCTCAGGGGAAATTTTGAATGAATTAATGTGAAAAAAGGCAGAGCTACATTTTGAAATTTCAATTTTCCAGGAATATTTTTCACATCGCAGTGTCAGCTTCCCCTTCCTCCTCAAAATATGCCAGATTGCTGGCTTTTTACCAGAAACGAGCAATAGAAATAATTACAAAAAAAATCCCTAAGCAAATTCACCTCTTCCCCTGTCCCCCCAGCTGACACTGTATTTGAAAAATAGCGCAACGTTCACATTGAAGCCTTTAAGTTTGCACAATCACTTCCCCTTATGGAGATGTCATCTTATGGTATTGACCCCTTTCACAGCAGCTGGAAATTCCCCCTGTGCAGATACCTGTACAACCCCTTCACTGCAACCCTGCCAACTGAGACAAGCTGAATTTGTTTTGCAAATCATCATTCTCATTGCTAACGAGAACAATATAAAGAGTCCAGAAGAGTGAAAGTTAAGAAAGTCCCTCTGAATTTACTTCCTTGAGCGTCCCTTACAACATGCTGTATGAGAAAGGATGATCTCTAAAGCAAGTGTAATATCTTGGTGAAGTTCCTTGTCTGAATGGCGAAACTTACAGATGGGCATTCCATTAACTGCTTTGGGGCAATACTTGAAACGGTGGCTAAAATGGTTCCTCAAATGCCTGGAAGAACATTTGTCTTTAAATATCTGACAGACTTACAGGTACTGATTGAACACTGGTGCAAAGCTGAGTTCTTAGCTGAAGTCAGTGGTCTAGCATTAGTATGATGCTATGGATTTTAAAGGCACAAGCTGACAGAATATTTCTAACACTGGAGGGAGTTTTCTGCTCCAAGATTGACTTTACTGTTCACTAAGCTTCTCCATACATCTACAAGATCAAGAATCCCTGTGCCTTTTATATAACTCTAACCACAGATGACTCAGACTTGACATTTGGGGCTGGTATTTTTTTCTCCATGTAGACACAGACTGAGCTCTGAGTTACGTTCAGCTTTGGAGGAAGGGCATGTGTTGGTCTTTCTGCTGCTCAGTAGCAACATCTGCTGGCTATTGAGGACGGGCTGTATTGTGAAGGAAGTCCAGTAAAACACATCTGGCTGGAGAACAGTTGAGCATGCTTGTCTACACAGAGATCTCGAGCAACATGTTGTTGAGAGAAAATGAGGTGCTAGAAGTAATTATGGACCACATGTTGGTTGACCTGGGGTAGACCACTTTGGAGTACAAAGGAGTCCAAGACTGCTGAACTCGTGGCCCTCCTCTGGCTGAGACCACAAGGAGAATAATACATTCACCATCATTTGTTCTTCACAACTACATCCCTTGGTGGAGTGAGAGCTTGTAATTGTGGCAAACTGCTAAAAGTGAAGTAGTTTAATTCTAGAGAGAAGGGTTTGTGAGGCAGAGGGGAGGCTCTGTCTGTGTTTTTAGCTTCTAGGACTGACTTCCTCACATTCTAGCCAGATGGAAGTAGGTTATTCCAGGATAAATGGTACATTGCATTGCCATCCTCTTATTTGAACAGCTTTTCTTGCACTCTTGTCTCAGCACTGACACAACAAATGTGACACAACTGCCCAGGCTCTGTCACCACAACAGCTATGTCCCTCTGGCTTATGACTCCATGTGTTTAGGAAACCCCTTTAGTTTCAAGTGGTTATTGCCTCTAAAATGGCAACAGAGGGAAGCATACTGATGTCCTTACAGAAAGCAGACACAGAAAAACTAAACCGAGGATACATGTTGAAACATTATAGAACATCTGAAGGTGTTCAAGACAAAAATGAATATTTAAGGCTTCATTGCAGCTATAATGTTGGTGTATAAAGCAATGTTATATCATGTTAAGTTAAAAGATGTTGACTGTCACTGTTAGTGGGACACAGTATCTATTCTTGTATTACAAAGAAGCAATAACTGCCTTTCTTAAGAAGCTGAAACAGTTACAAATATCATCTTTCATCCATGAAAATAAGAGACACCCTCATGAAAAACAAAGGCAATCTTTTCAGCGACATTTTAATAAATACTATGCCGCTCAGCATGGTTTGCATTAGTCTTTCAAAAGATTCTGGAGCTGTTGAATCCAAAATATCATTTATATAAGCAAAAATTTATTATTTAAAATGGTGATTTTCTTAAATTTGTATATGTTAAAAGAGAATTTTGGAGTTCAGATGAATTCGTGTTGTGCACAGTTGAAGCTAACTTCAATATGTAGCTAAGCCTCAGCAAAATCAATGTTTCGCAGGTTACTGTAACATATTTAAAACTTGTTTACACAAGGGAAATATTTCATTTCTGCTTTTGAGGTAAGAATAAGCACAATAGAAATTTTTTTTTGGTGCTTAAGCACAAAAGAAATAGCACAGAATTAATGAAGCTTTAAAGAGAATTTGAAGACAAAATAATGGATTATTTTCTAATATTTTTCCTCTGAATTGTACACACACACTTTGCTAAATCCTCAGTATGCAATATTTCCTCAGATCCAAATAAGCCCCACTGCATTCTGCAATTCTCAGCTCTCTAATACTGTTTAAAATAGTCTGAAATGCTGGCATTCTTTCAAAGAAAAAAGACTGAATCAAGGTAAGACTATTTTGTCTGTTGAAATGGAAATGTCAAATCAGACTGGTTGTTACTGAGTAAAGTCCCTTTCCTGTTCTACTTTGGTGTTGCATTTTTTTAGGAGAGAATTACATTTATGACCACAAAATTTGCCAGCAATGCTTGTTTGTAACTTGTCTTTTGATGAAAGCATTATATTATAAACAGCTTCACAGTTTGTTCTAATTTAAGAATTTATTAAAAAAATAAACTTTAGCATAATGTAGAAGATCCCTACAGATCATTCAGTCATTCTTTATAATTTTCATTATATATTATCCTTATAGAGCTTAAAATTTCCAACTGGAGAGTCTACTGTAAAAAAAACAACTTTTAATAGTTTGTCAATATGTTAGGATTCTTTCACTATACAGCTAAGCATCTTAGACTTGAGGGACTCAGAACTTACATGAATTCAAGATGGACAAAATGAAATGTCCCATATAATTGTGAATTTTTCTAGCAGAGGAAGAAAACTGAAATAACTGTTAATGACTAAAAAAGTCAAGTGATGCATTATCTTTTGCTTTTATTTATTTATTTTTTATTTTATTTTATTTTATCAGCTACAAGCTGAATGATTAGGTGTACAGAGATACTTGGGGTTTTATTTGGGAACAAATTTCCATCAGTTTTTTTCCATTAATACAGCCTTGAAGTCAGCATCAACTTCTCAGCTGAAGATGCTGATGCAAAAATGATGCACTGCCAAAGTACAACCTCTTAGTTTCATATTTTCAAATATTTCTGAGGCAACTTATGTTGTCAAAATAATAATCAAGGAACCAGTGGATTGTTTGCCTCTAAGCTGTGTATAACAAATATCAAATAACCTTAATATAAAAAAACAACAGAGGAAAAAAATGCAGTCTTGTAACCAAGTCCATAATTGCTTTCTCAGTGAAAGAGGAACTAATGTATTGTTGTTGAGACACAAGGATCTATTTCTGCCAAGATGTGTCTTTTAACAGTGGGTCAAACTTGGAAACCAACAATATTTAATTTCCAGTCATAATCAAAGGTCTGCGCAACAGACATGTGTAAGCCAGAAGTGATATACTTCTGCAGCTTTTGCAGCTTCTGCCTAGGTTTTTGTTTATTTCAACCTTTCTTAGAACCTGATAATATTTTAAGAGTTTTGTTCTTAGAAATCAAATTAAAATTGTTATTCGGGTCTTCTTCTTAGTAGTCCATCTCATGAAAATGGCAAATTCTACACAAACTTCAGCAAACTTTGTGGCAAATATTGCTGATATTCCTGATCCATGCTTATCCTAGAGTGGATCCTTACTTATTAGAAGCTGAATCTTGATTTCCTAAAATTGTAGTTCTTGCAGAGATATACCTAACCACTGAAAATATAGAATTAATACATAAATTCAGGCTATGATCATGATTATCATCTGTCCTGTCCCCACCTCTAGTTGCCAATAGATATAATTCGAAACTTTGCTAGCATCTAGCCCAAGGTGAGCATAAAAAATAAAATCACCTTTCGACATCAAAATGTTAAGTCTGTTGGATAATCCTTGACACAGCTTCTTAATACATACAGCTCTTTCCAGACTACAGCTATGGCTGACATACTTTCTGAACAGAATTTCATTAAAAAATAGGATTTTTTACACTTGCAACAATGTATACTGTGGCTGTTTGAAGGAGGTAAGTCTCCAACTCAAAAAAAAAAAAAGGTGCTGGGAAGAGACTTCAGAAAAAGAAACAAATAAGCAAGCTAAAACAAAACAAAACAAACAACAACAACAACAAAAACAGGAGAATGCTTAGGTTCAGAATAAACTAATTATTACTCACAAAACTACACTTTATTTTCTAGTTTTTTTTCCTCCCTTAGCCCAGGTTCTTCAGTGTCTCAGAAATTTCACTGCAAGATCCAGTGGGGTTTCCACCTATTTTGGGGAACTCTCCCCACCTTCATTCTCTTTGTTAGACAAGGACCTGTCAGAGCAGACTTAACCCTACTGCCAAGTGAGCCCACACCCCTGCCCAACTTCTGTCCCACATATATGAAACCCCCCTTCTCTTTAAATCCTCCCATCTCCTCAGCACCTCCAATGCAGGAATGTAGTTTGGCACAGTTACCTATGGGTGGATGCCTCCTCTTTGCTTCATTGAGCAGTTCAAGGTAGCTTGGATAAAGCTCATGTTTAGAAAACCCTACAAGACACAAGGAGTTAGTTGACTTGCTTCAGGACCCTGGTCTGAAGGAACCTCTCACTAAGCATTTGCAATAAAACATACTGCTACTCCTGCATGGGTTGTTACATACACATCAGTGTCTCCTTTCAGACGATTCCTTGCTTACATCCCATTTTTTTACTTGACATGCAGAAGTAGAAAAACAGAGAGCTAGGGTAAAACCATATTTTAATGGGCAAAGTCTTAAATACAAACCTACATTCATGATTTTCATTTCAGATGTGTAATTTAGTGCAGTCTAAGGACAACACAAAAGAAAAAATACATTTTTCCTTCCTGCTTTGTGGTAAGGTTTTTGTTACAAGACTGACTTTAGGCTAAAATCTACATTGAAAAATGAGGTTTAATCAATGGTTGTGTTGTTTAATGTTGCCTTGTAAAGGCTGGATTGATTGATTCACCCTTCTTGTGACTGGTATAACAAATCTAAGAAACAAAGGCTGGTCCCTTCTAATTGTGGGCAGGTGGGTTGCTACGTGTAAGCCTTCTTCTGCCTCCTGCAAGCCTGGAGTTCAGATTCTTTCTCCCAGCTTCAACACAGAGTGAGCAAGGAAGGGAAACACCTTGACTTTTCTTCTCCCTCTGTTACACAGCTGGCTGGAATGGGCACAACCCGTCGCTGAAACAGTTTTGTCTCAATAATTCAAAGCAAAACAAAATATCCACAAGTTAAAACTCTTCAAAATGAATGTCCAAGCATATTTTTCACTGTACTGTCTGGGACAAGTTCCCAATGTAAATTTAACAGCAGAATCCTTTGCTGCCAAATTAAGCCCTCACGCAAATATGTTTTTACTTTAGAAAAGTTCAAGCAAGGCTGAGAGGGAGGGTGGAGAGATTTTGAAAGAATCCAGCCAGGTTGCATACAAAAGGAAGGAGGAGCTGAGTATTTTGAACATAAGTTTGGTGGGGGAGAAGTCCAATACTGCATTTAGTTAAACAATCAGCAAATTAGAGCTCAAGCAAGTCTGAGAGCTGGTTAATGACTCCAGTATGAGCCTTTTGGAGGAGAGTCTTGTATGGTTCAAGCCAGATCCCTCATCTGCTAGGGATGTACAAAATGCCAGTGTGAAATCTAACATGCCATTGAAATCCTGAGTTCTGCTTTCTGCCACTTTCTTGGTCTCTCTTGGGCATATTTTCTCCTCATGCAATCATGCTCAAGAGCTGGTCTGATACTAACTCTTTAAAACTGGATGTCTGAAGTGAGTCAATGAAGACCACAAGATGTTTATGCGTGACTAAGAGAAGTTCATGGCAGGGTAGAATCTGCAGATCCTCCAGCAGTGCCTTGGAATAAAACAACTTCTTTCACAGGCACATTATTGCTAGATAAACCACCCACCTCTGCAACTCCTCAGATTTACTCTTCTGTTCTTTAAAATGCCTTTACCTGTATTCTGTGGTTTGAATTGTTGCTGCAGGAAGTTCATTTTCCACTCTTTTGCCAGTTACAATGTCTTACACTGAAGCAAGGAAGTGTACATTCATAGCCATATTTCTGCTACTGCAAAGTATGTGAAATTTACTCACTAGGATTATAATTATAAACTTTTAGAATGAAATAAATTCTGTTAGTCACCTTGGGTTGATGAGCTTCTGTGTTTGGTCATTTGTCTGATGAATGGCACCAGGCTGCACATATGCCTATCTCAGAGGTATCAAATTCTGCTTTTTGCTGTCCTTTGCTGTGGAGGAAGGTTTGGGAAAAGGAAACTAGCATGTGATTTAATTCTACAGATAAATGTAGACAACACTAATAGCATTCTGAGCACTGTTCATTTTGGAAGGGCAATGGGAAGAAGAAAGCTGTTGGAAAGGTGAATGGGAAAAAGAGATAGATTGCAGGTTCACAGAGGTAGTAATGATGTTTTATGACTGCTTTTAACGTGTACTTTCAAAATTATTTTGCTGGCCACCTCTCAGGCTAGATTCATGAATGATTTGCTTGAGTTCCTTCCACTGGTCTACATTTTGGCTCCAGAGCCTGTGGTCCAGGCGCAGAGGCTTTGGTGTGAATGTGCTTCCCTTCCCTCCTTGCAATGCCTTCTCCAGCCAGCACTGGGGTCTCCAATTGCTGCCCATGGTGGGGGGATATCCCCACAGCTCCCCCCAGCCATGCCAGCCCTCTTTGAGTGAAGACAACACATGGATGATGAGCTCTGCTGTGCCATGAGCTGAGGCTGGGGTTGCCTGGGAAAGGAGAACCTACTTCTGACCTTCGGGCTGCTCCCTCCTCGGGGGATGATGGCTTCCACAGAGGTGGCTGCAATTCACAGCTGTCATGGTAGCCTTTTCCCCTCAGTAGTTTGCAGAGGATGCCCTTCGTTTTCCAGCAATAATTTGTCCTGATGGCCACTGTCTAGATGGTCATAAAATCATTTGCTTTGTGGAGCATCCATCTTCTCCTTGATGACGAGGACTGAGTTTCTCTCCTACTCCAGCTGATAGCACAGAAATGTATAATGTATATTTAACCACATAACAAACCATCCCTCTGTGTCCATCCCAGACAAGCTTAAGCACACTTTTCCTCACTAGTTTCCACCAAGCCCATGACAAACTTTTTAGCACTGTCACAGGATCTGATGTGAGGACATTTCATCTGGTTCCCATCACAAATATTTTATTTCACTCAGTTTTGTAACATCTTTCTTCAATCCTTCCTGTACCAGTATGGATTATTCTTTCCTACTTTGAATTTACAGCGTGAAGATGCGTGTCACCAGTGTCTTACCCATGCTGGACAGAAAGGGATTCCCATCTTCCCCTTTGCCTAACATAAGTCTCCTGAATACATAACCCCATAGAAATTTCGTTTTGTCATTCTGTTGTACTGCCAAGCATACTTGTTTTACTGTCTGATATTGTTATTAAGTACTTACTAGGTCTTACTGATGTTTCTGCTTTTTGTGTCTCTTCTTTTCAATACCTGCTTTTCTGAATGTTCAGCCTGTATTTAACACAATTTAGATTAATTTCTGTTATGCATTTCACACATTTCCAACTCCTCTAGCTTACACCCCTCCTCGCCCCCTCCCCAGTGGTCTTTGCTCACCACAATTTGAATATAATCTGCAGACCTAATGCGCAGTTTATCTCATCCAGTCCCAGTGGTACCCTGCTGGAACCGCTCCCAGCTCAGGACATCGTCGTTTCTGAGTACCTGATGTTTGAGTCACTCCTAGCCAATTCCTAGCTTTTGGTGTTTTTATCAAGGCTAAAATTTGAATTTCAGTTTTGCTGGTTAATTTTATGAGGCAAGGCATCAAATGTCTTAACAAAATACATACACTGTACTGCATTCCTCCTGCTGTAATTACATTTTAAAGCTATCAGCTCTGCCAGGTATAATTGGATTTCTGGAAACCTACTCAGAGAAGAGCATGATCTGGGATGAGCCTTGAATAAAGTGCCAGCAATTCTTACATGCTAATACCTGTTCTGGCAAGTCACTTAACTTCCTTACCTCCTTCCCTTACATGTGAAGAAAGAGGGATAAAACTGTAGAAGGAGAATTACTGTGTTCTTTTGATTCTCAGAAGTGCTAAAAATTGATTAACACAAGAAACATGCAACAATTATTTTACTTCCCCAGCTTTTGTCAGTGTCAAGGCCCTTAATCTAGTGAATGCACTCATGCTTAAATTCCAGTCTCTAATAGTGCTGAAGGTTTCAGATCCCAGTCCTTTCAGCATTCTCATCATAATCCATTGCATTTCAGTGACAGTTAAAATAAACAGTGTTTTAAGATTATCATCAGCATCACTACTTTACTTTTTCTTTTCCTTTAAAAACAGTTCTGACTCCCATTTCAACATCTTTTTGTAGCTCAAGATCTCTTTAACATAATTACCCATAGTTCAGTGTCAATTCATCTTTTTTTTTTTTTTTTTTTTTTTTTTTTTTAATTTTGGAAGCATTTCATCTTAGCTGACCAACATATTTTTTTTCCAGGTGTTCCTACAGCAGTTTTTCTCCATGGTTGCAAATATAATTATGTAACCCAAAGCTGCTGAGTTGACAAAACAGCAGGGCATCAGCAGTCCAGGAGGTTTCTGGAGTGCCTTGCTGACAAATTCCTGCAACAGGTGATTGAGGATCTGACAAGGGGAGGTGGACCTCTTATCCAAAAACAAGGAAGAACTGGATAAGGTTGTGAAGGTTTGGGGCAGCTTTGGCTACAGCAACCATGAGATGATGGAATTCAGGATCCCAAGGGGAGGGAGAAGGACAAAAAGCAGGATCACCACCATGGGCTTCAGCAGAACAGATTTTGGTCTCTTCAGAGATCAGCTTTGAAGAATCCCATGTGCAACAGCCCTGGAGAAAGAGGGTTCCAGGAAAGCTGATTCATTTTCAAGGATTATCTCCTCCAGGCTCAGGAACGGTTCATACGACTTTGCAGGAAATCAAGAAAATGGGGCAGGAGGCCTGCATGACCAAGGAGCTCCTGAAAAACAGGCACAAAAAATGAAGAATGCAAAAGGTAGAAGGTATAAAGAGGCACAATCTGAGTGTGTATGAATGAGGTTAGAAAAGCCAAAGTCTATCTGGAGTTGAATCTTGTGAGGGATGTAAAGGGCAGGCTTCTGCAGATACATCAGCAGCAAAAGGAAGATACTGGTGTCATTGTGAGGCCAATCTTGATTATCTTTGAAATGTCATGGTGTCTGGGCAAGGTTCCTGAATCCATTTCTGGACTCCCCAGCACAAGAAACACATGGGCATACTGGAATAGACCCAATGAAGATCCACAAAGATGATCAAGGAACTGAAGCATCTCTTCTGTAAGGATTGGCTGAGAGAGCTGGATCTGCTCAGCCTGGAGAAGAAAACGCTCAGGGAAGATCTCATCAAAGTGTGTAGATACCTGATGGCCTGGAGTTAAAATAGAGCCAGGCTCTTTTCATTGGTGTCCAGTGACAGGACAAGTGGCCACAATTACAAACTGAAGCACAGGAAACCCTATTTAAATGTAAGAAAAAAAAACCTTACAGCTAATATGCTCAAACACTGGCACAGGTTACCCATACAATTTGTGGAGTCTCCATCCTTGGAGATATTAAAAACTTGACTGGGTATATTCATGGGCAACCTGCCCTGGCTGCCCCTGTTTTGAGCAAGGAGTTGGACCAGATGATCTCCAGAGGTTCATTCCCTCCTCGTGTATTCTGTGTGATTCTGTGTGAAATGAGTCTGTAGGCTTCATCCACATAAGCTTCTGCAAAGTGACTAGAGCAGTCTCTTACTTAGGAACCACTCCTGTATCTTTTACAACCACTTGCCTCTTAGTCGGAACTTGTCAGCTCAGTCTTCACTGTGCTAAACTTGGATGTCCACAGAGCTTTGTTCCCTGGTAAATCCTTGGCTCCAGTAAGTCATTCATCCTTGATAGCCTTAGAGAAAAGACATTTTTCTTTTTTTTTTTTTTTTTTTTTTTTTTTTTTTTTTTTTTAGGGCATGGAGAACTGCTGACAGATTTCTAGTTTGCTCTTGTCATTCACAGTAAAAAAAAATAATAAAAAAAGACCAATTTATGCAAACATTTTGACTGATTTGAATTATATTCCTTATGTCAGTTTATGTCTCTATCACCCCAAAGGACCCCTGTGGAGTGTGCTGCTGCTGCTGCTTTCCGTCTCCTCTAATGTTTGACATGACTTTGGAAGGTTAGCAAGGAAACATAGGATCCCCTGCCTTCAATATACTGTATCCTATTCTCAGCTGAACAAACTGATGTAGTGGAATAAATGACCCAGTTAGTGCCAGCAATGAGGCTGATGCTTCAGCTGCACCATACTGTGACAGACAAGCTGAAAAACTTATGAAGGATGATGTTGAAGCTCCTGCAGCTGGCATTTGTGAGAGGTTTGCAGTTAAGGAGGTAGGCATAAAGGACTCTGGCATCTGGGTACAACAGCCTCTCAGTGGGAGCCTCACTATGGTAAAGCAAGTTAAATGCCACAAGTCTGCAGCTGTGAGCTTGTGAGCTTGTGCATTGCAAGCAGAGACCTGCCGTGCTTTCACACATACCTTATGGGGCCAGGAAGCTCAATAAATCATTTGTGACCTTCTCCTAGCACTCTGCTTTGGAAGTGAGATTAAAGACTGTAACTGTGAAGTAATGGGGCAGCCAAGACCCATCATTTGTAACTAGATGTTGATGGCCACCAGGGTGTGTGTACCAGGTGGACAGAAGGTAGGTTTTACTTTTTTGATGTTCTCAAAATCACTCAAGGAATTACCTTAGGATATGAATGACCTATAAGGGATTTTCAGCTGTTACCACAGACTGTTAGTCAGGCTGGAACTACAGCTCCAAGTGAATGGAGCACAGTTCAGAGTGAATCTGAACACCACAGAAATGACATCCGTCCCTCCAGCCCCCTACCTTCCATTACATCCTATGACATGAATTCACCCTTCTGTTTCCTGCTGGAGCTAGTGGTTTCACAACCACTGGGATGAAAGACAGGACAGGGGAAAAAACAGCTCCTTTTGTGTTAGCGGCTGCTGCCCATTTCCTTCAGTGGTTTTCAGATGTGTGCTGATTCGTGTTTGGCATGTGGGATGCTTTCCACTCCCTCGTATTGTTTAATTTGAGGGCTTAGCTTTAGCTTTGGAAATAACTTTTGAAATGTACTGATATGTTTTATGAAGCATATCAGTATTACACATCTAAAATATGCCTACAAGGGATCTTAGACTGCTTTCCTGTGACAGGGTGTTGAGACAGAGAACAGCCACAGACACTGCAGCACAGTCAGATATGCTGTTGGGAGGCAAGAGCAGGGCAGGATGCCTCTCCAAGTGGCAAAGAGAAACTTGCATACCTGCATTACTGAGGAATGATGCATCGCTGTGGTAGTCTGAATGAGTAATTGCAACTTTGACAGTGAAAAGCAAATAACCCCCCCCGAAGAAATATGCATGGTTTACAGGAACCATCACTTCCTCTTGAGTAAGATGTAGTCCCCACGTTCTGTTGTGGCATGTCAGGATTAAGTAAACCACATAGGTGGGCTTGGCACTTGTTTCATTTATTCATTCATTCTTTCCATGATATCTCTAAACAACAGTACTAAGGCCATGTAAGAAGACTGAAGGCTGTGGCCATCCCAACTGCAGGCAGAGAGGGGAGCAAAGGATGCAAAACCAAGTCCCCATGGTAGAAACAAAAACTTGAGGAGTAGCCATCTACTGGTGCCCTATTCCCATGGCTCTGTGTGGCCAGTGACACAGCGTTTCTTCTCATCTTGCTGCTGGTGGTGATGAGCATCAGTGAGATATTCCGGGAAGGAGCTGCTGGTTCTTTGCATCAGGTAGCAAGTTGCTGAATATTTTAAATTTTCAGGTGCTTTTCAAGTGTATATGTCTTTGGGCATGCTCAAAGCAGAAGTCTAAATTAGCTTTATCTGCTAAAACAGTGCCATCCACACTGACTGAGGCACAACTGTCTCTGAGTGGTTTTGGTGGCTTCAGCAGCAGTGGGGTTACAAGGGGAGAAGAGGGAAGTGAAGCCAAAAGAATTCAGGTGACCCTGTGTCTCCAGGCTGCCGTCAGATCATACCACTCCAAAAGTGCACAGGCTCTTATGTATCCCAAGCAGGTGTGATGCTGGTAGCTGATACCAAACATAGATTTACTAGACAAGGTGAGGAGATTGCACCCATCATTGCTGCTGCACAGAGTACATGCCCACTCCCTGCCACACACTAGTGACTGCACCTCCAGTTCCCCATCCCTTCCCATCCCATGCATGCTGCCTGTGTCTGGCCCTGAAGACGTGACAGCAAATGGAGGCTAGCCAGTATTCCTTTCTATGTTCAGTGTTCAGCATACAGCCCTAGGTTTTATTTCGCTGATGATTTCCAAACTTTGGTTTCAATATGTTGAAATTATCTCCCTTCTGTGCACTGCTGTTGCAAACTCTAGTGCCCATAGATACTGATGACCTTCTCTGCACAACAGCACAGCTGGGGAAATGAGGAGCACGAAAACCCAAGATGAACCTTTCTGAAATATCCAATGTCTTTGATGCCTGATTTAAGACAGCTAGGATTCAGCTGGCAAAATGTGCAGAGCTGTAATGTCTGCAACACAACCAGGCACCACCCTAGATACTGCAGGTGCTGCAGTGCAACTCACCTCCTCCTGGAGGAAGTGTCTAAAATATGTCAGATGAGTCACTCCTTAGAAATGCACGTTTCCCTCCTTTGACTGTAAAAGGAGTGACTACTTATGGAGGAAGGTGGGATGTCTGAAGTGAGGTGATGTGAGTCTTACTTGTGACAGCAGAGCACAGTGTGGTATTCTGAATGTGCAGGCTGCACCTCTCACCTAGCTGTGAGTTCCCTGAAGTCCTGCCTAGATGTTCAGGTTTTTGTGTCAGAGAACAAGAAGCAGTCAGTCGGTGACCCTGTGGATACTTGGGTGTCAAGGCTGTCAGCATGGCAGCAGTTTTCCTGATGTGATAGTTCTCTCTTTAACTAACTGCAGATCTCCCACCTTCATAACATAAGATGCTGTGAATGAGCCCTTCCTTTTTCCCTTTGCCTTGTGGGCTAGGAAAAGGCCACGCGGGCTGGGACAAGGCCACGCGGGCTGCTGGCTTATGGTAGAGGAAGTCCAGACTGATCCTTTTTGCAGGGGCATGCCATGTATGTGCAGTACTACAGCTAGAGTGGATGTACCTACATGTTATCTGAGTGCACCTGTTTCCTTGTCATCCATGCTCCTGCACAAGCCTCTCAGAAGAGCATGTGGAGTTTACTTTTTTTTGTGCCCCCCGCACACCCCACCGACGGGCTTTGGAGAAGGCCTGTCTCTGGTGATGGCCTCAGGGACCATTGCTGCTTGCAGCAGTGAGAGGGAGTGGGAAGGAACTGCCATCTGCTAACACTCTGAGGATAAACAGACTGTTTTTCCATTACCGCACTGTTTGTGTTGCGGAAGTACCAGAAGACACATTTCCAGTCTACGGCCCTGTATGTTTACTCACTGTGAAGGGGCTTGAATGGGGAGCAAAGGCAGCGTGACCTGGTGATCTGAAGTGTTAACTGCTGCCATTAATGTCCACCTTCTCAGCTGGCAGCGGGAGGTGTGAATCCCGGGGGACCCTGGAAGGGCCCCAGGGTTACCAGAGGAACTCTCCGGCTCCTGCAGCATTTCTCGACAGGCGGGATTCTCTGGTAGACCCTTTGTTTATCACTTAACTCCCAGATGAATGCAAATGCCGACGTTTATGGCCTGTCTTGTTGCAGGACAGTTTTCCTCATAAACAGCCTCCACAGCCTCTTTGCCTTGGTATTCTCCTCCTGTTCTTTTTTCCGCCTCCTGATACCATTGCCTCCTGTTTAGTCCTTCACTTGCCTCTTACCCGTTAAAAGCAGGAGAGACCCTTGCCAACAAGCCTGCAGCCCCCCCCTGCACCCCCTCCCCGGCCTGCGCGCTGAGCGCTGCTGGCTCCACGGGCTTCATTGTGAGGCACAGCCCGGGACCACACACACGCCAAGCAAGGCCTGTGGCCCCTCTCCTCCTTCTGCCTCCCTGCAAGTGGCCTTGGAGACCGAGGGAGAGGCTGGGATGGCACCAGGCAGGACCCACGCTTTATAGAGCTCCGGCTTTTCGTGGGTGACAGCTGACTGCAGAAAAAGAAAATAATAAAAAATTATGCTCCTTAAGCTAAATACCGAATCCTGGAGGATAATATAGCTTCCCAAGCCGGTAAATAAGCCTTTATTATTGTTATTCAGTTTGCTGTATTAAATTGTTGCTTTTAGTACATACCTTTGAAGTAGGATGGAGAGAGAAAGTGTTTACAATGTAAGTAACTACTGGGAATGGCAAAATAAATGTCACAAAAGGCCCAGTAACAAGCAGTTTCTCCCAAAATACAACCTTCTTTTTCAGCACGGAGGCTTATAAATCAAGGCAGGAATTTTTTAGCTTTTACTTATTGTTGAGTTGGTATCCCTTAGGTGGCTGAGACAGCTCTGAGGAATTTAAAGGAAATCAGAGAATAGAAATGTGTAGTGATAAATGATCTTTGTTTTCCTAACATGGAAAATCAAACATCAAAGTGTGCATTAATATCATTTTCCAATTGTTAAATTGCTAAAGGTTTGAGGTCAATTTGCTTTGGTTTCTTTGGTCTTTAAATGAGGCATTGTTTTGACTTTGAGCTCCTTGATCTTCAAAAAAAACCCACCCCAAGCTGGAAGTCCTGAAGGAGGGAGAGTCTCTGGAAACACTCTTTGTGGTGCTTCCTTCTAGTTTGGAGGAAATGGCATAAGGACAACCTTTCCCTCCATGTCCTTGGGCAGTTCTTTGCACTGGAAAGGAGTACAGTGGCAAGGGAGTGTAAGGTGGAAGACACAGGTTGCCAGAGAACAAAACAAACAAACAAAGAAAAAAACAACCCCAAACCTCCTGGTTGTTGACAGGAGCAGTTCATATAGTTGATTGTTCTCCAAACTTCCCCCAAATCCTGAAGTCTGGAAAAAGAAACTGCCACTAATTATTCTGACCAAAAGTGTTTCCACTGAAGACAAGCTCTGGCACAACTGGAGGTACAGATACAGCTGCTCTTTGTCTGACCCCAACCAGAGATGTTTCATAGGACTTTTAAAGATCATATTCTGCCACAACTATTCTTCTGCTTTTGGGGTCACCAGGCCTTGTCTTATGACCATGAAAGGTGGCTGCATCTTGCACACAACTGAGTTCACAGGGGAGGGAATGACATCCCCTTTTGCACCATTTACTGTTCACAACCACCTCAGATACTGTACAAACCTTCATTGCTGCCAGCATGTGCTATGGGTGAGTTCAGACTCTTAGGCTTGCCTACAACGTAAGAGTGTTGCAGCAGAGCAGAAGGAGATCCCTGACCAAGCATGGTGGGAGCTGATATTTTTACATGGCCGTGAATTTAGATAACATTGCAGTAGCACATAGTATGAGCATCTTGGCTTGCAACAGCAGGATGGGCTGGCTTGTTGCTTTTCTGGCTAAGCATCCCTCCCTCTCACCCAGGCAGCTTTCCTGCTTTTGGTTCTGGAGCAAACTCACTCAGAACTAACTTGGGGATTGTGGTACAGTTCAGTGGTGAAGATATACCAGCTTTCCATTCAGATGTCAGAGAAAATGTATGTATTGTTAAAGAAACTAATGAAACCTCTCACTTGCTTTTTGTCTATGTCAGAATTCTGCTTTTAATTGGTAATTCTTGGTTTTCTGTCACTTGATTACTAATAGTGAACTGCATGTATTTACTTGGCAGGCTCAATTAATCTTATTAAAACAAGGTTTGGATATGAACAATCATTATAGTCCAGCTAAATACCAATTTACCATTAAAAACATATTCATTTTAGATTAACACTAAGTTGATGGGACCAAACCGTGCAAGTCCTCAGTTACTCAGATAAATGAACTCATACGTGTAGTCTCAATTAATTCAGTGGGACTACTCATTTGAGTAAAGATTGATCAAATGAGTAAGAGCTGAAGGATCTGGCCCTTAGGGAAATACATTTATGAGTTTGTTGTTAATTCTCGTGACTTATGTTTTCAATAAACAAATGGTATTAATTCAGCTCACAATAGCTTCTTAATTAACCTCCGTACATCAGAGGCATATTCAGGAATCTTAATTTAAAGCATTACTATCTAAGCATGTCATCATCCGTCCCATTCCTCAGGGTAACAATTGACTTTGTACACATGGCAAATGCTAATGGTGGGTTGACACAGTTCAAAGAAGAACTTCACATAATGAGAGTGGGAAAGACTTGAGGATGGTCTACATGGAGATATTGTATCAAACTAGTTAATTTTCTTTAAAATATTTTGTTTCCACACAGAAAAATTATTAAAGCAAGCGATTTGGCACCACAAACAGCAATAAGTAATTCTCCCTATGACAGCAATATCTCTGGTTTTAGAGAGTTTGTCAGCTTCAAGATTTGGTTAGCCCATTTCTGCTACTCTGCCATCAGCCCAGACAGCCTTGCCATCTGTTGTCTTTGCTGTATGCCATCCCACCTTTTAGACTCAGGGAGGGTGTCCTGAGGCTACCCCCAGATCACAACTGCCCTGAGCACTGGCAGCCCCAGCCCTTCACCCTCCCTGACAGAGCCCTGAGCAAAGGTGGTCTCAGGGGGCCCAACTGCCACCAAATGCAAAAACACACAAAGAGAGGGCAGCCTTGGAGCAGCTAAATCAAAGAAAGAGTAGGACTTCAATAGCTCCGCTGCTCTCTGCTTGCAGTACAACGAGCTAGGACATATTTCTGTTCTCTAGCGCTGTCTGGGTTATAAGAGATTTTCACAATGCTTCACCGACTAGCTGGTAAATACCCATCAGTATATCTTACCTGTTTGATGTCCAAGACCATGTATAGGCCAGGGAGCCCAACCAGGGGTGATTAATGACAGCAACAAAAATATTCTTATGATTCACACAGTTGCTAGAAAAAGAAGTTGCTAGAAAAGCAATTGATCAGTATCCTCTGTTAGTTCTTCCTAAAACTGACCCTACGTAATTGGCAAAATAATCTGGAAAAAAAAATAGATGCAGCTCAGTAAACACAAAGAGAATTGTTATTTGAAAAAACTCATCTGCAAAAATATGAGCTCAGAGAAAATTCATTAGACAACAACTGTATAGCAAAAGACGGTGTACTACATACAGAATACCGCAAGCAAAAATGATTCTGTTATATCACACTTGTGTAACAAAAAAAATATCTTACAGGGAATAGATAAAGATGAGTATCACATATGAGACACACTTCCTATCTATCCACTATCTATCTAGGTCCTGACTGGTACAGAGCCAAGTTTTGTGGACTGGACTTCAAGAAAGATGTGAACCCTCTAAAGATAGTTTAGAAAAAGGCAGGGAGAATCATCACAGGTTTTGAAAAATGCCATCTAGCAGGAGAGGTCAGGCAAAATGAGGGGACAATCAGTTAAACTCGAGAAGTTGCAGATATAAATGAGGCTGCCATAGATGGAATATATAGGTTTTTTTTTTTGTTTTTGTTTGTTTGTTTTTTTTATAGTGCAAAGGACAAGAAAGGATAAGGATGAAATACAGGAAAGAGACTGGGATTCAAAATTAGGAAAAAAAATCTAACTGTAAGGACAGAGAATCTCTTCGAGCTATTATAAAGGTGGAGAAAAATGTCAATTTGAAAATATTGATTCATGACACTTCGAGTGGCTGCACCTATTCATGCACACAGGCAATGCAATGTAATATCCATGGTTTTAGGAGAAGAACAAGAAACAGGATTTTGTTTCCACCAGGAGATGAAATGAAAGGACATAGTGTAGATGCTTGTCAATATTGGGTTCAATTTCATCAAGCAAATTTGGCACAAATGAGAAGCAAAATGAAAAGTAACTATATAGTTTGAAATAATAACCTCAACACCTAGGCAATATTCAAAGGTTCTCTCTTTCTTTATGAAAGTACATACAAAAGTTCATTTTAAATATGAAGGAAAAAAAAAACCAACAACAAACAGGAGCCAGAAATAAATGCTGAATTTGGCATTTTTATTGTAAAATGCAATTTGCAAATTGCCTTGTGTTGATAACTGCATAAATCATCCCTTCAAAGAACAGAATCACCCTCATGTGTCTGGGATACAAACCAACCCCTTCCTCCCCCCCACCCCCCACCCCCCACCCCGGGCCAGACCCAACTTCCCAGCCGTCCGCTCCTGTGTTAAATTTGAAGCTGCTGTGGAATAAGTTTCCTCTTGTTCCTTTCTGGCTGGCTGTCCCACGTTGCGCTAGGTGCCATATAGAGAAGACATCCAGAATACTTGTCCTGTTCATGTGTGAGTTGAAACTGAGACAGGACTCAGCGAAAGGTGGCTACACACACACATTGAGATCAGAGCTTTCCAGGGAGTCAGGCAGGGCAGAATACTGTTATGAGATCCCAGAGGTACTCTTGGGCATTATGTTTGCTTGCTCCATTAAATGTGTGATTTGAGAGGCAGATGGAGAGACAAATGCTTGCCTACCTTGGTGTTAGTTATACAGGGATGTACTACAGCTCAGGAGCAGAAAATATGCCACGTGATTTATGTTATTTATCAAACTTATGAATTGCAAATATATTCAAATTGCAATTGACAGCTTGTAAACAATCTGCAAACCAAGAATTAGCCTCTCCAGGGCATCACGTCTCTTTCTGAGTAACATATAAATATGAATATTTTTCAAGCTGGGTGAAACAACTCATGAGCAGTCGAAACAGTAACATGCATGAAAACCATCAAATAATACTATATTTATTTATGCTAATTATATGTTTGTCTTTCTTACCAAACACTTTTTCCTGTCTTTTCTGGTTGTCTTCTCTGAGAAGAAAAAGGAAAAAAAAAATAAAAAACAGTTGGCCTTAAATGCCTCTTCAGGCCAGAGAAGAGAGCTCTGCCTACATGCAAATGACAATGTCAAAAAAGACAAACCTCCAACAAAGACAGATTAGAAAGTGAGCTGTAATGACAAATAGAAACAATGCTTGGGAAAAAAAAAAAAAAAAGAATCCCAAGCTCCCATCATACCAAACAATTACAGAACATTATTGTATTTATTTGCATACAAGCTGTGCCCACTGAGCTAATAGAAATGTTCAGAAAATGCCAGTAGAATCTGGTAGGGGGCAGACCCAGGGCCTTGAGAGTGTCCTCACTCCCATCACCACCTAATTAACCGATCCCCTCCTCGAACAAACATGCACACACGCACACGCTCAGCAGCCTTGTGTGCAAATGAGAGGAGCAGAAGGAGATTTAGACAGCTCTTTCTCTCTTAGCTATATTTACTCAAGGAAGAGGAGGGCTGGAGCTGCTGGCCAGCCTGCTCAGGCTCACGGTGCCCAAGTGAGAATATTCCTGGATTAAAGGGAGGCTGTGTTAGACTTTCTGGGAACACACATTTCTGACCGCATAAGGCTGCAGCATAAAGAACATGCTGGAAGATAGACCTTCAAAGGAGGTGGTTAATGGAAGAGATACTTTTCAGGCACTACAAATGAAACTCCATGAAGCAGAGTAATTACATCAGTTTCTGATATGTAGTTCTGGTGTGTCCTCATCTGCCACTCCCATCAAAGGGCCGTGAGGACACCCTGGTAACCTGTGCGTGCTGGAGAGGTCCATGTTCAGCTTTGGACATTTGGATGGAGAATATGCCAGAGAGAAATAACTCTCTGCAGTGCTCCATGGTGGTAACACAAGCCATCTGGCAACAGCTGCTTCTGATAAGCATCCTGAGTCACAACACAAAGCAAACATGGCATGTGGATGCACCACACATTTTACGATACCTCTTAGGTCAGACCTGGGTGCAGGCTCAGAGCAGCCCCTAGTGCTGGGCTGAACCTGGTGCTCTTGAGGCAGAGGAGAGCTCAGCTGAGTATTCTGTAAAGCACTGGCTCTGCATGGAGATAGAAATTCCCACAGCAGGTTTTTAACCAGTACAGTTACTCAATCTTGGTATCCCCACAGAGAAAAATATCCCTGTTCCCCCAAGCTTTTTGTCAGATAGAGGTTACTGAGGATTTGTTGGCCTGGAAGACACTGCATGTGCTACATCTGTAAGGACCTTGCAACAAGAAAAGGTGCCACTTCATGACAGAAAACCTGTATACATCTGGTATAAAATTGTCCTTTTTTACCTTCACACTGGTCATCTGTCTCTGGAGAACAGGCCAGTATTTAATAGGATTTCCCATCAGATGCAACCCATCTTCACCCTAGCAAAGACATGAAGAGCAATAGCTGTATGTGACCTGGCCCACCGAGATGAATGTTCTCCAGCCATCCCTTTACTAATTATACGGGGTGACTGCAGCCACAGACCTGCACACAATTTCCTGAAGGGAAACTGTGGGGAGCTGGAGGTCGGCCTCTTCTCACAGATAACTGGTGATAGGACTAGAGGGAATGGCCTTAGGTTGTGCCATGGGAGGTTTAGGTTGGAGATTAGGAGACATTTCTTCTCAGAAAGAGCAGTCAGGCACTGGAACGGGTTGCCCAGGGAGGTGGTGGAGTCACCGTCCCTGGATGTGTTCAAGGAAAGATTGGACCTGGCGCTTAGGGACATGGTTTAGTGGGCGACATTGGTGGTAGGGTGATGGTTAGACCAGGTGATCTTGGAAGTCTTTTCCAACCCTAATGATTCTGTGATTCTGTGATTCTATGGTGCTGCTTTTTGCTGTCCTGGGAAACTTGACAGCGCCTTTCACTCAAAACCAGTTCCCAACAACACAGGTACAGTGCTGTGCTGCAGCCAGTGTCCGTGTCGTTGGGGGTCAGGGAGAGGCTGGCTTTCCCTTCACGTGTCTGATGAGCACATGGAGTTTGGCAGCAGTGACCATGGGTGTGGGAGCTTAGGAAAGGCGAGGCACGGTGTGCCCGACGTCCTTGCTGCTGGGCACTGCACCTGGAAATGGAGATCAAGTCCCTCGCAGGAAGTCTTTCCCCTGTCTTTTCACATTGCTCAGCAACATGTGAAGGACGCTGCTTGCCACAGCAAGAGCTGTTGGTGGGGTGGGGAATTTGCAGGTCAGGCAAAGGAAGGGAGTTGATTGTTATCTGACCTGATTCCAATCTGGAAATAGTCTCTTAATTTATTCCTCTTCACTATCTGCTTGACCAGGATTGCCTAATTCTAACCACTTATGGAGTGTTGTGTGTCTTCCTTAATTTCAGACGTTTAATGAGAAAATGAGCTAAACTATCAAAAATGCAATATCTTCAGGTATGTACCTAGACTGATATAGATAAATTAGTGATCTGTATCACACACTGTGGTGCCATATGGCAGAAAACTGCTGGCAGCTGTTCCCTGTCTTCCTGCAGACTTGGACCTGGATTCAAGCTACCATTTAGTTCAGTGCCATAATTTTGCTCTGCCATGAAAATGCTGCAGACCAGATTTTTGGGGCAAAGTCCTTACATGAAGAGTTGTATGACACTGTGGATATCCCCATGGGTTTTGGACCGTACAGATGGGATGAAGCATGGGCTTCATGCATGGAAGGATGTCATGGGCTTCATTAGGGCTATGGAGCTGCAAGGTGTTACTCTAAACAGGGCTTGGGACTTCAAGGTTGCAGCTCTGCTACTACCGCATGAGAGTACCTTAGATAGGTTGTTCCTTGCTCAGTCCCATAGGATTTCTTTTCTCCCATTGTGTGTTTTAAGCATTTTGATTGCAAACTAGAAGCACTGGCATGATGTGTGTTATCCTAACAGCCACAGCTCCCATGTGCTACTGCACAAGAAATAACAATGTCAGTAGGATGCTCTACAACCCTTATGCAGCAACTGTACAAGGAGAAAAGGGCTGCTGTGGCTCTGCTCTGTCTTTCCCCTCAGCTGCAGAGCACCCTAAAGTTGCAGTTCATGTGCTCCCCTGACCATAGGTGCTGTGACAACCCACAAGGCAACTGCAAGGGGTAGAGGGAGAGGGGAGTCAGTGGCAAGAGCAGACTTATTGGGGGATGTCTGTACTGCCTGTCCTCTTTCTCCATCTGAACTAACGTTCTTTGAGTGGATGAGACAGAAGCTAATCCTTTCTCCTTTTAGATGAGGGTTGCATCAACCCTGAAACTGCAAAATGTAATTTCTGCAGAAGGAAATTGAATTCAGGGATCTGAATCTCAGTCCATTAGGGTAACAGGCGCAAGCTGGAAGAGTCTGGATACTTTTTATTTCTTTGTACGATTCAAGCACATTCTTTTTGGAAGGCTGGGAACCCAAACCCCAGCCCTTAGAGAGGCTCAGACATGAAGACCCGGCTCCAGGAGTGTCTCCTCTGCCCCAGCCCGAGAGCAGGCACCACCAGACATAACAACTCCCGTCCCTGCCGCTCGCCCCGCGGCGCCTTTCACTGGGGAGAGCACTTATTCACAAAGCTTATTCTTACATGTTGGGGTTTGGACTTGTTAATAGGCAGCCTGTGCATGCATTTATTATGTTTTCTTATTTATTTTCCGAGATGGGTGTGTTGAACTCAGACCAATGCTAAAGGTCCGGGCTGACCTCTCCCCCCGATCAGGGTCTGTCTTCTTGTGCGATCCCTGCCTGCCAAGGCACAAGGCAGGGCTCCTCACCAGCTGAGAGGCAGCTCTGCGGGCCCATTGTTAGATGTGAGGACCCCTCTGTGGAATTGGGGATGGCATTCACAGCAAAGGAGTATACGAGGCAATAAATTTTTTGTGTGGAAGATGCCAAATTAAAGCTGAGGCATTTAGAAAACCACAAGAATACTCCAAGGCCATGAACATTATTCCTCCTATACAACAAGAAAAACAGAAGATTCAACAGACCATAAAATGAAGGGGAAAATCATGTTTTTCTTGCCTCAGGAGGGTTTGAAAATTCAGTGCTGCTGCTGCTGCTACCAACACCATTAAGGATTTTTCATTGATGTCAGTTTGGGGGCAAAGCTTAGGTGAATGATGGCTCAAGGGCATTTAACCCTCCAAGTGCTTCACAAACATTAATTAATAGAGCTGGACAAATAATTTGCAGCAGATTATCCAATGAATTCAGTGCCTGTCTCTGCTTGCAGAGAGCTAGTTTGTGCCCTGGTTTTGCTCTGCTGAGCAGAAAAATAAAAGTCTCCTTCCTCATCAGTGCTCAACCTACATGGTACCTGGGGTTTGGGGAGGAAGGCAGACCCCTCTGTCCACGTATTTTTCCTGTGCAAGTGAACAAGGTGAGGGCAAATGCTTTGCTCTGCTACTCTTTCTCCTGAGGTCAAGATGGGAAGTGCAGTAAAATATTGACCTTTCATGGACACGTGAAAGTCACATTACTGCTATGTATGGAAAGACTAGCATGGTCCCCTGGGCGACAGCAATGCCAGTCCCATTAGTTGCACCTTCTGCTGATGGACTCAAACCATCTCTGTGCTGCCACGAGGGAAAAGAGCTCACTTGGTGAAAGCACTGTGCAGCTGCAGGTGGGTCTGTTGAAATTTCATGGCAGCATTGCTCTGTCTGCTGGGGAACACCCTGTCTCCAAGTCAAAACTGATGATACATGCTAAGCAAATATAATGAACACAAGCAACTAATAAATAAGCACGAGTGGTTAAAAAATGCAAAATGTTGTTAGTCATTCCTGATCTGAAATCCTGTGGAAACAACAAAAATTGCAATTGTTTCCTGCAGATATATCTATACATACATGCATCTGTAAATGTGTTTGTGTGTGTGTACAGATATGTGTGTGCCCCCTGGTAACTTGGGCACAAGTTACTGCTGCTCTACTGGAACAAAATTTAGTGGAGAGATGAAGATAACAAAGATGACTGTGACAGTAAAACTCATCAATGTTTCAGAACACAGTACAGCCCAGGGGGACATCCAATATGTGACTCCTTTAAGTGATTTGACGGAGAGAAAAGCTGCAGCATGAGCTCAGCAGTCAGCAGACTTCAGAGAAGCCATGAGGGTGAGCGGGAGTGGGAGAAAAGCCTTAACCTGGCCTTGAGCACCGGAGAAGTTGGTTTGCAGCTGATATCTTCCTAGTCATCAGTTTTAAACAACCATGAGAAACAGATCTGTAGGAAAACAGTTTTCATGAAGGGAGTGTTACTGGTTGTGAACACAACTGTAAGCTTGAATTAGTGAAGAAACAGATCAGATAATACATTGGTAAATTAAGATTTTTAAATTGTTTGGTGCTGCTGCACTTTATCTTACAGTCTTTAAAGTATTGTCTGAAGCAAACTCAGGGCCATTTTTAGTTGTCTGTGAGCACCTGAATTGGACAGGTATGAAATTGGTATGAATCAGGTATGAAATAGGTATGAATCAGATAGGTATATTGAAAAACTGATTTTAAAAAGAGAGGGAAAAAAAGAAGATTTGGGAATTAGACACCAGTCATCTTACACTTCTGAAAAGGTGCAGGAATAATTAATTAAATAAAAATGTAAAAACATAGGAGATCTTTTGAATTTCTCGGTCTGCTGTGCAATGTGCTTTCCTTTGGCTTGAACATACAGAATACATGATCTCACATTCTAGATGGCACTAAAAGAAGTGGACAAGATATATTTTCTGACTGAGAAACTCAAAAGATACTTGTAGTCTTTTTCATGAGAATAACAATAATGAGAAACCATCTGCAAACCAAAAAAAGACTTTGTTCTCTGGGTCAGTTAGCATCTTCCATTTCCACTGAGCTCAATCAATGATAGGATGCATATGCTAAGAAAATGAAAAACTAGCTGTGGAAGATCAGACCCTTGAAAAGAACATCTGAGTTGAACAGTATGTGGATTTAATCATCAGAAGTAAAAACATTATTTGTCATCCTTACCATGCAAAACAGCCTTCACACTGAAAAATCAATATCAGTCTGGATTAACTAGAGGGGCATTATAGCTTGAAATAATAGCCTGATGGGATTTACAGAAGACCACAGTGATGTTTGTAGCTAGTAGCTAGCATCTACCTTGGTTAAAAGAAGAAAAAAATCCACAAAAAATGATGCTGGCTTGTAATTTTCCAATATAATGTGCAAAGACCTCTAGGGAATTGAGTGTGGCTGCCAAAGGGCCAGAGAAAATTGTAATGCAGAACTGAGAAAGAACAATAAACCTGGCCTTATTACAGATGATGAGACAAAGCCTCTGTCCTCAAGGACTGTAAATAAGCTGGAGGTAAGCAGGCCTGGGTGGCATGGGGCAGGGGGCATGGGGCAGGCCTCTCTCCATGGTGACCGACTGGACCCACAGCCCAAGATGGGCACTTCCATCCACTGCCTCATGGCCCTAATGGTCTCCCTTCTTCCCTGGCCTTCAGACCAAAAGCTAGTACGGTCAGAAAGGCAGGTGAACAGGACAGTGCTCCAATCCCGCTAGGACTGGAAAGCTCACCACGTACTTTCACTAGGCAGGTTTGTTTGTATTGCAATTTTGAGTTCAGGCCTCACATCTGGCAGTGGGTAGGTGAAATTTCTGTCAGCAGAGCCAGGGAATGGCATCCCACATTCTGCCCGGATGTAGGGGCACCTCTGTGCCCAGACGTGGGGGACAGATGGCAGAGAGCCCACACAACCATGCCAGTGATCAGGGAAACAGCGGTGCTCCTGCATCCTCTCCCCAGCAATTGCCTGCAGAGCCTGTTAACCCAGAAAGACCATCTGACTACATCCAGGCTTGGGTTAAATCAATAGTTCTTGAGTAGAGACTTCCGTGCTTGATTTCATAAACATGCCTGTTCATATTCCTGTACTGTACTTGGGAGTGAGATATTTAATGCACTTCCAGAACAACGTCCTCTTTCTTATCTTGTTGCTGATTGCAAGCTGACGATTTTCGTTTTCATTTCCCTTTGCCTAAGCAAATAAAGTTGCTTTTTACTTCACCATCAGTATTGAGCTTCATGTGCTTCTCCTAAGAACAGCAGAACTCTGACGCCACGTGAAAGGTCTTTGCTTTCATTGGTGGCACAGAACCAATTGCTCCCACTCAGGATCCAGTCCCAGAAGACTCTAGATCTGGTGGTGCTTTGGGGATATTTTTACATAGTAGTAGCTGAAAGTGAGTCAGCTTCTGTGAGCATCTCTCACAGAATAGTAAGCATGATTTGGAACTGGCTTTCTTCTAACACAGAACAAGGGGATCTACAAAAATAGAATAAACATTAAACTTTTTATTTTTTAAAACTGTTTTATTGCTGAATTCTTTCGTAGGACTTCCCTAAGATCTCCTTGCATACCTCCATGCTATTACTCTGGGAAAAAAAAAAAAAGAAAAAAAAAAAGGCAGATGAAAATATTGACAGGAGTGGAAATAAAATTGAACAGGGGAAAACTTAGGTACAAATCCAGAAAGCACAATCATCCTGTTGCTACTTTATCAGGCCGTCTTCCCAAGTGATGTCCCTGCTAACTTGTTAGGTGGTTAGACCTAGACTGGTCTTGGATATACAACTGTACATCAGTCAAAGGAACAGACAGAATGATCAGCTCTTATTTTGCTAACATCTGTGATATTAGGATGGTGGCAAGAAATCTTCTAAAATCTTAGCTGTGGAATTGCAGTTTGGGCTTCACATAGAACCAGAAGGATCTGGGAATGTAGTTTACAGGGATTTATATACCCAAGGAATTTGAAAAAAGAAAGATCAAAGGGGAGAAAATAAACTTTTGTGGGGGACTGCTGCAGGGTCAGCTTGAGTCTCGATGAGGGCAGACTGACTGCCTCATTCTTTAGCAGGGCAGAAACAGACAGGAACATCTCACTGCAGCAGTTACCAATAATGTTGCGCGAGGCTGGGCAGGACTTTCTCTTTTTGCTGCCTTCAGGAACTAGTGAGGACACTTGTGTACGTAGAGCCAGGCGCATGGATTTCCTTACTGATAACAGGGGCATCCTGCTGCGTAAGCGCTGCCGGATCAGGGCTCTGGGCGGCTCCTCCCGTGGGCGACTCCCATGATTAATGAGTTATTTTCAGCGAGCAATCTACTGTGAGCAGTTCATGCTGATTAAAATAACAATAATATTAAATAACAGAGTTATAAGCTTATCCTGCCACTTCTGTCTGAAGCTGGTGATGCAGGCTCTGCAGCAGAGCTGTCATGAGTGCAGGAGGGCAGCTGTCGGCAGAGTGAACGGTGGTGCAGCCCACAGCCGTCCTGTTTCAGATGCACGGAGGGGCTGAGGACATTGTGCTGCTGCAGGGAGGGAGGAAAAGCATTGCTGAGGCAGCTTGCCGAGCTGGACATGTAAGCAGGTCACTTCCTTTCTGGCACTTTATAAAAGTGCTGCAGGAAGCCTGCAGTGTCTGTGGGTGTGAGGTGGAGGGAGAAGCAGGGGTGGGAGAGGACAGCTGAAAAACGCATGCATGAAAAAGAAGAAGGAAGAACCATAATAATCGTGTAAAATCTCTGTGGGTTAAAAAATGATGAAATCGTCTCAAATTGAGGCCAGAAAGCAAGCACCTGTCAGCTGTGCTGAACTGTATGTTATCTTCTTCAGCTTTGAAGCCTCGTGCCCGACTTTGCATCCTAAAGCCTCTGAATACTGAGGGTCAACTCACGGGAGGTGACAGCAACAAATTCACACAGAGGCCTGCAGGAAGCAGGCCAGGGAAGAAATTATCCAAAGATTGGACATCTTGGGCGCTGGGGAATCTGAATGCTGTTGGTAAAGCATGGCATGTGTGTGCACGTGGAAAGGGCAAGCCCGGCCAGAGGTCACAGCAGGCTGCATCTGCTGTTTTAGCTCTGCGGAGGGCGTGTGGCTGGCTGCATGGCCATGTCCACCTCGGCCAGCATCCTGCCGCAGAGCGGAGGTGATGCCTGATGCCGGATGCTGCAGAGGAAGGGGACGCCCTCCCCTCTCACCTTGGGTGGTGGATGTGGATGATTGCACAATCCTCTGCCGGCTCTCAGGGAGGCCGGGCAGTGACTTCAGCCTGCGATGAGCTTATGGAGAGATGCGGTGGCTGGGCTGTGAGCGGGGCACTTGTGCTGGCTGGCTCCAGCTGCCAGCAGCTCCAGGCTCTGTGCCCAGGTTTGTAACGCCTTGCACTGGGAGCTGAGGGGCAAGCAGGGGGGAGGAAGAGGAGGAGAAATATTGGTGTGATTGGAAGAATGAGAGGCAGTCCCTTATGAGCTCTGTCCTACAGTGGCAGGTCATTTTCTCCTGCTTCTGCTTTGTCATTTCTTGCTGTTGTCTTAGAAGTATAGAAAATACTGAACTGGGCAACGTGTTTTCCAGTGTAATCTTCATCTTATTTTCTCTTTCTGAGTAAGGAATCAATCAATATGAAGCATCTTTTCCACTTACCTGTGACAGTTATTTGATTTTGCCCTGAACAGCAACAACGTGAAACATGAGCTAAGTACTTGGCAACCAGGGCTGCACCCAGAGCAGTTTATCATTTACTCACAGCAGGTTACACATTGTAAAAGGATGGAACTGAGCCCCGGGTTAACGTTTAACCAGATGTTAACTCCACCCTGGCAGCACGTGGATACCACCCCTTGAACAGATCGGCAGGTGCACTGCATTTCTGAACAGCTCTGGCATTTCCAGCAGAGTATGAATATCCAGGAGGGCAGGGGGAATACGTTCTCCTGTGCAATGTGTAGGGAATTACACCACTCCCAAAGAGCAGTTCAACACTAAACGTTAATGCTAGGAGTACACCTGACAGAAATAATCTTGCTCATTCTTAAAGAAGTTTTGTATTACCACAGTATGTAATAGAAACTTCTGTTTCAGAAATACTACCCTGTTCAACAGCATCAAGCCAGCTGACCAGCACCAACCCAACCTGACAAGGACTTTAACTTTGGTCTGGTTTACTTTTTATAAAGTGGCTTCTCCCCTCTGGGGTTACGGCCAGAAGTGGAAAACAAAAATTTTGTATGAGAGGTTGTTCTCCAGGTATTTTTTAAGTCCCGAGCAGAAACAAGATGCACCGATGATTCTGTAAGACAGCTTGGGCTCACGTGATTTCTCGTACAAACTCACATATTTAAGAGGTGTTTGAATAATTCAATAAAGTCCTGTTAGACAGATCACACCTGGGTGCTTATCCTCTGAGAACATGAGCCTCTCTTTATTCACCCAGTGGTCGCTACACTGACACACTTTCTCTCAGCAAGTCCATCGCAGCAAGGGCTGTTCCCACTATGAAAACTCTGGTCTTTCCCGGGCAACATTCCAGACTGGATCCCACCCTGGGGCATTCAATAAATGAGTGTGCATTCATTCGTCGGGTCAGATCCCTATTCCCTTTTACTTGGTGTGCTGGAAAAATATTCTTTAGCCTTGTTGCTTCCCTTTCTCTGTCTATTTTGGTGTTTATATGATTTTGCTAACCCTGACTAGTCTCTGTTGGTAAGCAGAATAGTAGATTGAGCTGCGCCTCTGTTCTTTATTTCCGGTATCAGGAGGATATCAGAAGTGAGAGTGGGTTTTAGCTAAAATTAATTTGCTTTTAATCTGAGGAGAAACGGAGGCTGGGAAAGTTAATACAGTAACTACAGCACTGGATCAAGGCTGTTTTGGAACAGCTGGCATCCCATTTTCCATTTGTAAAATGCATGTAATATTCTCCTGCTGCTTCTCAGGAACTTAGCAGTGGAGAAAAAGATTTATTAAGAATTAGCGTGCACAAAGGTGAAAGAAGATATTTTTTCTTCTCAGGCTACAATAGCACAGAAGGTCACAAGGTCTAAATTAGGGGTAGAGAAGAAAATCCACTACAATGTCATATTGAAAGCTTTGCCTTAGTCTGAACTGAAGTGTGGAAGTCCTCAGTTCATTCTGGATTTGAAGGAAAAGCCCACAGAGCTTTGCCTTGGCTAAACCATGAACAGAAAGCTATGCTGAAGATCGGGATGTCCTTAGGACAATGTGAAGATGCTCCGAACAGCCATGCAGATGAAGCAGAATTAGTTTGCTTTGTGAACAGCATAGGGTGCGGAGCGAAGCCCTGGCAGGGAGCGGTGGCTGTGGGGACCAGCGTGGCAGGGTGGACACCTTGGCCTTCCCTTTCCTCGGGCTTTCCGAGGTGTGGAAGCTGCTGGGCACAGAAAGCACAAGTGTTAAATTGTCACAGCAGGATGGGTGAGGGGAGGAGCAGCAACTTTCCCACTTCCATGAGACTGCAGGATGTGTGTTTGGTTATCTCCTACATGAGGGCTGCCTGGTGGTAGTGGCTCATATAATGATGGGGAAGGGCTGGTGCCGAGGGGAGTGAGGAGGAGGAAGAGGACAGCCACGGGCCAGGCGTGTGGCAGGGGATTCAGCAGTGGCAGCGGATGGTGGGGCTGGCTGGGGCAGATTTTAACAGGTGCTCTGGGAACCAGTTGAGTTTTTCACAGCTGGCCCAACCGGCTGTGCCAAATGCCTCTAGCACAGCCCTGAAACCAGCCAACTTTTATTACAGAGGCATGTGAAAAGCTCTGCAGCTCCGGCTCAATGGGACGCGGTGAGCAGGTTTAGGCATCGTACATCTGGGAGGTAGAGGCTCTGCGAAGATGCTGATCTCCTCCCTCATCCTGTGCAGGGTGCTGGGGCAGGCCCTATGCAGCAGAGCCACAGCTCTCCCCCCTGGTGTGGTGCCTCTTTATTGGTGCCAGCTGAGCCCTGAAATCTCTGCTTGGGAGAGATGAAACACGCACTTGTATATTGAGACCGGATGGCTCTAGGGCACAGCCGCACTTGGCTCTGTTTATTTCATTATATTCCATTTATTCTTTGGTGTTCACCCTACCAGAAATATAATAATAATCAGACAGATAGATTAAACAAACCAGAGTCTCTGCCTAAAGATTCAATAAAAATTGAGCTTAACCATCTAATAAGATCAAACAAACAAAAAACACTCTTAATTAATTTTCCTTTCATTCTTCCCTTCTATTTAATTTAATTAGAAAAAAATTCTGGGTCCAGAAGGAGAGCTATCAAAATCCTTTGGGAAAGACATCCAATTGCAGCCCAACCAGAAAGAAGTTTGCGCTGGATCATGTATGGGGGCTTCTGTTTTTGTTGCTCGCAGCCCATTTTCACATTTGCAGAGAGATGTCAGCCTCTCAGTGCTCTGAGTGCTTACAGCAGCAGAATTCCTGAAGCTCCCAAAGTTTTTCTATTGCTGTTGGTTTGTTTTTGTTTGAAAATTACTGTACATAACCCAAAATCTAACAAAATGAAACAATGAAAACAGGAATGACCGAGTGACTCCTCCAAAAAGGAGCCAGAAGCCTCCTCTGAGCACTGTCACATCCTGGCGTGCCAGACCAGTGGGGGATTTTGCACCCAAGCCAGCCAGATGAATTTGTGTAGTGGGTCTCCATCCTTGTAGGAACGTCCTTGCCACCTCAGCCACCCAGACACCCCAGCCTGCCCTTTCCAGCTACACTGCTGTCCTTCAGGAAGGCGGCACTCAGGGATGAAGCGGTGAGACGGGATGGGGGCAATGCAAGACCTTCTTGCCCCTATCCTCCACAATCTTGTTGTTATAGCTGTTATAATTAATTCAAATAAAGACCTTAACTGCTCCAAGCTGTATTCATATTTTCCATCACTGAAGCTCTACAGGCCAGTGAAAGGCATTTCTAGGAAAGCGATACCCTGAGATATCTTTAGGCAATAAATTATCCTTTCCCCCCTCCCCCTCCCCACTCATTTCATTTAAAAGTGAAGGGTGCTGAGTTTTATTAGGCCCCCTCTTGTCATCACAGGCCGTGATTTGCAGTGCCAGGGCCAGACTTCTCTTCCCTGTTTTCCCCCACCCGCCACAAGATTGAGTTACATGAGACAGAGAGGTCTGCCAGGTCATGGCCCTGGTTGCTGTCGCCTACTTCCCGTTTCCTGCAAAACCCATACGTGGGAACATTCTCCCTTCATCTTTCAGAATAAATGGCCGGAGGGTTAGTCCATGCTGGCAAACAAAGGCGCTTGCTGTATTTGTGTGTGTGCGATGCTGATGGACATGGCTGCACCTATGAGCCAGATAGACAGAAAATCTGAAAGGGAAAGTAGGGGAAGTGGTTAAGGTTGAGTGTCTGGAAAACACATTTCCCACCCTTGTACCACTTGTCACCGCCTCTCAAGCAAGCCATCACCCTGACAGCAGCACACCGCTGCTCGGCAGCATCCCCCTTGCTGCCCGCCGCGCACGGCGAGCATGCCCGGCTACCACACCAGGATCTGTCGATTATTAAGCTCAAAGCAAAGAAAAACAAACACTGCCACAAGTGTCGGTGACAGAAAGGGAGCAGAGCACATGCTTGCCAAAACCACAAATGGTGTGAAACCCATGGGGACCCAGGTGGGTGCTCAGAGAGCAGCATCGCCATAAGCCCAACCCAGGGGGAGCACAGCGATGCCAGCAGAGGCATCAGCCAGGGTCCCCAGCCTCCTTCCCCAAGCAGACACTATGGCTCTGGGAACACTGGTGAGTGGCAAAAAAGCCATCAGGGCTGGTCAGGAAAATCCAAACTTGCAGGAGCTCTTGCTCCCAAGTGACATACGCAGCAAGTTATGAATTACAGTCACCGCAGGGGGATCATCAACAGTATCATTGCAGCCTCAGTGTTGGAAAATA
Source organism: Cygnus olor (assembly GCF_009769625.2). NCBI lineage: Eukaryota > Metazoa > Chordata > Aves > Anseriformes > Anatidae > Cygnus > Cygnus olor. The sequence continues at coordinate 76,797,839 of NC_049171.1, read as the reverse complement.
AAGACAGCTCCCCTCAGGGGAGTAGGAGAGCCAAATCATTTTCTTTCTTCTCTTGCATTAATCCCCGGTGAGCTGTCTGTCTTCTGTGTGAACATAGCCCATAGCCAAAGCTGAAATAAAGGGCTGACTTTATCAGACTCTGCAGGTTGGTTCGCTCTCCTTTATGGAATCAGTAACAGGAAGGAATTTTCTTTCTTATCTAGGAAGTGAACCTAAAATTGCTTTTCCTCAGGCTTTTGGTTTAGCTGAATGGTATTTGCCATTAAAAAACAGCAATCGTTAACTGCAGCAGAGTGGGGCCCCTTTCCCTGGGAGGGCAGTGGAGACGGCTGTCCTAGCATCTGGAGTGAGGGGACGGGACAGGAAGCGCATCAGTCTTTCCCTGACGAGTTATCAGCAGCACAACAGAGGTGTGAAATGGTAACCTAACCACGTGAAAGGGTCCCCCTCTCCTGAAGCTATATGAACAAATAGTGATACAAGATCTCTTTGTGAAGGTACGCTTCCAAGCCAAAACTACAAACAGAAATTTGACCACATGAATCTTTCAGACTCCTTAAGTATATCAGATATAGAAGAGTGTAATGCAAATGAGGAGAGACAAGAGAGACCAGCTCTGAGATATGCAGATGGGGTAAGGAATGACACAAAGCAAAATCAAGGATGGTGGCTGGAGTGTAGCTGCGTGAAGCTTCAAAGAGAAAGTAAAAAGAGACCTGACCTTACCCTGGGATGCCAGTGAGAGTGGCCAGGGATTCACATGGGGAGTGATGTGTCTGACGAGAAGAGAAAGATGGTGTTATAAGAGATAGTCTGTGTGGAGTCCTTCTGGGGTGGACAGGAGAAAATGTCAAAGAGCAAAGCAAGAGTTAATCAATGTCTGGGCAAGGGACTTAGCAGAAAACACAGGAAGAAAAACAAAGAAAGTGTTGGAAAGAAAGAAAATACTCAACATTTGTGAGAAACAAGCCAGAGTAATGAAAAGGGAGGAGAGAAAAGAATCAAATCAGGTAGTGGGGATGCATATGGAGATGACAGCAAAGTTAAAAACTGTGAAAGAGGTAAGGGGAGCACTGCAAAGGAAAATGTTCAATGCCTGTCATTCTGGCTGCACATAGCCAGATGGAAGAGTGAAGGAACAGGCAGAAATGTTAAGAAGAATGCAAAAGGAGAAGACAAGACAGAGATGTAAGTTGGTCAAGACAGGGTTGCTTCTGCAGTCCAAGGTGTGACTGAAGTCACCTGGGTATAGAAGGCAGAGGAAAAAAAAACGGGGGAATAAAACCAAGGTAACAACAAACTCAAAAGTCAGAAGCAAAGATGGTGCCTACTGAGAAGCAGCAAGAGAAAGAGGAGATCTTAGAGAAAGAAAAGAGCTCAGGAGGCAAAACTATTGAGTTCTGAAATGAAATACAGAGATAAATGGTCAAAAAGTCCTTTTTTTTTCTTATTTTTTTTTTATCCCAGACAAATATGCTGCACAGTAGCAGAGCAGTCTCTCCTTACTATGTATGCACTCCACAAACCAAGGGGTTTGATTTTAAGCACAGACCATTGAGGTGCTGCTCCAGCATTAACTGCAGGAGAAAAAAGAAAAAATAATGCAATTACACTGGTCTGGGATTGAAGTGAGAAGAATGACTGCTTGGAATAGCACAAGTTAGCAATATATCCCAGCAGAATGTGGAAACCGCTGCCCTTCTCATGTTGGGTGCGAAAAGGGAGATGAAAATGTGTCTGACCCCTGCCTTGAAGAACAGCCAGTAAGGTGTCTCAGCTATCAAACCCCAGCAGTGGCAGGCAGAAAAATAAAGCAGGAAAAAGGCAAAGGCGGCCCAAATTGGCACTGAAGACTCACAGTAGTGCTTCAGATAGTGTGGCAGGGCTTTATGTAACTTGTTAGCACACAAACCTGCCTGCATGTGGTGAGTCACTTGCACATGTCTGACCAAGCATCATGCAGCGTCTCGGCAGGAGGCTTTGCCTGGACCCTCTCTGATTAAGAGCTGCTGCCAGGTACAGCATGTCCTCCTTAGGGCGTAGAGGCAGGAGAAGGAAGCAGTGCTTTGCTTCACCCTTCTCCCCTCTTCTATGGGGTCTCATCTCCTTCTCCATGCACCTGGATCCAACCCTGAGGGACTGCTGAGGAGTAGAAGCAGAGGCTGGCTGAGAGTATAAAGAGGCTTGGTCTGGAAGGTCAGGGCAGAGCAGCAAAGAGTCTCAAGGACCATCACATGTGGGTTACTCTCCCTCCATTGCTGCTTCTTGTTCCTTATACCCAAACTAACTAATGCAGCAGGTGGAAGAGGTCTCTGTGTAGGCTGCAAAGCAAGAGTAATTCTGCAGGATGTTCAGGGGTATTGAGCTGCCTACTGGACAGCTGCATTGATGACAGTGCTCAAGAGGCTTCAAAGGCACTGGGAAATGTCTTTGTGAACTACCACCACCAAGTGATGGGCAGACACCTTGGGGAGACGTTGTGTCTGCTGCAAGAGGGATTACACACAGGGGTACCACATTTGTGACACTGGCACGGGTGGTGGCTTTCTCTTGATCTTTTCCATGGCAATGAAAAAACAGTTTTTGACCTCTGATACATGTACAGGACTACTGTCTACTTGCAATGAGAGCTATGGCTCTCTGCAAGCTTTGCTGGGCTGTCCATGGGAGGATTAATTCCATGGTTATTTCCCCCCCGTTTTGTTTTTTTTTCAGCAGTTTTTCTACTCCAACTGTATGAAGCATTTGAAGTAAGTCTGATATGCCTGGAAGTCCCAAGGGGAATGAGGGGAAGCCTCAAGGAGAGGCAGAAAATTGAAGATTTAATGACTTATAAATGCTCTGCTCAGCCCACTGCTCACTGCTAAGATTAAAAGCTTGACCTGCTTCCCATGTATCTCAAGGCTGGATTTTTGTTTCATTTGAACAGAGCAACGGTGGACCCGTAAGACCTGACACTTAATGTCTTCTGCCAGGAAATGCACTGTAGGGAGTAAGGATTCATGAGTCAAACCTCTCCGTGGGTCAAAGGGTGAGCAAATGGGGACAAAATAGTTTTAAAAGTAGACTTCAGAGTGACACATGAAACATTAAAATCTGATTGAAAACCATGTACAGCTGTGAATCTGCTTCCTCTTCTGCATAAGTGCACACTCCCGAGTTTCCAAAAAGTAGGGCATTTGGGGAAAGAGTTCAGGCTGGGAATGTTAAATTTTAAATTAACAGCAGGCATATTTCTAAACAAATTGGCTGAGAATCCCTGCTAGGCTGGGGCACCACAGACACCTGTTTTACTTCTTATAATGAATTTCTTGTGTATTAGCTTGCATTTTATTCTTTCCATTGCCCCATGAATGGCAAAGACATTTTCTGAAAGACAGAGATTAAAATTTCTGGGTGAGCATTCAGTTGTTTATATGAAACACCAACACAACTGAAGCTTGTGAAGTTTCTGGCCTCAAAGTGAATAACTCCCTGACAGAGCACTCCCAAACCTACTCTGTTTTTGACTGCTTGTGGATATCCTCCTACCTTATTCCAGGGCCTCTTATTGTGGTTTTAACTTTCACATTGGGAACGCAGTCTTTCCATTTACATTTTGTCAAGTAAGTGAGGTTTAAATTCCTCTGCACATAATTACCTCCAAAATGAAAGACACATTTATAAAATTACAGCAGAGCAAACTTTGCTAAATACAAGTATTTAGAAACCTGTCAAGTAGACTTCTAAAATCCCTTTCCTGAAGATTCTTGCTCCTCCTAAAATTATTATTATTTTTTAAAATTTTTATTTATTTATTTTTAACAGCAAATTGGGCAAAGCTTAGCCACAAGGATAAAGTTTTCATGGAATCATAGAATCATTTAGGCTGGAAAAGGCTTGCTTGGTGTAGGCTTGCACCCTAAATCAACCTGGGTTCATAAACTTCTGAAACATATAATGTATGTACCAACTGTACCAAGTTTCCATTGTTACCTGATACTGGCAAAATTAAACCTTTCTTCATTGTGAAAAGCAGTCCAAGGTTTAATTTTTAAGCTAACAAGGCAGCAATAGGCAGCAAAGTTGATGGTATTACATAGAAGCTGAGCCCCATGTCCATGATTCAAAATGTGCCATGCCATTTATCTCTGAAGCAGTAAAGTGCTTCTGCTTCCTTGGTACGTTGGGAGCACCCAATTAACACCACTGAGATAACAAATAGGTTTAAAGTTACACGTGGTTAAGTTCTCTGCTGTAACAAGGTTCAACTAAGTATGCTAGTTGACGAAATCCAACCATCGAGGAGCTCTTTATAAACACTTTGGCATCTTTTATCTGCTGTGTTGGCATTATAACTGTTCACTTCCTTCACAGATATATGAAGAGAGAGGTATGAAAGAAATAGATTTTTTTCCTATTTCCAGTTAGCGTGAATCTGGTGACTGCCTGTATTTCATCTAGAGAAGCCCACGGAGAAATTTTTCATCTTTCCCTCTATAATGTCCTTACCCCAGTACTGAAGATCAAAGAGCCCTAGTCTCTCACGAGGCCTTTTGGTTACCCAACCCAACCAGACACAGGAATCATCTCCATTTACTCACAGTGCTAAGAAGTGATCAACAGGGGTTGGTCTGCCCCAGCTCTTTGCTCTCTGCAGTTGAGCACTGGTGGCTGGGGTCAGGGCATGAACAAGGACGTGATGTTAGGTGATGTGCAGGGCTGTTCTTGTAACTGTGAGAGGAAGGCAGGGTACAGCTGGGTACCCACATGTACATGCTGTGTAGGCAAAAGTTAAAGAACTAGAAAAATTATTCAGCTCCACGCAGGCTTTTAAGAGATCACTCAGGCATTTCAAGAAGAGAGCAGAAAAGGTCTTTCGGTGCTAACATCTAAAGCTGTGAAAATGGGACATTTTTTCCCATCAGTGCTGCAATAAGCCACCATGCAAGGCAGGGTTAAATTTTCTCTTTCATCACATGCCTGTCACTCCAAGTGTTGCTAATGTCTGAAATCAAATCTGAGTGCCTCCCCAGCTCACTTGATGCTCTGGGCTTCTCGTTTCTCTTTGGGTCCCCAACCCCTGAACAAATCATCACATTAAATATGTATCATTTAAGTTGGCCTGTGGGAGAAGCAGTAACTGTGTCATGTACTAATGGCCATATTTTAGGTGGATAACCTCCCAGGGCTCTATGTGAGCTCTTTCTTGGGCTCTGGCATGTTGCCTGAGTTCAGAACCATAATGAGCAGATTTGCACCTGACTCTGTGAAGTATTATTACTCATTTGCTGCTTTTATTTCCTCTCCTTAATATCCTCTGCCCTTCTCCTTCGTACTGAAGGATGCTCAAAGGCTCCAGGGAAACCTACTGACCTCCATGTTATGACTCCAGTGTGTGCATGTACACACAAAGAGGGACCAATCTTTCTGCTACAAAAAAAGACCAGCATCTTGGGTTTTCCCTGCAGGAAATAGGATCCACAAAGGCTTCAGTGTGCTTCAGTGGAATTTTGCTGATAGCCTAGAGGTAGAATACAGACTTGGATAAAGTGACCCTTTCCATCCTTAGGACTGTTCTCAGTGGGGGTTATTTCTGCCATAAAATCCTAGGGATGACACAGATAAATATTTGGTTAAGAGGAAACAAACCAAGCAGACAGAGGGAGGAGTAGAGTGAATAGGCACAAAGTGGCCTAAAGTGTGCCCACAGTGATGGGAGCACAGACCCCAGAGAACTCCATCCTATGGTTTTAGAACAGAACATGTCCTGTTTTTTTTTCCTTATAGTAACACTTTCTACTGCTCTGCTCCATGGGCAAAGCTGAACAAGAGGAAGATGCAAGTTCAGCTTCTTTGTTCCTCACAAGTCTTGGAGGATTTAACCCCAGTGGAGATAGAAAGGATTTTTGCAGGAAGAACCTTGGATATGGGAAGTCTGTGCCATAAAGAGGCATTTTAAATTTTAAAATGTAGCACCCAAAGTAAATAAAGGGTCAGACCTTAGACAAGTTATAGAGTTATATGAAATAAATTGCTACCTAATTCTTAATCCCATTTCAATGACTTGCCATCACTTGAAATTTTTATTGAAATGCCTCTGTTTTTTGTTGTATTCTCTGAAATTGGTGAAGTTACTTGAAAGACAACCTAAAAACTATAATAAATTAAGATTTTTTTTTTATTATTTTTTTTTTACAGTTTTGTCTGTTTAACTGGAGAAGCTAGGATTGATAGACTAAAGCCAGTGCTCATAGCACTCAATGCAGAGCATTCATGGTAAATCTAAATCAGTAAGTATGGATTATTTCCAAGAGTTCTCATTGTCGTGATAAATGAATCCAAAATATAAAAGAAGATTGAAGAAACTGGAGCTGGAATATTTCAACAAGCAAAGGGCAGGCCCATTCTGATCTTGCTCATCACAAATTAGTAAAAAGGAAGAAAGAATTAGGGGAAGATACTGACAGGAAGGAAGTTAAGAAGCCAAGAGCAAAGAGCTAGGACATCGCACACTTGTATTATTTATAGAGGGGAAGATTTATGAATCATAATCTGGGACTGCAGCAGACCATTTGCAGACAAAATTAAACAAAGGTTATTTCTTTCCAAAGGAACTGCCAATCCAATGCCAACTACTGAAAATGTTGAAAACCAAAATGATTAATGGGAGAAGAAAGAGGGACGTTTCCTGTCCCTTTATCCTACAGCTCTACAAAATTAAAGAAAGGATAAACTGCACCCTCCAAAACATATCCAGAATGTTCACTGGTTTTATCTGGATCTAGGCACAGAGACAAAAGGGAAAACGCAATCTTCAACATAACCTCATCACCACACCTCTTAAACAGCAACCACTTACAAAAACATTTTGACTACTTTTCTAGTTTTCCTGTTCTGATTTCAAACTGAATAGGCCAAGATCACTGGCGGACTACGGGGTTCTCATTCCCCAACTTATCACTTCCTGTGCCTACCTCCAACTTCCTCCGACACTGGGGAATCTTCTCCTTTATTTGGGTTAGTATATATGGAGATGGAAATAACTTTTTTTCTTTTTTTTTTCTTTTTAAATTCCAGTTGAGTGTCAGGAGCTATAGAAGCTCTAGTGAGATGTGGTTTCTTGTGAACATATAATGTAGATATAATGAAATACACTAGAAAATACTGACAATTAGGGCAACATTGTCCTATGTTGGTGCTAATGCTTATCATTTCAAGACCTTAGGCAATAGGAAATGAACTTAGACGTTGAAGTCAATGGAAGGTTGAAGTGCTCATCACATTAGTATAAGAGACCATTTACATATAATCTTAACCAGAGATAAAGACTTAGGACTCTGTATTTGAACATGCTAGCCTTGGTTATGAGCTGAAGCGTGTTATACCTTCCATTTTAGCACAAGAAGACTCTGTGGTTAGTGCTGGCTGCAAGAGCCAGCAATTATCTATGACTATTATTCTGTAATTCCATGTCTTTATGAAAAATTCATTTTACAAAAGAGCAGAAGAAATCAGCCATTTTTGTTTGGCAAAGCAATGGCTGAGAGGGGATGGAAGTGCTGGCTGTAAATACATCATGAAGCAGTAAACCTGAGGGAGGGGAAAAGAGCTATTTAAAACAAAAAGTCACTTTGGCACATGAACAAACAAGTGCTAACTGGTCATGAAAAAAAAAATAGAAAAAGTAGAAGTAGGTTGCCAACGATCCAAGCAATGAGAGAAGGAAGGACCTTTCCAATAGAAGAAACACAAGCACAATACCAAAGTACATTTAAGACAGGGTTTAACTATTTCCTGAAAGGGAATAAGAGGTTTGCTTGTTGTTGTCACTAAGTGGTGAGGCCTGGGATCACTTCCATGTCAGAATGATATTCCTGTGAATGACATCTTCTCCTGTCTCCTTGCATCCCATTTTATGTCAACAAAGACTCCAAAGACCACTGGTAAAAAGCAAAGCAAGAAAGATGGCACATTACAACTCAGCCAGGTTTCTTTCCTGGAAATTCAGGGAACCAAGAGTTTAGCTAATGCTACAGAATGTACAGTGACCACGGTCCCACTTGTGATACCACAGGTCTGGAGTAAAGTGTCCAGAAAGTCTCTTTTTGTGTTTTTAATAGTCAATGCTTCCCTATTTTCTAAAGAAAAATACCCCATATTTCATATAAATAAAAAGGCAAGCCATTGCAAGCACATTTTATTATCATGAAGACAGACACACATTCCAACCGCTAAATGACTAATCTTTAGTTAATTAAGCTACTACTAATTATTAAACTGAACACCTTACTGCTATTTACAAGGGTTTGTAGGACCACAGGAGAGCTCTGGTCCCTTGACTGGCAGACTGACACAACTTACTCTTTGAAGACTATTTTCTCTCAGGGATGTCACATTGGTGAAGTGTATGTTCTTTTTCCTGACTTGATTATTTTCCTGTCAAGGCAAAAGATCCTTAATCACATGCATTTGTTTGTTTTATATAAAGAAAACAGCGACAACTTCTACTGTCTACAGTGAAATCACACCAGGTGAATATGAAAGATCATCTTAAAGTTTGTCTGTTGAGATTTAAGTGACACATCCCTCATTCAGGTGCAGACAATGCCACTCCATTCCTTCCAGAAGGATAGAATGCCTGTTGTACTCATAAAATTAGATCCAAAGTGAGACAGTAGAACTTAATTCACAAGGCTATTTTCTAGCTTTTTTGAAAACTGCCACAAACTTGACAAACTACCAAGCCTCAAATATCTCATGCACCACCATTTACTTTACCACCAGTCTTACAGCTGAAAAGTTCATTCATTTTCCCACCAAGAAGTCCCAAAAACCACTTATAGCTGGCAGAGCGCATAAGGTATTAGCCCCCATGGAGCACATTCCCCACCACTTGAATTTTCTACCATTAAAATGTTCTCTTCAGCTTTTACGTGATGTTGTCACTTTGCCTCATCTCTGTCTCTTGGCCAACTGACAAGCTAGTTTTGCATCGAACAACGCGTGGCCCAAGTCCCCATGCCTTGAAGAAGCAACTCCCCACCGACTTCAGACAAAGTCTTGTGGAGACAGTCACCCGCTGCATCGCTTGTGTACTGTGCCTAGCTACTTGTCTCAGCAAACAAGCAGCAGAGAGCCCAGTGTCACCATGACTGTGAAGAAGGCTCTTTTCACTGTCCTTGTGAGCAGGTGTTCATTAACCTCATTTCCTGGGTGCAGTGTGTGCAGACAGCCTTTGTGTCCTGGGAAGTGATCCATGCACAACTGCCTCACTTCCCAGGACCGTTATCATCAACTCTTCCTCTTTGCTGGTCTCTTGGAAGGGGATAATTTTTTCCCAGGCTGTTCATTACTGTGAACAAGAGAAGGGGGAGTAGGAGCAGCAGCCCCAGTTTGACAAATGAGCCTTAGTAACAGATTAAACAAATGGTAAAAATTAGCTGTACTACAAACTCTTTTAACTCCCTCTCCTTTCACTTCTCCACAAGTGCTTTCTTTCCCACCTGCATCTACCTAATAGGCTGAAAGAGATCTTCTTGGCATCCTTAATTAGCAGGAACACATTAGAGGAGAGGAAGGATGACCACAGCACACACAATTAGTCACTGAATATAATTGTAATTCAGGACACATCACTGACTAATTGATTCTCAAGTCCGGCATTGCCCAGGCGCCAGTGAGTATGCCTGGCATGGAAGCACTCTGCCTCCAGTAATCACTCTCACACCAAAACCTGTGTCACAATGACTTGCATCAACAAAAACATCCAGGGCATTCGGAATTGAGTCATTTGTTAACTTACACCACACAATGGACACTAGAAAAGAAAAGGCACAGAGGTGGTGTAGACCTTCTAACTCCCAGTTGGAGATGAGGAGGCAGCTGGGTTTTTAGCATGATCATATAGTTTAAGAGCACAGGACTGTCCAAGTTCCTCCTTGACTCCATGAGGCATTTTTGAAAGATCCCCTGTTGTTCTTGTGGGGATATATTCATACCCGGGAGCTTGAGTGCAAAAGGTAGAACCTCTACATCTGCAAATGTTGAAGGTGCAGGAAGAGGCTGGAAAACAGACTTCTGTCCTCTTCTAGCATGGCCATTCCTACGATCTGATTCTGGAGGTTATGCAGACATCCTGCCTTTCTGCTCAGCCTCCCCCATCATGTCTCTTCGTGCAACCAGTCAGCTGGCAGTGGAACCTAGCACTATATATTGTAACTTTTGCTTGACCACACTGACTTCTCATCTTTTTCTAAACTTCATCTGAAAACAGGACATTTTCTCTCCTGCTGTTTTTGCAAGGAGGTGGTCAGATCAGGTGAAGCTGTTTTCTATTGTTTTTTCATTTTTGATTAGAATGGTCAAGTTCTGCCCTGCTGTTAATTAAGCTAGTGCATCTTTTAACCTCACTGCAAACTAACCTGATCCTTTCAGCAAGTCCCTTGTTTGAGGGCAAATCCCTGGGATGAAAACTCTTCCAGTTCTGCAAGGGGGATCTGGACTCTGATGTATTAATTTTCCAATGTGCAGGAGTCTCCTTCTGGAACAATCAGAGATCTTGCTACATAGGGTGTGATCCAAAATGTGGCCCGGTGAGGAGTGCTTGACCTCTGGAAGACTTTAGGTTATGCCTGCATCTCATTTCTGAGCAATCATGTTAGAGACCATCTAACCATGCCCTAACCTGTCTCTCATTGATGTTGTATATCCCAACTGCTTCTCTCACATCACTAATCATATCAAACGTGGAAAAGTTGAAGCTACAGAGTTGCTCTACTTAGCACACTTCCGTGTCTGTTATTTTTTGCCAACAAAAAGATACTGCATCAGCAGATGAAAGTACCTGAATTTCTAAATTAAATAACTGTCATTATCCATTTCCGAGTTTTCCATTACAGGAAAGGAGATTAGCCTGAATCACTCTCGGCACTTCACAGGAACACTTCCATTTTAAATCAACTGCATGAAGTACAGATTCAGAGAATGAGGGCTGAAAAGTTTGTCTTGCAGTCAGCCAAACATGCAGGAGAGAACTCAAAGTTAAAGAAGACACTGAGAGCTTGGGTAGTGTCCTTTTTTTTTGTGCTTGTTTGGAATTTACTGAACTGTGAAATGTTTGTTAATGAACCAGTGAAATGTTTGGAAGATCCTTTTGGGCCAATGCTGTGCTACTGCTTCACAGCAAATAGGATCTCCTTCTATCATATCATTACTGCTATGATAATTTCTGTATGTAATAAATAGTTACATAATTTCAATGCTACCTAGTCAGTATGTTGTGAAAGACTTAAAGTGCTAAGTCTGGAATCTTTATTCCTAAAACTTTGAATTGCATCAGGTTACACACTCCAATCTTTGTCTATAAAGGTACATCCTAAACACCTGCATGTCGAACATTGAATCTTTGCCTGGAAAGTTGAAGACTGAAATCCCTTAAAAGTGGGATTGCTCGAGTCAGTGTCTGTGTAGCCCAAATTACTTACTTATTTTTACTCCAAATCATAAAGTAGGATTTCAGTAGATCACCTACTCCTTACCTTCCTTGATAAAGGCTCTATTTTTCATTTTAAGAGCCAGCAAATAGTACATTTCAATGAGAACTTGCTAAAGGAACATCACTGCTTACAGAGGACTCAGTTTTTGTGCAGACAGATGATGAAATCATCAGTGTTTGCTGTTAGCAATGCAAATAACTGCATGTGGCTAAGCCACCACTAACACTGTTTCAGTAAAGCTATAGTCAAATCTGTCACAAGTGTCTACCTGCATGTGATGCTACTCTTCACCTCTATTGCCCCAAGGCTTTCAGTCCTATCATCCTCAGTCCTATTGGGTTCATCACTGTGACCATGGTTGGGGCATTTTAGCCTATGCAACCTGCAGTCTTTCCAGCCTGCAGCAGTCCAGAGGAGAGACTGCTTTTCTCAGGCATGCCCTTTTGTCCACTTACATCTGGAGTATAATGCTAATTTAGCATAATAGGCCAACTGCTCAGCTGTGTAAATCACTTTAGCTCCCCTTGAGTCATTGGCTGTACCAATTAACTCCAAAGAGAAGTCTGGTCCAAAGTACCAGAGAGCTTGCTTTTGTCTTATTGTTGAGGCTGTGAGAACAATACTACTTTCTGGTTCTTGTACTGAACTGTGACCCTCTCTCCAGCTCAGGCTAAGGTATACTCTTTGAACACAGTTATATTATCTTCTCCTTGTCAATACACCTAATTAAACTGTGCGGCAGTTTTTGGTTCTCATTAGGGACCCTGTAAGATGATGGCAGTACAAGGCTCGTTTGAAGAGATGTTCAACAGGAGTACACAACTGACTCTGAAGTGCTGCGTTTAGGGTCTGGGCACATGACCCCCCCAAATCATACAGCACTTTTTTGATGTAATTGTGTGCTCAAGTACCTTCAGACTACAAGTGTGAAGTTTGGTGCTGTCCTGTATATAGGCTACAGAGAGCCAGGTACATTTGTTGTATCTGGTCTGAGATCTCTACGGCTCTTCTGAGGTCTGCCTTTTGTAAAGTTTTCCAGGTAAAGGAATTGCCTTGAAAAGGCTCAAGTTTCCAAAGAAGTAAGGAAACCAGCACAGAGTCAGTGTTCATTGAAAAACCAGGCAATCTTACTCTGAAGTTTTATGAAGTTTTATTATTTATTTATTTATTTGTTTGTTTGTTTTTTTCCCTGCAGGATTAAGCTGACAAAAACACATTTATTTCATTTAATTTGCATAAATTACACTCTGTCTTTCTAATCATGAGGGCCAGGAATCTCAAGTGAAAGCTTCCCTGCAAAATTCCCAAAACACTGCTGTTAGCTTTGAAATTTTGTGAGAATAACTTTTTTATTTTTCCTGGCTTTTTGGCACTCTTTCTTCAAGTCAAAAGCAGAAGTACAGAAGACTCAAAAAAAAAAAAAAAGAGGAAAATAGGCAGAACTAGGTAGGTCTTCACAGAACCCTGTCCTAACAGGGTCCAGATCCAGACTGGTTCATACCCCATCAGCAAGGATGGTGGACAAGGTTCAGCTCTGCCTGTTTGCCAAGATGCTGTAGAGTCTACCTCGTCCTGCACAGACAGAGCAGCTGTTAGCAGCTCTGGTGAGATCTGAGCTGTAGGGAGTTAACTCACAGCCCACCTCTGAATTTGATCCTGTAGACTAATACTGCAGCATCCTTCAAACCTCTAGTAACTCTGATGAAAATGTTTTAAAACAAGATATCAGAAGAAAAGCATGGTAAAAACAAAGTGGTTTGTGGAGAGTTTTGTCTAGCCTTGTAGAGCAAGAAACCCTAAGCAAATATTTACAGTCTGCTCATTAGGAGTTTAGATACAAACCCCAACATACTAATATCAGCACTCGAGAATTAGTCATTCTTCCCTTTCCCATTATGCAACAGATTCAAGAGAAGAATTTTCTTTGAGGTTTGCTGCAGGCAAGGTATATTTAATAACTGGAGGGTAACCTGGTCAGGAATGCAGAGGTGTCACCAAGGACACCCCTGCTCACTGGTATCCTGAGCTGTGCTATGTGGACAGTCTGATTCCTCCAGGGTAGGTGCCTGGCTGCGGCGCGATGTCCACAAACCCCACCAAGATGCCTTGGTTCCCTTTTTACGGCATTACCTCCTGAAGGGATTGAATTGTGAGAGCAATTTGGCAGCAGAAGAAATCAGCCAGAGGCCTTTAGCATGGATACTAGCTTGGTCCATGTCTCTGTCTTCTGTGTCACCTGAGCTTGTATTTCAGTTCTGCACATGTGCTCCTCACTACACATCACCTTCTGCAGACTTTGCAAGTGTTCACTGCATGCACATTGGGTAGACACCTTTGGGAAATACAGCTCTACAATAGAAAGAGCTCTGAAATATGGCTGTGGTGAAAATAGTTGCTTTTTTACTTTTCCTTGCAGTGTTACTCATATTCATCTTTAACAAGGCAAAAAGCTTCTGTAGGAATCCCTCCATTTCAGGGAAAGAACGAAGAAGAATGAGCTTGAAACACAGTCTGAGCAGGTGCATGTTGTCCTCTCAAATGATATTTCCCCTCTTCCTCAGTTCCTTTTTCCTCCGATGTGGCTGGCAGACCTTTTACATAGCATAGCTGAAAAGTGAGGATGTCGTGCTTTGAAGCAGGAGGATTTTGGGCAGCCATGAGTTAAGAATTAGTTAATATTAATTAAAGTAAACAACACTATTAGTTTTACCTTTCCAAAATGTGATAATAAAACAATAATATAAGTCACCAATTCCTGGCCTTTCTCCAGTATTCTGAAGTTTTGTTATGATTTACTGAACACAACAATGTCAGGCAAATCTATTATCTTTCAGATGGCTGTTTATCTCAAGCCTGGTCTCCAGACCTAGCTTTTTTTTCAAGGCATGCAGCTTTATCTTGAATTCACAGAGAATGACCTGTCTGACTCCTGCTAGAATATGCTATGGTTACTTTCCAAGCTATACACAAATATATACATACATAGCAAAAAAGAAGTATATGGCAATGCCAGAATTTTAGTTACATTTAGTATTGGGGCAAGTCTTGATTTTGTTTTATTTTTAATGCCTCTGTTGGCATGAAACCAGCAGTATGCAATAGCATGCCTACATCAAAATATTGGCAGATATATTGAGTGATAACATTTTAATCTCGGATTCCACCAACATAAACTTCAATGTGGATCTCCTTCCCCTCTTCCCCTCTCATTACTCATTACAAGTTCCACTTCTGCTTTTTTTTTTTTTTTTTTTTAAATCTGGAATTAGAACCTATTGCAGTCAATGAAATGAGACATCTGTAAATTTAGCTTCAGGTTCCAATATATTACAGGTGGTGTAATTGCAGTGTGCAAAGGTGGATAATTACAGTGCGTGGATCTAGGCCTGGTTGAGATCTATGTTCAGATGTCTAGCTGAAGAGGACTCAGCTCGGTCTGAAAATACTTATTGGAGGCTATTTCACTCTCAGCCTGTCAGATCTGACAGCTCAGCTTGTGTGCTTTCTCCTTCCCATAGAAGAGGCCTGATAAACCCTTTCTGTCCCTCACAAGCTGTTATTTCATCACGCAGTTAATCACAGCATTGGCTATTCAGTAAAAAACAAACAAACAAAAAATTAAACAAACAAAAAAAAAAACCAAAAATTTAAACAAACAAAAAATTAAACAGACAAAAGCACACAATCAAGCTATAGCATGGGAGTTCACCACTTTGGAATATTGTTCTATAAAGAAAGTCTGTTTTGCATTCTGTGGTATAATTACTTAGATATAAGCATTTACACAATTGAAAAAAAAATTATATAGGAGAGTACTGACAATACTGGGTTCATGTTATTCTTGGGAGTCCAGCATATGAAGAGGGTTTTTTGTTACATGTTAAGTATTGATCTAATCTACCAAAGGGCTCTTATTGCTTCTTGGAGCTCAGAGGAACATTTTCTGCTTCCAGAACCAGAACTGCAGCATCAAATGAGCACTGAAGGGCAATAACCAACCTGACTTCTTCCTGCTTTTTTGCAATACCTCAGCAAATTTCTGTCTAAAGATGTGGCCCCATCTTTCTTCTCCTTTGATACAACCCAGTAGCACCTATGCAAAAAGTGAGCTACTGCAAAATTAAAATTACATTTTCACCTCACGACAAGACACTGGGAACTGAGGCAATGTCTGGTCATGACAACCTAATTCTCTCATTCTTGACAGAAAATATGGAGCAGGATGCTGAAAGGAGAAGTTGTACTTTGGATTTAGATTTACTACACTGTAACTGAGAGAGAAATTGTCCTGGGAGGGTCTTCGCTGTCTTGGTGCTACACTCACATGCAGAACCATGCCAAGCATGAACTTCGAATGTCTATGACAATTTTTTCTTCTTAGGCTCACAGCTGATTTCTCCACAGAGAGCTGAAGTAAACACAACTGTTGATGAGCTCTCAACTTACTCCTCTAAGAGGAATGTCAGGCCATGCTCAGTAGCATGGGGGACGGAGGGTTATTGGGGTGGATAGTTCTCACAGATGCGGAGGCAAACAGCTGTGGGAGCACTGTCCAGGAGCCGACCATAGGTACATCTGTTGCTGGTGATGCTCTGCTTAAGCACATCTGTCTGTCCCCAGCTGCACATTTTATTTCTTCTTTAAAGTCATAGTCTTTTTAGCAGCAGTAGCTCCAGAGGCATTTATTTGTGATCCAAGTGAAATCCCAGTAGAGTCACCCTTTTGGTCTGCTTCTAAGACTCTGGGAAAAGGAATCTTGACAGAGGGCCATGGCTGACTGTCTTTTTGTACTCAGCATTTTAGCATTAGAGAAAACAAACTTGTCACACTTGCCTTGGGTGGTTTCTGGAGACCAACACCAAGCGTTGCCTGTAGAAATGGAAAGAAGCCAAAATGCTGTTTTTACACACCTTACTCTAGCATACAATTAATGGATTCTAAATGTAAAACAGATTAATGCAAATATTTGCCTGACAATTAAGCTGAAGTTAAAAGTTTCTCTCTATAGTCATTAGAAAGATCATTTTCTCTAGCTTTTGGTGAAGTCTCTGTAACCAATCTAACAGTTCCCTGGCTTGCCTGTTAAATGGCTGTCAGACTACCCAGGACTGGATATCACCCTACCATGTGCCTTTGCAAGGCAGTTACCCAGATTAATAGCCATGTCTAGCTTTGAATGCAGTGCTCCTGACCACAAGACTTGGGGGACATTCCTACTTCTGCTCCTTGAAGGACATTAAAATCTGGACACAAAAAAATATCCCTGGCTGAACTGAGTTTGGTGTGTCTTAGTCTATTTTTTTTCTTTAAACCGTGATTCTCTAAACAAGTCAACGTCATCTGGGAATGGCTGCAAACACCAACATTTTTTAATTATATGGGCACATAATAGTGAACAAAGATTTGTCAGTGATCCTCCCATTGGCACATCTTTGCTCAAAAGAAACGTCTGCCTTTTAACCATACCCCTCTAAGCCTTTCTTTTATGAGGCATCCTGTTATGCAAGACCTTGGCTGCAATCCAAACCATATTGGGCCCCTTTTAAGCATCCCTTTTACAACCTATCCTTTACAGTAACACACCAGTCCCTTGTTTCCCAACAACAACTTTTTGTACAGAAAGCTTTCAGCCCAAAATAAGCCTTTAGACCCAGCAGTTGTGTGATTTTCACCATAAATAATAGCTCTTATTAATCAGCGGCATTAATCTATGAAAGCATTATTCCAAAAACTAGCAGCTTTTCAGAAGTTGCTGAGAATGTTACAAGAAAGTAACACCTAGAAAATCCTTTGGATTTAACTAGTGTTGTATTTCTTTTGGGTTGTAATGTTCTGTTCTGTTAGCATTCTATCTCTCAGTTGTCACTTCAGTTGACCTAGACGATGCAGTGTATATATTAATCATCCAGTGATCTCCAGAGAAATCCTCCTGAACTAATCACTGAGCCAGTTATAGGCTTATTTCACAACGACATAAGAACTAAGAATGTGGAGATCCCAATATCCTTTTACACACCCTCCTCATGCTGCCATCTGGTTAACAAGCCAATATGAAGGGAAGTAATTCATCTGTTTATAGGTCTTCACGGAGAAATCAAAGAGAATGAGTTTTTGATTGAAAAAAAAAAAGTTTATTTAGGATATTGAAAAAGATAAGGGATACTTAGGCATTGTCCAACACTCAAACCTCTTGCTGTACATGGAAATGCAAAATATAGCAATCTAATTAAGAAACATTTCTGTCCTGTAACCAGAATATCCTGCATTCATTACAGTGTGGCACAGCACCTCTAAATAATGTGGATGAGTTTTAAACTCTTAAAATTTTGTTTTTCCAAGTCTTTAATTTAATTTCGCAAGCAGAAAGCAATAACAGGTACATATGAATGCTTTCCTAGGGAAATCACAGTTGCTGTCTTACAAATTATGACTCAAGCACAGGCCAGGAAGAGAGGGTATTTTGCCAGGGAGGGCAAAATATCAGTGGATGTTTTCATTATCATTAAACATAAAGGTCAAATGAGCAGATTTTTTGCCTGGGCTGGTAAATTTTCAGGCTACTTTGAAAGTTGTATTACAGTACCTAGTATACAAATTGCTTATTGTACCATACTTCCACAGTCCCCGGTTGGAATTTGGAAGAATCTGTGTTTGAAAGACTGAGAAACAAACCATAATGGATTATTAGTGGCAAATGGGTTACAGTAACAAGTAGAATGGTGATATGGTGTCATGTTCTTGATCCTGTGACACAAAAAATTAAAATCCTTTGGTCAGATTTTTTTTTTTAATGGTGCTGGTGTAATTCAGAGATGATGGGTTACACAGGAAAGGAGAATCAGAATCCAAACATGACATTCCTGATGCATACAGCCTGGTTGGGGTCATTGACTCTGCTTTTGGGGTAGCCTCACAAGGGTGAGGCTCTCACCCTTAACTCACAGCTCTGTGTAAGGAGAAAAAGTAGGCACTGCTTGTACCTGCATTGCACTACTTCAGGACCTCTTATGGCGCTCTCCAGACTTTTTCTCCAGCCTCTCCAACAATGTGTAGTTTCATTAATTTGTGAGCCTAGCCTGGTTTGGCTAAAGTATTTGGGACCTGTTTTTGAGTTAGATTATTAATACATTTTTGGAACAGAGTGGGAATGAAAGCAGGGAAAGTGCATTTTTTCCTATTAGTTCTTCACCTGAGGCTATCATTGTATAAACATGACTGGAAAGAACAAGAATAAGTGAATACATGACTTCAGCAGCGTTTTAATTCCTCTGCTGTCAGGTATTAATTTAAGCCACAACTAAAACAATGGGCTGCTGGACGCCATTGATTCAACCAAAGTCCTAGTGCACATGACTTTTCCACTGGAATGCTTTCAAGGTCTTTTTCCTCTTCCTATCCTAGTTCTAAAACCTTTATGCAAACGGTCTTAGTCACAATTAGATTACATCAAAGAATGTTTGTCTTGGTTTCAAGCCTGCTTGGGTTAAAACCAAGACAAATTTCAAATTGGCTAAAACCGCCAACAAACACCCACTTTTTCTGGTCATTACAGATGAGGAATGTACAGTGCATTTAGGTCTCGTATTTCCACCGCCCTATCCTGTCCTTAGTCAGCAATTTGTTAGGTAATTGGAAAACAAAGTTCAATAGACACTCTGATAGTGGGTGGGGTTTTTTCTTTCCCCTTTTGGCTTTTGTGCGTCATAGAATACCTACAAAGGCATCAAGTCACAACTGGACACGTAAAAGTCGTCACATGTGAAACATAAAGAAAGGAAGTAATGCTGGTGCATAATGCTCGAAGACAAGTAAAGCTTAATATGACAAATGACAAGGGAAGGCAACCCTGTTCTGCCTCCTTCTCTTCCTCCATGGTCACAAACTAGGAAAATAAACAGGTACCAAACAAGCTTGTCCTCATCCCTTTGCTAAAGGGAAACTGCTGCCCTCAAAATTGTCTGCAGACTGGAAAGGAAACAGGGGCCACTTAAGCAGACACTAAAATGGAGATACCTCTGGAGGGACACACCACTACGTGGACAGCAATCACCACATGGGAGCCTCTGAACCCTGGTGAGAGCAGAGTCGAATACCCTGCAAATGGCCAACCAGGGATGTGAGGAATAATATTACATTAGCAGAGCTGTTTTTGTAGGCTATGGTTGGAGATAGGTAGTGAAGTCAGGAGCCAGGACTGACTTTGCACCCAGTAGACTGGAAATGAAAAGTCACTGTTGGTGTAAAAGATTTTTTCATTCCTGGAGGTTGAAGAGAGCTGTGCAATCTCACCTTGTTAGGGCTGTGCTGTTCAACTCTCGCAGCACCATGTCAATTTTGCTATGTAAGTTTTAAATCTGTGTAGCTCAGTAGACACCGGTGAAGTTATTCTGGACTTATACCACTACTTTTTAATAGAGGTGGCCAGAAAAAATAAATACGATCCATTAAAAAAAGTTGAAAGTACAAAAATATTCTTGGCTAGATATTCACCACAAGGAATATTTACTCCTTGACATTTATGTTGGCCAGTCAGCCCAAAATAGACTGTTTTCCCAGAAAACAATTTCACAAAGGTACATTTTTGGAGACATTTTTTCTAGACTCTTTCCCTTAAGTATTCCTGCCAGAGCTTAAGGTGGCTGCCATGACTGCTAACACTGTGCTGACATTTCTGCCATTCAATCATAAGCTGGCAAAAAGGCTGCATGGAAAACTTAAACAGCTGGAAGTTCAGGATGCCAGTTTCAGCTGTGAGCTGCTGCACGCAGCAGATTAATAAACTCCTCTGGAATGCAGAACAACCATAATTATCACTTACTCCAAGCTGAATGAGAAAAGCGTGCCTGATGGTCATCTTTCTAGGCAGGAAGAAATCTAGGAGACCTTCACATCAGATCTATGTCCTTAATTCCAGCAGTTCCCCTGGGTTTTAGTTTTTCACCCACTTTCATCCTTTTAATAGGAGCAATACTAGATCTTTCTCAATCAGAACAGAGGCATAAAAACTGGGCCTGAAGCTGGGGTGAAAATTACAGTTTTAAACATGAAATTAGAAAAGCGGGTCCAGATATCAGCAGGTAAGTATGTTATGAAGCTTTCATCTTAGATGAATGGTAACTCATAAGCTAAAGGTCACTTTGGACTTTTTATAGCTTTCTTTTTGTAAGATGTTCTAGTTCACATGGTGAAATGATGTTGAGTTCAGCAAGGTAGAAAACGGTTTACACTGCTTCCAGAAGAAGCTTTTCCAGTAACTGAACCGATATTGGTGTACAGCATGGCCCAGTCTGGAACAGTAACAAGAACTGCAAATTGAAATGTTCATCTCCATGGTTACTGAAGCTGTCACCAGAGACAAACAAAAAATTCAATGATGTCAAAAAATACCCCCAAAAACTTTTTGAACAAATCCATTACATGCAATTCCTCTGAACTGACTAGGCATACGAGTAGGTTACAGTCCATATTGTCCCATTTAGCCCTGCTATTCAGTGTGCCCTGGGGTTTTGGCCACCTCCAGCTGTGCAGAGTGCACATTTCAAGGGAAACATGACCAAGAAGGACAGCTAGCGCTCAAAGCTCAACCAGAAAAGAGTCATTAAGTGGTCTTGGTGTGGCACCCAGAATGGAAAACTAACTCCCAGGTGTGAAAACACAAGGTAGTCTAGAGTATAATGGATTTGGCTACTTGGAATGATATAGAAATTAGGTACAAGCTGACAGGTAACAGATCCCTGTGCATTATTTTCTGATGGAAGAAAAGGTGTGTAAACTGATTCAATGCCTTCCAAAGACTTTGAAGGTCTTGGTGATTTACTAACTCACATAGCTGTTTTCTTCAACAGCTTGAAATCCTAGAAAAAAACAAGTATCTCTCTAAAAATACTGTTGACATTAAAGAAAATAATTGTTGCTATTATGTTGAGTACTATTTCTAAGGAGGTTATTAAATGCTTCTTCTCTGATGTTTTGAGAATTAAGTGGAAATCGAGATTCTCAAAAAGCATGGGTGGCTCAGGGTGCATTGTGTCTGTGTGTCAAATTGGTGTCTGATTTCAGGCCTGATTTTCAGAAATGTTGAAAAATGGCTGTCTGAAGAACAAGCCATATAACGCTGTTGAAAATACCAGTCAGAGTTCAAGATACAAACATAGTTACAACTTTCAGGAATGATTAAGTCAGTGATCTGTTTTTTATCCTTTACAATTATCATGATGACTAATGAGGTTGAGATCTGGTTCCAGATTTTCTGAAAGTGTGGGACAGTTTAGATCTGGCATGTCCTAAGGCCATGTGCCCATTTAAATTACTTACTTGACTGAAAAATTTGGATTAAAGTAACATACTAACTTAAAAAAAAAACAAAACAAAACAAAAAAAACCATCAGCACACTACTGCAGGCTATGTGCATATACAACTGCTAAGCAGCAAAATGTTTTCAGACTCACACACAAAGCAATTGGAAGGGCTCATTACTATCATTTAGTATGAATGCCTAAAGAGTTCTCCAGAGTGAAAAGCTTTCACTCATTAATTTCTGCATTAGATCTGTAGCTTCTGTTGCACAAACACTTACTGAAAGAAGCAATGCTGTAGTGGATTAAGATTTGAGGGGACGGATTTTTGGTGGAAGTCAAAATTAAGCTCAGTGTATGCAACTACATTCAAGTTGAAACATGGAGCCCAGTCAGTGAGCTACTGGGACAGTCCAGAGCAAAGAGCAATGATTCAGAGTTGTGTTTGAGGATGCCAGTCAGTAGTCTCTGTAGGAGGGCATCCAAGATTGAATTCCTGGCAGACACAGGGTGGTTTTATAATTTCTTGCAGGTTGCCAGTATTTTTTTTTTTTTTTTCAGGCAGTGAGCACATTCCTAAGAGTGATTTTTTGTCCCTCTTCCGCATTTCCCTGCTGTTCGTGCATTGCTGGCCAGTTTTTCTGCCTTGCATGGTGCTGTGATGGGAGGGAAGGTGTTGGGGGTGGGGAGTTGCTGCTGGTGACCCAGTGGTGCGGCAGCCGTCGTGGCTGGTGGTGAGCAGAGGGGAGGCTCTCAATGGAGTCGTTGCTGAAGTCGGCTTTAATCAATTTAATTGTTAAGGTTCTGGGAAGAGTGGGAAGCATACCACAGACTTACGTGGTGAGGTTAATGGAAGGAGAAGTGATAAAATACGACCTTACAGCCCGCTGTGCAGCAAGGCCCAGAGAGATTAGGAAGTTATCGAGTGAGAGAACAATTAAACTGATTTGTAATTAACTCTGCAGAGAGTGAAAACAGCGGAGGTAATGGAAGGCAAAATATCACTTGCTGGGGTTGTCCCTAAATATCATTTTAGTCCCTGACTCTTCCTTCTCTGTGCCTCAGAGCAAACATGAAGAACTGTCAAGCAGGGCCCAGGGTGAGCCTGCACTGGGCTTGCTGCAAGCCAGAGGCAGTGCTCACCCTGCTGCTGTTGCCTGATGTTGGAGAGGAGCCACAGGGAAAGGGAAGCAATTATTCCTGATGGTTTAGACAGCTGCAAAAGTACTTGCCATCGGCCTGTCAGTGAGGGCAGGGAGGAGGTTGTGAGCTCATGCCTCATGCCGGTGCATAGGGCAGAGCCTGCCAGGCGTCCTTGCACTGAGCAGCCACCACGGAGAGGGGCTGATAAATGGCACAGCCCTGCTAGTAACCTGGCTGTGGCTGTCAGGATGTGGGTGGTGCAATGTGGATGGCTTGCCCACAGCTGCTGGGGATGGCTCTCCTTGTTCCAGCGCCAGACAGCATCACTGGTGCTCCCGTGGCTTCATGGCCACTTCCCCCAGAGCTCCTAGCTGTTGGAGCAGCAATGTCCTGCTCATTTCTTTCTCAGGTTTAACGTGGATCCAAGACCAACTCTGCTCAGAGAGCAAGGCCTCCTCTTGTAGCAGATCTTTATTTCAGGATGAACCCTGGCTTATTTTAACCCAGCTCCCATCTGTACTGAACCCCACCCCCACTCCCCCCCACCTCAAGGTTACCAGTGCATTTAACTAAGCCAGTCACCCCTTCTTTGGTTCTAAATTAAAATGTCACTTGCAGCCTGTTTACTTTGTAGTGTGGATATAACCTAACCTCCCTAAATGCTATCAATATATTCCCGACTTACCACAGGGAGCAGAGGCAAGTCGCTGCAACCATGGCAGGCTGATGTGTGTGGTGCTAACCACCACGAGTGTCTGCAGGGAAGATGGGCCACTAAATTCCAGCTTCCCACGTACCTCAGTGCTCGTGGCAATGTGCAGCTGGCTTGCAGGGCTGCAGAGGTGGAGTACAGTCCCTGGTTAGGGAGACAGGCAGGGAGGGATGTCTCACCTCAGACAGTTAAGTGTGATTAACAGATGAGAAAGAAGCCCACCCAACTGGGTGTTTTGCCCAGCAGCCTGTCTAGGGCTGACGTGAGATGTGAGACAACTGAAGATTGCATGCCTGTGCAATGGGCTCCCCAGTGCAAGAGACATGGGCATACTGAAGAAAGAAATGGAGGATATCTCCTACGGGGAAAGGCTAAGAGAGCTGGGACTGGTCAGTGTGGGGAAGAGGAGGCTCGGGAGAATCTTATCTATCTGTATAAATCCCTGAAAGGAGGGTGCAAAGAGGACGGAGCCAGGCATTTTCAGTGGTGCCCAGTGACAGGATGAGAGGCAAAGGGCACAAACTAGACCACAGGAAGGTCCCTCTGAACATCAGGAAGCACTTCTGTGCTGTGAAGGTGGCTTTGGACAAGGATTTGGACCTCCTGACTTGGAGCAGGGATTTGGACCAGATGGGCTCCAGAGGTCTCTGCCAACCTCAACCCTTTCGTGATTCTGTGCTTTGCTACCTTTTGGGGCACAATGTGTTTTTTAGTCATAGTTTATTGCTCTAAAGCTGCAAGAAGGGTGAAGTTTTCTTTCCTTTTGGCAACAATAATGTAACACGGAAGGAAGAAAGGGAAGAAACAAAAGAGAAGAGAGGGAAGTAAGGGGACAGCTAAAATAAATACAGAGGGGAAGGGGGAAGTTAATGAACTTGCTCTGCCTAATAAAGAGTTTCCTTCTTTCCCCCACAAGAATGCTGTTTGTTCACCAGCCTGTGTTGGCCACATTTCCCCAGCACTCCCTGCCCAGGCAGCTGAAGAGCAGGGCCTGCAGGACACGCACTGGGAAAGCAGTGGCCGAGGCAGGTGGTCACCCAACCATGGCAGCACCACCACAAGCAGGGCTACCTTGAGGAGGGAGCAGAAAAGCAAGTCCCTGTGGCCCAGACAAACCCCCGTCTCTTTTCTTAGTGTGCCAACAGGGACAGCAATTAATGCCAAGGGGGGTGGTGGCTTTAATGATGTGGACACCTGTTCCCCGAGAAATGGCCCGAGCTCTATTTGGCACGAGTCGCTGCCGAGGCTCCTCAGCCACAAATTGCTTTTCCATAAAGGCAAAGCAGCTTTGTTTATAAACTGCTGTAGATAGGCTGGAGTTTTCATGATGAGAGCACAGAAGCAACAGTCATTACAGCCGTATAAATGAGTTTATTTGTTCAGCGAGAGCACATCTGCCAGGCTGTCGTGAGGTAATCTGCTGCCGCTACAGCCTACAATTAATGGACGCTGGGGGACAAACAAGACAAGAGCGTGACCCGTCTGTACGGAAAGGAGAGCTTCACCAGCTTCGCAGGGAGCCTCAGCACCAGTCCCTGTGTGGTGGCAAGGGGTCTGCCCAGGACAACATAGCAGACCAGGCCCTGATGCATGGGGCAGGAGCATGCTTGGAAGAAGAGCAGGCTGGGAAAGCAACCATAGCAGCTCCACCCCAAAATAAGCAGTCTGGAGAGTAGGGCTGTTCCCATTTATTCCGCTGGACATTGAAATAAGAAGCAAGAATAAATCTGGCCTAGAAACACAGGATGGTGTCAAGGGTTAGATTTCAGACCCAGACTGAAAATGGTCATCCTTCAGGGGCTGCTTGCATCCAGAGTTTTAACTTGATTCACCAAAAAAACTGGAACTGTTTCTTGACTCTGTTTCTTGGCTCACATTTTGGGGTGGGGGTGAGTGCAAAAGAGGTGTTAATCCAAGGGTTTGGTTTGGACTCTTGCTTAGCTGGAAATGAATGTCCTGCCTGTGGCACAGTTCCTGCAGACAAGTGTCAGAAGATTAGTCGGCTGTCATATTTTTGACCCAATGAGGCCTGAAGAATTTGGTTGCAATGCCGCTGAACTGGTGAAATGCTGAAACATGAAGGACAGATGGAAATAACTGCAAAATGCTGTAACCTGGCACGTCCCCAACACTTCACAGCTTTCTTACTGACTGCCAGCAGTAGCAGAAACAGGCATTAACAGGGACAGTGAAAATCTAGAAAAATACCCCAGTTACAGGAGGCAGGGCTGAGAGAGGTTAATCCACAAGTCTATACAGCCAGGTCCTTAATATCTTGCATGACTGTAGAAACAAGGCAAAATAAGAGGCTGTAAGATGCTCAGACTAGAAGAAACACCCCCATCCTTTCCCTTCCACCTCCAGGGAGAGGCAGACGTGACTGGCAGGCCCAGCTGATATTGCTGCTGCTTGTCTGGTCCCATCCAATGGTCCTGACAGATGTTTTAATCTACTGTTTGAAGAATGACTTATGCACAGCTCTGCTGTTCAAACATCTGTTTCTGTTTAGATAGACAGAGGCATTTCAAACTGCACTGGCCATGCCACACACTGGGAATTGTTTAAACGGCAACCCAAGTTGCTTACATTACTCAGTTACAGCATGAGAAGGATTTACTGCAGCAAACCTTGACATATTTTTAAGCCCTGTAAAACAGATCATTCATGAAAAGGGAACAGTTTTGCTTCCTAAATACATCCTTTAAAAAGGGGGTATTTACAATTATAAACCCATAAAGACATCTCTGAAAAGTCAGGGCTTTTCTACTTCCCACCCCTGTAGCCATGTCAAGGGAAGAACTGCTTGTTTAGTCATGATTTCCTTATCCTTGGCTTTCCTAGCTTTTGTAGTTGAGTGTGTGTGTGTTTTTGCTGTACCACCTCTTGCCCTGCTCTTGTCAACACCCTGTGATTACTCCTGCTCCAAACAGCATGAGACACATTGCATGTCAGAGAATTTCTGTGCTGAGCAATTTCAAAGCAGTTTCTCAGCAGAGAGGAACAAGACGAGTATAAATTTCAGATGACAATGGTGAGAGCTCAGTATCACTAGACGAGTAAAATTTCGAGGACCTTCTACATTCTCAGGTTTCGTGTCCCTATTGTTCTACCCTTGAAATTACAAAAGATACTCCCACGTCTCTTCTTTTCATCTGACTTGCCTAGTTGTTCAAGGCGTGAACTATAAAGCACATCCCAAGATTGGATTTTCAGCTGGTCCGTAATTGCTGTATATCACATGTAAGGAATATCCTGACTGCTGACCATCAACTGGGAGCTGCCATCATCCAGCCCTTTGCCTGCATTCTTGTAACAGGTGGAGAGCTTCGTTAATGCATTTGGCTGATTTTCAACAGTGCAATATTCCCCTGGGGTTCTAGTTTTAAAAATAGCAGAAATCAGAGCGTTGTCTACAAAATGATAGAAGGAACACACTATGAGCTTCTGCCTTTTCAGTCCTACTGGGAATTACTGGGATAAAACCACATGCTGAAGGATCATGCTTGTTTTCTTTAGCATCCTTCCCCCTTCTTGGGGACTTCTCAGATTTGCTAGCCAAGGAGCCAACGTAGCAGTCTCCCAGGTTAGCTTTTCTTTTCCAGTTGCAGGCTTCCTTTACAAGCACCTCTCAAAACAAAACACACAACAATGCTTTTGTCCTTCCATATTGTTTCTATTCTCTCTGAACAAAAGAGTAGGTTAAAAGGAAGCCCTTACATAAACATGAACATGCTGGTTTATGGCTGGCTGTGTTTCTGTACATGAACTGTATTTCTGTGCTACTCAAGGGATTCATTTTCCTTTATGCCTCTGGATATATGGCTCAGCTTCATCAAAGTCCTTAAGCACACATGTAAATCTGAGTCTTTGAATAATCCCACTGAAGTCAGACGAAGAGCTCACCTTCTTTAAATTAGACATGTTTGAATGTGCTCCTCATTTGAGTCCTGCAGTAATTAGCCTGGAAACAGCAAATAGCCAGTTGCATTGAGCCGAACTTTTCTTTCAAAGAAGTGCCAAAAACAATCAAAAGGGACTAATGATATTTCCTGAGATCCACCTGTTGCTCAGTTTCCCTTCAATTAAGCGACAAAGGGGAGGTGCGGGAACCGCTTCTTGTTATAAACAGAAATTAGTGTTCGGATAAATGGAGCTAGAAAAAGAAAGGCAAAAGCAACGTGAAACAATGAGAGAAAAGCAGGCACTGCTTTATCAAGGCCTGGCCATGCACGGGGCTCTCAGGAAGAGACACATTCCAGTACTGCACAAAGGCTCAAAGAACAATGCCCTCCTTCCTTAATAAGGTGTTTGAACAGGCTAAATGATCCCTCTGGAGATTATATGGAAGTGAAATACATCAAAATAGGAAAGGAGGAAGAAACACATTTCTGCCTTGATGAGGCACAGCCCACATTTTGCTGAGACATGACAATGGACTTGTAGTGAAAACACGAAGCAGCAGATGAATATTTTTCTGGGCGTAATTGCCAGCCTCTGCTCCACCATGATGTGAATGTGCCTTGTGGGCACCAAGCCTTGGCACACTGTCTCTGCTTAGGTTGCACCCCTGCTTACCCCACATCCTTTTCCTCCATCCCACAGTTCTCTGGCAGCACTCACTTCTCCATGCCGTATTCTAGGTGTCTTTGACATCTATAATCAAAACCTCAGTTCAAGGAGCTGCAGCTCCACTGTTGTACTATCATTTCAATGCCTGTAGGAATAAAGCTGGACAGGACGTGACTTGCTCATTAGTCTTCAGGAATTCCCCAACACCCTTGGAGCACCTTCACAGTGTCCAGGCCTTGATGTGACCTCCTTTACGGAGCAAATGCTCTGTTAAGCAATGGCCATGGCCCTTCTCACTGCATGTTCATCCTCATGGCACAAGTACAGCAGTGTCTTTCAGGCAATTATGCCCACCTGACTGGGCAGTGGAGGAACTAGGTACTGATGGCTGCTAGTGGGGATTGACAGCCCCTTTTCAGTGAGGACATGCCCCCAGGGTTGCCCTACTGACTCCCTGTATCATTCCCATGACAGAGGGTGGTGGTCATGGAGGTGCTCCTCAGCCAACCTTCCAGTAAGCCAGGAAGAGCCTTTTCCGTTTGGTGTCCCTGCTTGCTTTGCTGTAGGGTAGCCAGGGGTGAGGGACCCAGCTCTGCTCTTAAACCTGGTAGAGAAAGGGACCCCTTTCTGTCTTCCCTGTTGTCACATACCAGGGGATGTCCCAAAGCCCCTTTGAGCATCAGACAGAAATTAGGAGGGATTTTGCAGGATGCTGGGAAAGAAGGAGAAATCCTTGAACAGGCCCTCCTGTACCTCCTCTGCTGCTGAACAGCACCTGGGTGTTGCAGGAGGCTTTGTGCTGTAGGTTTGCCACACAGATGACTACTCTCCTTTACCTTTCTGATAACGCTTTCATGTTGCAGCAAGCAGCCTCACTGAGGAGCATCTCAAATGCATCCCGAGCCAGAGGAGACTCTGCAGTGTCACCTCTGACAAGGACCCCAGGGTGCCACATGCAGCACACTCTTGTCCTTGTCACTGCATGTCCTTGTGTACTCTCGAAGAAAATTTGGGACTACACTCCTTCATGCATGGTGGCTAAGGATAACCCATCCTGACACATTGTCACTGGTTTTACTTAGGACATATTTCATACCCCATGGCCACACCACCTCCGGAATCAGATGACAGAGTTTGTCGTGTCTGACGTTGTACATGTCAAAATCTCACAGGCATATATGCACTGTAATAGAATATCATTAGATGCTAGTGGAAACACCACTGGTGACCTTTGTCCATCTTCCCATCACTGCCAGATGAGAGTCCTGTGACAGAGGCTGTCATTTGGGAGCCAGTGACAGCACCTGTTAGTAGTGTCCTCGAGAACCTCACCTACACCTGAGAGTTTTGTAATTTCAGGTTATCCACGTACTGTTCAAAATATTCCTTCCTTCACTCCAGGGATCTCATTGTCTTGGCTCTGGGAGACACCACAGCCAGGTACTTTCCCAAGAGATCAGGTAAGAGCAAGTAAACATATCTTCAGGAGGAGGATATTCTGCTTTCAATTAAGTTAATTTGTGATCAGATTACACCGGCGCCTATACTCATGAAGCGTTCAGCATTATTTAGCAGATGCTTTTTCTAGTGATGTCCATCTTAGTCAACTTTATCCCTGCTTTGACATGAAACAAGTTGTTTTCTAAATAAACATTCAGTCAGAAGGAGATGGGGAGGGAAATAACCCTGTGCAGAAAAGCACTAAGGGGCATGTAGGCCAGTGTTATTTGGGTAGGTTAATATAGGGCTCAAGTGGGGTGGGTATGGACGTGTCAGAAACCTGGTGGGGAGGGGCCACTGGGGTTATTGTGAGCTGAGATAAAATCTTGTGGAACAGAACCTGCTAAGGGACACAGTTCTGGCATCACACTGACCAGGGAGTAAGTTTTCCTTCAGTGTAATATTTGTGCATTTACATCCATTTGCGTCTTCATACTGTACAAAAATTGTACATACCACTCTCCGAGCTGCTGGCATCATGTTTTCACAAGTCTGAGCAGAATGGGCCAGCTTCCACTCTGACTTTGGAACAATTTCTGAAGTTCTTTCTTCGGAAGCAAAGCTTTATTTAAAAACTGTGGTTTGTTAAAGAAGTGCTTTTGGGGGCAATTCCCTATTTTACATGGATGTAGAAGAAATGTGCTGCTAGAGAAAAAGATAAAG
Source organism: Cygnus olor (assembly GCF_009769625.2). Classification (NCBI taxonomy): domain Eukaryota; kingdom Metazoa; phylum Chordata; class Aves; order Anseriformes; family Anatidae; genus Cygnus; species Cygnus olor. Next base: position 76,767,479 of record NC_049171.1, on the reverse strand, counting down.
CTTCAGACTAGATCACATTCATAAACATATGAAAAAAAAATCCTAGCTTTATAGAGATTATGAGTACCTTTGACAAATACCCATTACTTCAGCTCGTTTGCTCTTTTTTTGTGTGCACACAAGCACTAACAGTGTTTTCTTGAAGGAGAAAAAGCACCTGAGATAGTTTGTTCTGCCAATCATTCCCTAAATTATTTATATAGTGTTAGCATTTGATTAGAAAGTGCCTTTAAAGTCACAGTGTAATACCTTTGCTATTTTCTTCACTGTTGTACAATGGAAAACAGCTGAATTGCTAGCACTGAGTTGGGTTTGTCTGAGGCCTGGTGCCAAGTGTCCAGGATAAAGATCTTCACATAGAGGTAACCTGTAATTTCAGTAAGACCTTTGCTTGGGAAACAACGTGCATCTTTATCCTAGATAAATACATATATGCTTTATCAGTGGAGGTATGGAAGATGCTTATCCTTATTGACAGCTGAAGGCACAGGAAAGAAACTGTCTGCTAGGGGAGAGCATATTAGGTCTCTGGGGTTGCCAGTGCTTCATGGACTCATGGAGCAGGATGTGCTGAGCTGTGCCTCACACAGTCTTAAGTCCCATATGGGCTAGCAAATGCCAAAAAGGTGCGTATGTCTGGGACTGGGGAAATGGGAACCTTCCAACCCTGCTGTCTTACCTTGGCTCAGTTTGACATTGCTTCTACCCAAGTAAAAGCAACAGCTGATTATATATAATAAAGATAAATGCTACATTGCAGTACTGTGTTTATTAAATCACTGCATTTGTAGGGGAGTTCCTTGGCATTGTTTGTCTATGATATAAATATTTTAAGTCTCTGTCGGTAAGTGAGGCTGGTGTGTGTATATTACATAGTGTACTCTCTTATCCGGTTAAGAAAAGCAACAGATGCAAATTGTCCAAACAAACATTTTGTTTCTCCCCACAGCTGGCCTGATTGTCATCATTCCTTCCAGCCTCAGGCTCCTTCTCTGCTCTGGGTTGAACACGTTACTTTTACAGGTGTGGATTGCACTGGGGAGGGACAATCTGAGCTCTGGATTTCCCTCTTTCTCCAGTTCTCAGATCATCTTGCACAGATTCAGCCTGCTGCTCCATCTAATCAGAAAGCCAAGGCTGCACCCATCTGCAGTCCTCCACTGCAGCCCATTTTTCTTGTCCCGTCCACAGTCAATATAGAGAAGAGTTTATTTCCTTCATCTTTGCAGCAACCACTTACATAGCTGAATTTATGTTATTGGTCTCCTCTTAGTCCTGTCTTTATTCTAAACAACCTCAGACTTTTCAGCTTTTCCCCATAGGTTATGTTTTTGAGCTCTCTCATCACTTTTCCCTGGACCATTTCCAACTGGTCCGCACATCTCTTGCAGTGTGGTGCCCCAAGCTGGACACAGCACTCCAGCTGAGACCTTCAAGTGGAGAGAAATTATTTTGCTTGCTTTATGTTCAGCACTCCTCTTATAGTTCGTATGTCACATTGCAAGAACACAGCAAAATAACCCATTACAAAGGGACATGGCCATTTCCTTATAGAAGGACAGAAGAAGATCACAATAGTAGCATCTGAACTAGACTGTGGTCCTCTACTATGGCTCACTTCAGGGCCGTAAGCACTTCAGAACTCTTAGCAAGCCAATTTCTGATGAAACCAGGATGTGAGATTGACTTTTGGATCTCATCCTGCTCCAGAGTGGCTTGAATCCCAGTATAGAGAAAGGCACAAGGGGTAAAACTGAGAAGAAGAATCAAAGCTGCCCAAATGACTGCTAATCTCAGCAGAGAGGAGGGAGGTGGCTGTGGGAGGTCAATCATGGGGTCAGAGCAGCTGCTGGCAAAGGACATCCTATTCCTGAGATGGACCAGAAAGAAACAGACTCAAGGAATGAGGAATTTCGCTCAGTATCAGAATAAATGCCTAAAAAAATATTGTTCTGATCTCGCACAAAAGTGATCATTGCACAAAAGTGATCACAGGAAATACACCTGGTAAACTTATAGAAGCCCCCACCAGAAACTGGTGTATAGTCTGGCAGCACTCATGGATCCCCATGCTTCCACATCCCAGTTGTGTCCTCTTGCACAGGACAGATTTCAGGTCATCAGCACAGGAAAAAATATTGGGTCTGGATGAATTTGAGTGTCTGAATGAAATGCATACAGGGATAGCCAAGGATGGAAACACATGTTTAATGGATTGGTAAAGTTGTGCCAAAATAAATGATTGACACGTGATACTAAAAAAAAAATTAGAGTAAGCATGCTCTGTGTGAAAGACAAAGCTACCACAGGGGAAGTTAGACCAGGATATCCCTGGTGAATAACAGCTGGTGGTGCAGGGCCTGGGAGGCAGGGTCCCATGGCAAGGCCAGTTCCTCATCTGTGAATACCTCAGCACCCCAAGCACTACTGTATGTCTGGTGTATATTTTAGTGTTTCATTCTAACAGTGCTATTTGTTCAGCAAGCTAAAAGTCACCCAAAGTACTTTGGTGCAGAGATGAGCAACATTAGTTCAATCACAAAAGGCAGCTACTTCTGTAGGTGCTGAAACCATATTTTCTTCTTCATGATGCAAGTGAATGAGAATGCACCTTATCAAAATTTGTAACTTTTTTGGATCATGTTTTCACCAACTTATGTTATTAGGAAGCAAATTATTTTGGTAAAAAGCCAGATGCCATCTTTATGTGAAGGTAAAACCAGAACTGCTTTCTGTTGTAAGAAGGATGTTCAGCAGTGTCTACTGTAGTGAGAAGCCCAGATGGATTCACAGGTTGTCAAAGGAGTAGCCCAGAATCATTTCGCATCATTAATTCTGACTTTTGTAAAATAAATCTTGATGCACGTGTGGTACTAGAGTATTGGGAAAGATCGTCATGCTCCACAAATATTAAAAGTCTAAATCATATGTATTTGGTACATGCCTCTGGAGTTTTCTTTCTAACAGTCTCAAAGTGCGTGTACAAACTGGTGTCTGCAACCATCCTTAAATGCTTGAAGGCAGTGGAGCAGATGGGTGGTGATGGGTACCTGGTGCATACAACAGTGCCTGCCATGCTCCTGAGGCCCATAACCTAGAAATGATTTATTTATTTATTTTTTTTTTTTTTAAAAAGTAACCCCCAAAACTCTAGCAAAATCAGGATGCTGCACTGGTCACTCATTCCCAGAGTATTTTCCAGCAAGTGCACTGTTCAGTAGATTAAGTAAAATAATGTTAAAAATCATCTTGAAAAGAAGTATTTCCTTGAAAGGGTACATAAGCTTTTCCCTCACCTTAAGCTTCCTCTTGAGAGTGACACAAACCCCGGTGATTAATATCCCAACAAAAGATCACGTGGCAACATCTCTACAGTGGGACTTACCATACGTATAATAACATGTTGTCATTTGTCAGCCCCTGAGGTAACCTGATGGCTTTTGTTACTCATGCTTTTGGCAGTGAACATGTTTCCTCTGAATTTTTGCTGCTAATAAGGAGAGAGGAAAACAAACAAACAAAACAATGTGACCTTAAAAATATAGAAGTATGTTAGAAATTGATATTATGATATTTTAATTGTGCTTATCATCCTAAATAAAAAAAAAGCATCTTGGATATAGCATCTGTGTTCAGCATTTGCTCAATGGTGGCTTGCTGTGCAAAGCTGTTTAAAACCTTCCTGCAGGAGGCAACATGACCACGCTGGTGAGGGTTAAGTGAGAGCTTTGGGGAAAACCCTTAGGAACTGCGTATGTGTATGTTATCACTGCTCTTTGTGCAGGTTGTGCCAGACCTGCACAGCTCACAGAACTAACACATGAGCTTTGTGGGTCTGGGTGCCTCAGGATTCAGTGAACCACAACTGCACCATGTTGGTAACCCAAAAGCGCTGGGACCCCAAGCAGAGGACATCCTGATGAACCATCTCATGATGCTGAAGAGGGAACTAGAGCAAGGAGGACAAGTAACAAATACACAGCACGAGGCCAAGGGTCTTCAAGGTTCTGATACCTGCTCCAGCAAGGAACTGTCATCACTTTCTATGGTCTTTGGGCAAAGGTCTTGCACACTTCAACTTTCAGCATTCTCTCATATCACTTTTTTTGGCCAGACTGTCATTTCTCTGAGCTCCGTGAAGAGACATGAGAGGAGGCTGAAGGAGGGAAGAGATACGAGGCAGTGCCGGAAAGTCAGCCCTGGGAAGTCAGTCCCGTGTGTGGGACTACAGCGGCCGTCCTCTTGTTTAGTAAATAATCCTCTAACGAAAAGTCAGTTTAGTCTCAGGATGACTGAGTTCCCTTGTGTTGTTTCTCAGTCCACGACACGTGTCTTACTGATATTCCTAGCATAGCTGTCCTTTACTTGATAGAAAATATAGTTTAACAAACACTCTGTATTTTGTATATTCATTCCTGTTCTTCAGCAATTTAATCCCCAGCCTATGTCAATTTAAAATAGATAGCTGAACCTAGGTTTGCAGCTGACATTTGGATTTCCAGGGTGAACTCCCATATGCTCTTCCTGGCTGCCAGCACGATCCATGTGGAGGAGCTCCACGAGGGAGCCCAAACCTTTGCCCAGGACACAGGAATGGAAGGTTTGCTGTCAGCCCCACCTCGAGCAGGACTTGGCATGGTATGGCATCAGGGGGAGGTGGCACAGTACAAGGCCGAAGGCATTTGCCAGAAGGGAGGAGAAGAAGTGTCTCATGCACAGCTTGGTGGTGCCATGAGGGCAGCTCGCCTCAGCTCTCAGCCCACCGCACTTCCACTGATGCTCACTGGGGCAGGGACGGTCTCACTGCATCAGTGTGCACAGGAGAGACCAATTCTTGATCAAGAACTCTAGGATATTTTTTTTATTTTACCCTGCATATATAATTTTATATATATTATGGCATTTCCTGGCACAGCATCAAGTGTGTGCATATGCTGATTATGGAAGATTTGTATAGCTTTTCCCCTTGTGAACTACGTCAAGCCAGCCATGGTTCCTATACCCATTCAAACACCTCTTTTACCTGTGTCTTGTGGGATTCTTCAAGCCCTTAGCTGAAAAAGGAAGACAGAGAGAAGGTATGATATGATCAGGTCCCTCCATGAAGCTGCATTAATTGGAAATGTAACTAATGTGCTTTGAATTTTATCTTCTGAGCCATATTGGTATTATTCGAGCAGGTTGTGTATGCTAGAAATGTCTTTAGAGACACACCTAAACTGCTTTTATTCTGATTTATTCTGTTTCTGGTTTCCCTGAGCTCTTTACCTTGGGAAAATTAAATGTCATGCAGAACCACACAGTGCCTCCTCAAAGAGAAGTCATCGCCATGCATAGCCACTGCTTTTCCTCTTACCAAAAAGTTTAGTGTCAGAGCTACCAGTGTAGCAAACGACGTACATTATACAACGTACATCTCACTGGGCATTTCCGAGGAGTGAGTGTTGCTCTCAAAGGATGGTTTATTAACAAGCAGAGAGAAGCCCTACCGATTTTGCATTCACAAAAATCGACACGGGATTGTAACAGATGGGGTCTGTTTAGGTTTGGCTGTTTTTTTTAACAGCACGAGGAAGGGTTCTCAGCCGAACTGTGTTAGATGATCCATCAGCAAGAGGGTTCAGTCGAAAGGACTGAAAGGGAAAAAAAAAATCCCATTCATTTACAGCTACAGCCATCCAAGTTAAAGCCTCTCTCGCCTGACAGCAGCAAGTGGCAAACTTAGGGAAGCAATGGGTCATGGGAAAGGTCCCATTAGATCAGTGGGAGCACACACTAAACAAATACAGCCACATGGATGCACACATTTAAATACTGCCCAAGGGAATATGTGGACATATGTTCAGTGTGGCTGAGAGAAGCAGGCTCTAGGCCTCGAGAAAGCTATGTTTAAAAAAAAAAAAAAAAAAAAAAAAAAAAAGAATTCCATCAATCAGTCCGTGGGCCTTGTGAAGTATGAAGATGAAAACTGCAAAGGAAACATGTGCTGGGCTCTCTCCAACAGCTGTCCCATTAAGCAGCGCTGCTCTGCAGTACAGCCCTGGAGACCCCACGACTTCAATTCCAGCCCCTATTTAAGCCTGGGTGTGAGAGAGAGAGATTGGGAGGGAAACAGAAAGAATAAGAACAAAAAATAGACTAGTACCACTTAGCTTTTTCTGCAACCTGTTTTTTTTTTTTTGCCAGTGATTATGAAATTTACTTTTTACGTTGGTATCTCTCCTTTTGAGATCTGACTGGAGCTTATATGGTAACAGAAATGCTATTAGCACAGCAAAGCAGGGAAAAAAGAAAAGACAGACACAAACTCGAACATGATAATCTTACTGTGCCAACTCAGCTGGTGCCAGCCGGGGCTTTGTGATGCCATCTGCAGTGATTCTGTCACTGGGGCATTTCCCTGCTTAGAAAAATAAGATCAAATCAAAGTAAAAGGAATGGGTCTTCATCCCATAGCACTGTGCCACTTGCAGATGTTAATTTAGCAGTCAAGTGTATTCCCTTGCTTCACATCACTCAGGCACACTGCCCCATTGTGCACAGCAGGCACAAAGCCTCCTCCTTGCTCTCGTTGTGCTGGAGCAGGAGGGATGGGGTGACTGTGCCCCCGGGGCAGGAGGGATGGGGTGTTCATGACTCCAGGGCAGGAAGAATGGGGTGATACATGACGATTTGTCAAGGTTTGTTGGGAAGAGCCCTAAACAACTCGCAGCTTCACAGACCCTCCAGCTCCACTTGGTGCATTTGGTAAGGCCAAAGACATGATCTGGGATGTATCAGCATCAGCTTTCAGCAGTGCTTTCTAAGGAATTGCCTTACAGCCAGGAGACCTCAATCTCACCTAGCCCTGCTAACCCAAACTGCTCTCAGGAATTGTTCTCCTATCTTATGCCAGGCAGGGACACTGCAACTGCATCAGGATGTGTGGGGTGATGTCTGAGGATGTGGGTTACTTCAGCCAACAGGCATTCCCCAAAGAGCAAAGGGACACTTTGAAGGCTGTCCTCTTTCTTAAGAGAGCACCCACCCTCATGTGCCTGGGGGTTTCTTCCCTAGAAAACAGAGCACCTCTTCCCAGACCCTCCTTCCTCGTGGCTTTGCAACATTTCCTTCAGGAGCCATTTTCCACATCAGGACAAGGTCTGGGTAAAGGCAAAGCTGGCTTTTGGGACAGGAAGAGGAAAAAAACAAACCTGATGTGGATATGCTTCATCCCTTCAGTTCCTTCAAAAAGTTATGGGGATCTTTGTTGTGGTGGTTTTCCAAGAGGCTTGGCTTGCTTCACACCATGCTGCTCTGGGCACTGACAAACCTGCACCTAGCCTCCATAGGACTCTTTCTTGCTGAGTGAAGATGTTCTGTGGTATGGGATCACCACGTGCAAAAGTCAGATTTCTAGCTTTAGAAGGTAGGAGCTTGTAAGGGACATGGAAGGAAACTGGAAAGGGAAAAAGCTGTTTAGAGGGTAGGAAAGGGGGGAAAGTGTGGTAACCAAAGCGTGAGCAGGTTAAAATTTACTGCGGCAGCCAGCTTTGCACTGATATCCCAGAAGGTTTCCTCCCCTCCTTCCCCCGCCCTGGCCCAAGCTGTTTAGAGGCTGGGAGTCTCCAGACATGTGGCCACCGCAGGGGTCTGGTGCTGGAGGCTCTCGGAGAGACAGCCCCAGCCCCTGCTACACGTGGTGGTGCTGGGTACCCATCTGCTCACTTCAGGAGGAGCTGCACACCCAGCCCAAGGTTTCCCACTGCTTGACATCTTCCCTTTGAAAGTACAAGAGCCTGTGTATCGGGAAGAAGAGATACGCAGGCGTTCACCAGGCTGCAGGTTGGACAACACAGCTCACCTCCACTACCAGTGCACCAAAACCTTTACATAAATAAATAATTTTAAAAATATATATTGAATTTCTCAATATATGCTTATAAAGCTGTTCACAGGTAATTATCACTCCCATTACATGCACAAGAGCTCTTCCCCCCTCACTCTCCCCGTGCACAGAGCCCTTCACACACAACAAAGAGGGAGGCAGAAGCCTGCATTTTATGTCCCTTTTGACCTACAACATGGATCTGTTCCAATCTAGCAGGTAATTAAGTGATGAGGCATCTTTTTAATCCACATTTTATGTTCACAATCAGGTCTTTAGGGTATTGATATAATTAAATCATGTGATCCCTTATAATGAAATCCTTAATTAGGGAAAATATAATTAAACTGGGTTTCTTAAAAACCGAATGTCACAGCATTTAAGTGTGTTTTTCTTTTAAACATGCACAGCATTTTCTTTTAAACATGCACAGTAATCAGGCTACATCTCCTGCTGATGCTTTGCTCAATTTTCTGTCTAAAATGGCATTATATATATTCATGCGTTTAAATGGAATGAAGGGATTTGAAACTAATTTTATAATACAGTCTTTAAAATTAGTTCTTAATGCAAGATTCCAGGCATTTAACTCTGAAGACCGTGAACTGCTAAATCTGAGACCTATGTTTGGCAAATCTTGTGCTCATAATGTTTAAGGTTTCAATTATGAAATACTGAAAGCGAGACATATTTTTGGCTTCTTTGTTTGCTTTTCAGCATCAACTAATTTCATTATTAAAACTGCCACACCGAGAGCTGCTAGAGACCCTGAGGAGCTATTCCTTCCCTGGCCCCCAACTTCATGCTGTAACATTATTCAGCAAGGTTTTTAGGTGGAGGCAGAGGTGGGGAGGCAGGGAGGAGAATATGGCCCACCGTTGACCCTTGTCTGTCTATACCTGTAAACTGCTATTTCCTAGACGTTGTATACAAGGTTTGTCAAAGGGATGAGGTGCTGAGTTAACACAAGTCAGCATCTCCTAGCTGCTCAGTGCTGCAGGATTTGCTCTGGGGCAGATGCCGCTGCACAGGGTGTTTGGTACCACCTCAGTGACAGACCAACAAAGAATGTGGCTGTGCTCTTTGCATCTTACCTCTGTCAGATGCTGTCAGGACTTTGATGCCAATTCCTCCCATGGGTGCTCTGGGGCAGTAGCGACACCACAGCTACCATCGAGCCAAGCAAGACATCTTATTCTGATTTAGGCAGGAATGAAGAAGGCAACAATCCTAACGCTTGTGCCTGAAACTGGTGGAAAACAGGGTGCGAAATAAGCAAAATAATTGTATGCTCTGGTTGTGCAGAAAGTGAAGAAAGATTTCTCTCTTCCTTTTGCTGCGAGTTGGCACTAGCACCTTTGGTAATGAATGACATCAAAAATCTATTCTGTTTTAGTTTGATATCCAGTGAAATGCACTCTCTTTTAGAATAATTTTGCCACTTTAAGGCAGTGCTTGCCTGGTTGTTTGGGTGCAAGTCAATCTGAGAGGATAAACACCACATCTTGGACTAGACATTGACGTTCCCTGAGGAACTGAGTTTGTTAAGAGCTCCTCATCAGTGACAGGAATTCAGGGACCACACAATGCCCAACTCCTGAAGACAAGCATAGAAAATATTTGTGCTGTTTCTGGAAATAAATAACTCCTTAAAAGAGCACAAGCTGTTGACCAGTCTCCTGAAGGAAGCAGGTGAATCACAAGCTGGTGGTTGATACTGACACCTCAAGCACCATTTGTGGTCTGGGATTCATTTTGCAGGAAAATGTTAAAACAGCTCTGAAAAATAACAAACTTGACAAGAGATGTAATGTTCTCTGTAATCACTTTCTGACTGAAACTGGCCATGAGACTGGCGTTTCATCTACAGCTCACCCATGCCTCCCCTCTCCCTCTACATGTCCTTGCCACTGGAGATGGCTCTGAAGTCTCTGTCTCTTGCACAGGACATTCCCTGAACACCTTCAGCAGGCCAGCAGTGGTGTGGCAGCGAGTGGTGAGCAAGAGGATGTCACACTGTGCTCTGGCTGTGTTAGTGCCCGCCTGCAAGGGCAGGAGGAGCAGGGAGCCCAGCCTGGACGGGATCAAGGATTCAGGTTTGGTGTCTGCAGTTCACTGGTTTGGGAGCCACAAAAGCTATAACCTGAAGAGAAAGGTGCCTCTTTTCACCTCTTAGTAACAGGAAACCCTCAAAACCTTCCCTCAGACTTAGACAGGTGCTTTGTCTGTACACTTGGCTTTGAGAAACAAGTGATGAAGTGTGTTTCAAAGGTGTCAGAGCTCTCTTGATTTTGCCAGTTTAATTTCTTAAGAAGATGCTAATGCTCTTTACTAGTTTCTGAAAATGGCTTTTACATAAAACAAAACTCTTAAGAAATGTCCCAGGGATTTCTAATTATCATAAACATAAAATCCTAAATATTTGTAAACCAATATGAATTAATCGTTTTACTACTTCAGAGTGCTCCATCTGCAGCAACTAAAACAACTAACCCATCATTTGGTTTCAGTGGACTTTCTGTCCTAATCCCCAGCCTGTGACAACTTTATGCCCAAATGCCCTCTGAAGGGTCCCTGTCACCAGCTCCCGTGTCTGTTGGTGCACCCGAGGAGATGCCTCCAGGGATCCTTCTGCACAGGCTGAAGCTGCAGGCAGTTCCCCCCCCAGCCCTGACAGGCAATGCCACGGCTGCAGCTGGAGTGCCTGGGCTGGGCACAGGGTGGCTGCAGGAGCTCCTGCAGTGGCTACAGAGGTGGGGAGCAAGCCACGTTTATGGGGACTCGGCAGTGCAAGTCCAGCCTAATCTGCTGCACGGTAAGTGCAGCACTTGCATCAAAACCACTGGCAGCTGTGGTTTAGCCTCTGGACCACAGGAATAAAAAATCTGCTGTGGTTAAGGCTGCCTTTTACCACCGTACCCCATGCCTGTGGTGTGGTATGGGAGAGGAGCGTCTTCTCTGCGTTGGGAGATACTGCTACCAGCACACATTCCTCAGCTCATGGCTCCTCCAGCATTGAACATCATCAGGTACCATGAATCATGAAGCCAAGTACGCAGCCCACACGTCTCCTCCCACATGGCAGCCCTTATTTCCTGGTAACACCGGGGTCCTGGGGGACATTGCCACTGACGTCTCTGCAAATCAAGGTGCGAATCACTCACTGTGGGGATTGAGAGGAGATGAGAGCCTGTTTGTGCTAGGGCTCACACAATTAAAAAGTAGGACCCCCCGTGATGGTCTTTCTCTTGCTGTGTTCTCAGTTGTAAACAGAAAACAGAAAAATCCAGTGCACAGACTAGCTGAACAGTGACACTGCTGAAAAGATGTCATGGTCACAGTGCAATTCAAGCAGAGCAAGCAGTGCAATGTTGCCTTTTAGGCATTTTTTTTTCACAGAAAGTGAAAAAAAAAAACTTCAACTGGTGAATGTGCTTGTTTTGTGACAGCCATTGACAATGCTTATTTCAAATGGCCCTGAGGTTTCAGCTGGGGCAGTGTGCAGGGAGGAGGAAGAGTAAAACACGAGACATGCAGAACCTCCTGGTACACAAAAGGATGCTGCCTTAATGAGAACTATGGCTACTTAATCCTCATCTCCACCAAGGACAGGCCAAGAATAGCTTTATGAAGGGACAAAGAGATATAAGTAATGCAGAGGGAAAACATAATAATTAGAAAGGTATCATAGACTGTTTGTCTTGATATAATCATCACTTACAACATTGAAGCAGGTTAGCTTGTGAGACCAAAATCCTCCTCATGGGTGTTTAAACACTGAGTTGGGCAAAACCATGGTCTCAATGCAGCAGGAGCAGCACAGCTGGACACCCTGTCTCCTTCCAGCCACCTACTCCTGTCATTCTCTGCATAAGAGACCTAGATAGAAATAAGAAGTCTGATTTTTTTTGTTTGCTTGTTTGTTTGGCTGTTTATCACAAGATGCTTATTTTCTTCCTGGTTAAGAAAGCACCAGGTAGGAATGGTGGCAGTTGTTAACAAATTTATTGAAGACTGACAGCCAAAGTCGACATGGCAGGGAGGTGGAATTAGATGGTCTTTAAGGTCCCTTCCAACTCAAACCATTCTATGATCCTATGAAATATTTGGGTTATTGTTATTTGTCACTAGTATTGTATTTTAGTTAAAACTAAAAATTACTTTTTTTTTTTTTTTTTGGTCATGGAAAATGGTGTTGAGACAGCCATCTTTGACATATTATATATACACCATCATTTATTAAACAACTTTCATGCATATGCTGCTGATATTTGTCTGTCTTCCTGTATTTGTTTGTGTTAGCAAGAGGCAATTTGAAGGCTGTTTATCTTCAGCTCTCATCTGCAGCCTGAAAAGAAACAAGAAGCAAGCTTTTCCATGACTTTACATTAGCTCGGATAGTTGAGAATAAAAAATAGTAAGTTAACTGTTTGCAGAAAAGTAATGCTGTTTGTAACTCATGTAGTCCAAGAATCAGAATGATCAAATACAATCACAACCTTGTGACCACTGAATAGTCTTGGACTGTTTTGGCTGGGACTATTTTGCCAGGTGCCAGTAATGCTTTTGGTGAAGTGAAATACCTTCAAAGGTCCAAAGCACTATTGAGAAGTCCTAGTTCTTCTCTTGACCCCAAAATCATGGGAGTGCTGGGTGTCTGTATTCATTTCCCATTTATTTAGTGTCTTCCTTCCCTGTCCCCCATAGGATTTTGCCAGTTAGAACTCAAACCCTATGTCTGGTGTTAAAATACCTGAACTGTTGTGTAGGATTCTTTTTGTTATTGTTGTTGTTTTTTCCAGAAGGGATTCAGCATGTTTCTCTACTCCAATAGGTGCATTTTTAACAAATGCCACTAAAGGAAATAATTCCAATACTTGTCTTTGCACTCTACTTTCCTCAGAAAACAAGTTTGTCTCAACATCAGGGAAACATATTTTCACACATCATCAACTGCAGTTTTGCTAAGGTGCTTCACCTGCAGATTAATGCAGTGTCTACTCCTGTGTAGTTGATGTTTGTAATAAGATGTCTATTAACATACAGTACAAAATGAAATTTTTGCTGACTGTTTTAAAATTTCCCTCATTTTCAAGGAGGATGTTAAGCTTCATCACTTTTCAGATGTTTTATATGATTCTCCCAAAGAAAATAAACTTTATTATCCTCATTGTTGCGTGCATATTGTGCTGATTTCAGCTTAATGCAACAGCATGTCATAGCAGCTCTTGGACAGCATGCAAGTGTTTCACAACAACAGCATCCTCCACGCAGAGATCAAACTAGAGCCTCGTGTTGTTTGCACATTTGAAGATTGTAGAGAAATCTTTTCTTCTCCTCAGTCAGCATTGTCTGTCTTCAGTAACACAAGATGAGAAGTGCACAAAACACCCAACAAGCTCGAATGAATTGACTCCCAGCATTAGTTTTTATAGCAGTGGACCACTGCTGACACACACATTTTTCCTAAAGGGTGTGTATCCTCTCAGACTGCTGTTGAACAGAAGGCTCCAAACTGATGCTTCCCTTGAATCAACACTTCTGATGTCAGAGCACAACTTCTGCACTTGACAAATTTTGTGCAGAAACTCAATGTGAAAACAGTAACTGCTAAAGCATTCCCAATGTCAGGCTGCCAGTCACACCCTTCAGCTCCTTCAGCAATTAGAGAATAATGGAAACTTTGTAAACCACCAGCTATTTCTGTTTGATAGCTGTCATATGCTTCAAGAAGATGTATTGTCAATAGTTGTCATCTCAGGAGAAATGTTTAACAAGAACGTATGTTTGTTTAGCAGAGCTGGTGAAGATGTGGAAATGGAGTCCTCTCATAGCATCCACAGTCGCCCACCAGATCTGCTTCTCTACACATACATTGCAAACACAGCTCTCTCAAGTCTCATGGTGTTTTTTTTCTCAGGCCCTAATTCAGTGCGACTGGCAGATTTATTTTTTTTCCCAAGTACCCAGAAATTGCTGGCTTTACCATTTGCTTCCCTGCCGCAATGTTTGTGGCTTGAGGTCGTAATATCCACGCTGTTCCTTTTTTTCAAACATTTGCTTCCAGCTCTTTACACTCTGCGTGACACTCTTTAGTGGCTTCTCCGTACATTCCTTTCTCACAAACCAGCTTCACATTTAATTAAATGTGCATCTTTTTTGCATCTAAACACCAGACTTTTATTGACAAGTTTGTTTTGGCAGGGAGGGAGCATGGTAGAGGAAAGCTAATTACAAATTGCTTCTTAAGCCAAAAGAAAAAAAAAAAAAATCCACCAAAGTCCACCAGTGAGCCTTCTAGCAAGAAATAGCAGATGGGAAGGGGATGGTTTTAATACGTAAGCACAGAAAATCTTTGTGCTGGACACTGTTTATGCTTGTAACCTGTTAATATAGGTGCTCCAGAAGCTAAGTGAATAACATCTCTCTGTTCTTACCAATAACCTTCTCTCCTAAGTAGAGAGAAAACTTCAGGATATACATGGCTGAACCGAGGTTACTATGAGGGCTCATCTTCTCTGGAAATGGAGAAGAGAGCACTGTTTACTTGGAAGCTCCAGGGAGAACATCACTCTGTTCTCTCTTTTTCTATTTTCTAAGTACACCTTCTTTTCCTCTGTACTTCTTTTATCATGCGTACTTTTTCTTTCCAGGCAAGATGTGCAGTGGCAGCTTTGTAGACAGATATCTGATCCAATGGACTCAGAACTGTCCCCATCAACAAAGCTGCCACTGCACATCCCCCAAACATCTTCTAACACCCAAACAACTTCTCCTTTAAGCCTCACATTTTTTCCAGTATTCCTGCAAATAACTCAGCTCTATTCCCAAGCAAGCATGCAAGCAGCAGTCCCATCCCCTGCCCTCCCATCTTATCTCTCTGAGCCTTCATTACCCACATTACTCCTCCAGTACACAGCCCTCTCCTTATTACCAGCACCAACAACCTCCTGTTCTGCTGATTACACACAGATAATGTCACAGATCAAACAAATAAATCTTTCTTCCAGCTGCAGCAGTGCCCTCCCCAGCACAGAATCCTCTTTGGCCCCATGACTGGGAGCCCTCCCTGTCCCCCTATTTATGTGCACCTGCCCAATTAGCACCTCATTAAGAAACACACCTGCAGTGGCTTTACTTCCACCCACTGCACTGCAACCATTAACTCTCTATGGTAAGTTACTTGAATAGCATCCTCTACTTCAAAGCCACTGAGCCTTTTTTTCTTGCTGATTTTTTTTTTTTAATGTTAATTGAGAATTAGCCTGGTCTGAGTCTCCCACTGGAGAAAATATGTTGTAAAATGAATTTACACCTGAGAAACACTAAAAATTTGTGCTGGTGACAGTGAGGCATGGGTCTGGCACTATGGGCTAATCTGTGTGTTATGTGTATCTGAGGCACAACCCATCCTAGTGCCATGTTGCCAGAAAGCAGGGAGTCGCACCACGTAGAGGACAAAGCCACAAGCACCTCCAGGTAGGGCAACGTGAAATTTCTTCTCCTTTGAATCATATTCCACCAGATGACACTAGTTAAAATTCATAGGTAGTTGGAAAGGACAACAGTCCTGTATGATTAACCTTACAGACAGAGGATAATTAAGATATTCTCTCTTTACTGCTAAGGATGTGCAAGTAGAGTTGCCTCTGATCTTTATTTTGTTTTATGTTTTTGATGGGGTAGCCTCTGAAAGGCGACAGCCAAGGGAATTTGTATCAGTAAAACCTGTGCCAGATCAAATCACGTCTGACATCCCATCTCCCGCTAAATGCTTCAGGCAAAGGCAACAACAGGAAACTCATCCCCAGCCTTGCTCCCACTGGGCAGTTTCTCATCCTTTAGCTGCAACAAATGCCACAGTCACAAAGACACCAAGGGCTCCACAACATAAAACTGTGTGAGGACTCAGCCGATTGAAATTCTTAAAAACTCTTTGTGTCTTTCATGAAAGAGGCTTGGGCTCAGCTCCCAGTGCACTGGCATGGGCTTCTCCTGTCTCTTGAGGCATTTGTGGAGCACGTAGCACTCTATCCAAGCTACCTGTGGGAGACATTTCTTCTTCAGCCTTCTAGCAACTGATCTGTGCCCTGCAACAAGTTCATCCAATTGTGCAGATGAATACAGCATCTCCTGCTTGTCTTTTACTAGTAGCTGTTCCCCAGAAAATTGGCTCTGTCTTTGATCATCTTGTACCCAAGGTAGAGAATTTCATAGGCTGACCATCAATGATGAACATGTTCTTATTTTGGGCCTAAATTTGTTCCCCATGTATGTAATATTACGTTATAATTGTCAAAAAATGTCTCCAAAACACATTAAAAAATTGATAAATGAAGGACAGAAATAAACTAAAGATTTCCATGGGATTGTCTTATGATAAAATAATTTTCTGATCAAGTGTGTTCATAGGTTGTAAAGCCAGGACCGCTGTGGTCATCCTGCCTGATCTTCTCTGTAACACGGGACATGAAAGTCCCGGGAATGATGTGAAGCATCTCTCATTTTTTGTGGCAGAAAGAGATGGGGAAATCCTGATGTGATTTAAAATTCTCTGGCACAAGAGAATCCATCATAGCCAGCAGCAAACTGTTTCAGCACTTCGTTGTCCTCCGCCCTTCCCTGGCCCTTCACGCCAGCTCCTTGCTCTGGGTGGTGTTGCACTTGGGAAGACCAAGGACCTCTCTGTTATGCTGGGTACGGATGCTTTTCCCGGCATTTTTGCTCAAGTTTGTAGCTCTGCCCAGCTCCCGTCTCTGCAGCCTTCTCTTCCTCACTTACCTCCCTCTCAGCCTTTGCTTGCTTTGTGCCCAACATGACTTTGTTTCCTTCCAGATCACTGAGAGAAGCGTTGGAGAACTTGGTTCAAGAATGCATCTTCTGAGAGCTGCTAGAAAGATATTTTGTGCTTTCTGTTACCCTTGGAGATGTATCAGCTGTCCAGTTTATTTAGTACATTTTATATCTTTCCAACATCTCAATAAACAGACCTTGCAAAACCATGGCTTCTTTACACAGTCCAAGTACCTTAGTCACCCAAATATACAAATTCTTCAAAAAAAGATATAGAATTGCTTAGACAAAATCTGTTCTCCTTGCCTCCTAATTTATTGGCACAAGATATACAACTTCCTTCTTATTATTCACTAAATAAGACCCACATTAGCTACCAACTTGATGTTAGTTGTTTGTTGTTACAAGAAAACAACCTGAAAAAAACAAAAAACAAAAAAACACTGAAAGGTCAAAATGTAGGTAGGAGTCTGTGTAGAGGAAGAACATCTGCTCTCAATAAGAGCATCATTTCATTGCACGGCATTGACAGCCACTACCAGGCCAGCACCACAGTGCTTCAGAGCATAGCTGCTGAGCACTGGAGTGCTTTAACACCAGCACAGGCCCTTTTACATAGCTGCAGGCAAAAGGAAAGTGCTCGTGCTCCTCTGGGACTATGTGAGTAATATTTCCTAGCAATTCTCTTAATGGGGAAAGCAAGGGTTGTTTCTCTGGAAAATCATAGGAAAAAATAAGCTCTGTCCAAAAAATGCACAGCCTTTTTTTTCTTCTTCCTTTTTTTTTTTTTTTTTTTTTTTTTTTTTAAAGGGGGGGAGATGGTGACGAGGCTCAGGCAGAGACAAAAGACAAGATTTGTCTTCAAATAGCAGCACTTAAATGCTAAGCCCCGACCACGGCAGGTGTTTCAATCCTTGATGAGCAGGTGCAGCAAACTGGCTATTGGGCCTTGCAATGCCCTCCAGCCAGATTAGACCATTCATTCAGAGAAAGAAAAGGAATGTGCAAAGCCACCAGGGATCTGGCCAAACGCCGGGTGACTCTCAAGAAGGCCAGTGCTTGTAAAGAGCCCAAGGCCAAAATAATGGGAGCCTCCACTTGCCGTGCCTGCCTTGCATCTGTCGTGCTGCATCCCTGAAAGCGGGCTGGGGTGAGCCCAAGCCTTACAAATCTGCAGGGCGAGGAGCACTAGGCATGGCTTCATCCTGCCGGCACAGCCTCATCCTGCCTCTCCTCCCAGAGAGACTGGGAAGGAGGGCGGTGAAGGGGGTATCGCTGGCTCTGTGGGGACAAGGACAGGAGCTGGGGGGGCTCAGGCAGGATTTTTCCACCTCCCACTCATTAACTTCATGGCTGCCATTAAAACTGACACCTCATTAACAGCTTGTAGTGAACACCAATAAAGCACATGCTGGTAAATAATAAATATATGTGGCTACCTGATTGGCAATTACAAGCATGGCTCATGCTGTTGGGTAACTCAGTTCTGGGATGTTATGGCTGAGCAAGGTCAGCACATGGTAAGCAGCAGCCAGAGGCTTCACCAAGCCTTCCTCTCCCATCCTCATAGGCACTGCGAGCTAAGCTGAGAGCAGGCAATGCACAGCACACCCTCTGTTGCATATTGCCACAGAAAACATCTCATTGTCTGTAATCCTAGCCCTGCCAGCATATACCCATACCTACAAATCATTCCTGCAAAGTGTCATGCCATGGGCAAAAGCCGCCCTGCTCCTCCTCCCAGCCAGACCCAGCTCGCCTGCTCCCTGCTTGTGCTTTGTCTTTATGGTGTAGTTCTTCCAGGACGCATGCATGTCCCACATTTCAGGTTTTGGGGAGCCTGTGAGGACCACCAGTGCTGGGACTCATTGGGGCAGGCTTTCTATGGGCACCTCCACGGGGAACCACCTTGCTCAGAGCCCACTCACCCCGCACCTCTGCACGCCCATCTGCAGCCAAGGCACTGTATGGTGTGCCCAAGAAACCCTGCATGCAGGCTTCATTTTGCCAAGCTTTTGCCACCATCTGAACAAACTGCAGCTCTTCTGGCACCCAGAAGCCAGCTGGCCCAGAAAAGATAGCTGAACTTGGCCCGAGAGGGCCAAATACTATGAAAAAGTCTATTTCCATAATCTGCCTGACAAGTCAGTGCTGGAAAGCCCTTAAAAGAACCTGAGTGAGCGCTGATTTGTGAAGCTGGCTCATTGAAGGGAAAGGTTTTAAAAATGAATCACAGGAAAAGTAACCTGCTTTATTCCCTCACATGCAGGGGAAGGAGAGAAAGAAAACTGGTTGTCCTCATAGCTGCCCTGCCAAACTGGTCCCCAGGGCTGCAGGTCCTCTCCTGGGATGGCGGAAGGGCAGGAGAGGGAACAGTTTAGACTGGTGCTCGTGGGACCGCGGTGATTTTGCTCTGCAATCATAACAAGCACTCGGGGAGAGGGGAAAGGGAAGCTCAACAAGCTTTCACAGGGCAAACATACATCTCAGTCTGGCAGCAGTGTATCGCAGCCATCCTCTCTCAGGCTCTTTGGGTGGGCATGTTTACAGCAGAGAGCACAGAGCGCAGGCAGGGGCATGAGGAAAACATCACAGCTGCAGCAAAGAAAAGTTTGGTTAGACCTCCTGAGTTCATCAGAGCATTCCTGGTGGTGAGAGTCAGATGACACCTCCTATCTGCAGCGAAGCCCTGTACACACAGCATTTGGCAGTGTGGTCCTCCCTGGCTCCTGTGCACACCAGCATCAGCAAAAACGCAACCCCGAGCCGCGGGCTCTCCAGCTGCCTTGGTACACAGCCTAACACACGTCTCAAAATGGTTTTCAAACGAGCTGCCTCGGGTATCCCTGCACATCTGATGCAGTAATGAATGCAAGGTGCAAAATGGCATGTTTCCCTTCGGTTTCCCATGTTCTGTGGATATCTCATGTTTTACATTTTGGAGGGATCTGTTAAATGCTTCTCACCCCTTTCATCTACCCTGCCTTTCATCTCTGGGAAATCGTTGTTTCAAGAGTTTGGGTAGCTCTCCTCGTCCCGTCACACTGTGCTGGGAGCAGGATGGGGATGGGGACGGGGAGGGAAGGGAAGAGGGCAAACTCTGGTGGTGCCAAGTGACTCTGTCCCACCCAGGACCATGGGGAAGTAGCTGCTTCCTCGTGAGCACCTTTTTAACCTCCAAAGCAATATGTCTAGAGAATGGGACCAAAGAAACTCCGTGCTTGGAAAAGCCTGACACGCTGTCATTTCTACTGCTGGTGCTGCAAGCGCCTCCTTTGATACATTCCAGACAGATGCATTATTCCTGCTGTAATTTGGCATGGGCTTTGCTCCCCTGTTTGCACAGCGTGCCAGGTGCCTTGCTGTTCATCAGCCCAGCCCCACTGCTACTATGGAGCCAGGCAAGCAAACAAGCAGCGACGACACGCCGGTGATACCGAACGCTCTCAGCCTGCAGGGCCAGCAGCCAGGACAGGGGCGTGCTGCCTGAGCTAACATCCCTGGGCTGGACACACGTTCCCATTTCCTCCCCTTCCAGAGGGTGAAGGTGGGCCTTTCATCTTGCCTAAGTAGCTTTTGTGACTCAAAGTAATCATACGTGGTTGGACACCCCTAGAGATAGCAGATCGTGTCTACTGGAGCTCGCTCACCACCGCTGGGCCGGGAGCTGTCAGTGAGCTGATATTCATTTTGAGTTGCACTCTTATTGCAAAAGCTTCACCCTAATTCTCCAGGCTTGCTGTCTGTCGAGAGCCCCTGACTGCTTGTTCCCTCATCACACGTGTCCCCCTCACCCACACACCGTCCCTGGCTTTTTTGGCAGCAGACTCTGCAGACGCAGGACTTGTCCGAGCCCTCTTCCCCGGTCCCCTGGTAACCTCTGCAGGAAGAGGTGTCCCATTAAACGTGAGGTGTTAACTGCTCTCCTGCCTGCATATTCCAAGATGTTTCCTGCTCATATTTCAGGAGCGGTCTGTAATGTTGCAACCCCCAGTGGGGCCGTTCTGTCAGTCCAAGCATTTAATTAGCTAATTACAACCTGCTGACATGAATACACAGAATATGGTGTTCGAAGAGCAATTTTTTTTTCAATTCATTTATTATTAACCCCCAGTAAACATCTGATATGCTCTTCCCCGAGGGGACAGAGTGGTAATTGGTCCCTTGAACACCGGGTTCTCTTTCTAATCTGCCGGGGCTGGAGCCGGGTGTCACCATCTGTCAGTGTTTGCACATACAGCCCACCGCGCGCTTCACGTGGTGAAAGGGGAGAAAGAGAAAAAGGAAGCAGAAAAATCTCAGGCAGGGGTTTTGAATGCAGCCAGGTCCCCAGCTCCTCTGCCTGGTATTCATCGCTCACACATCTGCAGCCGGCCCGGCGGGCGGCATGGCGGGCCCAGCTGAAGCGCCCGTCCCAGGGTGCTGCGCTAATTGGGCCGGCTCCTTTTAGCCTCGCTTTCCGCCCTGTTTCATCAGGCGTCTGTGTGATGGTTGAGGGAAGGGTGGAAATGATCCTCCCCTCGAGCACTCTGACCGAAGTGTCACAAAACAGCAAGAGCTGGGCTGTGTTTCTGGAGGGGACGTGGAGGCCTTGTGGGAAGCTGGGAAATATTACAGGTGCCTGATCCTGGGTGCAGCACCATGGCTGGAAATGCTCTGGTGAGCACAGGATCTACCAAGCCAGGCTATGGTTTGGCCCACATGCTGTTTCTAAAAGCAGTGTGACTGATATTTGTGCTGTAACTGATGCTGGTGGCCTTCTTGGTGCTGCTACATTTGGAGCCGAGGGTCAGACCCTGAAATGCTGGGGGCCCAGAAGGGCTCGTGGCTGCCACGCTTCCCAAGGCTGCCTCCCCGGCACTGTTAGAAAGACAAACCAAACTCCTAAGTCTAATAAATATTGCTATGAAAAAACAATCAGACAAACAAACAAACAACAAACAAACAAACAAAAACAGAAAATCTGCCATGGTATTTTAACACACCTGGGTTTCATCTGTACTCATGCTGTTCCGATTTCTGCTTTCTACAAATGCCTTAGTGAGTCCATTTGTTAGCAGAACTGAGCACCGAAACACACAAAATGCTGGGAAATATCTAGAAAAAGCAAACTTCTAAACTTGAATTGTGTGAATAGAGACATTTCTGCTTAAAGTGATGGGGAGACTCTCTAATGGGTGCTTTGTCTTCAGTATTTTCACCATGGTATGTGCCAGGGTCCCAGGGACAGAAAGCAATGTCAAGGTGAAGCCACGGAAAGAGGCAGGAGAATCTGGGAAACCACAGAAATAAGGGATCTTGGGGTATGAGTAACAATACCTAACTTACAGTCTCATCCAGGGGTTTTAAGACTTCAACAACAAAAATATGCATTTGTCTTTGGGCTTCTAATAATCTGATTTGCCCGTGGTTGCTTTGGAGGAAAGTGGAGCAAAATCCAGAGGAAAAAGTAAAAATACATAATAATAAAAATAAATAAATAAATAAATACATACATACATACATAAATAACGAAAATCAATAAATAAATCTTTGTGTAAAGAGGACATGGGGGCAGACCAAGTACTTAGAGCTAGCTGGTTGTGGACAGCTTGTCTTGCTGCCACCATGAGCAGAAGTGGGGTGCTGGTAGCTATCCAAAGCTTGTCCTATACAAGGTGAGTCAAGCACAGGCGGGTGCAGGCATCATCTCTGAACTGACTAAGACTAAGTGTTCAGTCCTGGGAGCAGGAAAAGTATTAAACTGCAGTGGCTGGGTTGTTTAGAAAGAGACTAGTTCTGGCTAGGCTGCTTGTTTGACTTGAAACATTGACTCTGGCAGTACTCTGACTCTGACCCCAGCATGTTATTTTTGTGGTGGTCTAAGAGCATGTAGCACACCATCTCTCAGAAAGCCAGTTAACAGCATTTTCTAATGCAATGTACTAACTTCTAATTATTTCTAATGTAAAGCATATTAAAAAATGTATTTAAAACATGATCGTGTAGCACAGTCTCTGCTTTAGGAGACCTTGCTCTTTAGAAAACCTTGGGATGCAGTTCAGGTACAAACTAGTGACACTTTGGCACCCTCAAGGAGCCTTCACAGCTGCTGAGGGAACACCCCATGCTGTGCACAGTGCTCAGGAGGAAACCCTCAGATCTCAAGCAGAAGGCCTGAGGCACTGGCTTTACCCACTACAACAGCAGAGCCCACTGCGGCCTTTAGTTGGGAACCACGTGTGAACTTCATCTTACTTTAGTGGTGTGTGGCAGAGTGTCTGCTCTTAGAGATTCGGCCAAAGCTGCCCTGGGTGTTGGAGGCATCCCTAGCATGGCTCCACTGCTGCTCTATGGCCCTGCTCTCCTTCGTGGGCAGCTGCCACAGGACTGAAGCAGAGAGCCCCTGCCAGCCCTTGGGGCAAGGCCCGAGCTGGCACCTCTCAGCCTTCCTTCATCAGACAGGGGATTTCTGTGCACCGCTGCGATCTGCCTGGATGAGCAGAGGACAGGGCCCTTGTCACGGTCCTGGTGCATTTATGTTAAGCAGGTTTTGGGTAGGTGCCACACACAGATGGATTCAAAACATTTCAGCTGTTCTCTCGTTGTTTGCTGCAACAAAGGGATGCAATAATTTTACTGAACCCTGCTGATGCTGTAGAAAATGGTTTTCTTCTCTTTTAGCTGCCCTGGCCTTTTTTCTTTTCTTTCTTTCTTTTTTTTTTTTTTCCCTTTTTCTTTTTATTATTTTTAATGCAGCATTATTCAAACAGGTTGGCCACTGACAATTGAGATCATGATGGCAAAGACAGTTTAAAAAATATCATGAATTAATTATTTTCTCCCATGCCCTGCTGTATCACTTGTCAGGCCTTCAATGGGAGCACTGGCCCAGCTCTCTTACCACGTGCACGCTAATGGCTTGCTCCTCTATTATCCCTTTTGATCAGACACAGGTGGACAACAAGGCCTCCTTCTTGTCTGCTGAAAAAGGTGCACACTGTTGTCAGGGTGATTATATCTAATTACATCCTGGTTAATTATCAAACATGAATAATTATAGCAGAGCCACTCTCCTCCAGAGATAGGTGCATCTTCCAGATGTCACCCTGCGGTCTCCACAGGGCAATTTCCCGAGACTTTTGTCAGGATGCTCCTGCTGCAGGAAGGGGGTGCTGAGGATGTACTGAGGGGCCCGGTGGTCTGCTCTGGCCCTCCCTGTCCCTGCAGCCAGCCAGGATGGGTTGTTTTGTGTTGTTCATGTTGGTAACACAGAGTCCTCACATTTCCCTCACTGGGGTCACCACCATGCTTGTTTATGCCAAAACCTCTTTCTCTTACATTTGCTCTCTTCCCCTCTTGCGTTTCCTCTTATTCCTTCACTTGATCCTTATCTCCCAGCAGACACCTTCCCCCCCAGCAGTCTCTCAGCTACTGCCTACAGAGAATGCAAGAGAGAAAGGCATATCAAGACATAAGAAGAGTATATAGTACGTGGTATTGCTCCTACTCTAGCAGCTTTTGCAAGAGGGATCCCAGTGTGTGTGTCCTGATGGGTGAGGTCAGTCGGCAGTACCCATCCCAAAACCCACATGCTCATACAGCCCTCTCCACCCTCCTGTCCCTAACCCTGCAGCTTGGTTTGTAAGGTCGCCTCAGCCTCACTCTAATCTGTGTATGGAAGACATGAATACCTCTGACAAACTGAAAGCAGCAAAATAATTAAATATTTCATCAGTTGGATCCATTGCAAAATATAACCGTCTTCAGCTAAAAGGCCATTCCAGAGTCTGCATCAAAGAAACTTCCTAGAAACTTTGCTAAATAAATACATGTTAAACATGCTCATGTTTTTCAAATAGTTTCTAGTAAACACACTTAGATAAGTCCTTTCATGGCATAAATCACCAGATACAAAAAGATAGTGAACTTCTGACATAAATGTCTTCCTTGGCCTTTACTTCAAAACGTTAAATATCCACATGTCATTATTGACCCCCCCCCCAAATAAATAGTTTTTTTAGAAAGTAGTTATCAGCTTCTGCTGTGACCTTTAGACTTTCTTGGTGTTCATTGCAGGAGCTCATGAATCTTTGGGGCAGCCTTGTGTTAAAGAGGCAGAGGGAGAACATGTTAGCCCAGGAGCTGTCATGAAGAAGCAGACCTGAGGTTCGCTTAGACATTGACCAATATTTATCAGCACCAGATATTTCAGAAAGAGACAGAGGAAAACCAAACCTGAAAGATATGGGACAATCCACCCCCATTAACATATCATCTTTAAACTTAGAACCTGACATTATTTTACAAGTAAAGCTTTGTTTTGCTTATTAAAATCTCTTCTAAATTTCATTAGTATAATTCTGTTTATTCTTGTTACAGTACAAAAGTCAAGCCCCATGTTGAGTCTTAGTAAGTTCTTGGGCACAAAAGATACATCTGCATTAATGTTTTAGTTTGGATCTGAGATGTGCTTTTGAATCATTTCTCCTCATGGTCCCTGTGTACAACTAGACAGTTCATGGTGTAGAGTGTTCGTTTCCATCAGATGAAAATAAATCAGAGTATGCACCTGAGGAGTACAACTCACTAGTTGCTGCTGGTGGGTGTCTGCTCTATGGGATAAGAGTGGGTCCAGTCTGGCATAAAAGCCCCAGATGCACATAGCATGGATGGAGGGTGCCCAGCACCAGCCATTTTCTCTGCAAGTCCCTCCTGTCGTGCCACACTACTTGCTGCTACAGGCTTAGCAGATAATGCCTGGTGGCATCGAGGCCAATGATACATGTGCAAAATATTTTCTTTTCCTAATCAGCTCTGCGATTGCTGCTTTTTCAGATTAGCCACTCCACTTTTGTTCCTGAATTGTAACACACCAAATACGCTTTCTACTTGCTAGTTTTATATCACAGCCTACCTTTACAATATTTATACGATATCACATCTTTTTCATCTTTTTTTAAAGGTAAACTTAGGTCTAGTCTTGTCAGCCTCTTCTCACATGAGAAATTTCAAGTGTCCTTTTCCATTCCTGTCACCTTTCTCTGAACTCTGTCTTGCTTTGGTGCAGTCTTCTTGTGAACTTGAGAGTATTGGGTGACCTGTACTGCATATGTTATTCCAAATGTGAATGCATCATTGACTTACATTATTAATTGCTTGTATTTTACACATTATTCTCTGTCCTGTTCCTTGTGTAGTCTAACACCTTGCCTGACCAATAAATTAGAGCTGTGCTCTGCATCCAAATGATCATTGAGCTGTCCACGGTGAAACTCAGCTGCCTTTCCCAAGCCCCTGCAGGTAATTGAGAGCCTTGTGAGCTATATGAGCACATCCATTTTTTTCTCCCCTTCAGTGTGCAACACTTTGTCTGAACAGTGCTGAACTTTGTCTGACACCGTGTCACCCATTCATCTAGTCGGATTAGGTGCCTCTGAAGTTTCTCACAGCCTTCACAGAATTTGACTAATTCTACATTCTTTGTAAATTTGTTGGGTTCATAGCCACCTTTTCCATCTCTCTCCTGAATATCCAACAACCCAGAAGGCAGCATGAAACCTTAAATAACCCAAAGGCAAATTTTTGCCATGATGAAATACAGACATTTAAACACACATTTGTTTCCTATCTCAGAGACAATTAAAACACTTGAATGAGCAAATGTTACACTGGACCTGTTATTTTTGTGCTCCTCTCTCAGGACCCAGGGCTGTTCCACCCATACAGGTGCAAACAGATAACAAGAGCCCATTAAGTCAGCAAGAGCAGAAATCTTTCCTTAAGACCACTCCAAAACATTAAGGATGGCTCTAGTTCCTAGTGGTATCCACCAGCAGCCCCATGTCTCCTAGGGGTAATTTCCTCCATTCTATCGTAATTAAAACACTATGATTTTCCTTTATTCTTCTGTCAGCTCAAATTTGCCTGAGGTTTCAGGAGCACTGTGTGTCTGTTCCTATTTTTCCTTCTTTTTATTTATTTATTTTCATTTTGAGGAAACGATACGGCATTGCCCAAACGTGGCAGACTCGAACATGGCAAGGAAGAGAGGGACAGGAAAGGTGCCAAGCATGAATTAAGTCTGCATTCTGCCAGAACAATGCTGCATCGTACAGACGTGTCCCGGAGCGCACAGCACCCTAGTGATAATTTCACAGAATTAATTTTCCCAAAATGAAAAAAAAAGGCAACAGCACAGAAAGGACGAGGCAAATTACCAACACTAATCAGTCTCTATCTCTCTGTCTCCCCTTTTCCCTTGTATGATAATTATGATAATTAACAAACTAACAAGCTCCTAGTAAAAACAGTTCCAGAATTTCAATGTATAATTAATATTTACATCCATAACAAGTTGTCATTTATAGTGAATGTTGATTTTCTTTTTTCAAAAGAAACTGCACTTTATACTCAGAAAAGAGAAGTCCATTGAGAATGTGCACTAAAAAGGCATCCTAAATTCAGAAACCTTGTCCTTATTTGTTATTTATTTATGCAGGGATACGGAAGCATCTTAACATCTGCGTTTCTTACAAATTATGAGTTACGTATGCAAACAAATGCAGTTTCCCTTTTCTTCACAGAAGAGAAGGCCACAACCGCACCATGATGCTCAAAGCCAGAAAGCAGATGCTTCCACAATGGACCTGCGTTTCATGTGGGTCCCAGCACACAAACCTTCTGTCACTGTTTAGTGACCTATAAAGCCAAGCTCAGGTGAGCAACCAGTGATCTGCAGAAATTTCAGACCCTTATTATTTAATGCTCTGCTGCTTGTTGATGCATGTCTTCTCCAAGGGAGCTGGATCTGCAGTTTTCCAGCTTCTGAAGGGTGCAGAGTAGGAGGCAAATGCTTCACTAAAATAGGCTCAAATTCCTCAGTGCTCATGCAGGGTGGCAGCCACGCTCCGATATCACGGTGATGTTGGACAGGAGTTGCACAGAGGAAAATCAACAGCAAGTTCACTTTGAGTATAAAAGAACCACCCACGGACAGATGGATAAACTGACTGCAGTGACCACTTAAAAGCTGCAGCTTCTGCTTTGCAACTAAAAGATCTTGTAACTGAAGAAATAAGAATGGTGCTGTCTCAAGGGCAGGTACCGACTGAGTACCTCTTAACCCATCCATATGCCATAGCTCTCATCTCACCCCATGGCAAAAGATGGTCCTCAGGCTCACAATACGAAAGCACTTCAAAGGAATAACTGCAGGAGACAGGACGGTGATTCACAGGGCGCTGAAAAAGGTTACGTGATGAAGCAAATCTGTATGGAGTTGCAGAGAAGAGCAGCAATGGGAGATATGGCCAGAAAATTTTTGAAAAGACTTTCTGTTCTTACCTATTAGTGTTTGACCCAGCAGCATATGTTTTTTGGCCAGTTGGTTTTCAGATTTTGTCTTCCCCTCAAGTGGAGTAACCAAATTTTCAAGAGAAGAAGGGATGGTGGAGTGAAGGGCTTGTTCCACCAGCCAGAGTCCGGGGAAGGATGCTGCAGCAGTGGGGTGGTAGACAGCTCATCCTCGAGCTCCCTCCGGTGGAGACCACAGCCCATGCTGCCGGGGGTCTGCTTGGCAGAAGGGTTGGCAGCAGGGAACATGGGGAAGAAGAAGGGAGGGAATATGTATCTGGGAAACCTAGGGTGGCTTTGAGTCCTTCTAAGACACAGGTGTTCACAGAAAGGAAGGGTGCTGTAAATATCCACAGCCTACAGAGAAGCTCATAGAAGTAGCCAGCTTCAGAAGGGAGTCGACATTTGGTGTTTGAGTTGGAACCTAATATAAATTTCTATGAAAGGGAAGTTGGACTTGAAATCTGACATTTACTTCTTTGATAGATTAGATTGAGCATGTGGTCTAGATATACAGCTGAGTCCACAGAACCTGAACTAATTAGAATAATTCACTAAACTGACCACTCACATCCCAGCTGTGGAGGTGTGTATAAGCTTTCATCTCTACCAAGTCATCATCTTGTACTATATTTCATGGAAAAAAAAGAAAGAGTCATGAACTTGTGCTTCTTCCAAATTGCTATGCAAAATGATCCCTGGCAAATGTTGACAGTAGAGTCATCTTTTGGTTATTTCCCAAGTGACTGGCAAACTTTGAATGAATTCTTTACATAGAACAGAGATTATGGATTACACCCACCTTGGTTGGATACTTGCACAAAAGTAATTAAACATACACAGAAAGTCATAACAGAAAAAGTTCTTGAGTACAAACCTACGTGACTCCTTGTAAGCTCTGCATCCTGTAGTTATATCAAGACTGAAAGAGGGTACTTTGCCGTGATAAAATACAAAAATATATTTCACAGAGGATGCTCAACAGATGTTGAACTACACATTTGATTAATAAGGGCAAAATAAAGGAGATTTAGATTTCTTCCACAAAGCATTTCACCTGGTACCATATGGCATTTTAATTAAAAAACTAGGACACTACAAGATCAAAGCTCTTAGATTAAATTTATTAAAAATTAACTGATAGTCCTCAAAGTGCAATTTGAAATGGCAAATCATTATCATCAGTGTCAATCTCCAGTAAGTGGGTGTGACTTTATACACAATATATATTTATACATATTTTTATCAGTGGGGAGAGAGGGGTTATGATATTGCAGGTGGCACAAAATAACTATCTATGTACAATTTAGGACTTATGGTAGAAGCTAGGCAATTCAGATGGTACTGTTAAGCCATAAAATGTTGTGATGCATTGGAATTCCTCCTCGACTGTCAAAACTGAAACATTCCTTGGCTGGAGTACCAGTCACTTACTAACCATGCATTAATCCAACAGTGGGGACGTTTAGAGGTTGTTTAGGCAAGGAAATCAGTTCAGCAGTGTACAGCTATACGGAAGCAAATTAGTAGCAGCAAAGACACCTGCTGATGGTAAGGAGAAGGATGTAAAACTGTTTAAACATTGACTCAGAGACCTAAGTAAAAAGTTTCAGATGAGAAAGAGGAAATACAGACACACTCTCCTGAAGGAATTTCACCTGAATCCTGGAATCCTCTCTAAGGACAGGGAGAATACATCTACCTAGACATGCTATTCTGAAGTAAAACTGCCAAATGGAAAGAGAAGTTAAAAAATTTAGAGAGCTTCCCTCATTTTCATGATTTGCACTGACACTGAATCTCAAACACACAAAAATTTCCCACAGGTGGGAAACTTTGCTTCTTAGTGGTGATAGTAAAATTTTGGGATGGTCTTTGTCATATCCTTGGAGGATGCTGCAACAAAACTTCACTTGTTGGATGTACAAGCTTTATTCTTACGACAGGCAGCCCCACTTTACCAGAAGAAAGAAGACCACTGGCTGCATTTCTCATCCAGCACAGTTAAGATCCTTTCAATAGCCTGGGTTCGGGCCATGGGGACTTGGGAAACTGACTCAGATTTTAAAATCAAAAGCCCATACTCTGCTGCACATCCAGGTTTTCAAAGGGCTCCTGCTTCACTGAATGTGTTTTAATTAGGGGAGAGAGGGAAACAAATCTGTTCACACAATAAAGAAATGTTCCGGTTCGGGTGCACAATGCAAGACTTGGAGATCCAAGAAGCTCTTTTAATCTTGGGACACAGCTGCAATAGGGAAATAGCATGGAGTGGCTGCTCCATATCAAAAACCTTGTTTTCTGCTGAGTGCTACCTACATTTAGCCAGTTCTGGAGGTCAGCTAAGTGGAGTGAGCAAAAGACTTTCTTTGTGAGGAACAAAGGCATCTATTTAAGGAGCTAATTCAGTGCATTCTTTTAAATTCACTCCCCACACTCACTTTTCATTTATTTTGCACTAGTCTCCCTATGAAGACAGGTGCTGAGCCTACAGATAGGTAGGAGCTATGGGAAGAAAAAGATAGATGCGTGATGCAACCACAACACAGTCTCTGTCTGTGGAAAACCACAGCACCTAGAAAGAACTAGGAAACGCTGGTGGTACTTGATGATCTTGCTCCAGATGGGATTTCCAGTGCAATGATTCCCTGGAACCTCCCTTGCGTTCCCAATAGGAGAAGCCATCCACCACTCTACGATGAAAAAGCAGCAATCTTTTATTCTCCCCTGGTCCTGCCCCAAGTAGAGCTTTTAAGTTAAGAGATCCTTGTTGCTAATACATGTGAATCTAAAAAGATTCCTTAAGAATCAACATAAGATTTTTGTGTAAGTATGGGGTCTGCACATAGCAAAAGAGAGAGAAAGAAGAAGAAAAGAAGGAAGAAAGGAAAGCCAGCAAGTCCACATATGCCACCATGGACCTTGACTCCACTCACCACAAAACATAAGGAGAGCTATAATTCTTCTCACTGCACCCATATGAGAAAGTGAAGCTCCTCTCACTCACACACTCTCTTTTCCTAACACTCTCAGAGACTGCTCTTTAGTCAGTCATCCTTGCTGTAAGCTTCTTTAAATCAGAACTGGATAATCTTCCCCATTCTGGGGGGCCTTTTGGAAGAGAAATCCCTGGACACACAGCCCAACTGATGAAGTTGAGAGTTGCTCAATTGACAAAGAACTGACTAAAGACATGATTCTTTGTTTGTAGTAGAAATCCAGTTTCACCAGCAACTATTTTTAAGGAACCCTATAGTGAAATATGTATGCCTATAATGAAATATGTGTATTTTATTTTATTTCCAATAAGACTGTGAATTTATGAATATCATGATCAGTGTCTGTGCTTCATCGAGTACTTGGACTTTGCCCTGTGCGCTTGCTACTCTCAATCTCAGATGTCCCAGATGTGTAGGCACATTTTGAACTAATTTCCCCAAATCAGTTCCATTTTTGCACTCTCTCTGAGCATACAGGTGGCTCTTGATCACCTGCAGAAAGCCCCACATGCAACAGGTGAGCTAGGCAGGGAGCACAGGGACATGCCAGGGACATGGCCACAGTCCCCTGTGCCTTGTCCGTGTACCCCTGAGCACAGGCATGGACCCGCTGCCTCTGCCTCTCCACTCATTGCAGTTTTTGACTTCTGGCCTTCTCTCTGCAAAAACCCATTGCAAGGCCATTCATACCAGGGAAATTCAGGGGCTTTGCCTTAGTCAGGACGTGCCAGCATTTTAGTAAATGGAAAACCTGATTTATTTTTTCTCCCAGTAGGTAAGAATGCTTCTGTGCGGAATATCAGAAGAGATCCTCCACCACCCCCTCCTTGCTGTCTATTTGTTTTCTCTCGGTTAAGTCTGTGAGGAAATCCTCTTGGTAAAGCCAGTTAATAAGATTAGATAAATGTCTTTGAAACCAAAATGCTGATATAAAAATCAGAACAACAGAGCACCAGCTGGCTTTTCTTTTGCTCATTCAGATGCAGCTGGAACGCTGCAGCCAGTAACGTGCAAACTGGGAGTGATAATCAATAAGCAGTAAAACAAGAGCGAGATGCCTCTGGAGGAATTTTCCCTTGGTGAGAAAGATGGATTAACTCTAATTCTCAAGGCAGCTGAACAAAACATTTGCCTAAATTCAGACATAATTTAAATACTGATCCAGAGAAATGTGACAGCCTGAAATAGCAGTGAAACAAGATCCTCTGCTCGCAGCCAATGATGCTGTTTAATGTTGGCACTGGATTTATTTATTATTAGTTTTTTTTTAATGTAAGGTAGCTGCTGCACTGCACAATAAGGAACACCTATTAATGAAGTGTAATGATTAAAGGCTGTTTAGCTAAGGACACCAGGTGAGAGGACGATATTGCTGACTATTACAGCTCTGTGCATACAGAGGCACACAGTTCTGGGCAGCTTATCCCGCAGGGTGCTGTGTACACAGCAGGCTAAAGACAGAAACATTAACTAAATCACAAGATTCGGATCATTTATCTTATCGTCACATGGGGAAGGAGTTTATCTTCCAAGCTGGTGCACCTGCTCTCCTGGTAAAACTTTACTCGCGCCATTACCGAGCGTGTTATTGTTTCTTGTTCAAACATGCCGCCGCAGGAGGCAGGAAAAGGTGGGTGTCTCTCCTGGAGCGGGCACCAGCCCTGCATCCGCACATCCTCGCTGGCACAGGGCACCACTGTGTGAAAGCAGCAGACAAACACCACTGCCCACTCGAGTCAGCCACAAGAAGGGCAACAGGGTTGAAAAATCCCACTGACATAGATTTTGGAAGAAATCTGGAGGGTCTTTAAAAAGACAAAATTATGCGAAGTGTCAAACCTCTGGCCAAAGGGAGAACTCTGTGAGGACAGCATCAAATCCATGTGGATGAGTGATCACCTCAAAAAGTGTATTGAATTAAACAAAGACTGCAAAAATACTGGAAATTGGGGTTGACCGTCGAAGAAGCCACTCTAGGAGTAGGCGTGTCACTCAAGTCAAAATTATTCCACTCAATCTGGACTTACCCAACAAAACAAGAAAAAGGTAAAATAATTCTGGCATTTAAATACAATAAAAAGCAAGGAAAGTGAGGCTTTTCTGAAGATGTAGACATCACAGCTGTTCTAGCATGACCTGAAACCTAGAGGAAAGCTTCTCCTTCCTGTAGAAGGTGTGGATGGCTAATGGGAGGGAGGCTCTTGAGATGGAAGCCACTACATCCTAAGAAGCTCTGAAATAAAGAAAGGACTGTGTAGACTCCTCAGGAGTCTGAAAAAAAAGCATCCTGTGAAGCTGGAAAATCAGGGGCAATATTTTTAACAGGTATTTCAAGTGAGGAAGGGTCAAGGGAGATTGATTGTCAGTGCATGGCATTGTTCCAGAGGGGGGGAAAAAAACAAACAAACAAACAAACAACCTGCATGCTTACTTAAGGAAGATCAAGAGGAAAAAGACCCTTATTTATGAGGTGATCATAGAATGACTCATCAACAGGAGATGCTGCAGAGGCAGATGTGGTCCTATCATGTAGTACGTGAAGTAAAACCAGTGCAAGCAGAGAGGTATTTCTGCCATGACTCCAGATGCTGGTACAACGTCCTCTGCAGGTCTGGTCCCATGGATGAGGAACTGAAACCAGAACAGGTGCAAGGAAATGCTATTGGGCATATCCAGGAAATAATGAACCTGTTTTATGAGTGGACATTAAATAAGCTGGGCTTGTTTAGCCTAGCAATATGAAAACTGAGAAAAGATACTGTTCCTTATTATAAATACATCAAAGTGATGTGTAAACATTACACTGGCACAAGGGACAACACTGGCACAAGAATAAATGAATACGAATGGGCCACACAAAAAAAAAGGGTACTAGAAAAGGGTTTCTAAGCAACGTGAGCGAGGTTCTAATACAGCAGTATGGCAAACAGAAGAGTAGGCGAGATTAATTATTTCTGGTATTTGATACAGATGAAAAAGCATGCAATCTGGTTGGCTGCAGCAGCAGCACACAGCACCTAGGAGGCCCTTTCTAGTCATATTCTTGACGTTTCTAAATGCTTTTTACTAATTGGAGGGGAAACTACATATACAAAGGTCGAACTCACAATCTTTGGAAAATTTGGATAAAAACACCTGAATAAATAGAATTCATATTAGGCCAGTCCGTAAAAGTCAAAAGGAAATGATAGCTTCCTCTTGATTGCTAACAGCTGCAATCCCTGCCATCCAGTAAGGGTGTCGGCAAGCAAATCCCAACCATGACAGACCCTCCGACGTACATGACCAGCCTGCTCACGCTCACACACCATTTCCTATGTGCCTGCAGAAGCCCCAGCTATATATAATAGTGCAGCAGATACAGGGAGGCAGGGCTCCTTCCTTTGCACTTCCCATCTTCCCCACAGACAGGACTGCACCTTGCTTGCATTTCAATTAAAATGTCCTAACAGAATATCCAGAGTATAGCTTTGATACAGACTGGGTTAAATTAATTTCCATTAAACATGCATGTATTCACAGAAATGGCTGTTCACTCCTGATTTGCACACAGCATCATGCAACAAAACTGAGTCATCCCGTTCAGTTCAGATGATTTACAACCTCACTTAGGATGTCTGGGCACAGCCGCAGTGCAAATAACAAAAAAAATATGCAATTTTAATGCTCCGGTCCCTCTCCTGAGTTCAGTAATATGTCTTTCATTCTTCAACACATTAACTGGCTGAAAGTAAGGGATGCTAAGAATCTCTACTGAGCACTGTTTCATATTATCTGGTACGGCTAGTCAAGTGAAAAAAAAAATACAGCAATAACCTCCACGGATTTATACATATTATATGTATTATACGTATGCAAATGCACAGGGGAGACTGCACCCAAAACAAAAAAAAAATCAACCAACTAAACACCCGCCCCCCCAAATTATTCCACTCAATCTGACCTTACCCAACAATACAACAAAAAGTAAAATAATTCTGGCATTTAAAAAAAAGAAATATTACAAATCAGGAGGTTAAATTGGCCAGTATTTCGAGCATGAATAATAGATTGTAAACAAACAAACAGAAATGGCGTGGCAGAGCTTTAAAAGCTCACTACGTGACTCCTCATGTCAAGCAACTGCTGATTAATCTGAATAGAAATTAGAGCAAACTGGGAGATAATTGTGCAGCAGCCCTGTCTGTCCGGGATGCAGAGCGCAGGTGCTGGGCCACATCTGCCCCCGAGGACAGCGCAGCCACCATTACTCTCGCCCAGAAAACACCCTGTCCCACTTTTACAGCAGCTGACCCAGGAGGACAGAGAAATGCTATCAATTTGATGGCCATCACTTCGGTAATCATCCCACAGCCATCTCCCTGGAGATGTATTTAGTATCGGCTGCATTTTTCAACCAAATAAATATTCCAGACTTCAGCGTTAATACACCATTAAGATGACACCATCGTGCTACACGGGGTACTATAAATTAGACCTCAAACACAGCAGGCCAGACAGGAATAGCCATTACTCTCTCCCCGCCCCACTTTCCCCATCTCTGCCTATCTTCCCTAAGAAAAATATTTTTAAAGGAAGCAGAAAAATTGCTTCCTTGTAACAACTTCTCTGACTTCGAGGTGGATGCTCTTTCTCTGCTGATGTGGGTCGCTGGATATCAAGAAATAAGCTCTGAGAGAGCCAGTTTGTAGGGCATTTTCAGTTTGGAGAGCATTATTGTTTGAAGGAGTGAGCTGGGTTCGCTTTATTTTCCCTCCTGCCTCTCTTTCCCCTCTCTTTTCCCTCACCTCATCCCTCCTTACTCCCTCCCTTTGGTGCTACATAAACCAGAGGGCAGGGCATCCAGCTGCTTCCACAACAGAACAATGTTTGGGCAGAGTCCATGTTGACACAAGTGCATTATATCCTGAAGGGTCAACTGCAGCTTTTTTTTTTTTTTTTTTTTTTTGAGAGGAGGGGTGGTTAGCTTTTCTTTACCAACTGCGTAGAATTAACCTTCCACTCCTACAGAGCTGCCATTGGTCCAACATCCATGAGCTCATCTAATCATCATCTCCTATCATTGTCCTATGCTGCCGGTTTAAGTATATTACCATTTTCCCATTAACACATTTAGAAACCCCCCTCTTCCTTAACGTTTTAATAGAAGTTACACCTAGGAGATGCATGTAGGACTTGTTAGACAGCCAACACCACCCTCTCTCGTTTTGTGCTTTTCTGAGCAAGGCTGAGTTCAGCTAAAGGGCAAACACAAACACACAATATGCCAGCCCATGGTCCAAATGCTGGCTAACCACCCCAGTATCTACCCTCATGGGTAGAGGAGAGCTGCCCTAGGGCTTGGCATGCTGTACATATTGCCTCTCCCAGCACACCTATCCCAGTCAGTCCTGTGGTCCCCAGTAACAGTAAACTGTACATGAGGGGGCCTACACCATACAGCTTCTTTGGGGGTACATTTCCTCCACACCATAATATTTTTCCTGTAGCAATATACCTCCCAGTCTGAAGACTTTCTAAAGGTGCTTCGATCTTCCTTCTCTAATGGGATCTGTACTAAAATGAGCATAACAAACTTTAAGCCCCTTTCCACCCCACCGCTTCTAAATATTGACTGCACATCGGTAGTTCAGCGTCCAGGCATTTCAGATATATAACAATCAAAATAATACATTTTATTTATTTATTTATTTTTAAGAAACTTCCACTATTCATTTTTCCAGGAAAAGTCTTTGTGTTTGCTCTTCCAAAACACAATGCTGTGGTATCTTGGAGTTTCTGAAGTGGCAGTGTAGGCACTGTACTCTTATGTTTCACTGAGTGCTCGTTCAAAACAGCTGTATGTTCTATATAAAACATGTTTACATAGTAAATGTACTTCCTGTAGACACAAAGAAATGTTAATGAATAACCATTCCTGCATTTCAAATTTTGCAGGGCTGTGGGAAGGATCAGTGCATGACAAAATAGTTAATGTTCACCCACTTTCTGGCACATGAAATCTGTTACTACAACTAATCCCTTACAGAGAAAAGAAAACATGGAAAACAAACTGGTGCTGGCTGGATCTACTATGCCTTTTTTTTTTTTTTTTTAGAGGAACTGTGAGATGCATATACATGGAAGATGAACAGAGGAGGTATTCAGTGGAGAATGCCAGAAGGCATGGACTCTTTTTGGTAGGCAAGGCTGCTGCTGGTTTTAATTGTATATATTGTCTTGGATTCTCACCTTCAGAAAAAATGCCAGTTTCATCTCCCACAGTATTCACTACCCATTATTTATACCCTATTGCCTGGGGCCCAGGGAAGGCAAACAACAGGTATTTTCCTTTCAGTCAATTTCTATCTGAAAATCTATATGACTTAAAAGACTTCTTAAATAACAGATATCCATTTATCCCTGAAAATTTTAAAAAGGCAAAAATCAAGTGATCTAACAGCATTGACCCTGAAAAAGCCTCAAAAAGAAAAATAATTTAAATGAAGTTCTTTCTAAAACACAAAAAATATTTTAAAAATTAAGAGTTTGGTTTATAGCTGTGAAGTCCCACACGATCTCCACTTCCCTGTGAATTAAGCCACTAAGTTAATTAGTGTTTGTTGTTGTTGTTTTGTTTTTTAATATATATAGCAGTTTTATCTGAAATACAGGGCTCATTCTTCTAGTCCCCTGAAAAGATGCAAGTCCAAAAAGGAAGCACTGATAGGAGCCAATTCACTTCAAGGGAAACACAAACAGCATGGGGCAGATCCTTAGTGGATTAAAAACTCGGCACTGAAGTAGATGGGACAAGAATAGTTTACTCCAGGAATCTGCTCAGCATCTGCAGACCAATTTATGAAAAAAAGGTGATACACCATACATGGACCAGATGCACTGCTGTAGTATAAGGCAGAAACAAGCTTTGTTGGGGATGTTCCAACATTTCTACACAAGATTTCACAGTGTACAAAAACTGCTTCATGTGAATGAAAATCTTTTTTAACTGCAACCTCTTTGCATGGTCTGAAAGTGCTCCTGTGGACATGGATTTCAGAGGCCACCCAACAATCAATGCTCAACTCTATCTTCTTCACAGGGTGGCATACGAATAGCACATTTCAGTTTTAACAGGCTGAAAAATCATTACCATAGCAATAAGGCTAAGACCTCAGAGCAATTTTCTCAATAAACACATTCCTTGACAATTATCATTTTTGTGCAAAAGATATATTTTGCTTTTGAGATAAGACTTGTTTTCATGATACCACAGCAATTAACAAAAGATAATCTGGAAACTTTTCTTTTAGGAATGTCAAACTATCTCATGTTCTGTAAGAAACAATAATTAAACTGTTTATTAAATTCAAAGAACTTATCCGCAAGCTCCTTGAGGAGAGGGGAGCTTGATGGAGTACTGGCAAATTTGAAAAGTCCTCAGAAAATAATGTGGTGAGTGATAAACCTCTATCTTATTATTAGAATGCAATTTACAAAACATTTTTAGAGTTGTTCAATTTCTCCAAAAGTGATCTGAAACAAATGAGGAGAGAAAAAACTTTCAACAGAAGCAACAGCCACAATAAAGGACACACAACAAATAACAAAGTTGACAAGATTAGCAGAAAACTTGACTTCTTTACAAACACATTCAACGGAAAGAGATGAGAGTAAATGTCAGGACGTGATGTTATTTTGAGTTACCAAACACTGCCACCATGCGTTTGCTTCAAAGACTATCAGGCTGCTTGAAAACTGCTAGATGATGAGCGTTAAAAGATAAAGTAAATCAATTTTGTTCCCGTATAATACAATAGTAATAACAACCCCAGAAATGTTTTAAATATTTGTCACTTGACTTACATTTTTATAAGGACACAGGATGCTGTTTCTAACCCCTTCTACCATCGTGGTGGTGAACAATAACTAGAAAATGCTAGAGAGACAATAATGGACAGGCTTCGTTTCCACACACAGGTTCCTACATAATTGACGTTTTGTTGCATTTCTACAGTGCCCAACTCAATAAACTACACGGTCATCATCATGATCCCAACCAGGTACCAAAGCCCACAAATATTCACACAAGTGCAACAGAATTACTTCAGAGATAAGCTTTTCTTTAAACTTTTATGTGAATGAACTACAACATTCATATAATGATGTAGACAATGGATTCAGAAGACTTCCTACAACATTAATTTTCACCAGTTCCTGTTTCAACAGCATAGGATCTCTACTCATATTTGAAAACTATATCCATTCCAATTTGAATTAAAAGCATTACATTTCTTATTGTTTAATTCAGTCTTTTATCTAAAACCTCTCCTTGAGGTGGATGACAGGCTGCATCAGAACTCCTGAAATGTTAAAATAATTTAAGATGCCCTTCTTATCATTTAGATGGGACATTCAAGAAGATGCAATGGAATTTGGGACAAGGAGGTGATCTGAGGCAGCCAGCACAGCTTCACCAAGGGCAAATAGTGCCTGACCAATTTGGTGACTTTCTATGTTGGAGTGACTGCATCAGTTGATAAGTCAGAAGACTGACCCATGTCATCTACCTGAACTTCTGCAAAGCTTTTGACACAGCCCAACATGACATACCAATCTCCAAATTGGAGAGGGAGTTGAAGGTTGGACCATTCAATGGATAAGGAATTGGCTTGAAGGGCGGACCCAGAGAGTTGTGGTCAGTAACGCCATGTCCAGGTGGAGGCCAGGAGCAAGTGGTGCCCCTCAGGGGTCTCTTAGGACCATTACTATTTAACATCTTTATCAACAACATAGGAAATTGGATCGAGTGCACCCTCAGCAAGTTTGCAGATGACACCAAGCTGAGTGGTACAGTCGATACAACAGAAGGAAGGGATGTCATCCAAAGGGACCTGGACAAGTTTGAGAAAAGTGGGCCCATGTGAACCTAATGAGGTTCAACAAGTCTAAGGGACAGGTGCTGCACCTGGGTCAGGGCAATCACAGACATAAGTATAGACTGGGAAAAAACTCACTGAGAGCAGCTGCAGAGAAGGACTTGAGGGTTCTGGTGGACAAGAAGCTTGACATGAGCTGGCAGCACACACTTGCAGCCCAGAAGGCCAACTACACCCTGGGCTGCATCAAAAGAGGAGTGGCCAGCAGGTGGAGGGAGGTGATTATCCCCCTCTGCTCTGCCCTTGTGAGGTCTCACTTGGAGTACTGCATCCACATCTGGGGCCCCCAACACAAGAAGGATGTGGACCCATTATAGCAGGTCCAGAGAAGGGCCACAAAGATGATCAGAGGGCTGGAACACCTCTCCTACAAAGAAAGGCTGAGAGAGCTGGGGATGTTCAGCTTACAGAAGAGAAGGCTCCAGAGATACCTCAATGCAGCTTTTCAATACTTAAAGGGGGTTTATAAAAAAAAGATGGAGAGCAACTTTTTCTCAAACAGATAATGACAGGACAAGGGTGAATTGTTTTAAACTAAGCGAGGGGAGATTTAGATTAGAGGTTAGGAGGATGTTCTTCACTCCTAAGGTGGTGAGGCACTGGAACAGGTTGCCCAGATAAGTTGTGGGTGGTGGTGAACACTTCAATATCTGTGGAGGTGTTCAAGGCCAGGTTGGATGGGCACTTTGGGCAACACCTTAGTTTAAGGTCCAACCCCAACCGTTCTATGATTCTATGAATTCCACTGATTTAGCCAGGATGGATGCCTGATTTTCTTCAATGTTTTCAAAATTTCTGTAATTTTTTTTTTTTTTTTTTTTTGAGTTAGAATGCTTAACATTAGCTTGTAAGTTCAGGAAGTAATAGAAGCAAACAGCTTTTTTTTTTTTTTTATATGTATCTGTGTGGACACGTTATAGAATATATGTATATGCATATATACACACACAAATACAAGTTAACTAATTGAACTTGGAAGAACTAACTGAAGAATTCTCACTCCCTCATTAGTATTACCCAGGTTTCAGAGATCCTTTTTAAACAAAGTATTTCAACTACCTTCCTCAGACTACTTTACAGATTCTGCACCTATGTCTATTCGCCTTCACTGTACTACCTTCAGGAAAATGCAGACCTCAGGGAGCAGGGCCAAGAAATAAAACTGGCAAAAGTAATACTTGGATAAAATGCCACACTTGCAAGAAGACATTTTCTACTCTTCTAGACATTTGAAATTTCAAGAACAAAAACATTTTTAAAAAGACTGAGCAAATATTTATACACTTAACAGGAGACTGCGCAGTTTTGGACAGCTCAGTCCCAGAATTATGTTTAGGACAACAGAAAATCAGAACACTTGCATTTAAACATCAAGTGTTTTGTCAGCTTTACTCATGCATGTACCCACTAGATACTTTTGGTTATTCCAAACTTCTTTTATTCTTGGGAATACTGGGAGTCCTGACTCTGAACCTACTGTATCTTAAAACTCCAAGTGATTCCAAACAGATGGCAAAGATAACAACTGGAGCAGAGAAGTCATTTCAAGTAACTGATAAAGGACAAAACCAATGATTTTATCATGTCTCTTGCCATTTGCTCTCCTAGGTGCATTGTAGAATATAAACTTATTCTGCAACTCTATTCTGTAAGTCTTGTAACAACAGGAAGAAACCATAAGCCTTGCATGCAGCTCTACTGCAAATGTCTTAAGAAATAACAGCATCAAGACAGAATTAATTGGATTGTCCTAGTCTGTTCCAGATTTGTCTAACCAATAGACGGTAGCAATGTTCCCATCAGGGAGCTTCAGAGGTAGGAAAAACAAAATTGCCAGAAGTCCATCATGTTTCTTACTGCAGACTTAAAGCAGCAAAACACATCTGTGGCATTAATTAGTAAATGAGAAACTGTCAATGCTCTCCTCCTTAGGTAAACACAGATGAAGAGAATAGTGTGCAAGATCATTTTAATGAAGTTTAAATATAGGAAGAAAAGGAGAACTTTTATGTTGTTGAAAATACACACGGTCTGTAAGGTGCTTTTCAGTACAAGAACATATTTTCAACACGGAGAAAGTATGTCATCTATTTATGTAGTTTTAAAACACTAGGAGTTTTAATTTCTTAATCTTTCCTCAACAAATAGGCAAAGCTTTAATATTTTTTTGCCTTACAACACTTACCACCATCAAAGCAAGTGTCATAAAAGTAACTACCAAGCTACGCCTAGCAGAAGTTAACACTTCTGAGCAAAGTCAACAGATAGAAAATGCATCTTCCAAATTTAATTATATTTGCCACTTCAGCTGTTAAAAAAGCTGAAATTTTATACTGTGGCTCAAAGATTGCATTCAATTAATTATTCCTAGTTTAAATCCTTTTTTCTCTAATTCCCACTTCTTCATATCCTTTACTTTTAGGATAACTAAAAAACCTTGGAAAGTGACATAGTTAAATTACAAAATTACAACTAATATATTGAAAGGGTAGCATAAAGGAAGCAACATGATTTTACTTTATATCTACCCCCCTCACTGAACTAGTGATTCTCTCACTGTGATTTCCAGTCAAAGAATCTTATTAAAATGTAACTTGAATCTCTAATTGTTTGTATAATCAAACGATCTCCAGACATTACCCTCTGGTTTTGCTCTCCATAGGAGAAAGAAATGGATAGAGATTGGTTATCTTCTGTGAATCCATTCTTAACTTGATGCATTCCTTTGAAATTCTAGTCTTTGCAGACAAGAATATGGGAGAAAGTATTTTGAAAAAAATATATATATATTCAAAGGAATCTTGTATGCAACGCAAAGATAACTTTTTGAACCATAGTAAATACATGTCTGTGATTGTGTACACTTTAGAGTTCATATTTAATTTACATGCAGTTAACTTACTAACTAGATATGTATTGGGAATGAGCAGATAAATTAAACAAATGACACACATCATGCATGACCTGGCTGTTTTGAACTAATAAAAACAATTATAGCTGTCAATGAGCATTACTTTACCTTAAATGTTGTACTATTCATTGTTTCTTAATCTGTTGATCACAGCACTTGAAACTATTTCCAGTGTATTTCATCAACACATACAATAAATCTTTAGGGATTTGATTTTTTTTTCCAGAGCTTTTATTCATGCTCTTTTCTTAGGTGCTTTCAGTATAATAAAAAACTTTTTATATAAAAAAAAATCAAGCTACAAAACATAATATACTTAAAGTAGAACTTGCATCATCCTGAATGGGCTTGCAGTCAATCCTTTTCAATGGATTTGGCAAACAGCTCGTTCTTCAGAAGCTTGATTATTGAACTCCAGTCTCAACAGCCTTCTAATAAAAACAATACATTTTGCATCCAAAATTTTACAATGACTGATGAAGTTTGCTTTTAAACCTTAGACTCATCAAGTTTGAGGACTTCAAAACTCTTAAGATATAACAATATCCTAATAACCTTAAAACTATTTAATTTATGTAGCTGACTGAATTAACGTTAGCTTTCTGTCACTGAATTGCCTTATTTTTATCAAAGCCTTATTTGTAAGCTCTTCAGTTTCATCCCACTTGTTTTTCTCTGGGCTTGTGTATGTCACCAAGTTCTCAGTATACTGCAAGACTGACTTCAAAAACCTATGAGAAATAAAAACAGAAGAAAAACTCATTAAAGGACTTAAAAATAAAAAGCTCTCAGTGCCTGACTTAAAGTTGCTACTTTCTTCTACTTCTGAAAGAAATGCACTTGTTCATTCTCACTGCTAGAAGCAATGATTTTCAGAACTGCAATTAAACAGTGACAGAGAAAGAATGCAGTCA
The DNA here is from genome assembly GCF_009769625.2 of Cygnus olor. Classification (NCBI taxonomy): domain Eukaryota; kingdom Metazoa; phylum Chordata; class Aves; order Anseriformes; family Anatidae; genus Cygnus; species Cygnus olor. The sequence continues at coordinate 76,723,743 of NC_049171.1, read as the reverse complement.
TATAATGTGTAATACAATTTTCCCCATACTGCTTTTCTTTTCTCAGTCAGATGTTTCAGAATACAATCGTCTGTTAACTGACACACGAGGAGTAAAATTACTAACATATTAAATACAGCTTTTATATACTAAATTTTTCAGTTTGATCATTCTGTTTATACTAAGGAGGAGTCTAATAATTAAAAATGTGAATAACTGAACCACATATTTTCAACTAAGTTATTTTAGTCCTTAGTGAACATTGTATAACATAACTGATGACTAATGATAGAAAGAAGGATGATAATTCTTCTGCAATAAGTCATGCTATTCCTTTTTTTCTTCTTTACGGGATTTACATTACAGATCAAATTTATTCAAATGGCCACAAAAAGAGTGCGCGTAACTCCCAATTATCACAATATAAGTTATATATACTCACTTTAGATACTGCTGATAATCAAAAGGAGTCTTCTTACAAATCAAATGGACATTGACTACTTCCAGAGTAATCAACAGTAAGATGAGCCGCAACACCGGAGACAAAAACTTAATACTAGAAATAAGGAAAAGTATTTAATTATAAACAAACTAAATCCAAATTAAATTGAAATCACTAATATAAAAAATTCCTTAGACTTCTGGATCCATCCTAAATAGTTGGATATTTAATAGTACAAAAAGAGACTACAAAAGTCAGTCAGACAAAAACAGGCCAAGTATCAAAACTATACAGACTATGAATTATGAAACCTCAGAAGAGGAATATAAGAGAAATACATATAATTAAGACTCCAGAGAAAACCTCACCAGAACCCATTACCCCACAGATAATAAAACGGAGATCAACTGAATTACAAATATGCATTGTCAGTTTACACTGTTTCTTAAATAACGTGTTTTAATGTTTTGAGGAATACAACCTGGCCAAGAAAATCATGCTCACAGTTTTCCCAGTTTTTAAAGTAGATTCATAAATCCTTGAAAAACACTTGTGAATGGGAACAAAATTAATGGAATCCTAAAAATCTCTCTTCTATCTAAAAGATGCTGACCCAGCCATGATAAAAAGCAGAAGAACTGAAGTAGGTAGAGTCTTGAAATCAATTTAACATATTGCATTCAGGTAAAACTCGAATGGCATTTTTATGCTTAAATAGGAAAAACAGGAAATATATACATATAATCTAACATTTAAATGATACTTTTATTTGAAAGCTTATAATTTACAGTGTAGTAGTCTAGCAGTGCTAAAAAAACAACAATATTAAATTGGTCTCCAATTTGAGATTTTCTGTTATTTCAATATTACTACATAACATAAACCTGTGTTGACACTTAACTCTGAAATTTTTAATGAGAACATAAACACTGCGTATTTTAAACTTGTAAAACAAAACACTGGAAGCTAGCAACAGCAGCATGCAGCCACTATACCACAGCACCATAAACATAGCCACAAACTAAAGAAAAAACATCAACCAACCTGTTTAACATTCGTACATAGTTATGCCTTTGGCGAGAACGTAGCGTCTTTTTCATCCACTGTTTATATCTCAACTCAGTGCTGGTAATAACTTGTTCTGACACTTGATGGCACTGTGTGCATATTTTACGGAGTACCACTAATACTTCCAGAACAGGTCGTGGAGAATAGAGTGTGCAAATGTGTTTATCACAAAGTTTTACCAACAGCCTCCAAAAGAGGAAGTAATTGTTAATTTCAATCTTTTGCTAGATGCATCTAACATGAAATATATTTCATATTTGGTATGGTTAGATTTGCAATGTTTTAACTTAGAAAACTAATTACTCCTACCTCATGATCGAAAAAAGATCTTTATACACTCTGTGTACTCTATCGCTTTACTAAATACAATTGAAAAATTACTGGTGATGAATGTGTTTCCCACTTCAAATCAAAGAAATACAATGACAATAAACAAGAACGTCTAGCTGAAATGATACACTGAATATACCAAATCAGAGCATTGCTGTGGTTGGAGCCTCCCACTATACTTCAATTCACAATGAATTATCATTTATCATAACAAAACTTACTCAGACAAATGGTATTAACTAATACTCCCACTAGTATGTTGTCTTTCTTACAGGCAGAACAAACAGCAGACTTAACACTTCTTAATATAAAGGTGGTGCAGCCATTGTTTTAATCAACTGCACCAGATTATGAATTGTTAGGGTGACCAAATACCCTTCTCCTGTCCTTTTCTGATCTACAAACATAATGTGTCACATTTCACTTTAAACACTGTTCTTACAGAACTGTTTCTTAATCTCCTTCACACCAAAATTATCTCTCAGCAAAACATTAATGAGTAAAACTGATAAAAGCAGAAAACTCTTAAAATGGTTTACCAGTTTAGCAATTGGGCTGCTTTTTAATAAATTAGAACAATGCAAGTTGATGAATAGAAAATGGAAGGCACACAGTCTATATATTTAAAGCAATGGATACCATCCTCTTTGCCTTATCCTGCCCATACCCAATAGGTTTGATTAGGAGCACTTTGTTCCATCATGTTTATTTAGTCATGAACCTCTTCAGAGTACAACAGGGCCAATTAAAAGACAAGTTGTTTTGATCATTATTCCATGTCAGTTTTAACTGGACCTACCCATATACCTCTAAAGTCTGAAAAGTGTAACAGTGTATTTTCTATTTCAGAATCTTGTTACTAAAACACATAAGAAAAGAATTATGTAGTGACATATTACTATTTTTAAATGCCATGCATAGCTATGACATCAAACATTAAAACAAAATTTCTGATGCAGTTTTAGATTAAAGCCAACTTACTTAATCTAGTCAGCACATACATATTTACATATATTGCTTCGCCAGTCTGATTTTTTCTTCCAATGCTGAATTCTAAACTAAATCTAAATAAAGACCCAGATCTACAATGTCTCATTGTTGCAGCAGCAATATTGGAAAAATACACGCAATATTTCAAGTACTGTTCTGAAAACAGGGAAATGAGTAACTTAGGTTTGAGAGTTCTCGTGCTGAGCTACGTGCAGAAGTTGACAGTGGGAACCAGGAAAACAAACTTACCTCTCTGTTACAACACTATTGATAGGATCATCTGGACTACAGCAATCCTGGGGCAAATATTGCTGTAATTGACAGAGGATTTCAGCCATCTTCAAAATTAAAGAACTAGTTTCAGTATTTCCTTCTAACCTTAAAAAAATAAAACATTAAAAAAAGTAAGATTGAGATGACAACATTGTACAGTGGTCATTTGTCTAAATGGCATAGATTCAGATGTAGATATTTTGGATAGCAATGTATTTGATAACCCCTCTTTCTACTGCCTTGGTTTTCCCTTTAAGTATAACTTTCCTTCTCCAATTAAAATCAGCCTTTTCTCAGTCTCAGTAGTCTCAAACTCCTCTTAATCTTCTGCTTATTCATTAAAATTGTGAAGCATACTGAATATGTATGTGCCTGGTGCATTCCATTTTCACCTGTCAGATCTAAATCAGTGTAATTTCCTATTTAATATCTTGTGTAAAGTCTTCCATTAATTTAGTTACCAAGCCCTTTTCAGAATAAGCAATTCTTTTCTGTTTTACATCTGGTGAGACATCTTTTTGTTTTTGCTGTGATGGGCTTAATTTCTAGTTTAATTTCCTAACAGCTCCTTCAGTATCTCTTCAGAAGCAGAACAGGGAGTCACTAACACCTTTGTGTTGCTTTCAAATGGTTCCTCATTGCCTTCTAGTTAGTGCATTGCTTGTAGTTTTTACACCATATTTGCGTTACAAATATGTATAGCACAGATTAATTTAAAAAGAAAAACAAAGGGGTCTTTCCACAACCTCTTTGGTGTCTGTCACCTTACTAGTAAAGAATTTTGAGACACTTTTCATCTCAAATCCTATTGTTCATAATAATTTTGAGAACTACTTTTTTTTTTTTTTTTTTTTTTTTATAAACAGCATATACGTACCCTTTAACTGCTTGAACATGTTCCTCAGGCACTGTTGGTAATTCAGGCCATAAGTGAATGCTCTTCACACATTCCAGCACCTAAGATTCAAAAATGTACCATGAAAAATTGTATGTAAAGTACTATCTTTGACAGATAACATTTTATTTTTCTTAGTGGCTATTTTAGAAAAAAACTGCAACAATTGGTAACCAGTTCAGTAGTCATAATTTTATAAACTGACACAAATTGTTAAGGTTTATGTTAGGGTAATCAAAGCATGAAGACAGTAATTAAGACTAATTTTAAGGATTCACAATTTTATGGACTGAAATGCTTTCGACTGTAAGCATTTACCTGTTTCTTGAGTCGGGAAATTGGATGAAATCGAGAACGGTAGCAACTTGCACAATTCATCAGTGGTTTTATGATCATGTGTTCCTGATTACAAAATCAACAGTTGACAGTCAGCAGACAAAATACAACATTTTCTTCAAACTGTCCTAACTGGATGCAGACTAAGACTTATGCTTTACTTTATGCAAGCTACCTACACTACTGAAGTCAATTAATTTCAAATGTCTGAGGGATTAAAGCAATAATCAGCACAATGAGGTTTTAAAGCTTGATTTCTTTGGCATATTTCAACAACGAAACCTGACTGCAGCTGAGAGAAAAGTAACCATGAACTCTCAATGCAGCAGCATGCAAATCTTGAGAAACTAAAAAGAGATCCAAATTATAAATGGAAGATTTGTCTCAAAGGTTTTTGTTTCATATTGAAGGAAGTAATGCCAAATATGAACAGGAAATTTGTGACAGTGAATGTAATAATTGCTAATGTTAAGGAACATGTATTGCTAGACAAAAGGTGTATACAAATTCACAATATAGAGTGTGGACACAAATTGCATCTCCACTTCTGAAACATTATAGTGTCTCAGAGAGAAAGAAAATCTCAAGCATTACATACCTCAACGGCTGAGCTACAGTTGTTCTATATACCTTTCCAACAATACAGCTGATAAACAGGCTAAGTATCGATATAATTTGACAAATCATATATAGTACTATCACTATAATCTATGGATCAAATATCTAAATAAGGAATAGTTAATCAAATTAAGATACAGTAAGAAGACTTATTCCAGAAAACTTTCTGTACTTACTTTACTACAATACTAGAAAAACATACTTGCACAGTTTTTTACTTGGAGGAACACTTTATTTCCATGAAAAGCTGCTGTAAAGAAATATGTAGTCATGACACTATCTAAAATTACATTCAGCACCCAAAAGAACTGAAAATTCTTCTGACAGCATAATATTGATCCCTACCTTAAAAGCAACTGTGTCTTCATCTGAGAATCTACAGAGAAGTGTAATTGCAAATGCAACTATCTGATTAGCCAATTCTCTAGGAAATGTTTTTAGATTGATCTCTCCATGGCTTAAATGATCTCTTATACGTGGACCCTCCTGGTGGTTCAAGAAATCCCAAAGAAATTCCTGTGGAAATTCACACCAATGGTGGTGAGTGTACAGAATATCATCTGAAAAATAAATATGTGACTGTGTCTATAGGAAAAACGGCGTTTAGATGTTTAGAGAAAACAATGCACACCATGCTCATAACAAAAGGGCAACTAGTCCATCTTGCTAGCTTCTCAGGAAATTCAAAATTAACATACAAGTTATTTCATGAAGGGTAACAACAAATTTCCTTTAAATTTGTGTCCCAATTCCTACAAAGCTTCACTGCCTCTGACTCTCAGTGCAATAAACTCATGTCTTTCTTGCAGTCTCAGAAGTCTTTAAATTCAACACCTCTAGTTTTCATGTTCACTGTTACGTTTGGGTTACAATATGCAGAATGTTCTCTGGTAGGTTTGCAGCTATGTTTTTATGCCATCTGCCCACCTAGTATTACATGTGCCCCAGAGGAAGTCAGAAAACAGTTTTAATTTTCCCCACGTGGCAACAGTTTTTCTCCTGCTCTATTCAGATGATCTTCAGAAGTCTAGAACAAACACCTCTGAGACATCTGTACTTCATACAGGACAATCTTAGAACCTAATTAAATGTAGCATGTCAGGTACTACTTTGTATATTTCACAGTGGAAAAAGTAACAACCTTTTGGTTCTCGGGTGCTTGAGATAAGCTACGTGGAATAAATAAATAAATGATCATAAATATATCATTATTCTGAAAGAAAACAAAAATAAAACCAACAAAAAGGAGAAACAAACAAAATTACAACAACCACAAAAAGAATTTTTCAAAACACTTGCCATGGCAGGTTCTTCAAGAACTGAAGGAAGCTGGTTGATTTCTTCAGTATCCAAATGCTTTTTTAGCATCTAGAAAAAGTAATTTGAATATAAACGCATTGTTGAAAGCCAAACAATCAAAGGAAAAACACTAAGTAAATAGCTTTTCTAATATTAAGCAAATACTTCTCTCAATCCAGAAACAAGGTGTGTATTTGCTACTGATTAAATATTTGACTATTTGAGACAATTCAGAAGGGCTGTAAAATTGAGGACTTCTGCTGGCAAGGCTTATTTGTATTTATTTTGAATAGCTGCATCTAGGAAAATGGCAGAATATGTTTATTTGAGATGAAGAAATAAAAAAATAAAAGCATTTAGAATAAATCAAAAACTCTTCATTAAAATTTGTATTGATTTTGATACCTTCTGGGGGATGCCAAATTTAAAGTATGTTTTCTGCCATTATCTTCTATTTGCAAAAATTTAGAAGTAATGCCTTATCCAACACAACAAGAAAGTGCTTTCTGATCTCTACTAATGAGAAACATGCACATGCTTGAATTCTTTCACTGATCCATATTTAAAAAAATAAAATCACAATTACCTCATCAAAAGTGGTATAGAGAGCAGAAGGCTGGAAAAGATATTAAGAATTATATGATTTTTCAAAATAGACAGGCATACTGAAGTTATACTTATTCATATATGTGAGATACCAGAGGTGCATGAATAGCAAAAAAAACTCAAAAGAAAAAAAGGACTCATTTTTTTAGCAAGGTTTTTTTTTTTTTTTAATAAACATAACATGATCTGCTTTCCTCCCTTAACTACTGTTTTTGAACACTAACCTTCAAGTAGTTTTTCAGACCACTTTTAGTAAGGGAAAAAAGAGGTGTTAGTGAAACTTTACTGGAAATTTGTAAACGATGTTCCACAACTTCTTGGAATTTCTGGGGAGGAAAAACTGCAAGTGTCACCTTGCTTCTAGAATAATTATTCTGCAAATCCTGTGAGTACTAAATCTTAATTGACTAGACAGAAATTTACCTCAGCTGTTAGCAATCGATTTGGACATTTATTAGTTGTAGTGAAGAGCAATCTGAGTCCAACTTCCAGCTGAGGAAGTAAGAGAATCACACAGTCAGCATACCTGAAAAAATAACAGAGATACCCAAAGGGTTTTTCTTCCCTTATAAATATAATCCAAATGGAAATTAGAGCCATCTTAGAGATATTTTTTCAGGCCAAACAAACCAGACCAAAATTCCTTTGTAATGAGGACCTTATAAACAAATTTTAATGACCATCTGTGCCCAACAAAAGCTGACTACCTAGTTCAAATCAGCTCAGAGATGACACTAACTTACAAAAAGGTGGATCATAGAAGATGGAAAAAAATGTACTATTTTTTTAAAACATGTTAATATCTGAAGAGTTACTTCCATTCACTTTCTAAAGCTCTTCTCCTTCACTACATCTGCAGCAGTTCCTCAGCTTAGATTTCAATACATAGTTTATATTTCTATATTTCTAGTTGGCACAAAATAAATTAATAAGTCCACAAACTTTCTGAGGGACCATCATTACAATGCATAATTATATGTTTTTAGGCAATAGATTTAGCAAAAAGCTTTGGAATCCACAAGTGCTGCTGACTAGTATTCTATAAATAGTAAATATCTAGAAATGAGAAGACTAAAGAAATTGAAAGACCAAAGACTACAGACCAAGACTAAAAATAGGGAAAAAACAAATCAACTATTACCTGCTTTGCTTGAAAGCTGTTAAAGCAGCCATCCAAAATGGTAGCATTGATTTAAATACAAAATTAGACACTTGTACTAGCTCTTCTGCTACACAAAGTGTTTCATGATTAAGATCTGCAAGTTAGCAAAACAACATTGATAAGTTACATGCAATCTACATTTTTCTAATTCATTCTTAACATTTAATTGAAAATATTACTTTAGCACTTATAAAGGGAGACTTAAAAGCTATTCAATTTATTTCAACTATGCAAGTAGAACAGCAATCACGATACATTTCATATCAGAAATTGAGTTTATAAGATTGCATTTCTACTAATAATATTAAGTGACAGCATAAACACAGTAAAAAATGCCTACAATTTTTGAGACTAAAAGATTACACAGCAACTGGCCCCAGTTTCTATTGAGATGTTCTCCACCTGCTTCAAATACTTCAAAAAGTATAATGTATCTTAATCACTTTAATTCATTAAGAATCAGTACAATAGTATTTTAAAAATACTGTTTCTATTTTATCAGATTTTCTGTACCAACAGTTGGCATAACAAATACTTTATACTTCAATGCTACCACATAATGAAAAAGACACTTAGAAGATCATATCATAAACGCATTCCATGACAAGCCATAAAATAAGTGCAACATAATTGTAGTAGATGTTTTTCTGAAGCACACCAACAGCTACAGGATTTATACTACATGATGATTTGAATATTATCAGCTTGATATGGTTTCAAAAAGCCCCATTCTCAGTTCCGTGAACAGATGTTTCACTGAGAAATTGATTAAATAGCACAGACTATGGCCACCGTATAGACCAGGATTCCTCATATGTTGTTGTTCCTCTAAAAACAATGGAAATACACCTAATATGGTCTGAAACTACAGTGATGAGATTTTCGTCTGACACTGTTCAGGTCCTTCCCTGAGAAAAGCATCAGGGTACTGAAGATGAGGCATCATACTGTTTCACCACTACCTTCCCTGAAATATGCAGAGTACTCCTGCTGGGACTTTTGCACCTGAAACCCCCGATTCAGGAAAAAATTAAAGATTTTGTATGACTATTAAATAAAATAAGTTTTCATCATCAAAAGATTGGAACATATAGGTGAAGTCTTCATAAGCAGTAATGTTACACATTTCAGTGTGCTGCAATTATTTTGGAATACAGTATTTTTTGATTCGATAATGAGTAGAATTGCTTTTGTATTAAAAAGCGGTCCTACAAGCACAATTGATTCATCTAAAGACAGCATATGATATTTTAGTTAAAAGATTCAATCTTAGAACTGCGGAAACTGCATTATTTTCAACAGCACTTTTGGACAATGAAGCAATAAAAAACAGCTAAAGGTTAAATACTTGCCTGGAAATGCAACAAGCTCCTCTAAGGTAATGAAGGTCATATAAGGTCGATGTACTAAAATAGATTTAGTTTTCAGAAGATATGTCTGTAATAACTGACCCAATCCTGCAGTTAAAAAAAGCAGGATAGCACAATATCTAGGGAGAATACCATAACATATTAGAAAAGTCTACATAACTAAATCTATTGAAAAAAATCCACATTTGTGGGTTGGGGACAAAGGTTTCTTCTGCTCTTTCAAAGATCCAGTACCTGTTCTACCCATCCCTTTTGAGTAGGGGCGCTTAATGATTAACTACATTTACAAGCATGACAAAATGTGGAATTAGGAAAAAAAAAAGCACCAGTGTATTCTACTTGGCTGCTGCTGCTGCTCCTCCAACCTGCTTTTTGTTCCAAGTTATTCCTGACTGTCCTAACAGACAAGGAACTGTGTTTCACAAAAGACCTTAAGTTTTCTCAGTTTTCCTGTTAGTAAAACACACTGGTCCTAAAACTGACCAGTTTCATAATGGCTTAAGTATTCTATGGAAATCCAATTCCAAAAACAGCAGCAGCAGAAAATTGTCAGGATACTGCCAAAGGCCTTAGGACACAGTACTAAAATACTAAAATTTACTAATTGCTTTTCAGGAACTGTCAATCTGACTGATAAGAATTTTTTTTTTTTATTATTAACTTACTTCGCAGGAATTTCTTGTGGGGATGCAAACCCATGCCACAAAACATTACGAAGATTCAGACCATACGGTGATCCAATGAATACCCTTAGTACATCCATCTAATTAATAAACAAAATGATTACTACATGAAGAAATTTATTATTTATTACCTTGTGTCTTTCCCTGACAGGAAATTTGAGAAGTTATTGAGAAACTATAATGCCTACTGTCAAAATGACTGGGCACAGCTTGTCACAGTAATGGCAACTAACTAGTTGCAAATCCCAAAGGTACTGAAAGGAAATCTTAACTTTTTTGTACATGCTATAGAATACAATAAGGAAAGAATAAAACTTACAAACATCCTAGACAATTATGACAGGAAAACAAATAAGATCAAATTTAGCTCTTACTTATCACATAAATACACAATGATTTAGCAGAAATTTACATAAAAAAGGCAGAATTTGCATTCAAAGTTGTATTCCCAGACCACTATCAAACAAAAAGGGAAACTGTTTTAACTATAAGAATTGAACTTTTCCACATGCCTCTAAGAATTCCAGAAATAATCCTTATAAAACTACTAGACTGGCTAACAAGATACAACCTATACTCAGTCCTAACAAAAAATTTATATTTGTAAAACTGTATGAGAAAGACCATCTACTTTGTTTACACAAGAGGGTAAATGTCATCAGAATTTTGTTTTATTATTTTTATGTAAATGGGAATGGGCTAACTACTTTTCTCTATTGAAAAAAAAAAGTAGTATGGTAAATGTTATAAACCATTTTACTACAGTGGCAGTGAAGAGAAACACAGCTTATTAGAAGCTGCTTATTAAGTGTGTATTTTCAATAGTACAACTCAAAAAGAGGCAGACAACTCTGCGGCTTGCTTACCCCTTGCCAAATATATGAAATTTTGTGTATGTGGGCTTTTCATGTAGAAAAGCAAGTAAAAACATATGGGCTTGCCTTAGAAATCATTACCATTTACAATTATAATATTCACTATTTTTTGCCATATATCTCCCAGATTTTCTGTGACACTGACGTAATGAAAATTTTCCCAATATATTACAAAATTTGCAGTGCAAGCAAAGGTTATGTTTGGAAACCCGGGAAAAAAAAAAAGACAGCTCTGTAGTTGTTACTTATTTCAAAACTATGCACTTACTACATCTTGTCCAAAAACAACTGCAAGCTGCTCAGAAGCAAGCAAATCTCTTAGAAGGAAGGGACAATCTTTACCAATCAGTAAATATACCTATTAAAGAAGAAGAAAAAGTAAAAGCAATTAAAGCATAAATAATTCAGTATATTTCTTTGTATTTCAAACACAGAGCTTGACTATTTTATCCAGTAATCATTTTCACTACTGAAAACAATCAGGGTGTTAAGGAAAGTTCTCCAGCAGCCCACTCCCATGTTTGCTCCTGCCTCTCCTCACAGAAATTAATACATCATCAGGTCATCTGTGGAAAGCACGCTGCTCTGTTTCAGTTAAATAATTCAGAGCAGCAAAGACCTACTATATGCACACAGATTAAGCAAACATTCCTTTTTTTAAATGAAATTAGTTAGTGAGTGCATTCACACAATCAACTCTACCAGCACAGGTGAAGGGGAACCAGAACACTTCCATTAGCACAACTGGATCCAGAAAAGAACATCTGTCCAACTGCAGGTGTTGCTATGCTACTGTGTACTACTACATTACAGGGTAATTTCAGTGTTCCAAAGTGCAATTAAATCCAAGAGCTCGTTCTCATTTTATAAAATGAAATCTGCAATTGAATACACATGGTGGCACTTACATCACCCAAAGCTCTCTCCAAGCATGATGTTAGCTTCATTAAGCCAAGAGCAACTTGAGTAGCTTGTGCATATTGTAGAACATCAAATACTTCAAGAAATAACTGTGATTTGTGGGGAAAAGACAAAGAACGTTGCATTAAATATTCAGAAGGAGAAATCAAATTGTCAAAGGAACACAAAAACATGACCTAAATATTCCCCTGTGATTGTCATTATGCAACTACAAAATGAAAACCATGCCACGGTGATAAAACTGTAGATGTCTGGAGGGCTACTTCCCTAGCCCATCTCTTGTATTTTTGATCACAACTTATCTATAGGCTCATATCTAAAGAAACATTATAACTAACTTTACACAGTAGTATTTGATATTAGACACCTATTATTAGTCTTTACAGAAAAAAAAAATCCTACCATCTTAGGTTAGAACAGGCCCAAAACACCAGGTGTTCTTTTTGTGGCAGCATATATAAAATCTAACCATAGAGTCAGGAAAATTAGAAGTGACAATGTATCACAGAAGGACAATTAGTTACAAATTCTAATCATTTTGGTTCATTGATCTCTATTGTGTATTCTTATACTGAACTTCCACAATGAGATCACGTGTCAAAATACAAACTGTCAACAGACATTTCCATACCTCCACGTAGTTTGTCCAGCGGAACCATACTGCATACTGAACTACAAATTGCTCTTTGGTCAGAGATTTAAAGTGCAAATTAACGGATTCACATATAGGTCCAAGTGATTGTACACTTTTGACATAATCCACACTTTGATCTTCAATTGAAAAACAGAAGGTGATTAGAATACCAAACCTACAAAGGTCCAATATTTTAAAAACCATAAGAAGTAAAACCTCCTGTAGCCCGTGTATATATTTAGCTCAAACAATTTTATCCAGATTATTTTAACACAACTGATACACTACAATTTACTGTCCAAAAGAGCACACAAATGAACTACGGAAAAGTGTAGTGTGAAACCAGGTAAGATCAAAAGCCTTCTCCAAAACAAAATAAAAAAGACTTAATGCAAGAACATATGGAATTAAAGGGGATTATTATGTTCTATTTTCTTTGAAAGGGGAAGAACCTATTAGTGAAAGAGTACAATAATTCTATACAACCAAATTGGAAGCTACTGCAGGCTCAGAAGCCTCGACCAAATTGCACCACTTACACCTGTTAAAGAATGCAGAGGGATGTGGTGCTTATAGAGTGGTATCATTGCTTTTCTTTGGTGGGACATTTTGAAGCAAAATATATTCTTCTGATTCACTGAAAAATATTGCTTGAGGCAGATATATCTATCATTTTTACCATCTCTGGAAATTATTAAAAGCTTACAGTTTGCCAAACGAAAAATCAGCCAGTTCATCAGGACACAGATATTTTGTTTTGCTTAACAAACAATTACAAACTACGTACAGAAGTGAAACTTGGGAAAATAAGAACTGAAGCAATAGTAAGATTACTGATGGCTCCTAGGTGTTTTAAATTTACTGCAAAAAGTATATAAACAGCATAGAAGAAACCAATTATGAGGCAAGAGATTCAGTTCTGCCTCTCTCCTACATAAACACACAAGGAGCTGTGAACTGAGCAGAATAAGGAAGGAGGAGCTACCTATGCAGCGCAGATTACATGAATCTTAGAAGTTAGCAATAACTAAATAATAAACATGGATGAAATGTTTAAAGCTCCTTGTAGATAAGTAATATACATACTCTAGCAAGTGAAACTGATGCTATACTGTAATAAAATGTTATGACTAAGCCAGTAGTACTATCAACTGTAGAGATTCTACATCAGTCTTTATGTATCATTACTACAGAAGGTAAACACCAACCTGATTCAAGGTAATGCAAATGCTCTGTAACGGCTTGCCAATGTACTTCTCCATTTTCAGACACAATATAATTAATATCATAGATGTCTTTTTTCTCAAATCCAAGTTTGCAAATCATGTAATGCACAGGTGGAGAAAGACAAGTACTGACTGAGTCTGGGAGTGCCATCTAGAACACACGAAAAAGGTTCTTGCATTAAGAAAGTATGTAAGAACAAGCAAATTATTATTGAAGGATACCTGTAAGCACAGATACACAGATAGCAATATAGGATCTGTAAACAAGTAATACAGAATCTGTAAACAGATTAAGTTTTGGAACGCAATTTTCATCTATACATATTATGAAAGGAATTCTCTGAGCAGAGCCACTTTGTAGAAAAGTCAGGAGGAGGAGGGACAGAATTACTCTTATTTGCATATACCAGTTTGGTGTATTTCTGAATGGTTACATCTACCAAGCTAGTGACAAGGAAGAAATTCTTTACTCAGAGGGTGGTGAGGCCCTGGCACAGGCTGCCCAAAGAAGCTGTGGATGCCCCATCCCTGGAAGTGCTCAAGGCCAGGTTGGATGGTGCTCTGGTGGGAGGTGTCCCTGCCCATGGCAGGGGGCTGGAACTGGGTCATCTTTAAGGTTCCTCCCCACCTAAACCATTCTGTGATTGCCTGAAGACAGAAGAAAAAGATCACAGCCTGTACATATGTTCTGCAAAATCTCTGACCTTTGTGCAGAAATTGATGTTACTTCAAGCAAAACCAAGCGCTTCAGTAGTCTCCTGCTACCAGCAAGAAAAGAGCAAGTAAATTCTGTATGAGCTGGTAGTAATGGTAAAACAATCCAAATATAAATACTAACTGCATCTTTGTCTAAATGTAAACTTAGACTCATTCAGAAGCATATACTGAATATGCAAAAAGATAGAATGAAAGATATATATCATAGATATGAAAGAATATGCAAAAATTAGAACCATTCACACTAATGGGAAAGAATATATTTCTGACTTAGTAAAAAAGTTTCTCCATTGAAGAGGCATAAAAGAAAGTTAAGAAATTGCTTAAAAACAAAGGATGACAATAAAAATGCAAGGGGTTTAGCGTTAAATAAACATACGCAACACGCTCTTTAATTATGAATTCAGACTCACAAGACCTATTTTCTGAATTCAAGGCTTTAGGGAATCGCTACGAAACTGCACAGGTAACGCCACAAACACCCCCGCTCCTACACGGACCCGCTACCAGCTGCCATCGGGAGCACCCCGCCCGCGTTTCCCCACCAACCCCAAGCGCTCACAAACCACGAAATTCAGCCTTTCGCGTCGCTCCGAGGCGCCCCAGGCTTCTCCAGCAGAGGCCGGGCATCAGAGCAAAGCCCAGAGGACCGCGGCAACCCCCCGGTGCCCCGAATATAAGGCGGCGGGGAGCCAAGAGCCGAAGTAGCGCTTCCCTCTCCCCCCTCTTCCGCCGCAGTCCGGCGGCCATTACCTCGCTGCTGCCCGCCCCGCGCCCCACGTCACGGCGCTCTGCGGGCCCCGACGGAAGGCCCCGCCCGGCCCCACACTGCCGGCCGGGAAGGAGGCGAGGGCTGGCCAGCACCACTGGCCCCCGGCCTGCGTTGAGCCATGGAGACGCGTCCCAAGGTTGAGCGGCGCCTGAGCCTGTCGGTTGCCCAGCGAGAGCGGCCGGGCCGGCTGCTGGAGGGTGTGAAGGTGGCGGCAACGGTTGTAGCGGCGGCGGCGTGCACCCCGGGGGGTTGGCGGGGTGGCCGCTTCGCCACCGCTTTGGTGGCCCTGTCGCAGGTGTTAAAGCCGACCTGTTGAGAAGTGGTGTTTTGTCCAAGTGGCGGAGGCTCTCATCCCTCGGTGTACGAGCTCCTGCCTGCCCAAAGTTAAGCCAGCACGGCACAGTCCAGTACCGTGAGAGCTGACTTCTGTACAGCCCATGTGAAACCAGGTTGTCTGGCTTCGATAGGGCCTTTACAGAAGGATGTAGAGGCTCGATAGAAATGTAACGGCAACACTGAGAATTATAGAATAGAATCATTAGGGTTGGAAATGACCTTCAAGATCATCTGGCCCAACCATCGCCCTACTACCGATGTCAGCCACTAAACCATGTCCCTAAGCAGCAGGTCCAACCTTTCCTTGAACACCCCCAGGGACGGTGACTCCACCACCTACCTGGGCAACCCATTCCAATGCCTAACCACTCTTTCTGAGAAGAAATGTCTCCTAATTTCTAACCTAAACCTCCCCCTGGCACAACTTGAGGCCATTCCCTCTAGTCCTGTCACTGGTTATCTGTGAGAAGAGTCCGACCTCCAACACTGTGCTAGAACTTGGAATCCCACGCTAATAATGCACATGAAGAAGCAAATCGTACCGTCTAGTGTTTGTATGGTGAAATACAGAAGTGGATTTACTTATTAACCCATTGAAAGTCTTGGTTAATACAATCATAATGATAAAACTGTGCAGAGAGATCAATAAGGATTTTGGTTACCTCATTAGCAAATGAAGAAACGTTTATGGAAACTTTTGTCACTGCTAATAGCAGTTAAGCTTCTAATAGCACCATTTGAAGTTGGGTGCACAAATTTTCTTCCGTCTGCAATTGTACAGGCTGAAGATCTTGTGACTCATATTCAATCACAATAGCGAAGAGTTGCTGTTTAGATTGTAACCATTTTCACAGACTCAGTTATACTGAAAAAGTTTGGGATACTCATCTGGGAAGCTCAGATAGCAGAGTTGATTTTTCGTTTTTCCTTTCACTTTTTTTTTCCCTCCTGCTAGAGGACATGGGATAAGCAGATAGGCGCTACAGCTTTCATAGCTTAACCTTCATAGTTCTGAGTTTCTGACAATGAGTGTCCACAGCCTCAGTGCAAATTTGTCTGCTCCTTCCATTTTAGTGTAGTGTCAGTACTATTCAGAGCTTGTGCTGTTGGCATAGTAACAACAAACACCTGCAGCCAATTTGCATTAGGGCTGCCAACATCACTAGTTTGTAGCAGAGTTATCTAACAGTGAGGAACTGGGAGAGAGATGTAGGTAATGTCTCTAGTGTCAACATGGCTAATGAGCAATATCATAAGGAAGAGACTGCATTGCATCCCTTATTCTCAAACTCCTCTGACTGAAAGATTTGTGAACCCCAAAGTAGTGCATCTTTTCAAATAGTTATTATTAGAACTTTCTGTTACCCACAAATGTACTTTTTTCCCTATGCCTTTTAACGTAAGCCTTTCCCTGGGGTGTTATATCACCCTCATGCTCTCTTCTGACAAGTAGCTGATGATTTTCTCTGGCCTAAGTTCTCTCTGTAGTAAGAAAGTGGAGCAAGGGGCTGAAGAATCAGCAAAACTGGAATGTGGTTAGGAGGTAGCTGGTATTGAAGACCACGGTCTGTAGCAGTTGTTACAATCTCATTGGTACCACGTGCTTTTCTGTCTCTGTCTTTTGTTATTGTTTTACAGTTGTGTTTTAAGCCAACTGTGGAGGACAGCAGGTGATGACATCTGTATGCATCATCAGACTTGCTGCTTGCATTCATAGAAGGCCAAGTTTTGTTATGTGTATTAAAAGAATGATATTGCATGAGCTGGATGGGGAGAAAACTTGGATCTTCAGAGTTCTCATGACACATAAAGAATTATTACTCTGCTTTGAAGTTCCAAACAAAATTACAAAGCTTGCAGATGAAAGTATCTTTTTCTTTTTAATGAGCAAATTAAGACATTAATACATAAGGCGTTTATTTAGTAGCATCACAGCAGTGAGAACAAGTAAAATTTCCTAGTAAATGAACCAAGCATATATTTTGGATTTTGTGTATAATTTTTGAATGAAAAGCTTGAAATTGTGATTAACAGTCTCAGGCACATGTTGGTATTTTTTTTTTTTCCCCCCTATAAAATGGAGTGAATGCAGAGTGCTAGTATGGCATACTTGCTTGACTGATTTTAAATACAAACTTAATTGAGGCTTCATTGGAAAATAAATGAAAATTGAACAGAAGTTAACCACCATTCTCTTTTTCAGTGAAAGCAAAGGTCTCAAAACAGCCAGAGGAAAAGATGTGAAATTTCTAGCTTTTCTGCTTTTTCATAACAGACTGTTTTTTTCCTCGTAACTATATACCATAAAGTATCATTTAGAGCCTGTAAAACACTAAGCCATTTACATCTAATGCAGACTTTCTTATTATTTTTGCACAGATGAAAGGAAAACGGAAGCAATCTATTTATGAACCTTTAGCTCCCCTGGAAGAAGAATATTTCAGTGATTCAACAAAAACTAGGCGACTGCCATTCAGAGCTAGTAGGGCAAAGATAAAATATGCTAATACATACAGACTGGAGTCCTATAATAAATTTCGGGATTATTTAGTAAGAGACAAAGCTCAAGCAATACTAACGGTATAGTACTTTTTAAATGAATTTTCTACTTTTTTTTTTCAACAGCAGTTTGTCTTGCAAAGATTAAGCAACTTCCACTGTTCCATTAATATGAACTTAAAACATAGGCATAAATGTCTGCAGACTTAAGTTTTGGCACACATATAGTATAAATGTGCTATGTTTCACAAGGTGCAGAAGGCCCTCTGCGAGTTAGCCACTAAGCATGTGCTGTTCAGATGGAGCTGAAGCTTAAACTCTTACCCATTTCTAATCGAAGTAAGCTATAGTACAATTCAAAGTACCCTGGCCTCCAAAATATCTGGATATCCAAAGATCCTGATCTTGGATTTGTGAAATTCTACTTTGATTGGTTCTATTAATGTCACTTGACCAGCATAACATATGCTTGGTGTCCTTGACAGTCTGACTGCCACACATAAAAATTAAGCAGAAAATAATGAGAACAATCTTAAAATGTAGCTGCTACTGATATCTTGAAAAGTTACGACTAACTCTTGTAATTCTGAGGACAGGCCTTCAATATATGGAACAGGTATTTGTAGAACTATTTTCCAGTGAACTGAGCCTAAGTACTGGAGAATAATACATCCCTGTTTGTTGAAATGAGATTGGCTGTATATGTGTAATTGTAACTTTCAAAAAATAGATAAAGCATTTCATATTAAAAATAGTGCAGCTTTTGCTGTTTGAGAGGAGCAGCTATATTTTACAGTCTATTCTACTCCTTATTTTTTCTAATGAAAATACCTGTAAAAGTTTCTTGCAAAGAACTACCTGGATGAAAACTAAGATCTTTCAAAATTGTTTTTGATAGAATAAACTTCAACAAGACAAATATGATGCAGTTTCTAGTCCCTCCTTGTGTGCTTCAATCTCTGAAGAGATATTAACAGCTACGAAGGAAATGGGCTTTGACCGTTATAAGTACGTGGTATCAGTGCTAATTGTGGAAAAGGCAGGTCAAGCCATACATGTGAGCAAACGAATTATTCTTAATACCTTTTGCAAATTGAAAGTAATTTTTAGGAGTGTATGTTATCTCCTAGGCATTAATCCACATGGAGCAATGTAACATGAAGTAGTCTTGGAGCTTTTAGGTTCCTTAGGGAAGTAGTATACTAGGTGACAAAGGCACTGCTGTGTTTCTGACTAACCCTGTTAAGGTGTGTGTTTAGTTTAGGTTGTTTTTTGTTTGTTTGTTTTGTTTTGAGTTCAGTAACAGTGGTAAGGAGCCCATGCTGTTTTTCTCTATCAACCGGTTATTTCCACTGTGTGCTGTGCCAGTACAATTGCATGACATCAGTGAATATTTTTTTCCTCCTCTATTTCTAGAGACGTTTGATCTCCAGTTAGGTCATCAAATGTCAGCGTAAAATGCAGTGCAGTTGTGCCAGGGGGTGATACGGGAAGGAATAGGTGCCAAGGAAAGGAGTGGAAACTGTTTTAACTGGAGCTGCCACCAAATGGATACTCCCGGGACTACACCTGGGACAACAGTGACCTGAACTTGGTACAACCAAAACAAAACTATTTATTTGACTGCAATTTTCCTGTGTTGTGTGATAATTTACATGTGTCGCAAGCTCTCTTCGGCCTTCAGCACACTTTTTGGTCTCTTGCTGAGAATTAGAAAACACTTGTAGTAGTTGAACTGCAGCTGGTGTTAAAACCTGGTGTTTTGCTCAGGTGAAGTCATACCTTGTTCTTAATGGCTTCTGTGAAATACTGTTTGAAGGGATTCTGTCTGAGGCTAGTCTATGAAGGTCCTACATCTACTCACTTTTCCTGGAGCCGTGGTGCAGTACATTGCTTCCTAATTCGTACTATATGGGTGTAGAGCTGTAGGAGAAAGATGGATTACTGAAATGTTCCAAATTAACTTTTTTTTTTTTCTCTTGAAGATTATATTTATTTTAGCAGTGAATTTACACGTTAGCTTTCAGAAGAATTTTACCAAAAAAATGAGAGCCCAGTAAATAGTCATAAGTATACTGGTAGAGGTGGAAGTGGCAATCACTTTTTACTTGGATTTGTTGCCAGAAATGGTGTCTGTCGATGTCATGTTTGAAGGGATGCTGTTACAGTATGCTAAAGTGGTAACAAGTGAACATGACAGAGCTGAGTTTTTGGTGTAGATGTTTCTGGGTCAACCGGGGTGGGAGCTTTAATGTGAAGCAAGAATATATATTTTCATATCAGATAGCATTTGTTCATTTTCACTGTCATTTTGCAGTTGCTTTTACTACTTGTGGCTCTCATAATGCAATTATGTCAGCATTTATGTAATGCACGTGTTATTTAAAGTATAAAAATTGTGCTATATATAATCTCACAAATGGCTTTATCTTTTCTTTCCTTTAGGTTGCCAGCAGATGGGTTTGGGATGTTCAAAGAGACAGTTGGGTTTCAGCTAAATATGAAACGGAAACATTTATAGCACTGGCTTTGGTAATGGCTTGCTATTATGAGTAATGCTCTAAAAAGCGCACCTATTTTTGTGCATCACAGGACTTGGTATATTTGAAAATTTTCAGAACATCAGTCTACCAACAGCATTTGCCCAAAATCTGGTACTAAAATATAGATGCTGACATATAGTTGGGATAATTTTGCTCATTTTTCTTTGTAAAAATAACTTCTGAAATGTGCGTGGTTAAGTACATGTGGGCTTCATCTGTCATAATGCTCTGAAGCAGCTGGTGTAAAGCCAGACTTTGTACAATTTTGAATGTTTGTTGCATACCTAGAGCTGTTAACGAATGCTTGCAATAAATTGTAGGCGTCTGTTTTCTTAAACGTGTGCTTTTTGAAGAGGAGGCAGCGCTCAGTTTTTTTTCTCGGTTGTATTTATGATAAAATGCCGGTTCGTATAGAAACGAGAAGTGGGAAGCCATCTTTTGCACGCTTGTATTGTGCACCATTTCCAAAGGCTTGCCTTGAGCGAGGTGTGAATTTAATCCCCGGCTTCCCCGGGTTCCAATCTTGCGTTAAGCATCAGCAGCGTTCAACCTGGTGCCCAGGGGCCGAGCTCAGCCAGCCTGGCCATTTCAGCGGCGTGAGCCCTAATGGCCGAGACAGGCTGACAGCGCGCTCGGTGCCACGGCTGCCGACAACCCGTCCGCACCGGGCGTGCACAGCGATGGCTGCGCTCCTCAAAGCAGCGCTGGCCGATCCGCGAGGCACGCAGACGGGCTGCTGTGCACGGAGGCGGAGCGCGGGGCCCCATTGTTCAAAGCAGAGGCGTGCGAGCCTCGCAGCCGGGCTCCCGGTGCGGCGGGGCGGCTCCCGGCGGGGGTCCCTCACCGTGCCGTGGGAGGGGCCCGGCGCTTTGTGGGCCGGGGGCTTTGCGGCGGGGTCTGTCCGCGCTCTGCCTTCAGCCGCCCGCCACGGCGGGGGCGGCGCCGGGCGGGGGGCGCGGGGCGGCGCGCACCGTGCGCGCTCCCTGCGCGCAGCGGCGGGGCCGGACGCCGGTGCCCTCCTCCGGGGGGGGGGGGGGGGAGCGCGCCCCCCGTGCACCCCTCCTGCGGTGGTTGATGGTTCACAAGCGTAGCTCGTCCCCGGCTGACGTGCCCGGAGACGGGAGCCCGGCGGCGGCGGAGCGGCCCAGCCCAGCCCTGCCGGCTGCTAGCGGCTCCCGTGCCGGGCGGCGGCGGCGCTCGGCGCTGCCCACCCGCGGGGGATGCTGCCCCTGCGCCCCGCGCTGCTGCACAAGCGCTACCGCGGCGGATCGGCGCCGCGCTCCCGGCCGGGCCGCGCGGCCGCACGGGCGGCGGCAGGAGGAGGCGGCGGCGGCGGAGGGC
Source organism: Cygnus olor (assembly GCF_009769625.2). Taxonomy (NCBI): domain Eukaryota; kingdom Metazoa; phylum Chordata; class Aves; order Anseriformes; family Anatidae; genus Cygnus; species Cygnus olor. Next base: position 76,701,828 of record NC_049171.1, on the reverse strand, counting down.
GCGGCGGCGGAGGCGGCGGCAGCGGCGGGTTCCCGTCGCCGTGCCCGCGGGGCGGCGGCGCTGCCGTCGGGGCGGGCCGCGCGTCGGTCCGGCGGCGCGGGCCGGGGTCGCCGCGGGCTGCCCGGAGGGGGGCGGAGCAGGATCTGCGCGAGCCGCCGCGCTCGTGCCCGGGCTGGCCGGTAGGGGCCGTTGCCACCCCCCGCCGGGGGAGGGGGGGCGGAGCCGGGCGCGGCGCGAGGCCGGGGCGGGCGGCGGCGGCGCTGCTCCTCGCCCAGCCGGCGGCGGCGGCCCCCGCGGCGGTGATGGCGGCCGTCCTGTCCCCGCGCCTCTGCGACAGCGACCCGGCCACGCCCGGCGCACAGTCCCTCAAGGTGAGAGCCGCGGCCTCGCCGCCAGGCCCGGCCCGCTCTCGCCCGCCGCCGCCTCAGCACGGGTCCGGCCCCGGCCCGCCGGCGGAGGGCGGGCGAAGTTTGGGGCAGCGCCGGGCGCGCGTTGCCTAGGCCGGGAGGCGGCCCCAGCAGTCCCCTCCCGGGGGGCGCTCTGGCCGCCGGGGCTCCCCGTCAGGCGGTGAGGGGTCTGCGTGGGACTGGGAGCGCGGTGCTGTGCCGGGACCTCGCGCTGCAACTTTGTGAGGGCCGGTGGGGGGCGGCTGGGTCGAGCTTTGTCCGTGCCGGAGGGGCCTCTCTGGGCTGTTGGGCTTAGCGGTGTTCTCCGCACGGTAACTGTGGTCGGGCTGCAGCCTGTGCAGACGTTTTCGCGTTCTCTGGTAAGTCCCTTGCAACAAACCGCCCGGCTGCCCGCAGTGTTTTACTTCCTGGGCCCCGAGCCTGCGTGATGCGAAGCGAAAGCAGCGATGTAAACACAGCACGCTCCGCTCTCCTGTGCACGCTGCCTGCGCTTTGCAGGCTTAATAAAAATGAAGTCTCGAGGCAGAAAAGAAAAACTTACGCAAGGTCTTCTCTCTTAAAGGCCACGTTGAGATTTATCATTTAAAAACAGAAGTTTGTAAGTTTCTTGTTTTGAATGTAGATAGGCTTTTGTACAGGAAACCATAGCTTTGGCCCTGTTTATGTATTTTTGGAGTGCGTTAGTGTACCGGGTGAGGAGTAGGAGTGAACTGCTGTTGAGACACAGCTGTGTTGCAAAAACTGTAGTGTGATATTGTTTTGGTTGGGACTGCTGGTTAGTTTATTTAGTTGAGTTTATGCAGGGTATTCTTAGTAATACTGGGAAGCATTATTGTTGGTAATACTAGTAGAGATGCTGCTTGCCATTTCATTGATGTTGCTTTTAAGTTTTTGTTCTTGTATGAAAGACATTCTTCTTTCTTGAAGAAGAGTTGGAGTGAAAACTCCCCAAGAAAGAAAGAAAGAAAAAGTCATGTAAAGAATTCTGTAATACATGAAATAAACCAAAAGTAAAGGAGACGCTTTTCTCCTGCAACCTGTCTTGATTATAGTGCTATGAAGTCTTATATAACAAACTATTATTTGCTGAATTCTTTTTTAATAATAGTATTTCAAGTGATATGGTATGTAAAACATACTAGAGTGAAAAACACTAGCTAATGCAGACCTAATAATAGTTCTTGTCACTGTTTAACAGAGTGTGATCGTGGGCTTGATCCGTTTATTTCTGGCACGTTAATTTTTATTTCTTAAACTTTTCACAAAAGTTACGAAAAGTGATTCTTTCATACTATTCCTGAGTTTCAGTTACTTAAACAGTTGTTTTGTTCTTGGATCTACTGCTGGTCACTATACACAATTCGCTACTTCTATCTCCTCTTTCTCACTTGTAATTATGCAAGGGTGTTCATTAAAGGCTTTGAGATTTTAGGTAGGAGTTAAACAGTAGTTTTAGTTTTTCTTTTATTTTTTGTCCTCTCCACAAAAGAAAAGTTTTTGCTCTGTCCTTACTGTTGCTTTTGGGAGCAAGTCTGATAAAGAGAATTAGTCTTGTCCCTGACTGTCACCAGTGAGGGAAGTTTATTGGGTCTATACCTGCGTGGCTTTGCTGATGTCATAGGTAGTTTACATCAGGAATGATGAACTTGGTGGTCAGAGCCACATCTGTCTATTGAGTACTCCATATATGCAGCGGGCGAGAAACAACCAGTTCTCTGTGCCACTTTGTGGCCTACAGCTAGTTTCTGTCAAAGAATAATTTGCTGCATAATCTGTCCTATCCGTTTTTTGTAGAGAGTATTGTTAAATAGCTCACTACTTCAGGTATACTTGAACTGCACATCGCCGTATGGTATTTTCTGGTGTTTTAAATGATCCACTGAATACTTTTAATTTTTTAATACCTATTTGCATTTTTGTTTCAGGATGACACAGAAGAAAATTCCAATGATGGCAGCCAGCCATCCAAAAGACGACGTATGGGCTCAGGGGACAGTTCTCGGAGCTGTGAAACTTCTAGTCAAGATCTTGGGTAATACCATTTCTTTATTGCTAGTCTTACTGTAGTGTTCAGTATGCTTAAGTATTATCTCTTCCACATTCTTTGCTTTTATATACTTCATGTAGCTTCTGATTTGAGGGAATGTCCTGTAAGTAGCTGGGTGTCTTTTTCTCCTGGCATATTTTAAGAGGTCATATTTTAAAACCACGCAGAACATGCTGTGTCTTAATTTATAATCAAAAGCACAGCTTAGAAGTTTTAAAAATATTACGTGTTTCTGGAGTGAATTTTGACACTGTAGCATCTGCTTTTTTTCTGATGTCCTTTCCACCATTATGGATATCCCTTTTTTTGTGTTTCTTCTCTCAGCATGTTGATAAATGCTGCTTTTGGGAAGTACATATGAAGTGGGGTGTAGCTAAATGCCTTTGAAAAAGGTTAAGAGGATGTGATGTTATAAAGGAATTGTCCAGCTATCCGTAGATGGTGGTCAGTAATGTAAATTGGAATTAGTGAATTTCTAGAAATGTAAGTATCCCTCTTATATATTCTTTGATTTCTTCTAATGCTTTTTTTCTTTTTATGCTCAGATACAGCTATTTTCCTGCTGAAAACTTGATAGAGTACAAGTGGCCACCGGATGAAACAGGGGAATACTATATGCTTCAGGAGCAAGTCAGTGAATATTTGGGTGTGACTTCCTTTAAAAGAAAATATCCAGGTATTTGTTTTCTTGCGTGTGTTTTTTTTCTAAATTTTTCTTCTAAAAAAATCTCTGCTTTCATACGTTTGAATGTGATCTCCGTGTCTTTTTGACGACAGTATGAGCCAATTGTTTAAAAAATTCCATGGCAAAAGTATATCTCAATTTTGTATTTTGTACTTCTTGATTTTGTTACTGGCATATTGAAAATGTATACTACAGTTTTCAAAGCAATTTAAGGCTTTTCAGTATTGTTACTGAAAATCTGCAGACAAGTCTGATTAAGGGTTAAGGTCAGCAAGTAGCTTTTGAAAACTGACCTCAGCTTTATTCTTAGATATTTTGTTGGTGATCTCTTACTGTATAGCTCTATCTCTGTATCCTGTTTCCTGAATTGCGGCAAAATTTCTGTTTTATCTGTGGAAGGATTTCAGAATAAATTGGGAAGGTTCTAGGATTTCAGCCTTCATAATTCAGATTTATCATACGTGGTTCTTCTGTCATGGAATTCATTTTAAAAGGCATATTAAAAGAAAAAGTTAAATATGCCTTCAGTATTTGATCATGTTTTCTGCATCCAAGCTTTCATGGCAGGTTTCTTTAGTATATCTGTAAATCATAACTATGGGCAGGATTCTCAGAAAAATCGGATGTGTCCTGGCAGTGTATATTAAATTTAAAATAAACTTTTAATGTTACCATGTTTATAGGAATAGTAGTTTTGTGTAGACTCTCACTACATAGAAATAAAATTCTCAGACTACTTTGATATTGTTTTTGGGGGATTTTGAGTAACTTCACACATTTTTATTGCTTTTTTTTGTTTTCTCTCGAGATTTAGAAAGACGTGATCTCTCTCACAAGGAGAAACTCTACCTCAGAGAACTAAATGTTATCACAGAGACTCAGTGCACATTAGGTAAGAGAAAAGATCGTTAGCTTCCTTGTTACAGTATTGAAAGTGACACACTGAAAATGTGATTCAGTCTAGTAGAGAAGAATTGGATCATTTGCAACTGAAAATGTAAATTCTGAAAAGAAAACTGGTTTATATTTCATTCTTAATTTGTGTTAATTGGCCAAAGGATATTGGTCTTCCAGATTTATTGTTTAAAAAAAAATTTTGGATCTATTCTAATTACTCAGCAAAACTTATGTTGTAAATTAACTTTTAGAGCCTTTTTCTCCTTGTAGAAAAGAGAACAACATACTTTTTCAAACTGAAAAGTCCATCAGTCTTGTTCTGCTGAGTGAGCTGGGACACAGCAAACACTAGTGTATTTATACAAATCAGCGTATGTGTTAGATGTTGGAAGGGTGCATATTGAAGCACTTAAATGTACTTGAAATAGAACAATGCCCTTGATGCATTTTATGTTGAAAGACCTTCAAGTATTTGTTCTTCCTCTGCTAATATGCATGACTTGGAACATGCTAGAGATTAAATGATGCCTGTCACGTTTTTTTTCTGTGTGTCATGGATCTGTGCAAATATTAAATCATTTTATATCTTAACAGTTCTCGCTATACTTACCTTTATTTCTCACCTGCCAGCTCTCTTGATTTTTTTTTTTACTTAAATATGCAAGAGAGAACAGTATCTATTTTTATCAGTAGAAGCAAAATGCTATATTCTGTCTCACATACACAGTATGTGCTGTGTTAACTGTAAACAACAGGGATAGTTATATTTATCATCAGTGGTAGTAACATATGCCAACCTCCATTCTGTTGTCAGTGGAGGTTGGTTGCATTGGAGGCTTTCAAAGAGGCGTTCTGCATGAGATGATAGCTGCAAACTGTCATGTTCTGACTTCTGAATTGAAATACTTTAATTAGGAGTCAGGCATCTGCATGCAGTTTGCTGTTCTGAATTGCCCTCATAGTGATTCTTGATTTGTGTGGAGAACCTAACCTCATAATTTAAGGTAAGGTTGTACAAGTTAATGAAACTAACAGTTTACCGGCACAAGAAACTGAAGGTAACAGTTCATGAGGTCGTGCTTACAGCAAAGGTGCTGCTTCACAGTGGAGTTGAGTAGGTGGCAGTCAAATATGAAGGTGGGAGTTGTATTCTGTAGCTGTAAGCAAGAAAAGAAATGAGCCTTTCCTCCTTGGGGAGAAGCAAACTCTTAACCAGCCTTGAAAGCTGAATGTCGTAAGTTCACTCCTGCTTGAGAGAGGGAGAAGCATTGTGCATAGTAGATTGTTGTCTTTAGCTCCTCAAAAACTTCAGCTGATCATTGTCAGATATAAATAGCCTACAGTTAGTTTTGCCAGATAGCATCATTATTGCTTTTATCTATTTTAGGTCTAACGGCTTTGCGTAGTGATGAAGTAATTGATCTTATGATTAAAGAATACCCTGCCAAACATGCCGAGTATTCTGTTATACTGCAAGAGAAAGAACGTCAGCGAATAACAGATCATTATAAAGAGTACTCTGTAAGTAAATAGTGTGCTAAGGGAACCAAATCTGTAACATGGAATATACATGTATTAAAAAAAGGGGTGCTCAAAAACTGATAGTGAAATTATGTAAATTAATAAAATTATTTTTATTTCAGCAAATGCAGCAACAGAACACACAGAAAGTAGAAGCCAGTAAAGTTCCAGAATATATAAAAAAAGCTGCCAAGAAGGCTGCAGAATTCAACAGTAATTTAAACCGAGAGCGAATGGAAGAAAGAAGAGCCTATTTTGATTTACAAACACATGTAGGCAGATTTAAATTTCTTCTCAATGTCGATAGTAGCTCCTTGCGTGTTTTAGTAAAAAGTGTTTATGAGTACTGTCTTAACTATTTTATCTTCAGGGGGTTTGAATAGTCCTGTTACAGTTACGTAGAGACATTAACAGTTTTGCTGGGTAATATTAATAAAAATAATAATTTCAAATATAGCTAATACAAAATCTTTTTTCAAATGGGAAAACACTTCTGTCTGAGGAAACTTCTAAAGTTTCAATGTTACTTTGTCATGTCTCTAATGTGCTGGAACAGCATAATATTAAGAGGGATGTTTAGGTTACTAAGAAGCTTCTGTTGTTATCTGTTCATGTAAGTGGCTCATTCTTTTTTTTGGAATATTACTGAAATTTTGCCGGAACAATGTAATGAGTTAAAAAGTAAGCTGTTTATCTAAAAGAGTACTTGCTCGCTATCAATTTTCATGTCCGTATTTTTGCTAGGTGTTACATTATTTTTGTATTAGATATATTTTATGCCTCTGTGCCTGATTAAAAAAAATAAATAGAAACCACACATGCTAGCTGTCATTTTGAAGCAGGAGTGCACTGCTTGTGTGAAGACAGTATAGCATTTTTTTTCTCTTTGCAAATTATTACAGTATAGTAGTATATTGGGAAAAGTTTACATTTTTCTGATATTGAGACGTGTTACATACAGGGTAGTAGATAATTACTTTAATTCTGAAAGAAGACCTTCTATAACCTTCCTTTGTGTTGCTAGTGGGATTTTTTTGGTAGTACAGTCAGGTTTCAGAATTAGATGGCAATATTTTGCTACCCTCTACCAACATGGACTCACTGATAATTCATATTAAAGATGCTTATCGTATAAGTTTATTGATTAAAGTTTATTGCTTGAATTGCTATATTTATTTTTTAAAATTATTTTACATACTATACCATTAGAAATACTCTTGCCTTTCAGTTCACTAGGCACTTCCTGATTAGATGTAAATCTGTAATATTATCTTGAGAGTCGATTTCTTACCATTTGAATGAATTGAGCTCTCCTTGAGAGAACTCAGATAGCTGTTCCAACTCAATAACGGGGAGAGACTGAGTTCAAAAATAGTTTCAGGGGGTGGAGGGTAGGGAAGGCTCAAAAGTTCGGATGTGAAATGAGAACTTCATTATTTTGTATTAAACACCACAGATTATCCAGGTGCCTCAAGGAAAATACAAAGTCTTACCTACAGAGAGAACAAAGGTTAGTCCTTATCCAGTGGCTCTCATACCCGGCCAGTTCCAGGAGTACTACAAAAGGTATTTTAAAACAAAACCATTGCAACTGCTGATTCTCTTGCAGTGATCTATTTTCTCTACGTCTAGCTGATGGAAAACATTTGAATGTGTTTACTGTAAAGTTTTGAGTTAACTTTATGCTTGAGTCACTTGGTAGTCTAATAAATGCACAGCATGAGGGCTTCTGTCAACAACATAAATGTAGTACTGGCTGCAAGAGTGTTCCCTCCAGTGATGTATTGTGGTGCCTGAGCTTTCACCAGCTCAGCCCCTTACTGTGGTAAAAGCAGACACTGATATCACTCCTGCCACCCTCACATGTTTACTTACCTTCTGCCTCTGCATGTTTGCTAAGATTAATATCGCTATGTCAAAATGTTGTAATGCTGGCTTGTGGTCAGGTGCTTTCCATGTGACAGTCTTACTGTCCTTTTAAAAATTTTTAGAAAGTTTTTAACATTAAAAAAAAAAAATCCCACCAAATTGTGACTGATCTTGTGGGCTAAGTTTAATGTCAGATTTTTAGGTGAGGGAGAAAGGTGTTGCTAGTTGAATTTTCCTATTTCATTAAATATGTATTGTGTAGACTTGAACATCTACACAAATTTTAGACTTTTCCCTGTGGGATGCTCCCTTTTGGTGAACGCAGGCTGATTTGAAAACTGTTGCCTAAGTTGTACCATCTGTACACCAGAGGTGGTACTACTCATCCTATACATACGAAGTTTTCTGTAGATAAGCTTTTAATACGCATTTGCCTTGTTCATTCCAGTGTGTGTGCATACAGCCCCCCCATAAATTTGCATGTTAAAGGGTATTCTTAAAGGACTTGAATTTTATTAAGTTAATTGAGTTAAAAATACAAGAAATCTTGTTTATTTTGAGCATACAAGCTATAAGTGAAACTGGCTATCCTTCTTAATGAAGGACACAGCCTTTCAAAGCATACATCAAAATAGCGTCCTACCCTTTACCTGTCCTTAATAGTAAGAGGTCTCTAACTTTTTTCCTAGTCTTTAAGGTCGATAAAAAAGGAGGCGGAATTACACACATTAAGCTGTATCTGGCTATGAGCAGATACAGATTAGATCTTCACATTATTCTGTTAATATTTTTATTTGCCTTTTTTTCTCCTTCATTACTCAAGAATCTTGGTCTTAAATAGATCATCTTTACTTACTTTGCTTTGTACCCCAGCCATTTGTGTGCCTTTGGTTGGAGTTGTGCACACGCTACGTACTTATAACAACAAAGTATATAGTCTGTTGGGTGTAGTAACAGGGGTTGATTATAAGTCTGTATACATTCAGGTGACCTTCTATGATTATAAAGGTTTAGAACATGGCAAATATGTTCTTCCTTTGTTCCATGAATATTTAACTACACAAAGATGACAAGTACTAGATACTAGTTAATTTGTGAAGAGAAATTAGTAAGTTTCCTGCATTTTTTATGTGCTTTCCTGAAAAAGTGAGCTGAAATTATTCACATTTCTTACTTTCAAAATAAATTCATAAAGAATTATTTTGTAAATAATATCCACGCATAAAATACAAAGGCATTTGTTTGTTTATTTTATTACCTTTAGATATTCTCCGGATGAACTTCGTTACTTGCCATTAAACACAGCTCTTTACGAACCTCCTTTGGATCCAGAACTGCCTGCATTAGACAGTGATGGGGATTCAGATGATGCAGAGGAAGGGCGAGGTGATGAGAAACGGAAAACCAAAGGCAACTCGGTGAGACAAATTGAAAGTGTTCTTCAACAAAATAAAATCCTTTCCCTTCGCTTTTGTTAGTTTCAGTAATTTCCTGGTAGAATCTTTAACATTGGCAAAATGAGGTAGAATCATAAACTTGCCTTTTTAGTACTTCTTTTTATTTTATAACTTTTCTATCCAACTTTCCATTGTGCTCCATTTTTAAAGTAAATCAAACAAATATTTGTAATATCGGGCCCTCTCTTACTTGTTTCTAAAGAAGTTTTGAAGAGTCTTCCCAACTGCCGCTCTTTGTTTACTCCCTTTTCCTCAGGTCACGGGTCAGGTTGCTAGCATTTCTGAGAGGTGTGAACTTTAGTTCAGGTCACAGTATATTTTGCTACTGAAGTTCCACAGAATCCATCACTAAAGCAAAGGACTTGGTAGCCTGGTAACTTTGCCTTTTTGTAATGTAGAAGCAGGAAGTACTCAATATTGAAACAGTTACTTTATTACAACTTAAAGAAAAGGTTGAAAGCAGTGGGATTTTTTGTTTGTTTTACAATACATCTTTAAAAAGATGTGTATGTGCTCTCCGTTTATGCAAACCCCAAATTAACAGTTACTGGAAGTTAAGGGAAGCTCACATACCTACCTGGAGAGTGTTGTAGGTGCTCAGGAGCAGTTGAGCTTCAGATGGGCTGTCCAAGCACAGCTGTATCATTCGTATAATGGTGTTGGTGGTATATTGGCAATGACCATTTCCTAGAAATGGAACCCCAGTTCTAAGAAAAACAATATGAAACCAGAAATGCATTTAACAGTTTCTAGTTCAGTTGACTAACATGTTAGATAGTGGGTATATGTAATGCTAAATTTCTCCATATAAATATTTATTTTGTTTAAATATTCACAAGTTACTCATAACTGAAGAAGAAAAGAAAGGGTCAGCTTGTAGGTTTACAGAGGATAGCTGTTAATACACCCTTTCTGCTTGTATTTTTTAGAGAGAAAAAAAAGTAAACATCATGCTAAATGTCAAACAAAACTTTGATTTAATTGTACTCCATTTTTTTTTACACTTGGTCGTTAATCACCTCTTCCTAATTCCCTTTTCCACTGACTTCCATTTCTCTTAATGGTAAAGAAAAATAATTGGACTGAGCAGGCTGTCCTTCCATTTAACACAGAAGTTCAGTTGCCTTTTTGGTGAGAGAATGCAGAAGAGAAAATGTTGTGGTTGTGTTGGAAAGGTGTAGGGAATATATGAGATGAGGTTCCTATGAAGGGGGTTTGGCTATGGAGCAGGGGTTCTTTTCTAGTCATTAGGGCAAGATATCTGTTGGACACAAAGGTGGACAGTTGCCAAGTCTAGTTTTCTGAGTCTTAAGCTGCCTAACATTTATCAGATTTCCCTGGTGAGTCCTACAATATGCTTTTTCCTTTTTTACCCTCCCTATTTTTGGACTCAGATAGCAGTTTTCCTGTTCTGTAGTGTCTTAATGGACTTGTTCTGAATAATTCTTCCCCTAGTTAAAAAAAAAAAAAAAAAACGAAACAATACCATTTCTATTTGCCACGTAATTAGCTTTGCTTTTGTGTTCTACTCCTTCCTTTGCCCTCTGTCTGTTTTGTCTGTTTTGATTTTAGGTTCCGGGGCACAGGTAGATTATTTTATTTGTACTGAGTGCCTTTTACTGCAGGGCACCACAGTTATTTGGCCTTTTGTTTTTTATTGTAATAAACGTGATTAATTATGTTATTATTTGCTGAAGGTTTTTGGAGGCCTTTATTAACACTTCTCTGAGAAAAATCTTGTGCTGCTGCTCTTAATTATGCTTACATTGGTCTATTGTTCTCTTTGAACCTCTTCCTCTCTTCACCTTCCCATTCTTCAAAATGCTTTTAACTGCAGCATGAAATCTGATGTTTGGTTCTGTATTAAATATTCAAGTGTGTTTTTCCTCTGATGGTGTTCTTCTGCTGCAATCCAAATGAAATATTCAGAGTGCTCCTGGTGAAAAGATGAGATGAGGGTGGCAGTAAAAACCTTCACATATTTAATTAAAGACAGTGTTATTTGGTCGTACACTTTAAATCCAAGGCCAGGGCACTTTTAACTTTTCACTGGCCCTTTACTTTGTAAACAACATCATGCATATAGTCAATTTCTTGCTGACTTTCAAAGGAAAATGGTTCAAAGAATTACACTGTTGTGTGCTCCACTCTGGTACCAAGATCAACTGGAAAACACAACTGCTATTGCTGATGCCAGTCTCTTAGCATGAGAAAAGATAAATAATGAAGGTTATGAAAAAAGTGTTCTAGATTGTGATGCACCCCATGCTTTTGTAGAAGGAAAGATGTATCCTTCTTTTACGTTAGTTGGCTCTAAGGGGCATAGGAAAGACTTGTCTGTCTATCCAAAAAAATAAAAAATATAGCTATGGTATTTTTATTATAGGACAATTCGTCTGGCAATGTATCTGAAGGTGATTGCGCCACAGACAACCAGGAGGATTCTTTTCAGGGAAGACAAAAAACAAGAGACAAAAGTTCTACTCCAAGAAAAGATGGTTCCAAACGTTCTGTATTATCCAAATCAGTTCCTGGGTACAAGGTAGAAGAAAAAAGCCCCTGACTGAACTTCTATACTGACCAGCCTCTCCCTGAAATATTTGTTTTTCAGTAATGTGGAACTTCTGCTTGCTGTACTTCGCTACCTGCTCTCCTGTTGTGTGCTCCATCTGTTTGCTTCCTTACTTCCTTTTTGCTTTTATTTCACTTGAGGCTTTCCTTTACTCTAGCTATACAGTTGCCTCTGTTTCTGTTAACTTCTCTGATTCCCAGGCAGTTACATTAGAACAGTCTATTGTGGATTTGTCATTGGAACTCTACATCTTTCTGTCTGCCTGGGCATAGCAGTCAGAATTACTTGCCAGTTCAAAACTAGCACTAGGTATCCATTATTTTTTGTACTGTTTTGTATGGCAGCATACCTAGAGATCAGTGCTGTAAAGTGCAGCTATGTGGCTGAACACATTGTGCCGATGTTCATTTCAAATAGTCCTTCATCCTGAGATGTTACGATGTATGGGATGAAGGACGAGAAGCTTATTACAGTCATATAGGTAACACTACATGACCACTTTAAGAGTATATGAAAAACAGCTTTTTATGTAGTTTGTACTATATAGGAAAGTTTGTAGGCAATATGCTTTTATCTGACTTGGTTTGGATGTTAATACATTTTAGCTATGAAGCAGTGATTGCCAAACCTAAGACCAAAATCATCAGTATTACTGTATAATAATTTCAAAAATTAGGATGATAAAAGATTAAGATAAAAAAAAAAAATTCAGGAAAACTGGGAATTGACATACATTATTTATGTTATTATTCGGCATACTAAGAGGGGTTTTGAAAATAATGTAACACATTTAAAACACATTAGTGCCCAGTCCTGTTCCACTGAAAGGAATTAAAATTTTCCATTGACTTATGTGGGAGCAGGAATAGGCCCATAAAAAAGGAAGACACTACATTAACATAGGGTTTATGTAGCAATCAGGAATGCATGTTGAGAGGGTATGAAAAAGGAAAATTTTTGTCAGTGACAAGATTGTACATACTGAGAAACTGTCTCAGCAGAAGTTGCGCTGTTGATGGTTTGTATTTTATATTCATAACTGTTTACTATCTGTATTTACCAAGTTAACAATAAATAAGCTATAACTAAGAAGCTAATTTCCAACAAGAATTGGATAAACTTTCTGTACATACAGTAACTGTAAAAGTTCGTAACAGGTATCAAGCTCCAGTTGCGTTTTCTCTTTTCAGAAACTTACTAAAACATATGCAAATTACAGAGATTTAGACTGTGGTACCATACATCTATTTTTTTATATGTAACTCTGCAAATTGTTGTAGACTCGGAATGCATACTGATGTTCCCACGAACAAGAAATCCAAAGATGGCACTTGAAATTTTTTTTAGCTTTGTTTAACTTGATGTTGGAGATTGTGTGCCACAGGTTTACAGAAAGAAGTTTCACTTAACTTTGAGATGCCTGTGTGCTTGATTAGCCCAATCTATGAATGCATAGAGAGAGGATTTACGGAGCAGAACATTTTTTTAAAAGTCATACTGGTAGCATACAGCATTGCATTTTGAAAATGGATTCCTATAGCAATTACTTACTTCTAAAAAGTCACTGACTGTATTAGTAACAAGGCATTACTGTAAACTGACAGTGCCACATCTTTCTGATGTCAATGTACCCTGCCTGCGTCAGCCATCAACCTGTTGATAAGTCAAGATGGTGATGCTGTGTTGGGATGTTGAGAGAACCGGCTTTCTTGTTTGTGGGAGTGTTTAAATGCTTTCAGTAAACACAATTATATGAGCTTCTTTAACTGGTAAGACAGAAAGAATCTTGTTTGTTAGCTCATTAAAAACACCAGATAATGATATACCTACCGTACGTGCCTGAGTGTTACGGCACTTCGAGCTGAAGGCTTAACTGATTTAAAATGTTGTCCCTGTGAATTCTAAATCTTTGTAATACTTTTGTTCTGTATCGTTCTCTAATATCTGACTATTTTTGTAGGACAGTAAACTTTTGGTTACATGTAGTTAAAATTGAAGGATAATTGCTATGGCATCAACATGCAAATGTATCATTATAGACACATTATGAGTATTAAAGGATTCATACATTTCCACTGAGTTATTTTTAAGCAAAAGAAATGATGTATTTTATATGGAGCCGTTTTTATTGTCAGTTCTTTAACAAAGAACAATTAGCATGTGTTTTACATTTTGTCATGTTACAAGTAGCGAGTCTTTGTTGCTGCAGGACTGGCTATTGCAATTGCACACACAGGGTACTGTTAAAAGTACAGGAGGTTTTTTTTGCACATAAAACTGAAATGTATTGAAACTATATTTTACAACACTTCTGTTTTAGGTCACTGTATATGCAAATGAAACCCTTTGCATTCAGAATAGGACCTTATAAAAATAGTGTGATTGGAATGCTTGCTTTGAGAGCTGCATGCTGCAGCAAGGAAGTTAAAACTTACAGAGCAGTCATCATTTTGACCCAGCATTCCTTCTCTCTCCCTTCCTTACCCCCTAATAAGATGAAGATGTACAAAGCAAAATGTACTCTAATCAGATGGGATATTGTCACTTCCCATTTGGATTTGATACACTTTTTTTTTTAGTGTTTCTAAAAGCCATTTATGATGGTAGAACTTGAATTGTTTTGAAATGTGAAGTCCTGCATTATTTCATTTTTGTAAAAAATAAAATAAAAATCAAAAAACATAACAAAAAACCACCCTTCCATACTGTTGGAACTTTTATTATTAATAGGCTGTTATTCCCCCCCCCCCAAATGCACGATTTCTAATAAACACAATTTAGTGAAGTAAGAATTAGATGGAAGCATTGTTAATAAATGCACCCGTATCAGTGTCTAACTTTAGAATTATATATATCAGAGTGTTAATGCACATAACCGAATGCAAGTACAGTGACCGGAGAGTAGCTCACTTTAGTTTTGACGGAGTACAAGGGAGTATGTTGCTGTATATTAAAAGCAGTGATACTCAAATTCGTTAGAAGTCTGATTAGAGAAGTGCACTTCCTATTCTAGAAAGGCTTGGTTTACTTAGAAGTAGATAAAAACACACCAACAAAAAAATTAGAATGTAGCCTAAACAACAGAAGGGTAAATGCTGCAACACTGATGAGGTTTAAGCATGTGCCACTTTTGTTGGGAGGAGCAGGGTATAAAGGTGTACATGTAGGACACATAGAATAGTAAATGATTTTGTGTGGTTTTGCTTCCATTATATTTATTACTTTGTAGAGACATTTGTGAATGTTAGACTTCTCTTACCGTTTTACTATATTTATGTATAAAACAGGTTGACTATGCTTTTTTAAAATAAATAAGCAAAAAAAGTCTGTACGAGTGCCTCTGTCATCTTTTGAAGGAAGTTACCTATAAACATCTCTTATGGTGTTTTGTTTTTTAAATAAAACTCTTCAGACTAGACAATTTGGAGCAGACTGTAGTTGTGCTTTAACTTAAAAAAGCAGATGTAAAACTTCAGAAATCTTAAAGCAATGTGTCCTGACTACTTAAAAATGAATTAAGATATTATCTTACTAGATATAGGTGTTGGAAAAAGACTGGCTGGGGGGATAGACACACTTGAGGATAAGTTGCATTGCAAAGATTCCTGTTTTGTTTCTTTGTTTTAATATATGTATTTCTAGTTTCCTTTTTTTTTTTTTTTTAATTAAACTTTATTCTTCTCCCCAGAAGTGGTTGGTAGTTGACTGAGTATGTTTTTGCTTACTGACAAGCTGTTTAGTTCCTTAGAAAACAGGATATGTCTTGAATTTGAATTCCAGCTAGTAGCTGCATCTTTGCAGCAACATTTTTTTTCTCAAAACTCTGGGACTAAAACTCTGGGACTAGTGTGGTTAATATCAGTGAGTACTATATTAATTTTAACCCTTATTTCTCACTAATTTCATTATGCAGAGGTCCAAGCTCAATAATATAACTACTGAAATATGTCTGAAGTATGCAATGCCTGGTTTGTTTCTTGGTCCTCACAAAGATATTTCTGAAATATGTCATGCCTTATTTCTTTGGTCCTCATCAGGATAAAACTTTTGGGTTTGCACACAGAATTAATAAATGTTACTCCATTTAAGAGCCTACTATTTCTCTCATACCTTTTAAATGGGTCTCATGCGCCCAAATAGGCTCCAGATTATCGCTTAGAAATACTATAAATGTAAAAGTGTATTTAAATGCAAGGGTATGTATTTTTTACTGCAGTTACGACTGGACTTAAGAAGGAACGGTAAGACAGCAGTATGTAACATAGCTTACCAGATATTTTAAAACTTGTTAAAGTCAAATTTATTGCTTTTGTAATTAAATTTCTATATTCTATAAAGACAATGAAAATAGAAAATTGTATTTGATTTCTTCCACACAGGAAATCTGCATGGAGATTCATAATGAAGTATTCTATACCAGATTTTTTTTTTAATGCTATACCATGTAATTTAGGGGTATGTTAGCTGGTGAATTCAGAGGAAGAAACTAGTACGTGCTTCTGCTCCTGTTCCGTTTATGTAAAGCCCACTACACGTATGCCAAGTTCAAAATTTTATGTGGTTAATCTAAGACTTTTTAAATGCTGCTGGTTGTCAATTATTGCCATTTGTGTTAAGGTTCACACATCATAGCAGATAACCCATTAATTTTGAGTTAAGGAGCTATGTTACATTTCCTGTTAAATCTGTAAATTCTTCTGGAATGAATTTATAGCCCTCTTCTACCCTTCCAGCCAAAGGTCATTCCAAATGCTATATGTGGAATTTGTCTGAAGGGTAAGGAGTCCAACAAGAAAGGAAAAGCTGAAGCTCTTATACATTGCTCCCAGTGTGACAACAGTGGTAAGTATCCGTGTAAACTAACTGGATTCCTAAGGATTCAAACATTCCTAATGTTTGACAGATCTTTTTGTGGAAATATTTGTACTTGTTTACCAACAGTTCACTTGCCTTTTCTGTCCTTCATTAAAGCTTCATCCCTGTTTAAGATTATATGTGCTGTCACATTCAGCGTGCTGTTAGGTTTCTCCAGGAGGCGAGCTCAGCTTCAGCTTCTTTCAATGCAATCTAAATAATTTTAAATTTCATTTCAGTCATAATTAATAATATTGATTTTAATCCAGGCCACCCTTCTTGCCTCGATATGACCCCGGAGCTTGTTGCTATGATTAAGACTTATCCTTGGCAATGTATGGAGTGTAAAACATGCATTATATGTGGGCAGCCTCACCACGAAGAAGAAATGATGTTCTGTGATGTATGTGACCGTGGTTATCACACTTTTTGTGTGGGGCTTGACGCTATCCCCTCAGGTAATAAAGTAAGAGTTAATTGTTCCCTTCCCACCTCCTCCGAGTCCTGGGGTTTCTCTGTCAAAATATATGTGTTGCTTTTTAAAGCTTTAAAATCAGTGTGAAGGGTAAAAATAAGCAATAGCGTTGGAAAGCATCCACACACTAGGGCCTGAGAATTTTTTTTATAAGCTTTATTTCTGTGTATTTGGTTTTGCACAGTTTAACCTGGCATTTCCTGTATAGGAAATATAATTGGCTTTTACAACAGAATCCAAACAGGCTCACTCAGAGCTAGTGTTGTTTTTTTTTAATATTTCCACAGAATACTGAGAAAAATTACCTCTTTTCGTAAAAGACACCTGTAAAGAGGCCTCTATTGCTGCATATTGCTGGAGTATAGCTTTCACATTAACAAAGTTTGTTATTTCAGTTTCTAAATTAAAAAGTATGCTCAATTTAGCATTTGTAAACACCTTTTTAAACCCCCTTCCTTCCCATTTTTTTCTTAAATGTAAAAGCTGGAAGTACCAAAATGTCAGACAGCCTGTACTTTTAAATTACCTGGCCACTCATATCACCTGACCGACTCAAGGCAATGTAAAGAAAACTTCAGACATAAGTGACTGGTAGCAGTGTTGCTTTTCATGTGATAATAAATCAATGATAAGTAAGCTCATGATAAAGCGTTCAGTGACAATATTCCTTGTAACTGCTACCTCAAATATATTGTATATTCCCATTTAGAGAAGCACGGGGAGCTTGCTGTTGCTTTACTCCAGGTTCTGTGGTTGATTCAACTTTCAGGCTGATCTACGGACAGAATCTAAGCAAAATAATTATATTCCTACAAAACTAAAAATAAAAAAAAAAGCAAAGCAGCTTTTATGATTCCAGCTGTTGTAATATAAATAGTTAATATCCATGCTCAACCCTTTATTGTTCCCTCCATAAACGGGTTTTAGTATAAGGTCTAGTGCTGAACCTCTGCCAGCAGTTTAATCTATGCTGCCTGACTGCGCTGAAATAACTGATGTTGGTTTGGGGAATGGGACCCACTACCTTGTGGCACAGTAGCAACATTCTCCAACTGCCATTCATTTCTGCTGTGAGTTACTGCCCATAACCTTGAATTGTGGCCACTCATCTGAAAATCTTCACTTGCCACCTCATAGTTCATCTCTTCTTTCCTAATAACCATTGCCTTAGCAGAGCTGGCACTTACTCCCAGAGCTCCATAAACATTAGTGCAGCCAATTGTTACATGCACCGAGTCTGCAAGGGACAGTGAATTTGACGTGCTGCTTTCTGTATCTTTTAGAAAAGATGTTTGTATTTTAAAGAGAAACACTGGTTGTGTACATGAAAGGAAGTACTAGAAACAGATGAGCACCTATTGAAATGGTGAAAGGTACATAACTAGATGAGTGAGTAAAAAAGGTAGTTTCCCAATAATTGACAACTTTCTTTTCTTAGGTCGCTGGATTTGTGATTGTTGTCAGAAAGACTCTCCCGTACCCAGAAGAGGAGGAAGAAGGGGGAAAAACAGCAAGGAGGGCTAACCCCCCCCCCCTCCCCCCCCCCCAAAAAAAAACAACTTGCTGTCCAAAATTTAACTGCACAAATTAAAAGTGATATTTTGGTGCTATTTAACCAACCACTTTAAGAGGAACAATACCACTTTTTTTTTCTTTTTACCAAATAAACTTAATTTTGGCTATATAATTATTTTTGTGATATGTCACTAATCATGTCCTGTCAGCTATCTAGACAGAGAAGTCAAATTCCCATTCAAAAAGAAAAGGCTTTCACTAATGAAATTTAAATTGTACATGCACTGTTTGTATAAAATTATAGTAACATTTTTGTTTATTTCAGTGCACTCATCAGTAAGCTCTGTGAAAAGAAAATTACAGAGCAATTTAAATATACACTATTTGCATAGCAATCGGTTATTTTGAAAGACTCAACCAAAGCGAAAAATACTGACTTTCAGGGAAGAGTGAGCATGATCTGACCTTTTTACAATATAATGCAACTTCCTTTCAGTGAAAATTTTCTTTGCAAGCTAATGACTTATTCATATAAATGTACCGAAAAAAAATCCTGTAAACATCTTTTGAAAAGAAAAAAAATCACAAAAAGCTGTAAAGGGAGGTGTAAGAAAATACCTCTCAAGCTTAAGATCCTATATACTGCATTGCCTTTAATGAGGAATTAGAATGTCGTATTGACAAGTAACAACAGCTGAAGGCTTCCTCTCCCTATAGTAATATTGAAGTATCGTGTGCTCAATTCTGGTCATGGATTTGCGGAGGTGCTGAGTGACCGGACAGGCCTCTGCTTACAGATGGTTGATGGGATGTAGAGCACAAGCAGTCAAAATACAGACCATCTGTCCCCTTAGGTGATTGTTTGGTTTTTCTTTCCTTCACCCTAGGCTCCTCAGCTTGACTGCACTCCAAAGCCACTGCGAATTAGTTTTACTGCAGATACCTGGCAGAGAAAGAGTAGATTTTATTTTAAAATATGATTGAGATTGAGAGGGGGCACTGAAGTGCAGCTGTTTGTATTTTGCTCTTTGTAAAATAATGATAGAAAAAAAAGGATTAGAGCTGATTTTTTTCCTAAGCACCTGTTTAGAGATTCCCAACTCTACATTCATCTTTAAGCCCTGATCTCTAAAGTTGAATGCTGCAAATACTGTGCTTGCTGCTCATTTTACATGTAGGGCAGGATTTTACAATATAAAATTAAATATGGCTTTTTCCCCCTCACCCCCCTACTTTCTTTCTGGTTCAGGAAACACAACAAAGAGTATTAAATATTACAGAAAGTTATTCATGTTCAATTTCACAGGCTGAAATTTGATTTAGTCCAGTGTATATGAATTTAAAAAAGAATTTCAAGTATTAATTTCAAGATTCCAATAAGTATAGTCCAGAAAACAGATTCTTCATCCTGAGATTCATCTTCTGTGGTGTGTGAGTATTTCTGGTTTGCTTCCATCTCCTCTGGGTTGTAAGAAGCCTCGCCAAAAGGATACTGTACAACTGTTCGATCGTAGTAGACCTTCATTTCAAACTCACTCTCCAGGTGAGAGGGGTGACCATAAATCCCTATTCCCACTGGGCGGCGGAAGTGTGCTGGTACGTGGACAACATCTTGGCCACAAGTTACGGACTGTAACTCGTACTCATCAAAGCTGGGGTGAAGAGTTATATCAGATACATACAAATCCGCATCACCTTTTAAACTCCGCATCTGAAGTACTATCTTTCCCTCGTGATTTAGTCTCAAGTAGCTGTAGTTTCCCGCTCCAATCTGACCTTGAACAACATGAAGAAGAAGCCATTCTTCAGGTACATCCTCTTCCTCAAAGGTCTTTACCACAAATAGTACTTGAGCTGCCACAAATATTATCAGGACTCTCCTCCAGCGTGCTGCCATGACTATTAAGTTTTACTCTGATTCTTCCTGCTGTCACGTGCGCTACCCTGCAAATACAAAATAATTTAGATTTAGTATACACCGTTCCTGGAAGGAATCAGTTTTGTTTTTAATTCGGTAATTTTTAGAAATCCTCTCTAGTTCACACAAAGTTAAACAACTTCAGTTATGTACATTCGCTAACTTTTTTCCTTTTTAAAACAGTAAAAAAAAAAACACTCTGTTGCTAAGTTCAGAGCTCTGTATGGTAGGATTTAAATGACCTCAGAAAACAGTTCAGGTGCAAATATGTGTGCATGTATGAAGCAGTACGCATTCTGACATGCAGTGGGAAGGGAGCTAGAACTAAAACCAGATCATCTACTGAGATAACACAATATACTAAATTATGGTTCTGCAGCATGGATTATTTCTATGACCAAATTTGGCATATCTTCACTGAAGAACTGCATTTACTTTTATAAAGTTTTTGTTACTGTACAAATGCTCAGCTCTTTACAGCACTTGCCTACAAAACAGACAGCTCAAGTTGCTGGGACCAGGGGCAGAGGGAATGGGCTGTTACAAAACGAAGGCCCTTGTGCCCTTTCCCCCTTGTTGCACGCTCCCAGCCAGGCAGCCTGAGCATGCCCGCAGCACTCCAGTCCTTTCAACAGCTGCACAAAGAGCACGTGCACAGAGCAGCAAGCTCTAAACTTTGTCAAAGCCTTTCAAAGGATACAGCTGACCGAATTTTACATGCCGGTCTTGGTCAAGTGTGGGAACTGGAAGTACATGCACCTTGATGTTTCAGATGAAGATTTCCACTCCCTCACGCCTTCCATGAGGACTGAGCAATTATCTTAAACGTGACAGCTGCTGGTAAATTGCTAGCATGTAAACAAACTGCATTACTTCCACCGAGACGTCGCTTGAAGCTTAGTGGTTTTCTAGCCAGATCTAGGGACAAAAACGTACGAGCATTTCTGTAGTAACAAGTTTTCTGTCCCAGGGGCCTCTAGAACACAAGGCCACAGTTCTGCGAAGGCAGCACCGCGCAAGGAAGCGCAGCGCTCACAGAACCTGCCAGACTGACCAAGCCCTTTGAACAGTGACAGAAAAGCTGTTTTCTGGATCAGAGAACAAGCCAATCCGAGCCGAGGCGGCGATGAAGCAACACCCGAGGGGTGGAACAGACGGAGCAGAAAAGACCTGGCTAAGCGCAAGCGACGGCCAATCCCACCTGAGCTCCTGTCCGGCGCCCGAGAGATCTCAGGAGACCTTGGACGGTGCCGGGAGCCCGGCAGCCCCCCTCAGCTGCCTCCTCCCCGCGGGCCGGCGCAGGCCGCGGGCACGGAGCGGCGGCGGCGCGGCTCCGGCTCGGCTCCGCGGACGTGCGGCGGCGCAGGGAGGCGCGGCCAAGCCCCACCCCGGGACCCCACCGAGGGACCGCCGGGCACAGCGCCGCCCCTCCGGCCTCGCCGCGCCCCCTGCGCGCCCCCCTCAGAGCCCGGCCCGGCGGCCGCCACTCACCACCGCCGCCACGGCCGTTACAGCCGTTACCGCCGGTACCGCCGTTACGGCCGCGCGCGAGCCGCCGCCCGCGGCCCTGCTATCGCGAGAGCGCGGCGGGGCGCGGCCGTCGCCCTGGCAACCGCCGCCCGGGCTGAGGCGCTCGGCGGGACGGGGCGGGACGGGGCGGGAGGCGGCCTGCGCCCGGCGGAGGCCAGCGCTGGGCTTTTGTGTCATTTCTAGTTGACTACAGCTCCTGTGGCGGCACAAACTTCACCTTAAAGATCACAGGATGGGGAAAAAAAACATGGAAAGAGGGAAAAAAAAGGATTTTGAGAGCCCACTGATTTCAACAGGCACCTTACCCTGACTGAAATCTTTAAAGCTAAGCAAGACTGAAGGACTGGAATTGATAAAAAAATCTTCACGGAGAATGTTGTGTACTGGGTGATAAAAGAGAAGTTGTTTATGCATCTCAGGGATCCTGTATTCATAGAATGAGATAATACTCTGTCTTCAAACCTTAGCTCTCCAATTTCTTCAAACCCACATAACTTTTGTCCATGCCTGTCACAAACAAAACGGGCTGCATGGACCTGCAAATGTGGATTCTGTTAAGGTTGAGCTTTCTTAAAATCAACGTCAGTCTTTTACCAACTGCTCAAAATACATTAAACTATTAAAGCTGCTAAATCTCATTATTTAAAGTTTCTGTTAAAATGATTGGATATTGAGAATAATCACAAAAGCACACAAAAACATGACGTGATGAGGAACTGGCGTTTCCCTAAAATGCCCTAACATCGTAAGTCTTTTTATTTATTCATTCATTTATTTATTTATTTATTTTCATGTAGCTAGTAGTTCCATGTGGAATAGGTGGATACCCAAGCTATGACAACCTGCTGGGGCCAGGGTCCTTTAGCATTGTGTTGCCTTGGAATGGGACATCACTAGGGGGTACTTCACCTGGGGATGCAGCGTGCTGTACATTTCTCACTGCATCCATCTTGATCAAACTGACTTTACTGGATCGGGGTTCAGCTGTGGCAACGGAGTTGGTGTTCTAACTCCTGCTTGATCGGGTAAGAAGTTAATTCAAGATCTCTGATGGTTTCTTGGATTTCTTCTCATTCCCTAATTTATATGAATTGTGGGTCATTGGAAGTATTGTAGCTACAAACATTGAAAGATGAGAATGAGCTGTAGTGAAATGAATTGGCAAAAAGCACACTGAAATGCTCAGGAACAGTTGCAGACAAGTGCACAACATGCTTCAGAACAAGTTCTGTACTCCTCAGCACCGTTTGCCTGCCTGAGCAGCACCTTTGTGCTTTTTCAGCCTTTATTTACCGCTGACTAAACCGTCATGAGGCGTTTATAACTGCATCACTCGTGCAGATTGTCAGAATAAAGCTCCTATCCAGCGTTCTCAGGGGCGAGCTATTTTAGGAAAGAAATACTGCGTGTCCCGTGCGGTGAATTGGGTCACCTCTGAGCACCCGATGCTCAGGGCGGGGGCGGTTGCGGCCGCGCCCCGTCGGCGTCGCGCTGCCGTGGTAACGGCCCGGCCGTTGGGGCGCTCCCCTGCGGCCGCGGGGCCGCCCTCGCTGTGAGGAGCCGGGGACGGGCCCCGGGAGGTGCCGCGTTGTGGGTCTGAGGCAGGATGGAAAGGGAAGGGGCGCGGTGTTCCGCTGGAGGGAGAGGCAAAGCCGGCGTCGTCTGCGAAAAACACGCGGTGAGATCCCGGCTGTCGGCCCGCTTTGTCCAGCCGGCGTGCAGCCACCCGTACTGCGCGTTCCCTCTGAATAAAAGGGAGCTGTGCGTCTGGAGTCCGGCTGGCCAGGTAAAACCACAGCGCCTCTCTTTGTAGGCTGTTGCTATAGAGGAACGCTAACAGGGAAGGCAGGCACAAATAGTAACAGGGTCAGGTTTCACCTTTATGCTTGGAAGATGCTAGCGTTGGCTGGGAGCTATGTCTGTCCAATGTGAACAATGTAAGTGATCATGCTCAGCACCCACACAGCCACCCACTCGCTCCCTCCCAGCAGGGTGGGCGAGAGAATCCCCAGGGCAACAGTGAGAAAAACTCGTGGGTCGAGAGACACAGTTTAATGAGTAAAGGAAAGAGGTAGAATGATGTGATGAAAAACGCAATCGCCCACCACTTCCTACAAACAGACCAATTTCCAGCCACCCTCTGAGCAATCACTACCGTAGAAGACAACCCCTAACAGCATCTTCTCACACTCCAGTTCTTTCGCAGAGCCTGATGTCACTGGTATGGGATATCCCTTTGGCCGGCTCGAGTCACCTGTCCCAGCTGTGTCAGCTCCCAGCTTCTTGCCTGCCCACATACAACTTGCTGGACGCTGGGGGAACAGGCTGGCAAAATGAGAAAGCCTTGATGCTGTGCAAGCACTGTTCAGCAACAGTTAAAATGTTGTGTATTGTCGTCACTAGTTTGGTCACAAAATCCAGAATGGCACCATACAATCTGGTGTGAGGAATGTTTACTTGGTCCCAGCCAGACCCAGTGCAGCTATATTGTAATTTATTAAGTGATTTTGGAGCAATAAATAAAAATGAGTTTGGAACAATTTTGTTAATTGCTCAAATATTATCCGTTTATAATTTTGCACTATTTGTAATTTTAATTTGAAGTGACTCATTTAACTCTTCTTTATGTGTGTTTGTCAAACATTACGTTTGTTAGGACATCAGCACTCAGTTTCCGCGCTGTCATTTGGAAATAAAACCGAGCCCCTTCTTGTCTGCTCTGCTTCCCGTGAGCGCGTGATCGTGTGGAATCTGGCTGAATGTGCGCAGAAAGAGCAAGAAGGTAGAGTATCAGCTACCTACGGGCCACAGGGGCAACGCGGCGCAGCCGGGAACTGGCCGTGGTCCTGGCCACGGAGCTGGGCACTGCTCAGCAGCTGGTGGGCTGCTGGGAGCCTGGTACAGCTGGGGAAAACCGAGCAAGCAGCAGCAACAACAGAGACCTTGGTGTACAGACCTGCCAGAGGAAACTTACAGAAGCACTGTAAAGACAGTTAGGTTTTACCACTATGCCATAAAAGGGACACTGACACTGTAAGCATGCCAGCACTGCATAACTAAGCATGCAATGCCAAAATCACTAAATGCTAACTTTTCTGGAATATGTGCAGAACTAGTGTGCTCCATCCTGCTTTGTCTGGTCCTTCCTCTCCTGCCTCTGAAACACCTGTGTGTGTGTGTGTGTGTGTGTGTGTGAGCTGTGCAAGTATCTGATTTGGGAGAGTGCATGAGTGAAGGAGAGGTATGGTGAGAGGACACAAAAAAGGTAGATGTTCTAACATCCTGAACACCAGTGAGTGTTGGAGCCTCAACAGATTGAGTTTGATTCTAGGGAGCAGTGCTAACGCCTCTTTGAGCTTAAATTGACTGGGAAGTAGAGGAATAATGAAAGAGAATGAAAGAGAGCAAGACCCTGAAAGTCATGACTAGAGTCCCAGTGATACTCTGTCCAAAAAATATTATTATAGTGTGAGAGTTGAGAATCATTATGGACCTCTTTTGGAGCCAGTGAAAGAGTTTTGGAGCCAGTGAAAGAGTTATGTGGTGTTGTCCATCACTACTAAAAATTTCATATATTTGCCTATGATTTAATGTGTGAGGGTTGTGTCTTGTACTCTGCTCCACACTGAATTGGCAATTCTACATATTATGAAAATAAATGTTGTAAAGAAATATCAACATTTTAAGTACTTCTGTAATATATGTCATCATTACATCTGAATCCATATAAGTGTAACAGAGAATCAAAGAGCAATTCAGGGAGTGGGCATGAAACAGGACTGAGAATATAGGGAAGACAAAAATAGAAGATAGGTATAGACAGTAAATGGAGACAGATAGATGGTATGGGTAGTTCTAATACAAAGACATTTGAGAGCCAGATTCACTGCTGCTCAATTTCCTTCTTTCCCTGTTCTCTATCCACAGGCTCTTCAGCAGTCTTTCTCCCCCCAGACTGTACTCTCATGCTGTTTTTGCCTGCTTTTGCTTACCATATTTTTAACAAATGTATCAAGGTGGTTAAGGAATTCTTTGTGTGATCCATCTCTCCAGTCTGATAGACCTTGACACATTGATCTGCTCTAAAAGACTCAACAGCCTTTAGGGTAAAACCAAGAAATGGACCACCTGTAGCTGTTGTGACTCTTCTAGTTAATTTTCTGCCTATGAAATCCTAAAATTTAATGAGATGTCCAAAGCCTCTCCACATTGTTAAAAGTAGCGTCATAAAGTACAAATCTGCAGAAGCCAACCTGCTTGAACTGCTGAGATGGCCATAATGTTGTGGTGTAGAGAGGGATAAAACATGAACCTGTTCTCAAAGCTAGTTTTATCATCAAACTCTGTAATGATTTTTAGTGATGTATCCCCTCCTTTAGCCCTTTCCCACAGAAGAATTAAAATCAAGAGAAGGAAAGTCCCCCTTGCTTAGTGGCTGGGTGGCTGAAATACTCAACTGGAAGAAATATTTTTCAAACCTCTGTGCTACTGGGCTTGAATCAGGATTTCTTACCTCCAAAATGAACATGTCACCACTGGGTTCTCTGGGCACATCACCCTACTCCAAAAATCCCATTCCTGATAGTTTTCAATGAAAATATAATTTGATTGGCACACTTACTATTAGTATTTCAGTGAGTACCAGATATTGTCTAGGCAGCGAGGCAGATGGAGAAATCCTGGTGCATAGTTCTGTGCTTTGCTTTCCAATAGCCTAGGATTGGACTAGATGATCTTTAAAGGTCCCTTCCAAGCTGTTTTACGAGTCTCTGATTATTAAATTCTATGTTATTCTGTACATCTTCCTGACAGATGCTGGCATAGGTGTGCGGCTAGGTAACTGTTATGCAATGTTTCTGAGAATCAAACTGTATTAGAGTTTTAGAATTTATTGAGTCTTAATAAAATTTCTGCAGGGATAACACCTCAAGGAATTATTATTGGAACTCTTTTGGGAATAGTGCTTCATGTAAGGTTTAGTCCAGATGATCAACAAGTGGCAGTATGTGCTGAAAATCGGATCTATGTGTTAAGTGCAAAGGTGAGATACCATTCTTTGTAGCTATGTTGATATTGTTTCTTTAGCTTATTCTCTTTCAACTAAAATAATGATACAGTCGTGTCAGAATAATTAATCAAGTGCATTCATCTTCTCATATACATGAAAATAAGT
Organism: Cygnus olor; assembly: GCF_009769625.2. Taxonomy (NCBI): domain Eukaryota; kingdom Metazoa; phylum Chordata; class Aves; order Anseriformes; family Anatidae; genus Cygnus; species Cygnus olor. The sequence continues at coordinate 76,674,908 of NC_049171.1, read as the reverse complement.
ACTAACTAATGCTTTATAATGCATCGTATACTGGATAAGAGACTAGAATAAAAAGTTGAAACAATATCTCAATAACTTAGAAGTAGAAAACATTCTGACAACATCTGAAAAGTTACTCCTACGTCATTCATTTTGAAGAAGCAAATGTAGCATTTAGTGTTTTTGCCAGCAGAATGATATAAAGGGCTGCATTTGGCTTAAGAAAAATCTTATTGAATTCATACTTTGAACACAAATCTGATATTTTTAATAATAATTATTAATTATTAAAAACTTGAACTAATTGTCAGTTTTTGTTTTAAATCTGATTTGTTTTTGTTTTGGCTTAACTTATCACAGAATGAAGCTATACTAGCTGAACTGAATGGTCACCTGGCTCCAGTTACTGCTGCTGAGTTTTGCACATGGCGGAGAAATGTGCTTATATCAGTGTCTGAAGACAGAAGCTTTAAGGCAAGGAAATTGTAGAGCTGCACTTTAAAAGATGTATAGTGAATTTTTGAAGTAAAGTTGTCTTTTTGCTTTATAAATGTTTACTGCAAGTTAAGCAAAAATCATCTTTGACTTTGTAGAGATCAGGACATTGTTCTTAAGAGTTGCTAGGGAAATTATTATAGAAATTAATTATTATTATTTTTTTAAAGAACAATACGTGTTTTATATATTCAAAACTTTCTATGATGAAGTGTTAACTTTGGTAATTTTTATTATCCAGCAAATGAACACAACATATTTTGATCTGTTTGGCTGTAATTGAAGTGTTTCAGTATACTGAACTGAATTAAAGCATTCCACTTTGAGTCTGCTGACAATGATTGGAATTTTCTGTTACAGGAATATTGTTTTGGTGTCTCACATGACATGGTTGGGTTATTACATGCTGCCAGGATTTTTTGCCACACAGCATTTTACATGATGACACCATGGACTGCTGCTGTTGTATACACGATGACGGTTAAAGACATGTTAGGCAATAAGGAGGAAAAAGGAGCCTGGGTAAACCTAGGTGTGTCTTTCACAAGATAGTAGGGTGGGTGTTTTGATTAGAAGCAGTTAGTCTTCTACTGATTGTCCTCTATAGCCCTGTAAACATAGCCCAACATTTGATTCAACAGGCTAAAGTGAAAACAAATGTTGCTGTATCAAATATGCATATATTTATTTTCAAATTTAATTTTTATGGAACTCTGTTCTGGTGAAAATGCTGGTTTCATTTTTGTCCTTGTCTTGGACAAAGGAAATGCAAAGATTGAATTAGAATTTTAGGAAATAATAATTCTGACTTTTTGATTGTTTCTTATTTAGTTTATGTTGACTGGATAAATTAAATAAAGGTGAAAATGACTAAAGAAATGCTCTTTATGCTCTTTCTTATGTATTTGATGAAGAGTTGATAAATTAAAGTTCTAATGATAAGGTCTTTTCAGCTAGATAAAAATTGGGACTAAAATGACAATCACATGAAAAAATCTTTCAAGTCTATCAAATAATTTAGTAAGACTGTCTTCCTACTTTATTTGCCCTGCCTTATTTTGCAGGTTAGGGGCAATTCTGTAAAGGCAGCAACGCTGGAGTCTATGGTAGTTGGCTCCTGTGGTTACAGGACACAGGACATCCGAAACCTCATGCTGCCCTAGCCCTTTTACTAGGTTCAAGAAATGAAACGGGTGAGAATCTCTTCAGATAAACTGAAAAACAAAATCTAGGAAGAAGCTTTTTAGGAGAATAATATTTACATTCATGAGCAAATGAAGCATGAACAAAGAGAAAAGCTTGGGAGGTATACAAAGGCACACAGCCATGTTTGGAGAGCAGGGGCTGTCTGACTGCGATGCTTTTAATCCATGCTGTGATAGCTATCGTAAATGTAGAAGAAATTGTTTTGAGGAAGGCTTGTAGAAGTAGCAGTATGAGAGGAAATTTTTGTTTTTATTTAGCTTTCTTAGTCAACTATTAAGCATTAGAATGCATCCCTTAGAAACAGTCACGTTAATAATGAAAGTTGATTTTTTTGTGGATCTATAGATCGTAATAAGTAGCATTATTACTACTAATAATCTCTTATTCTAGGGCCCAATAGCAAAATTGTGAAATCATGCAAGCTTCCTGTGTGAAATCTAGTTCAAGTGTATGTCTTCACATTATTTTAGCTTAACTTTCAAGATCTCTTAACTTCTAATTGCTTGTGTATCCATACCAAGTGGGTTTCCTTATCAGTTAAACAAAGGTGAACATGGGGTGAAAAACAACAAAACAACGGCTACTGAAAATAACCTTACTATATTGTATCAAGGGCTGCGTTTCCCTGTTTCTACCACTTGATGGCCCTTAAGTTTGTGTTTTCCTCAAAGATCTAAGTAGGTGCCTATCTTTATTTATTTATTTGTTTTTCCCGAAAGGTATGGGACTATTCTACTGGCCTGTTAATATATCAGTCAGGAGTATTAACAGGTAAATTTTATTTTTTATGTATCTTTTCATAATGTCTGTCCCTCACAATAAAATAAAATCATTATAGAAGTATTTAGTTGAGCTAGTCAAAATATTTCTAGTAAATCATATGCTAGTAAATATATTGTCCTTTAAAGTCATTCCTTTTCAGGGTAGATAGTTTTAGTGTACTTTCATAAGCATTTCTGTTTGTACAGGGAGTGCATATAACTCTTGGCATTTACTGAGATACACAAATAGGAGCTCTTTTATTTTGTAGATACAGCTCCACTCTCTATGGGCTTTCTTTTTTTCAAGTTTTGTATATGACATGAAAGGACATGATGTGTACCATATGTAGATTTATTAACAGGGTCTCTAGCTGAAGGCATACATTGACTTTAAAAATGTAAGTTACTTATGTGGAAAGATGAGAACAAAAGGAGAGAAGAGGAAGACAAACATCTCCAGTGCAGCAAGGACACACCTCGCCAATAAAATGTCTCCTAAAGTAACATATAGTTTTCACTGGGACCTGCTTAAACCCTGTGCTGATCGTTCCTGCTTATGGTGCTGCTAGTGCAGGTTGGAGCACACTCTGACTAGAGACAACAGGTGCATGGGTGTTAGTATTTAGGCTTTGTTAATTATTATTCATCATCGTATCATTATTATTATTATATGCCCAAAAGTAAACTAAGAGCTCTAACCACATGGTAGGAAAGGAGAGGAAGAAGGGAGACCACACCCATTGCCTATGGCAATCGCAACATTTGAAAAGCTTTTTTAACAGTAATATTAGGATTTGCAGGTAAAAGGCCATGAGAATAATTGTGTAGGAACAGCAAGGGAAAACTACTACCACAGGAGCTCTGAAAACCATTGCCATAGCAGCTTGGGTGAAAGGATGTGGAAAACCACTGCCATGGTAGTGGTTTACAAGGTTACCCAAAAGCACTGCCATGGCAACTTGGATGAAAGGCAGGCTGCAGACCTGCAAGTGGAAAGCCCATTGCAATGCAAAAGCTAGGGCCCTTTGCAACCGTAAGGATTGCAGTAAGGGTGTTGTTGTTTTTCACCTGTCCTTATCAATAGGAGGCATCGGTTTTGAATTGTGTGTTTTAATAAAATGTCTGATTTCTGTGTACTGTGGAAATAATTGCACCTCTTTTGAAGCAGCATTTCCTTTGCTAAGTCTAATAATAGATGAAGAAAATAAACAGATTATCACTGGATGTGGTGACGGACAGGTAAGAATTAGACATAAAAATTAATCTCTGTATGATAAAACTGTCATCTATTATTAATTATCTATCAAAAATCTTAACAATTTGCATACAAATGTTGAGTTGTTACAATAATTATTTTTGTAAGCATAATTCAGTGCTTTGAGCATGAACCATGCAAGGTATGTAATACCTCTATTATAAAATACAAACTTCTTCCTGAAAACCGGGAAAGGTTTTAGAACTACAATCAGTAAGTACATAGCATGTGTACACTGAGAGTCTATAAGTACAGCCGTTTTAAGAGAAAAAAGGTGAAAAACAGGATTCTCCTTTTTTGGCCAACGGTTGAAACCCATGACAATAAATCAGAGAGGCCATGATTTCAGCACGGTGGAATTCTAAGCAAAATGTGATAATGCGAATATGCATTTCAGCTTCTCTTTAATTTAATGTTAAGAATATATTTACATGAGACTTTCCTATAGCATTTAAAGACTGTTTGTTGTTGTTGTTTAAACACTTAACTATAGTGGTGCCTAAAAAGAGAGAGGTAATAATGAAATTTATTTCCATGGCTCAGTGAGCAATTGTGTGCACAATACCTTTGATTGTTAATAGTAGGAAATAATCTGTGAGAAGTGTTTTTCAAAGACTTAAACATGAGAATTAGACACGCAGTTTAAATTGACAGTGGCTTCTTTTGCTGATACTGAAAATACCCATTGATGATCTTGGAATATAAATTCATATAATTTAATTTCGGTCCAAGGTTAGATTCCAGATATTAAAAAATCATTAGTTACATCATATATAATGTATAAAAATATATTAATTACATTTTAATGTTGGATCTGTACTTCTTATCCATGTAAGCTTTATGTTTAGTATCAAAAAGTTACTGCAATTGCTTTTTTTTTTTACTTGCAGCTCCGGATCTTCAGTTTAATCACTGATCATAATTACCATTGTATGGCACGTATTGACTTAAAGAAAGAGCAAGAGAAATTCTGTAATAAAATCTGGAAATCTGGCAAAGAATCAGGTAGCATAGTGCTTCTAAAAAGCTGATATATGTCAGTTGCTGTTGGTAACTGGGTGTGTGCCTTTGATACCATGAGAATTTACTATAAGTGATAGAGTTAATGAATCTCGGTGGCATGGAATTCTTACTGAAGCTGAGATATAGCTGGGGATTGGAATACTTGAGAAGAATTATGCATGTGTGTCTGTAATAACATTTTGGCCTTAATGTTATAAAAATTATTGCATGATGTTAAATACTGAGCTTTTATTATTATTATTAAAGTCATTGCCCAAGGCTTCAGTTCAAACTGCATCAGTTCCTAAAAAATTCATCCATTGTCTAAGTGAAGTACCATTTCTGTTATCTTCGAAGATTCTAGGAGTTATTTTATTTATTTGCATCCACACCAGAGCCTCCATGATATATTTAATTGGTGGTGTTTTTTCTAGGGGTATAACACAGAGTATTTATAAGTCTTTTAATAATGTACCTCAGCAAGGATATTCTATATGCCTAAATGAGGCACTCAGACTACTTGCATACTAGCTAAAGTGAGTTGAAGTTCTCTTAAAGACAAACAAGAGGGAGCTTTCTTTGGGGAAGGGGAGATCTCATTTCCCTTGCTTGCTCTCTTTCTGGACCCATGACTGTTGTATTTTTAGCTGCCCACTGGCCCATCTGCAATAGCGCAGGCAGACATCTCAATCTAATGAGAAAGATCGGTACATGTCTTGTTATTATGTAAAATACATGCCTGTTGCTTTCATCTTTAGATGTTTGAAACAGAGTGATATTATGTCTGTGCTTAATTTTTAGTTCAGTGCTAGTAGTTCCTAGGTGTGAACTGGACAAGCATAATGGATTGGAGGCTCCTTTGGAAGATGAATTTTTCCATCTTGTTTCTGGATTATGTTGTAGCTTTAGTGCCAGGGGAATTTGATTGGACCTCATGATCTTCAAGGTCTTTTCCAACCTAAATGATTTTATGATTCTATAACTTAGTGCAAAGGGAACCTGCAGGCTAAATGGAAAAGCACCCAGCATATTTAGGGGCTGTTGGTATATGGCTTTCAGAGTCACTTTTTGATATGAATGCACCTAACTTCTGCAAATCCTTTTCAGTCCCTAAGTAAGCTTTTCAGAACTTATTACTAAGTATTTGAAAGAAAATAGCACTAAAAATAACACAGTATTGAGGAGAGCTATTTCAAGAAGGCTGGCTCTTAGGATATCTCCATCTTTTGAAATGGAAATTGACTGTGGTCTTATTTCATGCTATTTTACTATGTTACTTTTAATTCTCTGTTAAATGCCATCCGTTTCCCTCATTTCATTGTTTTGTTTATAGCTGGTATTGTTGATTGGCTATCTTTAGGTGAAAGACAAAATAATTCCAGCTTTGCAAAACAAACAGCGTGAGACCAGAAGGGCCAGTGGAAACATCATTGTCTATCCTCCTAATTGAACACTGTGATTATTCAGAATGTTTCTGTAATGAAGAAAACATGTAAGTCCCTTAAAATATCACCAAGTATACAGCTGGAATCTATTCCTAGGAGTTCCTATTGGTTCTCAGAATATTTTCACTGCAGTTTACTATTTCTTTTTTAATGCAACAGGTAAAACAGAGAATATATTCAGTGATCTGCAAGTTTTGGTGACCTATTCTTAGAGAGATAGTATACAGAAAGTGATACAAAGTTAAAACAGGTTTCTAGCCTGAAAAATAATTTTATGAAAATGGCATTGGGAATATCCACTTTGGTATCTCTTGATACCAGCTGATCAGAAATAACTAGTTAAAAATATTTAATTAGAATTAATAAGCCAAATTTATTTTTAGCTTGCTTTCCTAAGGAAATAAGTCTCATGCAGTCACTTCACTGCGTGCCTGTGTCAGTTTGCCTTCCAAATGTAAATAAGTTTAAATTTCATAACCTGTTCTAGCCAAGCATTTGTCGGAGAGACAGACATTTCAAAACATGATGGTTTTACTCCTTCCTATGGAATTGGTTGGCCAGGTAAAGGATATATATCTAAATTAATCCTTATATTGCAGCTCTTTCCTGAAGAGAAGTTTAACCAAATTAACAGATATCCAGGAGTCTATTCAGGATACAGCCACAATAAATGTTTCATAGAACAATTTGTTTTTGTTATTTATACCTGGCACTTGGAGAAATTTCTCAGCCAAGTTGTGTTTTAGAAAATGTTTATTCCAGTCTTTGCTCTCAGGTGGGTTGTACAGGTATAGCTGATTAATCCTCTGGTTAGATTTATAAACATTTTTTTGATAAAGAGAGAAGAAGAATATCCATCAGTCCTGGATCATTTTGTTTGACTTTATGTCAAATTGAAGTAATTATTTACAAACAGTTATTTCCATGATGCCCACATTTTCTACCTTAGAGAGGAAGGAAATGGTGAGTTTTAAGACATACATCTCAGACTTACTTTAATGGGATATCAGACCTCTAAGACCAAGAGAGGAATTATTACAGTCAATTTGTTTTAATGCTTGTATAATACCACTCTCAAATCTCGACAGCTTTGCCTTCATGAAAACTATAGATTTGATCTGACATCTTTAAACAGGGCTAGTTTTCTAGCAATGAAGAATTCACTATGTCCCTGCGTAGCTTGTCCCAGTAACTGACTCATTCCATTTTACTTCTCATCTGAATTACTTGTAATGTACAGTTATTGGCTCTTTGTATGTTTTTTATTCTGGTAACCCAGAGCCAGCTATTATCAAATTCCCTCTTTGCATAGCTACTTACAGCTGACTAACAAGTTATCTCTACACTTAATCCTGGATAAAATAGTTTAAGCCTTGTATAAGGCATATTTTCTGTACCTCATACCAATTTTTAACATTTTCTTTTGAACTTTTTCTGAAACTCAGTCTCACTTCTTCTTCAATGTCTTTTTTGGACATGGTTGCCTGAAATAAATTCACAGCAGTGGCTTAAGTAAAATAAGCCACTGAATAGAGATACCCCCATTAGCTCTCAATAGAGATAGCATCACTTTCCTCCACCCACCTGGTACTGCCTGATATTGTACACCTGGCATTGTAAAGACTACTTAGCCTTTTAGCTATGGCATCAAGAACATTTTGTTCTGCTTCTAAACTACCATGATTTTTAAATTCTTACTATTAAAAGTTTCACAATGTTTTGTTTTAAAAAATTGTGGTTAGAAGTAGTTTTCTGTTTGATTTTTAAATTATCGTGTGTTGGTTTTAGTAGAGGTTCAGATTTGTCTGAACAGTTGACCAGTCCTGGATTTTGCCACTTTTCCTGCCTGCAAAGAAATGCAAAAATGAAACGCTTCTGCAATACTGGTGTACAAAAATTTTATGAGTTTCATATTTCCCTAAGCTTTTTGAACTTGAATAATTTCATTGCAACAAATGGCATTTTATTACTGTAAAGTCAGTGTGAGATCAACTTCCTGTGTATATAACTTGATATCATTTTTCCTAATAACTTGATAATACCACTTCTCACTGTATAAACATTTCAAAGAATTCACAAATTAAATCAGTCTGTATTTGCAGTGTATGAAAGCAGTGCAAACCACAAATAAAACTATACAGAGCACAAAAGTATTAAACCACTGTGGTGACTCTTTTCATGCCAAGCATCAAGTTTGTGTTTTTCTATATCCTCATTTCAACTTTCGTGGTCTGACTTTGCAAATCAAATAGATAAGTGTACTCACTTCTATTTGCAAAAAATATTTAAATATTTATGACAGTTCTTATTTACTGTGGCATCAAAACATTTTTAGTTTTTGAGAATGGCAACGTTTATTTGTTATAATCGTGTTATGCTTGATAACGTTTTACTTCCGTGAGGGTGTTGACTGAAACTGTAGCCTGTTGGTCTGCTCTGTGGTGTTGGCAAGCACTGTATTTCATTACATAACTGCAATATTATGGTCACTAAGCATAGACTGATGCAGACAGTTGAAGCTTGCCTTTTTATTTTTTTTCCCCTAATTTTTGCTAGTTCTTCTCTTGTACTGTTGTAGTCTACCAAAATACCTGAAGTTTCACTGTTTTTTTTTCTGTGTTCATATTACAGATGGTAAAAGTAAGGATATATGTAGATTTACCTCTTCATTTGAATTTACTCTGTGTGCATACAGTGCTTTTACAGCATCTCCCAGCTCTTACAAACCACAGTAATTTTTGAAGTATATCCTATGCTGTTTTAGATTTGCCATGAGCAATTACATGACATCAAGAATTGTGTTCTCTTCCTAGTTTTCAAAACTTCACAAAGTTTGATTGAAGATTTTTACTTTATCCTACAGATTAAAAAAAAATACTGTAGACTTAAAATCTTTATTGGGGTGATTTATTATTGTTGTCATACTGGAATTGGTAATGAGTATTACTATATCTTGTAATAAGAACAGCTTCTTCATCACACTCACTTTTTTTTTTTTTTAATAGACCTTACACCCTGAATACTAGCTATTTTTGGATAGGAACCTCTACTGGATTGTTAATTATTAATTTGACAACCTTTGAATTGGAAGCTTTTTTATGTTACAGAGGTATGACCATAAAGTATCTGAATACAACATAATGGGATTGCTTTTCTTTGTCACCTGATATAAAAGTATAACAATTATTTCTACTATATTCTGCTATTTGGTAAACCGAAGTGTTTTTTAATATTTTATTTTAATATTTTATTTTTATATGTTTTTCTGTCATTGCTGACTTGTCTCAAAACGCGTCAGTGCTAGATTTCTGTAGTGGCTAGCGATGATTTTTTATCAAATTTTACAACCTAACTACAAGACATTATTCTACTACTCTTTACAATGTGAAGCTTCTTCAATAAGCTAGAATGATATACAGTGAAAAGAGTGGGTTATGATGGTGTCAAGTTAGTGTAATTTTTTTTCTGTTTTAATGATTTTTTTTTCCATTTTCAATGTAAATACAATTCTATAGCACTATGTTCTTTTTGGTAAAGATTACAGTGGCCTAAGCATTCAGTTTGCTGCATCGTGTGCATTAACTAAGAAGACAGTTAATGGAAAGGTAAGTATTCAACATTGTAAAAAGTAAGTATTCAACATTGATTTAATGAATGTTTACATTTCCATTTTTTAATAAGCATTAATTCTGCATTTCATTTACAGATTAATGTACACCTTTGAGTTTTTTTTTGGTGTGAATTACACAGTAGTTTCTGTGGAGGTGGTTGATTCTTTATGGAGCTTAGTACTTTTAATAGCTGGGTAGTTTTAAAGCTCTCACAATTTGGATACTATCTGAAGTGATTAATAAGAAAAAAGTGAATTGTTTTTTATAGTAGTTGGTGTGTACCTTGGATGCTGAGAATGACCACTGTGGGAGTAGAGGCACTTTTGTAGGGGAAAAAAGGGTATGCATGTTGTTACACCTTTTTCTCAAGCAAATACTGGGATGAACTACTTCTAAAGCCTTCCAAGAAATCTGCTAAAGCTATCTGAGTTGTGAGAAAAATTCTGTGGAAGATCACCAAAAGAGCTTTTAAGGAAACTAAAGGTGATGTTTCTATGCTCCATTTTTGATATTAGTTTTCCTATAGAAGTGAGCTGAGTCTAGGCCTTGCTTCATATTTGACGTAGCAGTATTTTCTTTTAAAGAAGGCTCTCTCACTTAAGTAATTCACTTGTGTTAATCAGTTCTCGGTGTGCTCTCACTGTGACTCTGAAACCAGTCTTTCCTCCACGTGTGACTCTTTTCTCATGACTCTTACTGCAGAAATATCTGTATTGTAGAAGGTGTTGTAATTTCTGTGAGTGTTAGGTATGAAAGTCTGTTAGGGCACATATTTAAGCAGCATAAGCATATTTTTGAAGGAAAGCATTAAGCACTTTTTACTGCTTAATACTCTGTGAGATGAAATTGATGGATATTTTTGAGTAATTTCATAAATGACACAAAATAATTCTCCACTATAAATGACTTAGTGATAGAGTTTAAATTACAAAGTACATGGAGTGTTAGTTTGCAGTATAATTGCTGCAGGTTTTATGCTTGATCACCTCGATGTTTGAAGATGTGATTGCTGTGTTGGAGGTTAACCTTCCTGCATTGGTGAGATCTCAGCAGAGTGGTATTTTCATAAGAGCAAGTGAGAAGAGTCTATCAGTCATTGCCCGGTACAGTATAGCTTGAAGTGGTTTGTTTGTTTCTTTTTTTGTTTGTTTGCTTGCTGAGGGTGCACCCTGCTCCATCATCCAGATTATTAGAATAGACGTTGCATAGGATGGGACCCAGTACTGCCCCCTGGAGTACTCCACTGGTTACTGGCCTCCAACTAGGCCTTGGGCCACTGATCACTGCCTGGCTGTTCAGCCAATTTTCAACCCCCTCACTGTGTGCTCATCCATCCCATACCTCATCAGCTTCTCTGTGAGAATCTTATGGGAGACAGCGTCAAAAGCCTTCTGAAGTCCACGTAGACTATATCCATTGCTTTCCCCTTGTCTACCAGGCCAGACATTTCATCCCAGGATTTTATTAAATTGGTCAAGCATCACTTCCTCTGGTGAATCCATGGTGACTACTCCTGATGACTATTGTCCTTCATGATCCTGGAAATGGTTTCCAGGAAAACACTGAAATCTTGAAGTCACTGAAAAATGTACAGTTTACAGCGAAGAGAAGTGAAGATTTCAGTGCTTATAATAACATCACCACTTAGAATTCAAAGAAATGAGATTTTAACCTGTAAATGCACTAACCTGTGAATATAGTCTGGGCTGAGCCTTGCCTATGCTGCTGGGTATCTGAAATGATAAGTGATCTACTCCGTATGATTGGTAATCATGAAAAGCGAACTGGTATCACACACATACACACAAATAACTAAAAAGTTTTGACACCTTTTCCTAATCCAATGCTTTTGTCCATTGCATTGATTGATTTGTGGTTTTGGCTTTATAACTTAGGTGTTCTTTGTTGCCAGAATCTCCATTGTGTAAAGGTTTAAATAAAAACAAAAAGGAACCTTCTAGGAAAACACTTGGTAAGTGTAAAAAAATTTTGATATTAATTAATAAAGTTATATCTTTAAAAACAATGACTGACTCCACTATCTGGTGCCTATTATAATGAATATATTGATTTCTCTTATACTTGGCATTTTATTTTTATTTCATTAGAAAGAATTTTATTCTTCTGCTGATATTTCATATCCCACATATGTATTTGTAATGAATGGTAATATATCATTTTTCTTCTTTTAAATATAATCCTCTGAGAACTTTGGGTTTTGAAATAGTTAAAATGTGTAGAATGTTTACATTTTCCGCAAGACTTTTCACAGTATGTAATATATTTTTATGTATAATTTTTATTTTCTTTCTTATTTTTACTGACATGTTTTGATTAATTTTATTATCCTGGAGAGTCTTCTGTTAATACCTGTAAGTTTAGAAAGTTTTGCCTCAGGTTCCTGATATTTAACTAAAAACCAAACATCTGACTTCCAGTTGCTGTGGGAGTACATGTAGCTTCTTTGCTTAACAATAGTAAAACTAAGTCCAGAAAATACGTAGAAAATATATCTTTTTCATTGTTGTGGTTTAGCCCGGCTGGCAGCTAAACACCACACAGCCGTTCGCTCACCCTCCCCCCTCCCTCTCTGGGATGGGGGAGAGAAACGGGAAAGTGAAGCCTGTGAGTTGAGATAAAGACAGTTTATTAAGACAGGAAAATAATAATAATAACAGTAATAATAATAATAATAATAGTATTAATAGTAATAATGTGTACGAAATAAGTGATGCACAATGCAATTGCTCACCACCCGTTGACCGATGCCCAGCCTATCCCTGAGCAGCCGGCCCCCCTCCCCACCCCGGCTAGCCACCCCTATATATTGTTCAGCATGACGTCAGATGGTATGGAATACCCCTTTGGCCAGTTTGGGTCAGCTGTCCTGGGTCTGTCCCCTCCCAGCTCCTGCTGCATCCCTAGCCTGCTCGCTGGCAGGACAGAGCGAGAAGCTGAAAAGTCCTTGGCTTGGTGTAAGCACTGCTCTACAACAATTAAAACATCAGCATGTTATCAGCGCTCTTCTCATCCTAATCCAAAACATAGCACCCTACCAGCTACTAGGAGGAAAATTAACTCTGTCCTAACTGAAACCAGGACATTCATCATCAACTTTTCTTTAGAAAAGATAGAAAATTACCAGTAGCTGTAGATGTGTACAATAATCTATTTTGATTATATTGATTGTACTTCATGGACGTGCTAGAATGTCAAAGGTTATATTTTTAGTTTTGTTTGATATTCTGAGAATGCATCTACAGTGTTTTAACTAGAATTCCAGCCTGCTTCTGAAACCCAGCACTGATGCCAGTTTTACTCTTGTTGACATGTCTCATTCAGATAGCTTAGGTGCTGTAAATAAATAAATCTCTTTGGGAGTTCCTCAGGAAGGACCCTTTTTTGCCTCTTCACTACTTAAAGAGAGAGGTTAGCTGGTGGGAGTTGAAGGTGCATCTATCCTCAACATAGGTAAATGTGCCCACAAGATCACTGCCAATGCACCTGAAGTTTTCCCCTGGGAATATGAACAAGTTTTCCCCTTTTACACCATTTATTTAATTAGTTTGTTTCTGCTGATAGGAAATGCTAATAAGTTAGTTTTGGTTGGAGGCTGAGGCTTCTCAGGACAGCAGCATAAATGCAGCCTTTATTAGTGACTTCTCAAGCCACATAAAAGAACAAACATTTATGTGTACCTGCCAGTCAGTTTATTAAAAATCTTTGGATTTGTTCCATATTACAAATATAGGTTGTGAATAGATTATAACTAGTGCTTATAAAATCTAAGCATAAAATAGGCAATTACAAAACAAATTTGTGAGTGAATTATGAAAAAATTTCCTCAGAACAGTATTTTTGTTAGTTCAAAGTTTAGAAAAGTTCCTACTTGATACTATTGGAGGAGGGATATTATGCAAAGGAGCAGTTTATATTTCTTTCCTTTTCTCAATATTCATTATTTTAGAGTAATTGGTCATAAATGTGCTTTGTAACATAAAGAGACATTAAAAATTGCCAGAGCAGTAGTTTAACTATGCATCTAAAAACTTGTAAAAATATAATGTTAAGAAACACTTTAATGAATATTAAATTATTTTACTATAGGAGTGAAAAGCACTGTGAAAGATCAGCCATTGGTTTTCCATTATAAAATTAAGTCATCAGGTTATACAGCAGCACCACGGTGAGTAGATATGTTAGTATTTTAGCTGTTTTACTGGTTTGTGATATTTTATCACATAATAGGTATGTGTAGTCTCACCACTGTGAAATTAATGACATAAAAGGTAGATATTATGTTAACAAACAAAATATTTTAAAAATGTGTTGTAAAACAAAAAAATTACAGCTTCTGTTCGGTGTCTTAGAATGAAAATTTCTGTGTACGTTTGCACAATGCCTGTTTCCAAGTACTATGTCACTTAAACCCATTTAGCTCTTTTCCTTGTTCTACACATACAGAGTATTCTGAGGTCAACATACAGAGAAGTACATCTTTCGTTTCATCTCAGACATCTGTTGAGATGGGCTATGTTACAATTTTTTGAGTTGTATAACCTCTCCTTGCTGGTGTGTATTGTCTTTGAAGAACCTTTTGATGGTGGTTGTTTTTTAGGAGCCTTTAAAATCTCTTGTGAAACAGTTCTCTGAAAGTTGCTGTAACTTTGCCTATGTCCCTTGGATGCTTGCAAAGGTTTCTCTTGGGATGAACAGTTCACTCAGATGGAATGAGAAATGTTGTCCTAGAGGTCCCCAGAGAAATGGAGATTTTATGTCAGTATCTCAAAGCTCAAGGGGATCCTAGACAAGGCACTTCATTTTTGGTATGGATTATGCTGGACAGTACCATCCTTGTGTATTATAACTGTTATAGCATAAATATAATGGTGCAAGGTATTATATGAGAAATTATCCTTATTTTGGATGCAAGTGGGTGTTGGAACTGAGGCATCAAGAACAGCTTTTGCCTGTCAGCAATAGATTTCTTCTGTACATTTTAAGTGGTCTGGGGAAAGAACCACTTAGGTTTACAGTTTTAGACTGCTACTGGGAGCTGTGGTTTTATATTCTGAGAACAACCAGTAGAGGCTGGGACCTCAAAATAAATTTAGTCACTGTGAAATAATGGACCTGTTTTTGCTGAGGTACATGATTCCTGGATGTGTTCTGTGTGTTCCTGGTTCAGTGAATATACAGACTGTGTTGTCTTTTCTCTTCAGTTTCTCTAAACCTGAAAGCTTTAGGTAAGGTAGGATGAACAGGAGCACTGGACTCTGTTAGTTCAGGAAAGACCTATTCACCTCATCCCTAATTTTGTGGCATAGAATTTCCTTGTTTTATCAAACTCACCATTTAAGTGTTCATTGAGAACATGACTTGAAATGTTCCCTTATCAAAAAATTAGTGTCAGAGGAAACTAAATCTGGCTTAAGGGCTTCTATAAAATTGCACCCTCATCTCTTGTGTCTTGTTTGTTTACTTGTCAGTTGAAAGAGCTTTTGGTTGTGTGCCATCATCATGATGATGTGTGGGATAGTTATTTCATAACTTCATATCTTTCATTCATCCCACCCACCACAGAGCAGTCCCTGGGAAACATTCTGAGTTGCTTTCTAACAGGGTGTCAGACTTCCACCTTATCCAAAAAAATCACCTTTGTTGTTTCCCCAGTCTTCAGACCTATGAAATAGAAAGTAAGAAGTGTTAAAATGTAGTGCAAGAGGTTCAGGATGGAGTGTCTTTCACTCTTCAGTGATCTGCACACAGCGCCATCTCTTGCAAAGAGCATGCTAAGAAATGTCTCCATTTTTGCTAAGTGTTGTGCTGCCACTACTGAGAGATTTAGAGTGTCTGCCAAGTGCAGTTTCCAGAGGGTCTGGACTCCATTTCTCAGGGAATGTAGCTGAGAAATCTATGATAATTCTGCTGAAGTATAGGGAAAAACTGGCTAGGGAAAAGACTTTTGACACCTGTTCATTTATCCATTTACTTTTTTTTTTTGATGATGATGATGATTATTATTATTATTTGCTGAAATTAGTGTTGCTATATGAAGGAGTTGTGCTGCACTTGCTGGCTTTGTGTTTTGTCAACTCAAAACTTACCTTCCCCTTTCAGTTGTTCCAGTTTTCTTTCAAAATCTGTACTAGGTATTCTCTCTCTTTCTTGAAACTCTTCTCGTTTCTTCAGTCTGCAGAAAGAAATATCTGAGGACTTTATGAGAATGGATTTTGGCCTTCAGAATGCTTTATCCAACAAATAACTCACAGAAAGCAGAACTTAGCTGCAAATTTGAGCATTAGATCATTAAAGATACCTTTATCATTCATTGTGTACATTATCTTACCTTCTGATGTTAGTAGCAGGCATAAATAGTAAGAAGGAACTAGGGTTATATTTTGTTTGAAACAAACTGCTTCTCTTTGATGAAATGTTTAATGTTTCGTATAGGAGAGTCTGTGTTCTTTCTTGTAGAATGACCAAGTTTTCTCCAAATACTAACCTGAAGAAAAGTTATATATCAAAGCGGAAGACCAGTGTTGAACGGTAGGTAACCTAGCAACTGCATTAGAAGAAGAACAAATTAAAATGAGTTCTATCATAAATATTATTTGTAACTGCTTCTCTCATTGGAATGCTTTAGTTAGGAGTATCAATGGAACTAAAATACTTTGTAAATTTGCTACAAAAGTAACAAGTGATTCACATGATCAGATTGACAATTAAAACTGATTAAGTCTTACACAGAAAATCTACACATTTATTTTACTTGGATTTTTTTTGCTAGAAAGTAAAATAGGTGTTAGTTATGGTTGGAGGCAAGGTCCCAACAAGTTCTTAACCTGCAATTCTAGTCAGAAAAGCAATGGAATGTGGCAAGGTGAGATTAAATGATTTCCTATCATGTGCCTCATTCACTCCTAAAATCATGTTATCTTAAGTCAAATCAAGCTTAATGTAGTGTATTTAAACAGAGATTGCATAACGATAGTTTGGCCAGTGGATTCATCATCACTGTGGATACAAAGAGCTAATGTTTTTTTAGAGCTGGCACTTTTATGTTAATTTGTGTGGTACATTAAATGGGGATATTACACACATTTTTTTCTCTTTCTACCAAATAGTCATTTTTCTTTGTAGTACAAACATAAAAATAAAGATTGATGAATGCTATTTTGATTTTTCTTCTTAAACTCTTAAACATTTAGTAGATGGTGGCTGAGTTTTTATATTCCTTGCACACACATGCAAGCCTTTAGATGAGCACTTCAGATGATTTCAATATTGGTTTGCATTATTTTGTGATGGATTAAGCTACTTAGCACTTACTGTTTTGTTTAGTATGTTGTTAAATAGATAAGTGTCACTCTTGCTTTTATATATGGACATATTTTTTCATATTTCTTACTGTCACAACAAGGTAGTTTGTGTTCTTTAAATAATTTCACTAGATAATTATAAAACTTAAAAAGTTTGATTTTCTGTAAAATTCCATGTTAATTCTTGATTTCATGAATTTATAACAGTTATAGGAGTTAAATATGACAATTTTTAATTTGTTCTGCCCCTTATCCTGGATTTAACATAAGTTCTCCAGGGAATATTTACATAAAGATACTTACAATAACACCCCAAACAACATTTATTTCATAATTGAAATGACAGCCTACTGGTTTTAGATATCTCAATATTTTTCCTCTCTTTCTCTCTTTCCCTTCTTTGAAGTACACGTAAAGAATATCCATTGGAAAGTTCTCCTCCAATCAACTGTGAGAGAGAGAGATCTGTTACTTGTAAACCAACCCCAATTTCTTGCATTCAGTATTCCGGTATGTATAGGTGTTATAAAAGGTACTGTTGGTCCCTTGTGCAGACAGAAAAACAAAATTTGTGTGATGTGGTTTATTAAGACCATGGATTTGCTAGGCAAATTCCCAGAAAACTCTGGCATCTACTGTCTGGTCATAATTTTTTAACTTCCAAATGCATGTAAGCTGCTTACGTGTATGCAAAAGGATTGTAATTCCTCTCTGATCTTACATCTTGTTTGCCTTTGGACTCATTCTATCACTTTTCCATTACAACTTGAAAATTAGTAGTCTAACACATTCTTTCATTAAGGAAGTTTATCTTCTGAGACATTTACTTAGTGTTGTTAGGGTGTATTAGAGGCTGAAGTTCTTTTTAAAAATAATCAGAATACTTCTATTTTTTATGTAAAAATTATTCAGTTTTTATATATAAACACTCTAAAAAAGAATTGTTGAATATAATCCAAAGAAGAGTATTTTTCTTAACTGCTTTTGAGAAGCGAGTCTTGTCATAGGTTTAGTCATTTCCAATCCATATAAATAATACTATACAAAAATAACTTCCTAGTTCAGTGATCAAATGTGTCTCCAAGTATATAAATACATCAATCTACACTCTGCAAACCACAATACATACAAAGTATTTAAAAATGTATATCTTTATAAGTATTTTGGGGACAAGAACAATTTTCATCTTCAAGAAATAAAAGCAAACTAGATGCAGTCAGTAACTTCTAAAACATACTTCAGCCCTAAATGTTCCCTAAAGACCTGGAAGAAATTATTTTTATGGCTCATGAAGGAAATCAGTTGCAGAGAGATCTTTTGTAGGAATGCTCCATGATCTTAGAATTAAAGGCTCCTTTTTAGAAAAAAAAAAAATGTATATATATATAAATAAATAAATAAACCAACCAACCAACCAACCAAACGAAAACAACAATCAAAAAACCAGCACTATGGTTTTGGTAATACATTTTAAGGAAATACGCTTTTACTTAATCCAAGTAAGGAATACATTTCTTTCTTTCTTTCTCTTTTTATCTATCTGTCTGTATCTCACACACGCATGCACACAAACACAGGCTTAAACAGGAACATTTTCGCATAACAGGGTTTAACAAAATCTTTTCTATATTTTTTTTGAGTAAAAAAGAAACATAGGATTGTAAGCCTGCAAAGATGTGTTCTGTTATTGTTATAGGTTGTGTTAACCACATGGTTCCGACCTTTACAATACATTTGCTGTTGCAAATTTACAAACTGGAATTGCAGCTTGGAGCACTCCTTCAAGTGGTCATTGTAAACTATGAATCACAATCATTAATACTTATGTGCATCTTTAAACATATGAGATAGAAAATTGAATAGAAAGCAAGTAAATTGAGGTTGTAAACTTGCATTAATGATTTAATACAAATCCTCTTGAACTTAATAAACATACTCATGTGGCATTGGAGGTGTTACAAGTTATGACTATTAAAAGACAGTTTTCCATGGGATTTGAGATGATGTTCCATTAAACAAGCTTCCACATTTATAAGAAAAAAGATTTTCTCTCATTCTGTATGCACAAAAAGGTGTATGTTTTGTTAGTTATGTGTGTGTGACTTATGTTATATTGCTTACATGGTACATTTACCAATCAGCTCTCATGCTGAAAATACATACTGTCAAAATTAAGGAAAAGAAGGGGGGCATGTGGAAATCTGGAGAAGAGCACCACACTCTAGCTTAAAGACTATGGGGTTTGTGGGGCATGCATTTATTTGAGTATTTTATCCAGAACTACTTATTTTTTTTTAGGAAAATATTGAACAACATTATTTAATATGCATAGTTACTAGCATTTGGAGAAAAAAAAAACACAGATGAAATATTGCTGGTGAGATATAATAAAAAATTTTATAAGGTAGCTCTGCTAGTTTAGTATACTGGTGTATTTAATAATTGATAACAAAAATGGATTCTGGAATGCCTCTTTTTAGCATATACATCTACTCCATTTTGCATCTGTTTTTTTTAAAAAAATTCACTTTTAGTAGTTGGTTCTCAGAGATTAGGCATATGGGACTCTTATCTGGTCATATTCTCATGATTCATTTGGATAAAAAGATCTATTGTGGGATTCTGGAACAGCAAGGTGGATAGTACTTGGATAACATTGCTGTATCGACAGTTGACCATGACTTACTCCCTTTCCCTTGTCACAGATGCTCTTCATAGTGAACCTAGTAGCATTGATTTGAATTGTGCTATTCGTTTTTTTTTGTTTCTGTGCTGTCTTCTCTGGCTCTTCTCCCCTCCCATTGGTTCATTTATCTGCTCTTTCTTCATTATTCAAATGTAAACATTAAAAGAGACTATCCTGTCAGTGTGTGCTCCTGTTAATGAATAATACCAATAGACAATCCAACTGCACTTGAATAGGTTTTGGGGTGAAGCTGGCAGGAAAAATATTGTCTTTAAAAAGTTATCCAGAATGACTAATATGTGCTTTTTTAATATATATGAAAAGGCAATATAACTTCTAATATGAAGATATAGAAAAATGAGTTAAGTCAGGAAATAGATTTATATGACTGCTAAAAATTTATGCACTTAAAATTTTTAGTACTTTTTTTTTGGTAAAAAGTGAATTTCTGCCATGTGGTGAATAACTATTGTGAGAATGTCAGGAACAAAAGAAATGAATTTGTGTACAAATTCCTACCAAATTCTGCAGTGTGAGTTTATGACATTCATACACAAAATTTTTTAAATGTGAAATGAATACCTAGTGTGTGTTCTGTTGTAGCGGCATGTGATTTTTATGAATAAAAGAACAGCACATTATATCCTTGTTGCTTTCAAACTTAAATCATCAGAATCTCTTTGTAGGGGATGGAGAGCAGCTGGCTTGCGGGCTGGTTGACAAGACTATACTGATATTCAATGCCAATCTCACCGATACGTGTAATGTTTTTTCAGGTAAACTTATGAATTACATAATTAAAAGGATAGTATATAATTGCATTTAACCTAAAGTGGTGTATTAATTAAAAATTCCACTTACATCACCCTGAAAAGAATGGGGGCGGGAGATGCTTCTGATTCAGGAAGTATAAATTATTTCTCTGACTGGTTAATTTTGCTCTAGAATTAAACTGCCCACCAGTTTTTCAAATTTCTCAGTTTTCTGGGAGGTAAATAGTAGCAATATATCACAGTATATATTGCAATCTGCATTGTGTGGGTATTGTGTGGGTGTGTATTACAATAATTAAGTAGAAATAGTAAAAGCAATATATTGCAATAATAAAAATATTGTGTATATTGCAGTAATATATTCTAATAGATTATTAGCCAAAAAATGACTGATGACTTGGCAAATTATGTGATTGGTGTGCAACTACATACTTCTAAAGAATAACTATTTGAAATAGGAGGAACTATTCCTATGGAGAAACCCATGCTGTAAAAGTGTGTGTGCGTGTACATTTGTGCATTACTTAACATTGTAAAATTAACCTTTAAGAGTTCTAAATTTCTATAGGCAAATTTTTATAGCAGTAAATGTTATGACTAAAATTCATAGAGCAGGACTGACTTTGTGGAACGTCATAATGGAAAATGACTGCCATTTACTAGTAGGCCTTATCTAGAATAAAAGCAGACTATTTTCAGTATTTTTAGCAATTTTTGAAAATTATTTCTAAGTAAACCTCCCCTTTTTTTTTTTTTTTTCTGAGTACCTTTTTTTTTCCGAGTATACTTTTAATTGTATTTTGTGGAAGACTGTGGAAAAAAAAAAACACTATCCATGGAAAAATTATAAAATATGAATATTGATGCTCAGTCATAGTATGAAGTGTACTTAAAAATAGGAACTATTAAGAAGATTGTCATTTTGTTTTTTACAAACTAAAATACCAGATTGTTCTTTAATTATTGATATCCTTGAAACAAATGGATAATACCATTTTTTAAACTGACATCTGCCATATTGTAGGACTCTTCTGTATGAAATAGTAATATTTCATAGGCTGTGGTGTTAATGGACTTCTCAAGTCTATAACAGCCAGGCTTGGAAAGCTATTTTTGGTTTCCTATCAAATACATCTATGAATTCATCACATAAGAAATTGATGAAACCACACAATTTGGCTTTTCCCAAATTATGGTTTTCAAACACAAGGAATCATATTTATTGAGACAAACACAAGATATTTTTCTTAACTGAAATCAAACTCTTGACAAAGCCCAAACTGCTAGCAGCAAAAACAGAATGATGGAGCATCTTGCATGTAGACTTTGATTTTTTTCTGCTTTTAGTAATGTCTCTTTAGTTCACAGACTTCAGTACTGTTATTATTAAAATGTGCCCAGTTGGGTGTGCTTTGAATTTTGATTTTTCTTACTTAACAAAACAACATGTTTTCCCCAGAGTAAGTGTAGCGCTGAAGTGTTATGTCTAAATATTCCCAGGGAGATCAAGATCATACCTGCTTAACTTCTCTTGTACTTGGGATCATTTAAAACAAAACAAAACAAAGCAAAACACGTTATTAATGAAAGGCTTTGTCTTTCTATAAAATAAAACCTCAAGACACCGTTCCTGGATTCAGTTTGTGACTTGCACAATGACTTTACTCAAATTAATTGGTGTTACATGAAGAAAAACATTTATTTAAGTTTATAGATTTATTGGGGGGGGAGAAAAAGACCTTATTGCCCTGCTCATAACGTGTATATTCAACTATTACCTCACACAAAGAGGAAATCATCACTAACGCTGCCTCCATTAGTGGCCACAGTGTAGATCATGTCAGCCATTTCAAGGTATATGTGATATGGAGATTATGTGCTACAAAAAGTGACAGTCATTAAGGTGTTAAGTACAAGTTGTTTGTCTTGCTTTACAAAGAAAAAAATACATATATTGATAAACTGTTGTACTGACAACTGGCTTTGTGCTGTTAACTTCCTTAGTTTTTGCTAGCTGCTATTTAATTTCTTTCATTGATATCTTCAATTTTCTGTTCTCTGTTCTCTTTTCTGATGCACTTCTGAAAAGAAGTGCAAACCACATTGCACTTCAGGGAGCGTAAGAATGCAACCTGTGTGCACAGGTCTTTTCAAAACCAGTGTAAATGGGAAACTGAGACACTACTGTAGGGAGAAGGAATCTCAGACCATCAGTTACTTGTTTATTTCATTCATGTAGTTCTGCACGGCTTAGATTATCATGAAATCTACTTTATCTTCTACTTTAAGTACCACTTTAAATACATCTACATTAAAAATCCTTGTTTGGAAGTTTATAATTTTTTTTTTCTTTAAAAACTTTGATGAATTACTCCTACTCAGTTGCACTCAATGGCAATTTAAAGCTTGCTTTTTATTGAGAAATGAAAATGAAAAGTATTTTATTTAAAAAAAAAGGCAGTAATAACACCTGAATATTGCCGATAGTTGAAAACATATTTTTATAATGCTCCATCACTGAAGGGTGGTATAACAACAGCAGTTTTACTTTAAGCCTAATCTATTCAGTTTTGTTCCCTGAAGTACTCAGTTACAGTTTTAAGTATCTCTGCATTCCTCTCAGTGTTGGCTCTTCAGGTGTCTGTGTGCTATTGTGAAGCGCAGGTGATGTTGGCCAGCTTTAAAAGGGTTACAGCCAGCACGGCCCTTTTGAAGAACTCTTTTTACAAAACCAGCTGCTGTCCTTCTCAATGTGCTTCAAGACTGGGGAACCCTGAGTAAAGCCTGTTTTGAAGCTTACTGGCTTCTTGCAAGCCAGCTGGCATCATCTCCCCTTTGCTTTGGGATTGGGGGACCTGGAGTGAAGAGATTCTTAAGCTTTTTACACAGCCTTTCCAATTTTCCAAACCTCAGATTTTCCTGAAGTTTCTCATGTTCCTCACCACTTTGGAAAACTGTTTTGTATATTCTAGTCAGTGCTTTTTTCTCTCCCCCCCCCCGCCTTTTTTTCATGCAGATAATTTAAGGCTTCCAAATGAGTTTATAAAACCAAAGCCTCCAAATAAACTTTTACTTTGAGGATAAAATAAGTACAGTACTTACGTATATACTTACCCAGTACTCATGCAGTTTTCTGGTGAAAGTTTTATGTTTTTGGTAATTGAGAATTAAATTATCTTGTTTATTAACCTTTTTGTAGCTATATGTTACCACAGAAGATTTTAATTGCTGAGGTAAATCGATTAGCTCTCCTGTAATTTAAAATGAAAATATTTCATTTAAATCTTCCATTGACTAAAGAGAAAATGTGCACAAGAGGGCAGCGTAAGAACTTTGAATGTTTAAGTTTAGATTAGATTTTTTTTAGACTTCATCTGGACAAATTAGCAGCATAGTATGGGCCAAAGTTTGTTAATTTAGTTTGATATATGTTCTTCTTTTCTGATCTTTTTGATCAGTGTCAATATAATTTTAGAATGAATTAATAATTTTACCTTCTGGGTGATGTCTGTGACTTCTGAACTTCTTTCTTTGTAAGTTCCTGATCTTGTTCTTAACCTTGTGACACCAAAATGGTAAAGTCTGATTCTTGCCAAGTCTTTTTGCTGTTATGGAGAAACAATAATACTTTAAGCCATAATTTTTGAACAGGTTCTTAATTTTTATTTAACTAATGCGATAGTCCTGTTGAAGCTGCTGTAGTTAGCCTTGCATTGTGTTTTTCCAAAAACAGCTAGCTCAGTAATAAAAACCTAATGAATAAAATAAAATACTGCAGCTTTTTCCAAGGTCTTAAGTGGCCTCTAGATTATATCTAATACATATTCTGTCTAACATCAAATTTGATTACCATCTAATACTCAGATTTTTTCTGTTGGCTAATACTGTAACTTTTTTCTTAAAACTGAATTTCAAGAATGTTTCTTGAAAATATTCCCCCAATGATTTTGAAAAATGAGAATGATCGTTGTTTGTGGATAAGTTAGATTACTGAATCTTTTATAACTGCTGATATTTCTTGCTTAAAAACACTGAACTTTGATGAAGTCAACATCAGTTGTTCTGTGCTTGAGACTTCTAGAATATGTATTTATTTGCCATAGCCATGGTGAGTTCCTGTACTTTTTTGGGAATCCTTCTGGGACTCACTAGCTTTGCCTTCCTGACTTTCTCCTTGTAAATCATCATCCCACCAATTACATTGTTTTCTTTTACAATATCTGGTTGTTTGCAGCTCTGAAAAATCAGTTTCTAAGCACTGGAAGTTAAGCGTTCCAAATGAGGTTCATATGAAGCCTGATTCAGATCCTGAAGGCCTTCGATGCCAGAGTAACCTTCCTGGGATCCAGGAGTTTACTTTGGGCTGAGCCTTTCCACAGAACTACATTTCTTGCAGACCCATGACAAAAAATTAACCAGGCTTTACAAGGTCCGGGCTGCTAAGTTCAGTTTTGCTGGTCTTCCAAATCTCTGTTATTAGGACTGTGCAGAGTCAAAGCAATCTGGGATGAAGCAATCAGGATAACTTATCAGTCAGAGAAAAATAATACATGATCATCAGTACTGTGGACTAGATACTGTTTTTCGGGCCTCTCCATGAGCCAAATATGGGCTAGCAGGCAGGTGCAAAGTGCTGTAGTCTTATATGAAAATCATCCTGTTTGCCGTTTGGCCATTGCAGCAGATCATAGGGCTCTGGACCTTAACTATCCCAGCTACACTTTGAAATATTTGGTAGCGATGTTGTCAGTGATAGTTGTTTTATTCACTCTGTCAACAAGGGGATGAAACCAAATGAAACTATTCTCTTAACATCCTTGTCTGGGTAGCCTCTTTCAGACTGGCGTTTGGGTCTCTGTGAATGAAAAGAAAGCTTTTCCAGACATTAGAAGTATTGATTAGAAGTATTAGAGGTTGATGGTCAAGCTTCTGTTTTCCATGGAAGGGTCTGTTCCCCCCCGCCCCCCCATTTTGGAGTAATTGTAATCCAATTCAGGGCTAATTTAACTCTGAGACAGTAAGCATTTAATGAAAAAGAAAAGTACAACAATTGTAGCAGAAAGGCTCCCTATTAATGACAGCAGCCTTATAACCACTAAGTGCTTCTTATTCAGTCTGGTATGGGGAAAAAAATTATTAATATCACTGTGGCAGCAAAGATCTGTAAATATGTTTTTGTTGCTAACTCATAAGGATGTTTCTTTGCTCTGTATTTGTCTAGCACCATTTTGTAGTTCTAGCTGAGTCAAATCTGAATTACAGGAAGCTGAAGAAAATTTAGCTACTAGTTTTTATTCTTTTAAAATGTTAATGTCTTTAAAACATAAATGTCTTTTTATGTCATAAAGTTTTCATACGAGCCCCCTTATAGCAACAGAGGCAATATCTTACAAATGTGTATGAGATTTCAGGTAGAATATCTCAATATGTCTCTGATCTTATTTCATTTAGTGAACTTTGATTATTAATGAGAGACATTTTTCCATATATTTTGGTGGAATAAAAAAAAAATCAATGAGTGGTTTACTGTTACTAGTTTTAATCCAACCATTTGAAGCCTGTATTTAAAATGTATTTTAATATTGTGTATAACCATATTAAAACAATATGATTAACTCTGGAGAAATGTATAAATGCAAGAAATGGGCTTTATGATATTTTCATTATTATTTTTATTAGGTCATGATGGTGCAGTTAACTCTGTTGGTTGGAGTCATGACAAGAAGCGGTTAGTTTCTGCATCAGAAGACAGAACCGTAAGGGTCTGGTCAGTCTGCAAGAATGAACCTGCCCTAATTCTGGTAACTAGAAACTCCTGTTGGGTTAGTTCAGAGGACACTATTTTTCACTTTCATCTACTTGTAATGGTTCTGTAGAAAGAACATATGGCTTGATTTTCAGAGCTACTGACTGGTTGTCATTCCAACTGATACTACAATCCAGGTGGTCTCCATTGACTTCAAATTAGGCTTTCATCATGACAATTTGTGAAAAAAGCCTAATAGCCAAGCCTAGTAGGCATGTCAGGAAGTTTTAGTTTTAATGTCTGCTATGTATTTTCTATTTGCCTTGGCTCATCTCTCCTTCACTTTAGTCTACTCCACAATTCAGATGGAAGTTTAGTGTCTGAGGCTAGATTGTATTAGATTTAATTGGCTATAAACTATTGCTATTAATTATACTCCCAACTCATTTAAGCAGAATGAAAACTATGTTTTGAGATTAATAGACATGAAAACTAGGAAGGGCCACTACATATCAGGTTATTCTGTGATGTGGTGAGATTAACAGGGAGATTATGTTTTAGCACCAGCGATCTCAAACAAAAAATATTCAGTATCTTAGAATCCGTTCTTACTAATATATTTTTTTAACAGGGCAAAGGTATGTTTCATAAGGCTATACGCTTCGTGCAGTTTTATTTTATGGATGCATTTATACTGCTGTGTTGTGGAGCTGAATTTCATCTATTAAGTTTCCATGTAGACACAACCAAGGATGACTTAAAACAGTGAGTTAAATCTCTCATTAACAGAGCATTGAAAATACATGAAATGCTGTTTGATCTGAGGGTGTTTTTTTTGGGGGGGGGGAGGGGAGGGGGGGGATAGTTGGGTAGAGGGAAGAGGCTATCTTAGGAAAAATATTACAGAAGAAAGAATTAAATAGTAAAAGCCAATAGTAAAAGGTCTTTATTCTTGCATAATAAAAAAAGGGAAATGTCAATTTTTATAGTGCATACCTTGTCTGGTGCAAATAATATTTCTATTACTTTTAACAGTTTGTGACCTTCTGAACTTTACCTTCTGTCTGTTTACATTTTACTGTGCATTAATATATTAAGTTACCTTTGAATGGCTATTGCAGTTCCTACTCTTATGGGAGTATTTCTAAATACATTTTCTTTCAGAGACTCCAATATGCTCTGACTGTCTCCTACCTTCTGTGTCAAATGGAGTGGATTGCTTTCATCATTTTCACTGGCTTTCTACCTTTTATGTTGTATCTAATTACTTCTCCTATTAACTTATTTTTCTCTTTGTTTCTTCATGGTTAAGCATTCTTCATGTACTTTTTACTAACACTGTTCTATTGATCATTAAGTGGCTTCTTCTTTCTGACCTGGAATCAAGTTTTTGTATTAAATCTGATATACTTTTTCTGATCTTTTAGTTCATAATTGTAGCTGAAGTGTTTTATTATCCTTTTATCTCTCAGCTCTTCTTTTGCTCTTGCTGGCTTTCAGCAGTATTGTGTATACACATGTATAAATGTATCTGTTTAGACACAATAGTGTTTAAAAAACCTTGAAGAGATATTTTGCTTTGTTTTATATTACCACTGTAGATCTTCAGTAGAACGGCAAATAGACTGTGGAGTTGTAATCTTAATTCTATTAGTTGATACTGTGAATAGTGTCCATTTGTGATATTGAATAGTATTGAATCTGATTTTGGTTTGTAAATGGTTCCAAATAGTTGATTAATTGTGATTTTCAGTGACCTGCCTGGTTTTACTGTTAATCCACTGGCATTTGTTATCCTTTAACTCCTGTTTCTTGTCAAAATCCTTAATGGAGGGAGTTGCTGTGGCTTTTACTTGTATGGTTTTAGATGCAAAAGACTGATCTGAACTACCTTTAAGCTAGCTAGTTCAGATGCTAGAAGGAGAATGTGGTGTAGACGTAGCACCCATCCATGCAGTTTTGCAAGGACTTGGGCACTGATCTTCCTCTGTGTTTCTCAAATTACTTTGTTAGAAGTGTGTAATATCCTGATATAAAGCTGTTAATGTGTGTAGGATTGTGCTTATACCAACACTTTTGTTATTGCCGTGCTCTCAGTATTCCTTGATGGATTAACACTAACTCAAAAATATGCAATTAGACTCACTGGGATATTAGTAATGCCAAAAGAGCAAACATAACTGTAGACATTACAACAAATCCACAAACTAGTCTGAGGCCTGATTATATGTATCTATTAAAAAAAAAAAAAAAAAAGTACTGAAGGTTGATTTGCTTTGACACTTTCTTGTGGCTTCCCTCCAGTTCGTTTCCCAGCATTTCATTTATGAAATGCTGTGTCATTCCTTTTGTTTCTCACAACTTTTTAATTCTGCCTTCTGAGTCAAGTTTGGAAGAATGCTTGAATGGAGCTGAATCAAGGAAAAGCTAGATCTAACTCCCAAAGCGTGCTTTATACCTTTAATTAGGAGAGCATGGCAATGCCATCTGGCTAACCAATTAACTGTTACTGTATTTCAGATATGAAGACAATACAATGATAAATCAGTGTTTCTCTGTGCAGAGCTTTCAAAGAACTGCCCATAAGTATTAATTAGCTAAGCACCACAACAACTTAGTTAAAAGGTTAAATATTGGTTCAGTTTTAAAACTGGAATTAAGAAGTGGAAATAAAAAAAAAAGTTCTTTATAAATGTCATACAGGATATTTACTGCAGCTCTGGGAATAGAATACAGATATCTTTACTTCTACAACTATGATTAATCTCAAAATTATTCACCATCTAAACAAGTTTATTTATGTTCTCCAAAATTACTGTTGAATTTCCACTGTCATCAGCAGTTGTGTATGCTGATATAAAGAAGGGTAAATTATTCTGTTTAATTTTTTTGAAGTTCTTAATTACCTTTAATTTGCACAAGAATTTGAGCAGAACAAAACATCTGTGAGGTTATCATCTTGTTTTTATAGTTAGTTTCATGTGCTACTTTAAAGATAAGAATAAGCAATTTAAAATTAAGTTAAAATGAAGGAAACTGCATTCCAGTAAACGAAACATTGCATTTTAAAGCCATTGTATAATGTCTACTATGATGAAATGTGAAGCTACTAGCTAGCACTTTTTATAGATGGGTGAAGAAAAGGCCATGGTAAGTGGATTTAAAATTTAGCATGCTATTGATAATTGGAAGAGTGTTAATTTCAGGTACTTCTGTTAAATTAATAATTAACAAGATCACTATATTCATGCAAACAACTTTAAACCACTTTAGACTTCTTAATAAAATGGACAGTGTAGACCAAATTCAGCAGTATGATAATATGAATGTTCTAAGCTTGGTTCCTTTGAGCTTTAGCCATTAGTTCAAAGAGCTTAAACACTCTTTGATCTTGTCAGAAAAGGAGGGAACCAGACAAGACGTACACATCATAAGATGACTTCTCACAACATTCTCAAAACAACAATCTATAAATGCTTTAAATTTTCCTGTTTATATCCTTTCTTAGATATAAGATTCATTATAAGCAGTCAGTGAATAACATCTATCCTCTTCTGTAGTATGAAACTATTTTTCAGTTAGGATGAATTCTAATCATTCCAGAAGATGGAGTATTTCTTTTCCTTTTCACGTAACTGATCTTTTTTTTTTTTTTAATGGAACTCAATTCTGTGTATGGAAATGTAGAATTGAACTGGTGTGCAAAGATTATTTTTTAAACGCATGATAAAATGTTTTTAATAGATTTACACCTTTTAATCTCATGGTATCTGTGGTCTGGTCCTTAGTTTTGACTTTGTGCAGATGTTTTCCTTAAAACTTTAAATATTGGATCTTCATTAAGCTTTTTTTTTTATTATTATTAACTAATTTATTTATTATTAAACTTAGTTGCTTATTCATCTTGCATTTTTAGCATATATTAACATACTTGGCAAGTTTTTGTGTGTCATGAAAATGTTACTTTATCTGGGTCTCCTGAAAAACGCCTTCAGCAAAAGACTTACAGCCTGCTGGAAAGCAGACACCTGTCTCTGCAGTCATCGCAGGAGCATTGCATTTTTTGTATCTTAGAATCCAGATTTATATTTTGTTTCTGAAGATATACCATTCTCCTGAAAATTACCATACAGTAAATGTATTCCCCAAAAATGAATACATACCCATAGTATGGAGGACATGAACTTAGAAATTAATCACTAAAGCTGTTACCAGGTTGTAATAATTGAAGGCATTAAAGTGGAACAGAATTGTAATTTTGATTGTTTCAAAACTGTTATTTTATTTGGATATCTAGTATATAAGATTGTCAGGTGAGATTATGTGCTTTCAATAGAATTGGAGACTTGGAAAAAAACATAGTGAGAAGATACTTTGCAGCCATTTTTGGCCCTCATCATAAGCTTTCTGTTGGCTTGAGATTGTGGTGTAATTTAGACAATTTTAGGGCCTGTTTATGTTACAATAACTTTTTCAGTAGTCATGTGATCTGGAATTTTGCCTATACACACTCCGCACTCTTGGTCTTCATTTGTGCAGTATTTTATAAGGCTTTTCTTAGTGTTTTCTAGTATCTAAAAACAACTTCACAATTGGCTTTGACAGTGCAATCCTATTGGAAGTCTAGCAACAAGGAAATTAGCTTTGCTAATGATGGGCCATCAAATTTATCTATGAAAACTCTCCAGACATGAAGTGGAATTCTTAACCTTGTATGAATTTTATTTTCATTATTCACTTTTGGTGGGTAAAAAATGAAAATAAAAATAATTGTTCATTATAAAGATTTCTTACTTTTTTATTATATTTTCTTTCTACCTATACTATAAGGCTCGTTATATGCACAGAAATCACGTCCTGATGATTCTCTGCAGCTAAAAGCACAGTTACTTTATGAAATGCATCTTCTTACTGATAAGCTGTAATATCTTTCAACAGTCTAAAAAGCTTTTCTTTTGTGTACTCCACACAACTTTATCTTGTTAAGTATTGCAATACCTTCTGACCTTTACTGGGTTAATTCCTCTGAAAAATTTCTCAACAAGCCCGTTGTAAGATACATTGCAATCTTTTGTATAACACAGGCAGTTATTTTAACTGGAAACATAGATTGTTGAAACTTAAGCAAAAATGCACATACATTTTTATTCTCAAATTCTATTCTTACATATTACAAGTTGCATTTAAGCTTTTGTATTGTCTGAATTATGTAATACCTTTCTTCCACAAGCTGATTACTTACCTTCTGTGTTGGATCTTAATTCTTAGCTTATGGAGGTGCTTTTAACCTCTAAGAGACAAGAACTAATGTACAGTGTCCAACTCAGTGTGTCCACAATGTCTGGCTTAATTTCAGTTGACTTGCACTTTGAATTGAGTGTGTATGCTAAATGTGTCAAATGAATTGCATCGAAAAAATATAAGATCTTAAATATAATATATATATATATATTTTTTTTTTTTTCTGCTAATGGGTGCTCTTGTTCTATTTTTTTCCCATGTTACTCATGTTACTTTTGTTCATTTTTGACCTAACTTGTATTTCCATGTATTTACTGAATTGGTTGAAGATTTACTTTCTAGATGAAATGGTATCTGGGAAACACCCAATGACGTGGGCTATCTATTTAGTAGACTGCACTGTAAAAGAGAGATGCTTCAGCTAACTCAAAACAATTGATCTTGCGTTTAGGAGTAATTTAACTGTTTCAGTAAGTTTCTTCCAGGATGGTAAATTAACCCAGAGGAAGCTTCATACTGCCTTCATTAGACTGTTCCTCTTATGTCAGTCAGGTGTCTAAAGTTAGCTTGGTTATCTTTACTCCAAAATGGCGATAAATCAGTTGTCCCTAGGTCTAGAGCAGCTTATTTTTGTAGCTTAATTGGATAAAATGCCTCTGTAAACCACAAAAAAAAAAATCTTGGATTAAGTTGTAGACCACTGTGGTTTAGCTTATGCCTTACCATTGTTGCTGCAGTAGCTCTGATGTCTACCTGGAAAAGCTCAGCAGACTGTCATTTGAGAACGGCAAAAGTATTAATCTTTTTTTTAATGACTGGATCCTGCTAGTAAACATATTGCTTTTGCCAAATGATCGTAGTTTTCCAAACTTTGTGCTGGTGGAAAGAAACAGTAATTATTCCTGTAAGTGTGCTACCCATGGACATTTATATTAGATAGATACACTAAAATGGAAGTATAGTACTTACAGTTTCATTAGAATTATTTTAATGCATAGAAGTGTCTGCATTTAGAATACAATATGGAAAATTTGATTTCTTGTGATGTGTTGACACTGCCTGGCGTTTCATATTGATCGAAGATCTGTCTTACATGTACGGATGTCATGTTTCTTTTCATCTGAAAAAGTTTTGTTACCGAATTTAATAGAATTCAGCAACAAGTAAAAAGATCTGTGGCTTTAATTTTAATAATAAAATTAAGCATTTTGGTTTGTTTTGTGATTCCAATGGGATTTTACTGGTGGCCACATATCATAACTTATTTCATTAACACTAGCATTCATTTGATGTTTTTTTCAGATACAAACAGAGAATTTTTTAAAAATTGATCCAGAAATTTCCCATGGCTTCAACAATGGAGATTACCAGCCTTTCAGCAGTAAATGATTTCTACTCTTGTATCCTTTTTAACAAATTATTATTTTCATTAAAAAAAAAAAAACAAAAAAACAAACCTTTGGATTTAATGATGTGGAAAGAATTTAAGTTAGAGTAATCAGCATTTGATTTTTTTTTACTACTCTTTTTCTATTAGTGTAGAAATACCACATTTTTTGTGATATTGAAGTTAAGCCTTTGACTTAATTTTTTTTAGGACAAAGATTTTTGATTTTTGCATGTAGAGCACTAAATAAAACAGAACATTTATCTGTTTATATATATATATATATATATTTGGTCTCTCTCTATATGCTTTTATTCCTTAAGATCAGTTTAACTTTAACACACAAAACTTTGCAGATATTGTGCTTACAGCTGGCAGCAACCGAGCATTGGAAGTTTTTGACCTCAATGAAGGCCGAAGCAAAGCAGTGATTCCAGAAGTTCATACTAGATCAGTCCATCAGATCTGCCAAAACAAGGTTTATATATTACTGCATATTGATAGTACTACAAGGACCTAATTCTGTGTGATAAAGGCATGTCTGCAGACAAGATCTCATTCATTCTCTTGTGGAAAGCAGGCAGCAGTAGGAATGACTGAACAATCCTGCTAGCAGGGCAGTGTATCCTACTTACCCTTTGCCTTACTTGGGCCAGACTGTAATACTGCAGTTCAGTAGGAACCATTAATTGTAAATATTTAAAATGTTTGTAATCTGCTAGTCATTTTTATAGCTGTTAATGCTTCCCATATTTTTGACCTGCAGTTTTAACATGCTGTTTAGAAAATAGAAGGCTTTTCCACACTGATTTGTTGAAGTGTTAATGTAGATGTTATTTAACATTCATACTGGATTTTGATATCTCAAAATATTTCATGACAAAGAGGAAACCAATTTAACACTCAGTTCTTGCATGGGGAAATAAAGGGAGTTGTAAAATTCTAATGAGTCTTATAACCTATTCTAGTCTCCTATTGTGTTCTTTTTACAAAGGGCCAAAATTGTCATATAGTGTTCTGAGTGTATTTCTTACAATAGTGGCTACATATTCCTCCAATATTCTGCTCCTGACATGGGAACAAGAGGTTGATCATTTGTGTATTTACTGATATCATCATTGTTATTACAATTAAAAGAAAAAAAAACAACCAATCAAACAACAACAACAACAAAAAAAAACCAAAAAGCTACAGCAACAAAAACAAATCAATCAAAAAACACCTCAACAACCAAACTTTTTTATAACAGCAAAAGGCTATTTTCAGAGTAAATTCCTATTGCCCAAAGTTGTTCTCCTGCAGTGCTTATAACTGCACTGTGTATAAACACGGTTTCTTACAAGTAGAGGTAGCTATAAGCTTCTTGGATGTGCAAACTGAACAAGAAGGTGAGATAAAGGGCCTTGTGCAGTTTCTTGACCCAAAAGATTATGTGAGAAAGGAATAAATTGGACGTGATAGGAGTATGGATTTTAATCACTCTATTATCTAACTAAGTTTATTGTTCATATAAGGAAGCTGTCAATCTTGCTTTTTCTGCCATGAAAATTATTTTCTTCCATTTCAGAGTTTGTTGTGTAAAGTAGCCATAAAACAGCCTTAAGCCAAGCAATGTTTATTTATCTATCTATCTATCTATCTATCTATCTATTTTTTATTTAGAACAGGGCTTTTAGAAAGAAAACAATCTGCACGTGTTGATATATTATGTGAAATTTCTTCTACTGTGATGGAAACCTGGGCAATTTTTTACATTTTGAATAAAAGTTTTGATTTTAGTTGTATACTTGAACATTTATGTCCCTTGAAAAAGGGTCCATAAACTGTGCCATAGTTTCTTTCCATGTTACTTGAATCTAACACTTGAAATAAAAGTCAGTCCTGTAGGTTTAGCAAGAGATTGAAATCAAGTCTTGTGAGCAAATAGCAATATCATAATGCTATAATAATTTCTAGTGTGGGCTTACGTACTTGAAGAGTAGATGATCTTGAACAGTTTCTCTCCTTTCAGCCTGGTTTTCAGTCACTTTGATGTTGAGTTAATATATCATGCCCAGGTATGGCATGATGGAAATACACTGTTGCATCCTGAAGATTTACAGGTAAAAATCATAAGGGAGAAATCATGAATTCATAGCCCTTAGGAAATGCCATCAGAAGGTAAACCAGTACAAGGTGCTGGGAACTGAAGAGAACCATATTTTTCAGATATTGGCTTGGATTTGCCATTCCTCAATCAGAGTTTTCTTGTTTATGCTTTTAGTACTTGAAACAAAATTACAAAATGGACAGAATGTACAACTTAGTCTCTATGTAAATGAATGATAGGTTCCTCTTGCTAATTTGTTGAATCTCATGGGAGAATTTAGGTTTGTCATCTTATACGTCTTATGTAACCATTCTATAAAGTTGAATCCAAAGTCATCTGTTTCATTCAGAAATTGAAAGAAAAATTGCTCAGTATTACAACGGAGTGGATGGCTTTAAAACACTCATCTTTGGGAATGTTTGGAAATCTTATATTCCTGTACATTCCTGCTGGAATGCCTACTGTGTTAGGTTTGGTTGAGTATGGCTCTTCATTCCTATTTGGAAAGCCCTTGCTTCTGTGGGTTTAAAACAGTTCCTTATTACTACTTTTTATAACTTTGTGGGTTTTCCTGAGAGATGTGATCTGGTAAAACACTTAAAATTGTGCTAACTATTTCAGTACTATTTGTTACACATACAGGCTTTAAGTTTTGGCTTTTCTTTTTGCTTGGTCAGCTGAGTGGCTTCAGGTTATTTAATCAAGAAAAACTTTAAGGCTGTGGACAAGTATTCGCTTGAGAGAAAACCTAGAGACATGTGGTATAGCAAAGAAAATTGACCATTTGAGGGAAAATTATAGATCAAGGTTCTCAATTATTTTTTCAGTTATATAAAATTAATACTTTAGATAGGTCTGTAGGAAAATTATATCATCAGCTCTTTTGTTACATTAGTATAATTTAAACTGTTAGAGTAAATATAACTTGGAACATTTGCATTAAGAGAATATGCTGAAATACTTTATAGCATACACATAGAATTCTGCATATTTTTGTAATTCTATATCCTGTTTAAAGTGCAAAATACATTGGAGTCTAAGGATGTGACTACCTTAGCTACTGGGGAGGGGTGGTGAAGTAGAAGCAAATCTGTGGAATGAAATAGTTGGTTTTAAGGAACCAATGCCCACACCATAAAATTTATGGAGGCTTTCCTGTAGGTTTCATGCTCACTATTGATTGCAATGCATTATGTATATTCTTGAAGTGCGTTTTCTGTTTTGACTTCATGCAAAAACAAATGAGTTCCCATGTTCCAACATTGCTTTTGGATGCAACCTGAACAGCATTAAGTGGGGGAGATCAGGAGTTTGTTTTTAATAAATAATAATAATAAAGATAAAATATATTTAGAAGGTCTTTATAAAATACTAATGAAGATCTGATTCAATTAAATGTGGGAGAAACCTGTCTGCAAGTTATCTGTTGCATATATGGGGGATTCTAGCAACATACATGACCAGCATGAGATTCAGTTATTGCTGGTTTTGAACAGCAGCAGCTGTAAACAAGTACATATAACTTGCAGCGTAATTACTTTAAGTAGTTCTTTTTGTCATTTCTGGAGATTATTTGCAAGAAATGACAAGGCATGAGATTTATCTCAGCCTTCAGGGTACTTGATTAAGCTTATTTTATCCCTTGGAATATGTTTTTCACTGTAGATATTGTTTGATGTATGGTAGAACAACATGCAGAGTCTTCTTCCTGAACAATTTAGGAGAAAATTACAAATATCTATATATCTGTGTGATTTATATATATATATATATATATATAATTATATATAAACATAAAATATTCGGCTGCGCTGATGGTTATAAAGTATATCTCTTAGAAGATGATGGAGTGCTAATTTTTACTTGATGGAACCCATTTTAACCAATGTCTGTGAATCTTGTAATCTTGTTTCCCTTTAGAATTTTATTACTCTGAATATGGAAATATATTTAGAAGATAAGTGGGAATGAAAATTAAATAAAATTTTCATGTTACTTGTACATGCATATAACCTGCTGCTGAATCAGTATTTCTGTAAAAATACTCCTGGATTATGTGCGTGACACAACAGAAATTTAGAATGTGTTATAGGCAAATGTTCAAAACAACATTGAACTATTTAAATGTCAACTAAATCTAAGAATCTATGGCCTTACTCTTCTGTCTAATTTGGAAAATATCCCTGTCTGGCCTACCAAACAAAGTTAATGTAAAAGTCATCTTTCCCTCAAGAATTAGGAAATTATTTTAAGTTTAATTGTGTGTAGCACATCCTGTGTTGCAGAGGCAGTTATTAGTACAGTAAGGTCTTGCTTTATTAATGATATCCTGAAGATGACGTACTACCCTACTGAATCATTACTTGCCACAGCATAGATAAAGAAAGCTGTAGCCTAGCTACGGCTTTAGGTAGCTTTGTCTTTAGCTTTAGGAATGTATTGAATCATCCTGACTATAATTATTGTAAAATCAGACCATACCCTTGCATGAGATAGAGGCTGCCAATTTTATTACAGCTGATGAAAACTTACCACTTATCTGAAACATGAACTGTGCAAAGTAATCTCTGTTCTTGCTAACATTCTGTGTAATATTGCACATCAACCTGGAGTACATGCTAATACAGTGTGGAGAGAGAGAGAGAGAATAAATACATGGAACGTTTCCTATTTAGTCTAGGAAATTGCTGCAGTTGTCCTTTCTCTTTTTAGGTGAGGTGTGTGTGTGGTGGTGGTTCTGCCCGTTCCTACTGGCTCATCGTTCCTGGAGATGAAAGCAGTAGCAGCAACAAGATAGGACTTCCAACTAGTCTTTTGTTATTGTTCTCCATTTCACACTGACAACCGCTATGATGGTTGTGCTGGCTCAAGCTTCCTGACAGTTTGCCCCAGGTCTGGAATAACTTAGGTCTGAAGCCTGCTCCTCTCATCGTATGTCACTTGGCCAGCTTACATCTCCAAGCCTATTTCACCTGTAGAAGCTATGCTGTATCTCTCTATATCATTCCAGGAGCTCCACTTATGTAGCTACGTCTTCACATTTCCAGCTCCTACAGCCTCTTTCCTTTTTCCTCTTTCTCATGTACATAATTCCCTCTTCCTAGTGTAAACCTGTTTTTTCTTTTTTTCTTTTCTGTTCTGGTCATCCACAACCATGTAGTTTATTGTTCTTTCCAGAGCTCCTCCTGCCCTGATTATGTCTTTCCTTCTCAAGTCCTTCAACCTCAGAGTCTTGCAAGGGTCCAGATGTGACAGATGCAAGGACTGGAAGAAAGTAGCCTTGGGGAGGTAATGGCCATGAGGAGGAATTGAAGAGAGCAGTATCACTAAAGCTCACTCCCAGAAGGTTGGGATTTCTCCTTCAGTATGAAAAATAAACATCTTTAAATGCAGTAGCAGTTATGAAGTCTTGTCAGTTTAAACTCTGCTTTTAATGTAGAGGATTACTTCAGAAATGAAAAATTCAATAGTATAATGCTGAAGAAAATTATAAAAATTACATGGATGCTGGGGAACAAATAGTTATTATTGAGTGCCAGAGCAGAGAGAGGTGTAAGAAAGAAATCTTGGCTGGTAAATCTTTAGAAACAACTGTGTTGGTAAGAAGCTGGGTAAGAAGCTACCCTGAGTTGCTACATGTTTATAGTGAGATGAAGAATAATGAATGCAGTGAAAATGTATTTGTACGCTAGCATTGTGTATACTGCTGTACTTATTTTTTCCTTTATCTTTCTTTAACTGTAGGAATAGCTGCATGTCTTAATACCATGCTGTTTGTTTAATTTGAAAACCTTAAATTGCAACAGTGGTTGAAAGTAATGTGTTGTGTGTGTGTGTGTGTATATATATATACACATATTGTGTATGTGTATATATGCCCACACATACATAAACTTATTCTCACTATACCTATCCATCTGTCATATAGAATAGAATTCTATCCATTGAATAGAAGTGTTTTCTTCAGGTCTTTCCTTATATTCTACAGAACAGTATTTTTGTTGTGAATTTGTGTAATTTCATCAACATTACACAAAGGAAACCAGGGCAAGAATGTATCAAGCATCTCTTGAATGGAACATGGGTATTCCAAAGCTTACAAAAAGGTCATTTTAGAGCTATACTTGTGAGGCTGTGCCAAATTTAAAATATTGGTTGAAGAAAAACACTAGAAGAGAAAGCTGTAAACTGTACAAAATCATAAGACTAAAACTCACGTAAGGAAGAAGTTTTTCTGCATAGCATGCTTACTAGCAGGTTTTTGTTTATATTTGTACTGCTTGTGCCAAACCACTTCCCAGTTGTCACCAAGTTTAGATTAGTAGAGTTATTTAGGATTTGATTATATACAGAACCCTTAGGACTAGATCCAAAATAGTGCAACTTAGGTACTGAAGTCTGGGAGAGGAAACCACAAAAGACATGTCTAGCTCTTGCAGCTTGAGGTATGATTCAAGTTTACACAATTAAATTACTTGCAGAACTTTAGGCGTTGTACTGCTTGCTTTGAAGTTCTATGATCTTGATTTAATTGAGCATATTAATGCTTATTAAAAATCTCATCGTATTCTTGTTTCCTTAACAAAGACTCTTGGCACCAAATTGTCCTCAATTGTTCAAGGACATGCCATATGTTGATGATAGAAAGCTCATCTGTCTTTGTATGCAGGTTCTTCTAGCAGTAATGAAATGAATTGAGTATCCTTTCTAAAGGATTTTAAGCCTGTGTCATAAATATCACCTTCCAAACCCACCAGAACTCCAATTTGAGTATTACATTCTTTATGACCTTCTTTTGCACCACTTGCACTTTTGTTCTGTGTTCACTTAACACTATTCCACGATTGCAACGTTATCATCTTGTCACGTCCTTATTACTAGCTGACTGAGAGAGACACAATATTTGCATGCATGCCTGTTCTGAATGACTCGTGTTGGCTGGCTAATGGTTTTCAAAACAAAGTCACTTAATGGCTGTTCTGGTTTGAATTTTTGTATGCTAATTACTCATTTACACATCTTGTGGAAATATATTTATCACTAGACTTTTATTTCTCTGTCAGATTGGATTTAAACAGTGGAGCAGGTTAAAAATTTCTGGGTAGAAATCAGCAAGACTGTACAGCTACTCAATTTCCTAATGAAATGATGTTTATGCTAATTACACAGTCTTCGGAGATGTGGTGATGATATTGCTGTAGATTCATGAAATAGCTTAGTTTTCAGATCGTTTCCTCAGGAAATGGCAGGTGGAGGTTCACTGCTCTCCTCAGCCTGAGGATACTGATGGAAATCATCCAATTATCACTGAAGTGAACCTTCACTCTTCCCTTAACCTATGTCATGGCACACAGGGCAGGCTTCAGAGAGAGAGAGAGAGAGAGAGAGAGAGAGGGAGCAAGAGAAATCGTGGTGTAGCACGGAGGAAACAACATCCACCTAGGACGGGGGTGTTCTGTTTTCCTGACCCTACTCTCAAAACTGCTTATGACACTTTTTTTTAGTGCAGGTTGTTACTAGACCCTACTGGTGCCATTAAGCTCCCTTTGAAGCAATGAGCAAATGTTGCTATTCTGGCTGTAGTAATTTCACCACACTTTGACAAATAGTCATTAGAGGTCTTATACCAATCCTGACAAGGTGAACGTCCTAAGCTGATAATAATGTATTTGCATTGCCTTAACTTCTTGTTTTTCAAATAGTGATTTACAACTTAATTTTGTTTTGATGCATAAGATCACCTAAAGAAAATTGATTACTGATGATTACCAAATTATTACTTGACTTTGCATGGTTCCTGTTGGAGCCATGAATGTTTTGCTTTGCATACTAATGTTTAAGTCATGTAGTAAAATAAATTGACTGAAATATCAAAGTTGTGTTTCTGTTTCTCAGTTTGGAAACCACTGAGATACAAAAATGGGTGTCAATTTGAGATCAGACTATGCAGATTCAGAACTTTAGTGTTAACAACACAGTTGTACTGCTGCAAAATATACTTTTTGAACAGGAGTCCATTATCACCAATTGCAAATATTTTGAGGGTATTGTGTTCTACCAGGAAGCACAGAGGTTACATTCATTTTCAGAGAAACAGCAAGGCTTTTGGTTTTCTCTCCAGGACCTTTTGTTTCAAAATTCATTGGTCTATTCACTAGGAAATGTGTATGATGTAAAATGTAATAGGAAACTCAGAAATTATATAGTATTTGAACAGTCAGCTACTTTTTTCCTAGCTGTGGTGACAAACCTGTCTGAAGGTATGCATTTGCCTGGAAGGTGTGGAGTACTTTCTGAGACAACTATTGATTGATGCCTTTAGCATAAGCCGGCCAGACTGTTTGGATGATATTCATGGTATATATATGTAATCAGTGAATGAGATAGGGATTCTATTGAACTGTGTCCTTTTAGGGGAAGCAACAAATATGGACTGCAGAGTGTGTTAGCATATCCTACTACTTTGTATTTTAGAATAGATTCTCATAAATTAACAGACTATAAAAACATGAAGGGATAAATAACATTCAGCTTGCTATCCCAACTAGTATACTTTTTACAGCAATATTCAGTAGCAATTGTAATTTGAAGCTACAAGTATGGCTTTAGATTGGAAAAGTGTTACTGACAAAACGTCAGGGCAAGGATGGAATAAAGGATTTATATTAATATTTGATCACATGTATTACTGTTCATGCTTCATAAAGTAAAGGAGTGTTGCTGGAGGTAAATATGCACTTGTCTAGGGAGTGTTTTTTATTAGACTCTGTGATGACTGCTGACTGAAGAAAGAGATAGTGAATAATATCCAAAGCACATAAAATAAGGGTGCTCTGTAACTTAATGAACACCATCCTTTGGGAAAATATTGTCTTTTTCTTTTGTAATTGTTCTTTTTACAGAATACATATACAGAGCTAATGTGAGAATGTGTAGGCTTTGTCTTTGTTAGAAAATCAGTGGCACAGTGTAGTTTATTTCATCTGTTAGAACAGGCTGTGGTAATCCTTAGTTTAGGAAGTGAAAGCTCCTATAGTCTTTTTAGTTCTGAGTGCCCCACTTTGTCTTGCCATTTGGGGAAATTTCTTGACAAAGTACTGGAGCACATTCCACCCATACGCCAGTTTTCGTAAGGAATAGAAGATTCCTGGCAGTCGAGAACTGATTGCGGGAAATGGCCTTGAGGTTTCTGTGATGTATTCAGCCAAATCAAGAATGTGAATGGTGGGGAAAGGAAAGGAGGAGTTCAAACTCTTTATATTTAGTTCCCTGGAGAAAGAAGTTTGTAGCCAGTAAAAAGGTCAAGGTTTGCCAATGTGGATGTTAAAAAATCAGAGGTTTAAAGATAGCCCAGATTTAATTATTTAAAGGTATGAAGCCAAAACTGGTCCTGGTATGAATGAGTGCAATTACTACTGAAGTCAGTGGAAAGTGTGCCCACTTATGCCAGGGATAAACATGGCTTATAGTTAAATGTTGGACTACTTTGGCTGTATAATGTAGTTAGACTTTGTAAAGATAGTTGATTCCTTAAGGTTTTCTATTTTTACCTCTTTTCAGATTCTAAATGTTATTTTCATCTATGTGAGGAACAAGAAAAGTAACTTTAAACTAGAATTTGCTGAAAATATTCCCTGCTGGTATTATATATTCATTTTCTGCTTTAATGTGAACAAATTTTAATTGATCATTCATTCTATGAAAGCTACAGTCCTCTAATTAATCATTGGAATATATGATTTGCTAATGAATGGCCATGGGCCATTTCACATTTGTATAATTGATCAATATTTTGCCCATGTCTATGAGAAGGTGTAAAATTAGTTTGTTTTGATGACATGAAACTTTCTTGACATGCTGTTGGGCGATGTTCATGCCTGGTATGGTTTGCTGTCCCTTAGTAATAAGAAGGTCTTGAATGAAGATAGAAAGTACAATTTGAAACTTCCTTTAAGGATCTGGGAAAGTATTGAGGTCTTACTGCTTTTAAAGGATTTTTGTGGTGGCAACCTCAACCTTTTTCTGAAGACCTTCTTAATAACTGAGGGTCATAACAATTGTTTTCTACTGCAAAGAAAGTGAAGTGAAGTTAAATTAGTACATATTACAGGGAGAGGCTTTTGGAGTGAAGTTTTTTGTAGGGTCAACTGAAAACTGAAGAATAGAAAAAATATAGAATAGGTCCAGGAAGTTTGTGTAAACTGAATCTTGCCATCTTTACAAAGCCAAATAATGCTCCTGAAGTTCTGATAAAATATTGTTAGAAGTAGATGAATGCAGTAACCCAATGGAGTTGAGACTGCCATAGGTCCCTTCCCCTGGGTCCAACCAGTAGTGAGGCTGAACTTCTGTTCCCAGTTGGCACATATATACATGTACACAGGTCAACACAGACAACAACACTCAGCACTCATACAAACATGGGCATCACTGGCAGCCTCATCATCCCTCTTTGGATGATTTGGATGAAAGTCCTTTAGTGGGAAGATTTGCTTAGGCAGAGCCTGTCCAGTAGCTGGCCCTGGATCTCTGCTGTCTCCAGCTGCTGGCACCTGGGTAAGCAAACTCCTGAGACCTGTAGCCCTACCCCAGCTGCTGGTGTAGACCAGCACCCTTGCACACACTTAGGATTAATCCAGGAATGAGATTTAGACTTTAGATGCTGTTCTTCTGATGGCTGGTCCTGGATCTTTGCTCTTCCGAGTTGTCTCATTCAGCTCTACCCCCCTCCACAGGTGGGTGGGTTCCTCAGTCGACCCCCTCACGATATGGTCTC
Organism: Cygnus olor; assembly: GCF_009769625.2. NCBI lineage: Eukaryota > Metazoa > Chordata > Aves > Anseriformes > Anatidae > Cygnus > Cygnus olor. The sequence continues at coordinate 76,631,134 of NC_049171.1, read as the reverse complement.
TCTGGCAGTTGGCCTGGGCCTTCTGGTAGCCAGCTCTTCCAGGTTCTTCACTCTCTGAGACACACACACTTACTTGGCTACCAAACCACTTCACCTGCTCACTGACCAGCTTAAAGTTTGCTAGGGATCACGTGCTGGCTTATGTACTGTTTCTTGCTTCAGTTGCTTACACCTCAGATCCTCAGGCTCCTATTACCTGTTGTCCAACTCTACTGCTGGCATTTAATTTCCCTCACTCCAGTCTCTCTAGTAGCTGGCACTCAGACCAACAGGCCACCTGACCTGTGGTCCCCCACCAGTTGCTGGTACCCAGACCCTCAACCACTCCAGTACACACAGGCCCATAAAGTCTTGTGCAATCACAAAATGTTATTCTCCTGAATACCACAGTTAACCCCGTACCCATAGGCATCTATCCCTGTCAGTCTGTTTGGTAACCCAGAGAGGTTTCTAACAGTATACCTTTCCCTTTGACTAATTTCAGTGGGTGTCACCCCTGTCTCAAAGGGCTTGTGGCTATCCTGGGACAGCCCTGAGAGAAGGTGAGGCAATGCTGCATTTCTGTGACAGCATTGAGAGGGATCCTCCACATGTCAGTGGTCCTCTGTGCTCTTTTGTATGTGTGCAGAAAAACTTTTACTCGCACAGTCTAACAAACTATATATTGTTTATTCTTGAATGGACTAAATATTTAACGTCACAAGAAGAGTTATTTGAAAATAATTTTAATATTTCAGGGGTCAGCATTCAGCACTCAGCAACCTGAAGCTTACAATCTTTTTGTGACCACGGCTGTAGGTGATGGCATCAAGCTCTGGGATTTACGAACTCTCAGGTAAGGCTGAATTAGGTACCCTGGAATAAAAAGGCATGCTTTGTCTCTATTCAGAGTTGTCATACTTCCTGTGGTATACTATTAGAAAATAGTGTGTGGAATCAGATCTGCAGTCAGGCCTTTAAAAAAGTATTATGCTTATTATTAAGGGATATTGGGCTAACTGGAATTTACTTATTTTAACAGACCAAACATAATGTTGAGTAGATTTTTACCCTTTGGTTCCTCAGTTGCAGTTACTTATGTGAAAACCATTAAATAGTCAAGATTTATCACCCATGTCTTACCCACCTTACAGAGATCTAATTGTATATATAAAATAGTATATTGATGCTGATGGTATTTCCAAAACAGCATGTCATTACTGCTAAAGGAGGTAAAATTTATGATCCAGCTTTTAAAATACAAATGCAATTGTAACAGCATTATTATAAATCATTTATACAGTTCTATAAATATGCATAATATTCTATGATAAACTCAGAACAAGATGCTGCACTTTTCGCTGTTGTACTTGGGAAATGTATGGGACAGAGGGAGAGAGTGGCAGGGAGGGAACACTGCACAGGAAAGGAAATACTTGGGACAATCTCTTTTGTGCAGGTTTTTGTGCAGGAATTATATTTAAAAGAAAAACGATTTGGATGGGAAAGATGCTTAAGTCTTGAAGAATAATTTAATATTTGCCTTGTGCATATGTAAACATACTTACTGAAGAATTTTTTTTACTTTTTTTCTTTTTTTTTCTGATACTGATTTTTCTGTTTAGAAATACATAATGGTTGTTTCAATTATTTCCAAATTTCTGTGGTAAGAATACATTAAACCTATAGGGGGCACATATGTTCTTGCCAAAAGCATTGCTGTTATTACCTGTACTGAATGTCAGAAAGTAATGAAACTAGAGACTGCTGAGGTTGGAATCCGTTACCTTCTTATGTTTTTCTAATAAGCTGTTCAAACCATGTTGCTAGAAGAGTAATGAAAAAGTAGAGAGTTTTTCACAGATCACTTATCTGTCTCTTCATTTCTAAATACTTATATAAGTAGAGCAGCTGAATGGTAAAATAGTTAAAGTGTAAAATCTGTGCAATCAATTAAATGAATATGTCCTGGGAAGAGGGCAATAATTTATGTATGTTCTTGCTCCATATTTAATTTGGCAAAGTCAGTGTATTCTAGTGTCTGCTGAGTTCTGCTAGCCAAACTTCAAAAAATTTATTCAAGTCCTTAATTATCCATATTTTCAGGGTGCGCAATAGGTATTGTGTAAATATGTATGCTTGTTTCACACTATACAGCAATCAATGACAGTAACCATTGTAGAGGAAAAAATAGAGCAAATAAATCGCCATTTTGCTATTTGTAACTTTTTTTTTGTGAATAAAAACCACAAATTTTTAAAAATGAAATTTTCCCTCATTCCTCTGGCCAGAGGTTAAATCTTCTGTATTTTAAAATCTACTCTTCAGTTCTCGTAAGGAAGAAAACTGTTCACTTTTTCCTAATGTGTTCACCAGGTGTTTTTTACATAAATAATTTTGAAATGGTTGAGTTTGGAAAGCTCTATCTGAACTTGGAACAAGTCTTCACCAGAGTGCTAGGTGTACTATACAGTTACACAGATTGAAAACTTTTGTTTTTTTGTTCATAGGTCTTGTCCAATCAAATCCAGTTCATTCCTTGTACTTAGAGGAGAGATTAGTTCCTAAACAATCTTATGATGGGCCAGTTCCTTTAATCTCTTGAAGTTGCTGATTTGTAAAGGTGGTGCATCTGCCATTACTGTATTTTGAATGGTCCGCTGGAATGATCTCTCTTTTTCTACTTTTTTTTTTTTTTTTTGGGGTGGGGGTGGGGAAGTTGACAGAATAAGGTTTTTTTTTTTTTTTAATTTTATTTTTTTAAGTGAAATCATTTTCCAGTGTTTTGAAATATAGCAAAGGTAAGTCAACCTTCTGATTTGTACTGTTTGCAGAGTTGTGGATAGTAACATTAACTGCAAGATCTCAGCTTTTATTGTCTGTTTATTTTGTTCTAAGTATTTGCCTCAGGCATCCACAGTGAAAAGTGTTTTTCTTTTGTTTAACCTGCTTATTGCCCTTAATGAATTTTATCCACTGATACTATGTTTAGTGACACTATAAAGTGAAAAATGCTGATGAACTGGGAGAACTTGAGAGCATGGTGCTCTGGAAAGCTGCAGTTGAAATCATGAGAAATCATTTTCAAAGATTCTGCACAATTTCTTCCTTAGTTGTTTCTTTTGTTCAATTTCTTTAATGATGATTCATTTTTTTTCATTCTTCTGACTTGCATTGTTTTTATCATTATTAACTGAGGAATCACATCAGAATGCTCAGGTTCTTTTTTGGTCCTTGCTTAGAGTATAGATTCAGACACTTTATCCTGGCCTGCAGCTTTATAGGCTTTGAACAGTGTTTCTTTTTTTTTTTTCTTCCTTTTTTTTTTTCCCTCTGAGTTTCACAAGACTTTTTCCATTCAGTCTGTATTATCATACTCTGTTTTTTTTTTTCCTTTCTCCCCAGTGAAAATTCATTTATGTATGTTTTCTCTTGTTCTTGAAGTTGGTGAAAGTGTTTTTGCACCTTCCACTTTCATCATCCTTGGTGGATAAAGCTGTAAATCCATCTGCATCTTTCACTATGGATGGTTTGGAGGCATTCCAGGGCTACTTCAGAGAGTGCCAGGAAGTCTTATGGGTTCCTCTGAAGGTGGTACAAGAAAAGACATTTAAACTTCTGATGTTGTCAGCCAACCTCACACAGCCAGGTCATCTTGCCAATAAATGAGGGAATCTTGGATCCTATTAGTGACTTTTGGACTTACTCAGACTCCTGCTTCATTTACTTTGAAATGCATGGATTTTTAAAGTTTCATCTGAAGATTTTGAATATTTGTATACTTCTCCTGCATTCTTCTCTTCATTATAAATGTAGCTAAGAAAAACTTCAGACAGTCTACAAAGCAGCATAAAGAACTAAGGAGGTTAGATCTTTTTGGAAGAAGAAAACTCTGGCTACTATTCTTTCAGGTTACAATAATGAATTAACAGGCTTTGTGAATGCATACATTGGGGTAAGATAATGACCTTTGATCATCTTCCAAGACACTGTGAAGACATTGTGAAGAGCATTTTAAGTCTGTCTTGTCTAAAAAGAATGGCTAGTTGGAGGACAAGTGAAAATATTATCTATGGTCCAAGTTGCAAGCAGTGAGCACAGAAATTAAATTGAGGTTCAGTGGGAATCTAACTGAGAAGAATATTAGTTACCAGCTTCAGGGTTCCCAAGAAAGTGTCAGACTAACAGTTAATAATCAGGAGGTACCAACAACATTTGATGCATGCTTACAGTTTTTGAAAGATTTTGTGTTCTTTATGATGAAACATTGTAGACTCCTAATTGCCCATAAAATATAGAAACTTTACCATTTTATCTCTTTTACAGTTTTATCTCCTCCTATCTCTCTGGTGAATGTATTTGAGACATCAACCACCCCCCCCCCCCCCCCCCCCCCCCAGATGTCAAGAGTAGCACTGATTCATAGGAATCTGTTCCTGTTGCCTCTACCATTTAATGTTCATCTTTTGATGAAAAAAAATGGTGGGTCCAAGTATAGACTAAGTCTCCTTATCCACCAGTCCTGCCTGCTTTCAGTAACTATGTTCATGAAGACATAGGGTAGTGAGAGACAGATTTACTTCTGCAACCCGCTGCTCTAAAATTAATGCATAGAAAGAGCATAGAAACCTAATTAGGGAAAATTCCATTCCCTTACACAATAAAACCATGACAACCCCAAATGGTAGACTAGACTAAATACCAGCTGCTTTATTATGTTTGTGTCCTTTAAATTTCACATGACAGTTCTTCTGTCTTACCAGTCTGCATCACTTCATTTTTTTTTGTTTCCTCCAACTTGCAGATTAGATAATTCTGATTTATAACATCCAGAATAAAGGAAGTTTTTTTCCATTCATGATACTAGGGGAAGCCATGAATTCAAAGTGCTGCCCTCTGCAGTTTATCAAATGTTTAGAATATTGACTAAACACTTATGCTACAACTAAGTTTGTTTGCCAGCAAAGTTACATGAATACCCTTATCTTCATGATTGGCTGATATTGAGAAAAATCATCTGTCCAGATTTCGGCAGCAATTTGCTGTTTCCCTTGTATGTCACATTCCAAGCAATCACATTCATAAGAGAAGTTCCAGAATGTGAAATAGTGAAAGCTTTTCTTCTTCAAGGTGAATTTCTTCCTTCTTGCTCATCAGTAAAATGTGGCTAAAGTCATGGTGTTATACAACTTCATCCTTCTTTATGACACTACTTGCATGGCCTGGCTTTGTCTCAGATTTTCAGATGTAGCTTAACTTGAGCTACAGACTGCACTGTCAGGGCCCTGAGTGTACCACTGGGCCCTAACTGCCCTGAACAGCCTTGGGCCCCCACCTACACACTCTGCACCTTGCTCCAGGTGCTCCTTTTAAATGTAGGCTTGGGCATTCAGTCTGCCAGAAGCATATTGTAATTACACTTGTCTCAAGTTATGCCTCCAGCCTTGTTTTCTGCATGGACTTTAGACCTACCTTGTAGGTAGTGTAGGTAACTTGCCTTGAGTTCTGTTTGCAGCCCAGTCTTCAGGAAGTACCTTGGGCACATGTTACAGTCTTGCCTCCATCTTCATCCCCTGCTGTTCCTGACTGGACTCCATGGATGGACCCTAGACCTGGTTCATCACCTCTCCTTTTCTGGGACTGACAATGGACCTTGTTATCAGGTCAATACAATATCTGTTCAGAAGTTTTTCCGATCTCTAGCTGACCAGGAAGACACAGTTTCTATAAATTTCTGAGGAAAAAGCCCTTCAGAAAGGACAAAAAGCAGGACCCAGGGAACTACAGGCTGGTCAGCCTCACCTCAAGCCCCGGGAAGGTGGTGGAACAACTAATTCTGGAAAACATTTCCATAAGCATGAAGGACAAGAGTCATCAGGAGTGGTCACCATGGATTCACCAGAAGAAGTGATGCTTGACCAACTTAATAAACTTCTGTGTTGAAATGACTGGCATGGTAGACAAGGGGAAAGCAATGGATATAGTCTACGTGGACTTCAGTAAGGTTTTTGACGCTGTCTCCCGTGAGATCGTCACAGGGAAGCTGATAAGGTATGGGATGGATGAGCACACAGTGAGGGGGTTGAAAACTGGCTGAACAGCCAGGCCCAGAGGGCAGTGATCAGTGGCACAAGGCTTATCTGGAGGCCAGTAACCAGTGGAGTACTCCAGGGGGCAGTACTGTGTCCAATCCTATTCAACGTCTGTTTTAATAGTCTGGATGATGGAGCAGGGTGCACCCTCAGCAAGATTGCAGACAACACAAAACTGGGAAGAGTGACTGAAATGTCAGAGGTCTCCTGAAAGGCTGGAGGAATGGACTGGCAAGAAGATCAAGAAATTCAACAAGAGGGAGAGCAGAGTCCTGCACATGAGGAGGAAGAGCCTCAGGCACAAATATATCAGAATCACAGAATCGTCTAGGTTGGAAGAGACCTCCAAGATCATCTAGTCCAACCTCTGCCCTAACACTAACAAGTCCTCCACTAAACCATATCACTAAGGGCTACATCTAAACGTCTTTTAAAGACCTCCAGGGATGGCGACTCAACCACCTCCCTGGGCAGCCCATTCCAATGCCTAACAACCCTTTCGGTAAAGAAGTTCTTCCTAATATCCAACCTAAACCTCCCCTGGCGCAACTTTAGCCCATTCCCCTTCGTCCTGTCACCAGGCACATGGGAGAATAGACCAACCCCCACCTCTCTACAGCCTCCTTTAAGGTACCTATAGAGAGCGATGAGATCTCCCCTGAGCCTCCTCTTTTCCAGGCTAAACAACCCCAGCTCCCTCAGCCGCTGCTCGTAAGACTTGTTCTCCAGACCCCTCACCAGCTTCGTTGCCCTTCTCTGGACTCTCTCGAGCACCTCCATGTCCTTCTTGTAGCGAGGGGCCCAAAACTGAACACAGTACTCAAGGTGCGGCCTCACCAGAGCCGAGTACAGGGGGACAATCACCTCCTTAGACCTGCTGGCCACACTGCTTCTTATGCAAGCCAGGATGCTGTTGGCCTTCTCGGCCACCTGAGCGCACTGCTGGCTCATATTCAGCCGACTATCAACCAGTACTCCCAGGTCCTTCTCGGCCAGGCAGCTTTCCAGCCACTCATCTCCCAGCCTGTAGTGCTGCTTGGGGTTGTTGCGCCCCAGGTGCAGGACCCGGCACTTGGCCTTGTTGAACTTCATGTGGTTGACCTCAGCCCATCGGTCCAGCCTATCCAGATCTTCCTGCAGAGCCTTCCTACCCTCGAGCAGATCGACACACGCACCTAACTTGGTGTCATCTGCAAACTTACTGAGGGTGCACTCGATCCCCTCATCCAGGTCATCGATAAAGATATTAAAGAGGACCGGCCCCAGCACTGAGCCCTGGGGGACCCCACTAGTAACCGGCCTCCAACTGGATTTGGCTCCATTCACCACAACTCTTTGGGCCCGGCCATCCAGCCAGTTTTTAACCCAACAAAGCGTACGCCAGTCCAAGCCACGAGCAGCCAGTTTCTCGAGGAGAATGCTGTGGGAAACTGTGTCAAAAGCCTTACTGAAGTCAAGGTAGACCACATCCACAGCCTTCCCCTCATCCACCAAGCGCGTCACTTGGTCATAGAAGGAGATCAGGTTCGTCAAGCAGGACCTACCTTTCATAAACCCATGCTGACTGGGCCTGATCTCCTGGTTGCCCTGCAAGTGCCGCGTGATGACACTCAAGATAATCTGCTCCATGAGCTTCCCTGGCACCCATATGCTGGGGGGCGCTTGGCTGGAAAGCAGTTTGGCAGAAAAGGACTTGGAGATCCTGGTGGACCGCAAGCTGAATGTCAGCCAGCAATGTGCCGTTGGAGCAAAGAAGGTTAATGTTGTTGTGAGCTGCATCAGGAAGAGTGTTGCTAGCAGGCTGGGGTAGGTGATCCTTCACCTCTACTCAGCCATGGTGAGGCTATACCTGGAGAACTGTGTCCAGTTCTGGTCTCAGTATTACAAGAAAAATATGGAGCTACTAGGCAGAATCCATCACAGTGCCACAAAAATGCTGAAGGGACTTGGGCATCTCTTCTATGAGAAAAGGTTGGGAGAGTTGGGACTATTCAGCCCAGAGAAGACAAGGATTCAGGGGGTAGAGGGAGAGGAATCTCATCAGTGTTTGTAAATACATTGAGAGGCTGTAAAGAGGGTAGACCCAGTTTCTTTTCAGTGGCGTCCCGTGACAGGATGAGAAGTGATATACACAAACTGAAACACAGAATGTTCCCTCTAAAAACAGTTTTTTTTCTTTTTTTTTTTTTTTCTTTTACTGTACAGGTAACTGAGCACTGTCACAGGTTGCCCAGAGAGCCTGTGGAGTTTCTGTCTTTGGAGATACTCAAAGGCCATCCGAGCATGTTCCTGGACAACTGTCTATAGATGATCCTGCTTGAGCAGGGGCTTGGGCCTGGTGACCTCTGGTGGTCCTGTCCAGCATCAACCATTCTGTGCTTCTATGAAACTAGCACTTGCTGTTCTCTACTTGTTACAGAGATACAGAGATAGAGAATTTGCTGGGACAGCTGTTGTGATATGTAATAAGAAAACAAGATGGAAAAGGACAGTTAAAACCAGGAATTAAATTGCAAGGGAGGAGTGGGACAGTGGTCATGTTCTGTCAGATGTGCTTGTTTTATATGCAGAGGTGAGGAGAACTGGGAAAAGTTACCACAGCCCCATATTATTGCCATTTAATATATATTTTTGGTCTTTTTAGAGCACTGGGCTGCTACTATGTTATGTTTGGGGAGGCAGATGTGACAGCTGCTAAATTACCTTTTCTGCTACTGAGATTGTCAGGGGTAAGATGTTGTGAGGAGCCCCCAGCCAGTATCACCTTTGGTGGCAGCAGCAGCATGCCTCTGGCTCACTCTGAGGAGTTGAGGAATACAAGTTCAGCTGCTCTAACTGTGTTTGCTGCTGAAACAGCCATTCCTCATCTCTTTCTGGAAAAAAGCAGTGTATGCTTATTGGACCACAGTGAAGACTTTGGAAGAATATTGGATTGTTTGGACATACTGACTTTCTTCTGTGGTTTACTCAAATTCATGATAATGCTTTGAAGGAAGATCCGAGAGAAAAATCAGTTTCACCCTCTTTCAGCCTCTGAAAAGATTTGCCAATTCTTTATACAAGACAGCTTTCGACATTAAGGTAGTATCTCCAGCTAGTATTATGATCTTGTGCAACTAGATCATAAGCTCCCCTGGCAATGTACTTTAGTAGAATTCCTGCAGCCACATGGAACTCATCTCATACATTTTCTAACAATTACACTTTGAGAGCATTAGGGTCAGACATGCAGTTTGAATGAGTTACCTTCAATTTTCAGAGACTTCAGTTTCTATCTTTACTGTGAACTAACTGCTTTACTGTGAACTAACTGCTTGATGTCATCCTGAGCAAGATATATGTATATACATACCCAGAATTTGATTACTTCTTGGTCTCTGGTCAACCTGAGGATCCCATGATGTTTCATCTTTTTTTCTTTTTCTCCCAGAGATTTGAGTTATCTTGTTACCTGAGGATATCAAAGGAGAAATGGATAAGCAGTGGCTGGAGTTCCTCCAAGTTTGGGATTGGGGATACATCAAAATATACAGGTTGGGGAATGTGTGGTCCTTGCTGGATTCTGTTGGTGAAAGCATCCTGAGCTCCTTTGTGAAGGGTTCAGTGTGTGTTTCAAATGAAACCCACATGTACAGAACATCTGAGGTAGCTACTACTCCTGTCAAGTTATACTTAGATTTTCATAGTCTCAGTGGATTGATCTGCTAGTATTGAAAGGTCTCTGAGCAAATACCAGAGCACTGGAACAAAGTGATAAAGTAAAAGGCAAGGTGGTTAAAAAAAGAAAAAAACTTTGGTCTGCTGTCAATTTTGAATGCAGCAAGAAGAATGAAATACTCATTCGTGACAGTATTCTCTGATTTATAAAGACGTGTCTTATTCTGGTATCATTCTCTTACAAAGACAGAAACACCACATTATGTTTTATTCCCCCTAATACTCTACAAGTCGTTTGTGACATAAAAAGATACATATTTTGGAAAGTAGACTAAAAGCTGTACATTGGAAAACATAGGGAAAACTTGGCTGTTTGCTGTCCCTTGCAATTACCAGATGTTTGCCATGGTAACTCCTCAAAAGTTCTGACCAAAGATTTATTCTTAGGAGGCTGGACAGCATGCCAGCTGGCCAGGGAAAACCTGCAATATCCAAAATAAGTTTGATCACCACCTGTTGCTACTTAACAGAACAGGAGGGGAAAAAAAAAGCTGAAATAAAAGAACTCCTAGAATAAGCTAAAATTATATGCATTATATCTATTTATTCTAAGATTTCTTTTCACTTCTTTTCATCACCGTGGTACCTGGAGATATCTGGAGTTAATAGACAGTATATCACAGTTTCTGCTAGATTCTGTGGAAAATTTAACTAGAATTATTATTTTTTTTTTTTTGAAATGTCTTAGAGCACAATTTTGAGGGGGCAGGATAGTAATAGAACATACATCCTGATTATAATGGCAATTCTGAGTAGGAAAACAACTAAGAAAGTGGATTCCAGGATGTTAGTTATTACTGTGGCTGTACTAGCAAGGTGGCAAGCGGTACTGTCCTGTGACTCAGCCTTTGTTTTACATTGCTGTCGTGTAGCATAGAAAAGATCTGTGGAAGCCTTGTAATTGTGTAAGTTCTTATGCATCCATTTGTAGGTAGAGTAATTGAGTTATTAGTCATAGCTGCAAAGAAGTTGTTGTCACTGATTTACTAGGAGACTTTTCTGTGAGAAAGAGACAGTTCATTAGGGAAATTAACATTTACAGGCCCTGAGAATGAGAGCTTAAACACTAGGAGTTAGTCTTCATGGCTAGTGGTCTACCTAAAAAAGAATGGTGATTCCAAAGGCATATTCAGGAGTGACAGAGAATATATGAATATAATTTATTTGCCTCTTTGAAAGTGTAATTTACATATGTATTCTGTGACTTGTTCTCCATTACATAACCTTTGGATTTATGTGTGCTAGAATGCTGTGTTTGAGAGGAGACTGAAACAATTGCTACTGTCCTTTGCTGACAACAGGAAACTTGAGTAGAGGCAGGTTATTCAATGGCATTGATTCGTTATTGAAAGTCTATGGACTTTGACCCAAGACCTATGGTGGAAACTGAAGTAGAAGAACGTTTTTATATATTAGTCACAGTAATTGGCTGTCTCTATAATTTAGTTTTTTTTTTTTTTTTAACTGCAGTGTTCTCTTAAACTGGATTGTTTACAAGATTATTATGGTAGAATTTGCCTGAAGTGAAAAGTCTGGTTACTCTATACTCAAAATGTCCATTGAAATCAGTAGTTTTGTTATACAGAGATTCAGCCAAATATGCGCTGAGAGTTAGGTTCCATAAAATGATGCATTTAAATGCGTTCAAAATTGTCCTTTTTATGGTTTGCTAAGTGATAGCCATTGGATCAGTCTCAGAGTGATGTTTTTGTTTAAGTATGGCTGTTTCACCTGGGTGAGCAAGATCAACTTGGCATTCAGACATACAAGTGTGTGTAAAAAAAAAAAAAAAAAAAAAAAGAACAACGTGGTATAAAAATTTAGACATTTCTGCAAGCAAGTTCAGTCAATTGAATTAACACAGTGTCCATGATTTCACTGGCCAGGGAAAAGTGTATATCACAGGTGTTGGCAGTTTTTACTCTTTCAAATTTGTTCCTGGACTTAGCATACATGAAAAGAAGAATATATGACAGCTGTATAATGGCAAAGCTTTTGTTTTGTAAGAAGAAAGGCAGTGTGATAACATTCATAATAAAGGCAGAAGAAAAATGCAGATTGTTTTGAAATGACACCTTCTTGGGGGTATTAAAAAGATTTGAAATGAGGCACACATTTACAGATGATCATTCTGAATGTGATTGAAACTCTAAGTTGTACATGTATTAAATGACTTTTAACATTGAAACAACTCTAAATCAGACTTTTTTCCCTTTTTTTGTTATGACTAAAAAACTATCACAGTTCTTTACAACCAGGGATTTTTTTAAAATGGATAGTAGTCTTCATCTCGTTTGAAAAATGTTTTTAAATGGCCCAAGTGTGCTTAGCTATCAAAAACTTACTCCACATTGCTAGTAATGCTGCTTTGCAATATTAACATTAAAAATGGGAAACTAATTCCTTGTGTTAAATTTAAATGTATTCCTTCCTTTAGACTGAACTAACACAGATAAGTAAGAAGCTATCTACAGTTGTACTGTAGATAGATTTATGACTTTGGAGTGTCATTTGTATACTGCCATTCTTGATTTTATAAGATTCGATAAATGAGTGCATGGAGTAAGAATGCAAATAGAGCAACACAGATTAAATATTCAGATTTGGGTATAAGAAAAGCAAGTAATAATTATTTACATTATGTTTCAACATGCTTCATCTTTATTTGATGGAAATTGCCTGAGGGAGATTTATAAAGCTTCACAGTGTATGCTGGCTTTCACAACACCCTCCCCTTAAAGCAGGGTTGTTTTGGCTTTCACTGCTGAGATAGCTAACTGGGGGTAGTTTGACAGCATGCTTCACAGCTCCTCATTTCTAGATGCTAGTGATGTTTCTACCTTTGTAAACAGAACAAGGCCAAAACATAAGTTGGGCATTATCCTGGAGTATTGTATGTTCATTTTATTTTCAATTTTCACAACATTTTGGGACAGAGTCATTTATAACTTAATTTGTGCGTTTGCCTTAGTTAAGTTTGTAGACTGAGGAAAATGAATAAGGCTTCAGCAGAATTTCAAGAAAATAGTAGTAAAAGAGCTAGGTTGTTTTTGTTATTAATGACTTCCTGAAACTCTTCTGAAGGTGTGAACGCCGCTTTGAAGGGCACAGTAGCCGCTGCTACCCATGTGGAATTGCAGTACCTCCTTGTGGGCGGTTTATAGCCAGTGGATCAGAGGACAAGTGTGTAAGTAATGTTTTTATTTATTTTTCTTCAAAACTGTAGGAGCTGCTTATATTTTACACAGCATAGTCCTTTCATGCATGTTCCTAGGATTCAGCTTAATGTGCAAAACTGAGGAGGATTATACTTTTATATACCTAACTACTATGTAGCAGCCACATCTGATTCCTGTTCTGTAGTTTCTTTGTTTTACCTGGTTTTGGAAAATCCCCAAACAACAAAAGTTTACCATTTTTAGTCACTTGTTAGGACGTTATTTCTCAAAGCTTTCGTAGTGTTTAACTCTCAATTGCCAAATGCCACCAAAGATGATGAGAATGGTATCCCCTGTAGCACAACTTTATGTAGCGCGTGTAGTGTGTATATTATCTGCCCTCTAGAAACTATGCAGCCACTACATGTTAATATATTTAAGCTACCAAATACAGAATGATGAAGCTTTCATTACTGGTTTTGTATGATCCAGTGATGCCACAAAGTGAAAAGGCATCCAACTGTATTTAGAACATTAAAATTTATGGTGACTTTGAATGCATGTCCTCCCCAGACAAGGTCTCTTCTCACTCACTGTCAACTGTATTTAAATTAGCTACGCTTAGCAAAGAGTCTTAATTAAAAGTGTATTGCTACCTTTTTGAATATGTACCTAATTTTAACTCAGTAAGTCCTGCATTGTTGGCACGATGTTTTCCTTGGTGTTTGTTGAGAGATAGATGCTTGCAAGCTTGTCATACAGGCCTTTGAAACTGAGCTGCTCTCACTGCATGGGGCTGGGTTACTTGTAAACGCATCATTCCGAAACAGTTGGTTAGAAAAACTGTTTAACTTTCTTCTAGGTCTTTCTAGGTGACTCATTAGGACTATGACACAGGGTTTCTGGTCAGCTTCGAATTCAGAGCAAAAGGAATTTACTGTTGTGGCCAGTTTTGAAATACTGGCTCCAATCATGTGTGAAGGTTAGAGATTTTATTGGCAGATTGCTGGAGGTTTGGCAGTAGCTAATGTATTCTTGTCATTTCCAGGATAAAATGTATTCTTCAAGTTTCTGGTAATTTGCATTTGAAAATATAGTTTGCAATACAGTATAGAAGTTTCTTGTGTTGTCCTTTAAACAAAATGTACCTAATATTGATCCCAGCTCATGACATACAAGGTATAAATATATTTAGTTGAAATTTTAATTAAGGTCATTGATGAATAAAAAAAAAAATATAAAAAGAGGTATATGTACAAAAAGAGGTGCAGTTGTAAGGTCTTTTCTCTTTTGCGTTAAAGTTTTTGTTTGGAATTACTGCTGATAGAAGAGAGAGGCATAGAGCATGGTTTTGTCAGTAGTCCAAATTTTTGGCACATGGTTGCTCATCATAGGAAGCTGAATAGCTGGACGCATCCTGCTCCAGTTGGCATATAGTCCCTGGTGGGCCCAGTGCCAGTCAATACCTTTTAGTGTGGCTCTTGGGTTGGAATTTTGCATAATTTGTATCACATGTCTGTGGAGATCTTTCATTGTTCTTGTTGCCCCCTCAGGAAAACCGAGTCAAGTTTCAGAGTCTGAGAAACTTGCAGAAAACTTTCTACAACCCTACTGTTAGGACAAAATACAGATCTGGGGCATTTTTAGAAGGCCTCTCTTTGAAACATTGACACTGGATATACTTTCGTGTTTCCTTTTGAAAAATAAAATTGAGCATGGCACTGAATCGTCCATTCATATTGTTAAACTAATAACATCCTGAGAGGTGGACTGATGTGCAACTGTAACAGTGTTAGATTATCAAGAAGCCAGATATTTTTGCAGATTATATTCAATGAATGAATGTCCATGGGAATTGATAAAAGTTGCATAAAAATGGAGGAATGTGAATTATATGAGTGAATGTCCATTGGAATTCAAAAAAAAGCATACAAATGCATCAGTGTGGATAAAAGGTTATTTGGTTTTCTTGTAACTTTCCACTGACCAGTAACTGCATCTCAATCATCTTGGCATTTGATTTATCAAGTGTGATGTTTGCACCCCATGGTTAACAAATATGATTGATTTTAAAGCCAGAAGGGACAGAATTGGAATATGATTGAGAGACATTAATCTTGAACTGCCTTTTATATTTCACAATATGTAACGTGTTTGACAGAGAAGAATATGTGCTGGCTGCATTGATTAACAGCAAAATCAAAACCATATTCTTATAGGGCACAGAATCAGAAAACTAAAATATGTTGTTATAAACAAAGGGTTGCAAATTCTGCCTGCCTTTTACTCCACTTACGAAGTATACAGCCTATTTTATACTACAACAGCTTGGTATAGCTTCTGTTTGGCTGAAGTAACCCCTTGTTTTCATGTGAACTGCTTTTGTGTCTGTTAGTGTGAAAGCTGTACATATTGTAAATCCTGGGTTGTAAGTGTTCCCTTACGTGCCTACTTCCAGTTCTTGAAGAGAACCTTTATCAAGAACTATATAGGAAGTGGCAGTCTGATCAAGGCAGGTACACACCGTATCATGGTTTTGAACTGTGGTTATCTTTTCCATAATTTATACTGATTAGAAAACCTAGAAAGTTAGCGTTTTTTGTATCAGTTCCTCTCTTCATCTTAAATAGCCTAAGTATATAAATGAGGCAGGTTTACTTTTTTGACATTATTTCTGGCCATTTTACAGGTGGACAGTTTGAGGTTTCTAACTATCAAGCAATAGCGCTAAGGATGTTAGACAAATATTCCAGCTGGGCTGAGATTTCCATTTTCCTGGGCTCTGTAGAAATATGTTTACCTAAATATTTTCTGACTAAAGAAATCTTATTCTGAAAGGATAAAAATATCTGGAGAGTATGAAATACTGATTTTTAAAATAGAAATAGCTAATCCTTTTCCTGTGCTCCATGTAGTTCTAGCTAACTGTTTTACTTCATGTCTAATTAGGTTCTTCACTTTTGTCTTTGAAGACCTTGAGGCTCTCTGAATAAAGTCCAAGTTTCCAGAAATGAAGTAGGGAATGCAGAAATAGAGATTTGGGTCTTTAATTGTTTTCAGATTCCTGTTTTCTCTCTTTGAACTGTAGATTTTAAGGGGCACGTTTTGGCCCCAGTGTTGAAATGCAATTTGCTAGCATAAAATTCTGTGTCCATGTCAAGTCTAAAAGACTGGGCTCACAGTTCTCACTGACTGGCTTATACTGAAAACCCAGGGTTTTTTTGGCATAAGAAGTGGCTACATCAGTAACAAAAATGCAAGGGTATTGTATGAAGTTGTCTTCCATTTTATTTATTCTCTTGGTTAACGTATAGGATTTTGCCTATAGCAATGCCTTTGAAACATTTTCCAAATCCAGGATTAAGTGGATTTTCTCCAAAATGTGAAGGCAGCAAAGCTAGAGAGAGTAGGATTGTTCCCTTCCAGAGGGCATCAACACTAAAAGGAGAAACAGGAGACAGGATACGTCGATTTCATGCTTATACATCAACACTAACCACTTGCAGAATTTCTAAATGTTTACATTTGTGCAAAAATTAGTTTTACAGTGAATTCCCATTATACAAATGATGCTGGATACAGAGATTGGTCATGGGGGCATATCCACAGCATTCTGTAAGCCTGTGAATGGTTGCTTGTTGCAAACCTGGACGTAGTTGTACTTGCTGACTAGGTTGTATTCTACATCTGGCATAACACAAACAGTAGAATTTGTTTGTAGTTGACAGTTCTAAATAGTTACAGAGGTTGTTATTCCACACAGAATTTCAGACCTACTGAGCAATATTCTTTAATGTTTTATTACCAGGTATTTATTTAGCCATAAAATTGACCATTTAAATCAGACAATCTCTTTATGACTTTCTATATTGGATTAAACTAGTAAATTCTTCGTTAAGGATTAAAAAAAAAAATTGCATTATATATCAGAATTCTTAATTTTCATCTGTAATTATATCAATATGTGTAGCTTTTAAAATATTTCTTATTTTGCCACTCTTAAATATATTAAAAATGCAATGCTGCTTTCTGTTAAACTCATCATCTGCTTTACTTGGTTGCATATATTTTGGCTTTGAGAAACCATAATGAAAGGAGCTTTATTATTTGAAATAATTTATTTTTTCCCTCCTTACTTTCCCTAGTGCGTGAATTCCTTTTATTGGACATCTCACAGTATACTGTCATTTTGATAATGTTTTATTCATTGTAGGGAAACACCTTTTTGCTTCAGCAAAGTTTTAAATACTGTTCCTTAAAAACACACAAAAACAAAAAAATACAAAACTTTATGAAAAGAAAACTATTTCAATGTTTGAAACACCTTGTATGAGCTTTAGCAAATCACTCTGTGATGAGAAAAATCTGCTATAGATGTACATATATGGAGGAGATAGGACATGCTAATAGGACAGGCAGAAGAAGACTGGCCTGGCTGAACAGAGAGCTATGATGAGATCAGGAAGAAAAAGAGGGCTTATAACCTTTGAAAGAAGTGGCAGGCCACTCAGGAGGCCTACAAGAATGTTGTGAAGCTGTGCAGGGAGAAAATTATAATATTATATATTATATTTAATATAATAATATTAATATATTATAATATATTATATATATATATATATATATATATTATGGAAAATTATAATATAATATAAATGAATTATAATATAATATGATATTATAATATAAATTAAAATATTAGCCCAACTGGAGCTATATCTGGCTACTGCTGTTAAAGACAATAAAACATGTTTTTATAAATACATAAACAAGAAATTGGATGTGGGGGGAAACATAGTGACAAGAGATGAGGAAAAGGTTGAGGTGCTTAATGCCTTCTTTGTCTCAGTCTTTAGCAGCAAGACCAGCTGTTCTGTAGGTACCCAGTCCCCTGAACTGGTAGACACGGAGAGGGAGCTGAACAAAGCTCCCATAATCCATGAGGAAATGGTTAGTGACCTGGTAAACCACTTAGAGATAAGCAAGTGTATGGGGCCAGATGGGATTCACCTGAGGGTATGGAGGGTGTTGGCAGAAGTGCTCACAAAGTTACTTTTACCATTTATCAGCAGTCCTGACAATTCAGGGAGGTCACAGTCAACTGGTGGTTAGCAAATGTGACACCCATCTATAAGAAGGGCCGGAAGGGGGATCCAGGAAACTACAGGCCTGTCACTCTGACCTCTGTGCCAGGGAAGCCAATGGAACAGATTATCTCGAGTGCCATCACGTAGCAACTACAAGGCAACCAGGTGATCAGGCCCAGTCAGCATGGTTTTATCAAAGGCAGGTTCTGCTTGAAAAAACTTGATCTCCTACCACAAGGTGATGCGCTCAGTAGATGAGGGAAAGGCTGTGGATGTGGTCGACCTAGACTTTACTAAGACTTTTGACACTGTTTCCCATAGCATTCTCCTGAAGAAGCTGGCTGCTCAAGGCTTGTATGGGTGTATGCTGCTTTTGGTTAAAAACTGGGTAGGTGGTTGGGCCCATAGGGTTGTGGTGAATGGAGTTAAATCCAGCTGGAGGCCACTCACTAGTGGTGTCCCCCAGGGCTCAGTGCTGGGGACAGTTCTTTCAATATCTTTGTCAATGATCTGGCTGAGGGGATCGAGTGCATCCTCAGTAAGTTTGCAGATGACACCTTGTTGGGTGCAAGTGTTGATTTGCTCAAGGGTAGAAAGGCTCTGCAGGGCGGTCTGGATAGGCTGAAATGATGAGCTGAGGCCAACTGTATGAAGTTCAACAAGACAAAGTGCCAGTTTGTGAACTTGGGGAACAACAATCCCATGCAATGCTACAGGCTGCAGGAAGAGTGGCTGGAAAGCTGCCTGGTGGAAAGGCACATGGGGATGGTTGATGGCCATCTGAATATGAGCCAGCAGTGTTCTCAGGTGGCCAAGAAGGCCAACAGCGTCCTGGCCTATAACAGAAATAGCATGGCTAGCCGGACTAGGGAAGAGATTGTTCCCTTGTACTCAGTTCTGCCGAGGCCACATCTCAAATACTGTGTTCAGTTTTGGGACCCTCACTACAAAAAGGATATCCAGGTACTGGTGTGTGCCCAAAGAAGGGCAAAAAAGCTGGTGAAGGGTCTAGAGAACAAGTCTTGTGAGTGTAGTGGGTTTACATAGCAAGGTTTTGGTAGTGGGGGGCTACAGGGGTGGCTTCTGTGAGAAGAATCCAGAAGCCTGCCCCATGTTAGATAAAGGACCCACCGCTGTCCAGAGCCGAGCCAATAAGCGATGTTGTTTTTGCCTCTGTGAGAGCATATTTAAGAAAGAAAACACCAACAACAAAAACCCCTGGTAGAGACGGGGTGAGAAACAGCCTTGCAGGCACCAAGGTCAGTGAAGAAGGAGGGCAGGAGGTGCCCCAGGTGCCAGAGCAGAAGTTCCCCTGCAGCCTCTGGAGAGGATCATGGTGAAGCAGGTTGTTCCCCTGCAGCCCATGGTGTAAAATGGTGGAGCAAATTTCTATGCTGCAGCCCATTGAGGAGACCGTGGTGGAGCAGGTGGATCTGCCCTGAAGAAGGCTGCGGCCTGTGGAGGACCCCTGCTGGAGTAGATTCTGGGCTGGAGCTGCAGCCCGTGGAGAGGAGCCCACGCAGGAGCAAGGGGTCTGAGGGGAGCTGCCGCCCATGGGGGACCCGTGCTGGAGCAGTTTGCCCCTGATGGATGGACCCTGTGGTACGGACCCATATTTGGAGCAGTTCTTGAAGAGCTGCTGCCTGTGGGAAGCCCCTGCAGAAGCCTTCCTTCAGTTCGGAAAGGACAGCATCCCATGGGAGGGAGCCCATGTGGAGCCGGGGCAGAGAGTGACTGTGAAGGAGTGGTGGAGACGAAGCATTGGGGACTGACCGCAGCCCCCATTCACCAGTTCCCCTGTGCCACTCGGGGGTAGGAAGTGGAAGAGGGTGGATAGGGGGAAGGTGGTTTTGGTTTCTTTCCTTTGTTTCTCACTGCTCTAGCTTGTTAGTAATAGGCAATAAATTTTACTGTCTCTCTACTCTGAGTCTGTTTTGCCCTTCACCATAATTGTTGAGTGTTCTCCCTGTCCTTATCTCAAACTTTGAGCCATTTGCATTGTATTTTCTCCCTCTTTCCCTTTGAGGAGGGGGAGTGAGAGAGCAGTTGTGGTGGAGCTCAGCTGCCTACCTGAGTAAAACCACCACAATGAGGAGAGGCTGAAGGAGCTGGGGTTGTTTAGCCTAGAGAAAAGGAGACTCAGAGGAGACCTTATTGCACTCTACAATTACCTTAAAGGAGGCTATAGTGAGGTGGGGATTGTTCTCTTCTCCCAAGCACCAAGTGATAAGACGAGGAAATGGCCTTAAGGTGTGCCAGGGGAGGTTTAAGTTGTATGTTAGGAAAAATTTCTTCACTGAAAGGGTTGTGAAGCATTGGAACCGGCTGCCCAGGGAAGTAGTGTCATCATCCCTGGAGGTCTTCAAAAAACATGTAGGTGTAGAGCTTATTGACATGGTTTAATGGTGGACTTGGCAGTGCTAGAGTTAAAGGTTGGACTAGATGATCTTAAAGGTCTTTTCCAACCTAAATGATTCTGTCATTCTAATAGTTCAGAAGTTGTATATATTTATATTGTTATCTCTTGGGAGTGATAAATGTATGGTATCAGTGATATTTTAAGTTAGGTATCTTTGATCAGTAGAGTATGCTGTAGTATTGACTTTAGTATTGGGTTTGGAAAAAAAGTAAGATATTTTCTGGAAATAATGGAAAATTACTTTTAGAAATGTCTGATAGCAATGTTGTATTAGTATTTATTGTGTCAGTCTATGCAATGTACCAGAGGGCTTGCAGAACAGAATGTATTATATGAAGCAGTGGCAGGGACTATATGAGGTATTTTGGGTTTCAGTGTCATTGGCATCCCAATTATATTTTGCTCAAGTTATATTTTATATGTCCATATTGTTTAACTCAGGCTTTAAAAGAAAGCATCTGGAGAAAATAGCATTAGTAACGATTACTGTGGAAAAACCAGGACTGACGTTGCTGGCAGAAGGAAATCCATGGCAGAGTATGAATGACAGCAACTGTGACTACCTCTCTGCCAGCTGTTGTTGGAGAAAATGTATCCCTTTCCAAAGAAGAATACAACTTTGTATTACTCTTGAACCTTGGTTTCTTGGACTCTTTGCAGCGTGGTTGGCTTTTATGACTATTATTATCCTATGAGAAAATACCCCATATTCGAATGTAAGCAAAACAGGAAGTCAAAGTAATTATGAATACCCAAGTTTCATTTTGGTATGCATGCATGTGTAATAGCTGTTTATGTACAAAAACAACAGTGAGATGCTAAAAGTGCATGCATAGAGACTTATAACCACAGGTCATGTGTTTTCTATATGCATGTCTCAGTGTACACCTCTGAAGAATTTTATGTATCACATATGTCCTGTTGTGCTTCTAGTTGATAACATTGTGCTTGCAAATTTATTAAGGTAAGATAATCCACTGTAAAGCTAGTGAAATTCCGTGTTATGCTTAAACACCCGAATGAGGGTCCTCTGCATTTTTTTGAATCTCATAGTATTTCTGTCAAACAGGCAATACCAGTACACAAACAAGGAATGGAATTATTGGTAAAGTTAATACAGAAGACAGTTTTAGCAGCAAAGAATAATTTGCAGAGTGGGTATGGTACAACTGTGCTGTTTCTAGCTGTAACTAGAGGCGAGGTAAGTTTTCCTAGAACAAAATCTTCAAATAATAGTTCTGCACTCTGCCAAACCAAAATGTTATAACAGTAACCTAAATACAGCAGTGTTCGGTGCTACATAAATAACACAGACAGACAGATAAAAACAATCGTATATATGAGGCTTTGAAATTGGTTAATTAAATAGAAGCTAAAATCAGGGAAAATATAAATTGGACATTTCTAAGAAGGGAAACTTACAGAAGTGAAGCTGAGCTATGGTTAGATTTGTTTAAATTTCCTCACTAAAAAAGATTATATAAAGCATGTTAACTGTAACTGTCATCATACTGATACTTTTGAAAAGTGTGCCCTGTGTTTTGAAAGGTCTGAACTTGATAATATGTATTTTTAATAATGAAGAGCCTTATTAATTTTCACTATTACTCCTTTGGTGGTTAAATGAGAGGAACTCAGATGGAAACTGGGATCCTATAGTAGTGGGCAATTTCCTGAGACCACCAGAACAACAGCCTCTGCAAGTGACATTAGAAAGGGAAGGGACTCTCAAAGGGCGTATTGTACTCAATATTTTGGACACAGGCTTGAAAAGGCTTTCCATGCTGCCATTGTATAAGATATCTCAGGACTAAAGAGTGTTAATCAGTGCTTAGGATACTTGTGAAGCCTGTTTTATTATGTGTGGAGTTGGCACTGATGGCTGTAGTTACAGTAGTCTAACACTTTCCACTATAATTCTGTTTTCAGTTGCTTATAACTGGGAATGTTTTGTGCTGAAACTTTCCATGCTGGATGTCTGCTCCAGGCTGATTGTTATTTTATATTTTAGTATAAGTAGTTCAGGTGCTTTTTAAGCTTGACGTTTTGGAAAAATACACGGTTCAATGGGAGATGCAGCTCCAGTGTAAACAGGGAATGGTGGAATGCAAGCCAAACAATTCTATCATGTAGCATGGGACTATGCACCAGGCTTGATGGCACTGATGGAGGCAAATGGAGACTAATGCCTTACTAATAATTCCAGATGTCTTTCATAAAAGTGTAAGTAAAATTATTTATTTTCCATCAGAGGCTCTAACACTTTCATCTTCTGGAGCTCTCTTGAAATATTAGAAGTAGTAGTCCCAGGAAAGGGATGGCTTTGTCCAATTCATGCAAAATTTCTGAAGAACAAAATCTATATTTATGTAAGGTCAAATTAGGTATGCTAGATGCTAGGGCTTTTATTTATTTATTTGTGATGTGTATATAAAGAAGGTACTCCAGTTTAAAGCCACAGCAACTAGAAAGGATTTTTCTTGAAAGTGTTGTTGTTTTTCTGGTCCCTGAGCAAGAACTGATTTAAAAAAGACTTTTTTTTCTGTTGTAATTTTAGTGTTGCCCTTTCTGACTTGCTTCCCCCTCTTCCCCTTCCCAGGAGGACAGTAGACATATAAGTATTTTGACTCAAATGCACATGGTCATGGATTAGACTAGGGTGCAGTGGGAACAGATGGGGACAAGGTTGCTTTGAAGGCACAGTATAAGAAAACAGAGGAAATAATTTATAGTGAAACTCTGCAGGTACATAGTCGATTTATTTTGCACACCCTCTCTACCAGTGTAATAGAATTAAGTAGATTTCCATTTGGTTATAAATTCTCCTCCTCGAGGAGGGACCTTCACCCTTCTTCCCCGTCTCTTGCTAGAAATTTAAAGAAGAAAACACAAGCCTCTACATACATATAAGGTGCTAAATACGCTCTCACACTCTGGGTTTAATGAAAACTGACTACTCCAAATATTCTTCAAACTTCAAGTGAAAGGAAACACAAGTAAGTATGTGGTTATGGGTGCAGGAAACCTGTTTGGAAGCTATAGGTACAGGTAAATTATTTTTACTTTTGGCTGACCCTTAGACAGAAATGGAAAGGAAATACCTGTATCTACTGAACTGGTATTTTTATTACAAAAAACTTGGTCTTAATATTAAAAAAGGGATTGACTTTGGCTAAAGTCTGTAGCAGATTATATGCGCATATGCACTTGGGGTATTACTGAGTACTTCCTAGACTGTTTTCTTTTTCTTTCTTTCTTTCTTTCTTTCTTTCTTTCTTTCTTTCTTTCTTTCTTTCTTTCTTTCTTTCTTTCTTTCTCTTTCTTTCTTTCTTTCTTTTTCTTTCTTTCTTTCTTTCTTTCTTTCTTTCTTTCTTTCTTTCTTTAACTTGGTTTGCTGAAAAATTTGTTCTTTCTCTATCATTGAATTCATATTTTCAACATTATTTCTTTTTGTTGCTAGTGTAATGTTATCATTTATACATACATCACTTACTGTTCTTTTTTTCCTCTATAGAGAAGAAAATAATAAAAACATCTAGTAAGTATAGAATAGAAAAACGATTTGAATGACATCAGAAATGTGGTAAAAATTAGAGTGATGGTGAACTATAGTAGGAGAATGTTTATATTGGAGTTATTCCACTTATGAAGACCTGGATATCATTTCCATTAAAATACAATATGTATATATTTAACTATTGAAGATAATAAATTTACTGAAAAGTTCATTTTCAGTCTTGCAACAAGTTCACTTCGATTCTCACGATTTAGGATATCATTGGCTAGTTTAAATATATGTGACTAGTGTTAATTAAACAGAAGCTGTTTTTATACACTCTTTGTGGTGATATTTTCCTTTCAATGACATTCAGTTATGATACATGTCAAAAGTACTTCGATTTTAATTGTTTTCTATTAATTTCCTTAAAAGCACAGCTCTTGGAAGAGATGACAATTGCTACCACAACGTAATAAAAATAAACTATTCTGGGATGTAAACAGACTGCCACTTTTTCTGTTGAAGCTGAATTACTATATCTAAAAAGATTTATAGGACAAGAAATACAGTACCAGAAAGAAGTTTAACAGTAGTTCTGTTGGGAGAGAATTTTCTGAAATACAGTGGGAAAATTGGTTTCACAGCCCTGTTGTGTGTGTTTTGTGTAGCAGCTCTTCAGTGTGAAAGTAGTCTCTAGAAAAGATCTGAGTTGAACTCATCCTCATCACAATGAATGTTTCAGTGCTTAGCTACATGTGGGCTTCCATCTGTATCTGCTTGTTGTTAGTTTTCTCTGACTCTTGTCTTGTTACACAATGTGACTGATTCAGAAAAGTGCTGCATCCAGCCTAACCTCTAGTTCATCACTAAGAAGCATTTCTTGAAAGGTGGGTGGCAAGAGCTTGATTGCTTTGTAGATTGAGAAGTGTGATTAGTTAACATCAGGTATGAGCTGAAGTGTTGATCTAGGAACAGTGTGGAAGAGCATAAATTGCTAGAATACCTGTGTTTCACAAACATGGGATTTATCTTCAAAAGGACAATGAAATGTTATAACATTTATTTTAAAAGAGGAATTGGGACATAGAGACTTAGCTAAAAATGAATGTTCTTCTCCCCAAATTAAAATAAAACTGAGAACCTGGAATGGAAAATTTATTTTTATTGCATAAGTTTGGCAAAGTTTTGTAAGCCACTGAATTATGATGGAAAAATTTCAGCTTCACTAACCATCTCTCTGTGATACGTTCTTTTCATTAAAACATGAAGCCATGTTTCTTTTTGGCTCAGAACCTGTTGGAAAACATTATGCCTGTGATTCAGAGCATTTGTGCTCCTTACTCTTGCTGCTATTGCCTTCACTTCTTTCTTGTGCCTGCTTCCATGAAAGGGAGGGAGGAGAGTAGCTTAAAGAAGAAAAGAAAGGTGACAGTAAGGCAATTTTGGGGTCAGAAGGAACAAAGATGATGGGGAGTAATAGGAAGCATAGTCCAGTCTGATGCGTATTCTTCTCTGTCAAAGACTGGTCTTACTGTTAGCAGAAGAACTGGTGCAGCTGTTCCAACATATTTCAACTGAAGAGTAATTAGCTTGTGAAGGGAAGTAATCACTCACAATAAGAACATTAATAATTTCATAAATCTATTTTACTAGCTCCCCATGCATTAGGTGAACAGAGTCCAGAGGAATTATGCTGATGCCAAACACCTGAATTTTAAAGCTGATTTTATTCTCTACAGTATTTTCCTCCTTCATTTCTATTCTGTTTAAAATCTTATATCTAAGAGTTCTGTAGTGTATTAAGCAACATGACATGTGTCCTGTTTTTGCCATCCCCACAGTTCCAAAGGGCATGGACATATGTACAATAGTGATGGGGAATATAATTTGAATCTTTAATGACACGAACACCCCAAAAGTGTCATAGCATTACTGGGTATTGTGATACTATTGAACCATTTTGACAAGAGGTCCACAGGATTTTGGAGAGGCATTTGGTAAGGATGATCTCTTCTTTTTCTCATAAATACCCTCTTTCATCAGTCATTTACATGCAGAGGAGCATCCTGTTCAGGAGATGGAAGTGTAACTTGCTCTTCTCTCCTTCAGCGTAGCCCTTTCCTTCCTGGATTATTCTTGGATTTTGGACTTCTTGCCCCAGTAGCATCTCATCTCTCGCTCATTTTCTTGATATTTCCCATTAATTATGTAGACATGATAGCACTGGCACTGTGGTGGTGAAGTACAACCTGACTGCAATCTATACACCTCATCTTTGCTGGAGTAGAAAAAGTCCTCGCTAACACTTTCTCTGTTTTTGGAAGTAAGAAAGTCCTGTGCGAAGTCTGTACCATACAGCCAGGTAGTATACAGTGTGATACAGCTTGGTATGAAGTAGAGAGCACAACGTTACAGCTACTGAGGTAACAAACACAGCAGCACACAGAGATGTCAGCATCTAATAAATGTTAATATCAGTTGAGTCTTGGTATAGTATCATCAGGGAGAAAAATGGAGAGTCAGTATGGAAGGAGGAGAATGAATGGATGTGATCGTGCAGCCTATAAAACAAGGAAAATTTTGGAGGCTACTGTGATGTTAAAAACTTTTCTGAAACCTTTTCTTTTTAAGTCAAATTACTTGGCAATATCGTAATCTGCTTGTAGTGTGAAGTAAATAACCAAAACTATGTCTTAGCATTTTTAAGTCAATAAAGAGGAATCTTATGATAAACTGGAGGTATTTATAAACATAAGTTGTGTTTCTGCGTGGAAAACTTCACAACAGCAAGAACTTGAGTAGTTCTGGGTACAGACTGAATTTACTACTGATATATTTTCTTGTACTTTCCATCATGTCTATTTTATATCCTTTTTTTTTTTTGGGGGGGGGGGGGAGGTTGGGGTGGGTGTCATTACAGCACTTTAATCTCTTAATCATATTTGGGTTCTCTTTGCCTCTGTGTTCCCTTGTGAACTGATCATGTTCCAGGTGGAGTAAGTCATAGTAGTTGTGGTATGGCCATACGTTTTAAAACAAAAATTGCTGCTTGTGTATTACTATCAGTCAAATACTTATTCTGACCAGTTTCCTGACATGCATAAAAAGTAGGGAGGAGGGTCTTACTGTTTGAGACAGAGTTGCCAATTAACATTTTTTTTGGTGTCCTTTAAGGAAGGACACAATGATTTTAACACATTACTGGGTTTTCTGATGCTTTCTCCAGTTAATATGGCAATATCCATATGGAATGTTACAAAAGATCCAGAGGTTAAAAATGGACACTTATTTTTCTATCCATTTTTAGGTGCTTGATTGAAGCCAGTAGATGGTTTAATTCCATATCCTGGACTGAATTCAGAATTTGCGAGGTATATAAACAGGATGCAATTAAGTAGATTTACAGTTGGACTCTTGGATTGCCTCTCAGTGAATATGGTCATGAATGGAATAGTTGACACTGAGTACTATCCAATGTTTCTTTGGTGCTGGCTTGGACTAGAGAATTGTTTGAGTCAGCTGATGAGATTTGTTTTCTGAGTGAAGCATTAAGTGATTCTCAGGAGCTGCCTAGGTCCATGATTCTTTTCATAAATTGGAAAACTTGTCAGTTGAGTCCACAGGTTTTTAGGACACGTATCTTGTAGTAGTTTGCAACTGAGTTGCCCTGGGTCTGAATGATTGAATTCATCTTGGCATAGCAACAAAAATCTTAAAGGGAAGTCATGGAGTAATAGATTGTTGTAACAGTACCTGTGCACAGTTTGCTTTAGGTTATATTAAGCTGTCCTCCAAAGTCCATGTTCGGAGGCTTAACAGCAGATATTTAAAAAATGCAATGGAACATTTTAGCTTTTTATTGCAAGTGTGAAGTTTGGATTACCAGCTTTCTGTTGTTTTATACCAGAAAAACACAGTATAAAGCAATCCTATGTGCAAGCATGTGACTCTCACTAGTTTTTAGTGGGGGACCTATACAACCAGTTCTATTTGAAAACATTTTTTTTCTTTAATGAAAGATAACACTAATTTAAATACACAATTCAGCTGTTTTCTTAGTATCAATATGTCTATGACTTTCATAGGATTTTGGATTTGTTTCTTAATACAATTCTGCATCGGTACAATTCCATTTTTTGAGGATGTACCAATAAGAGTATAATTGTTTTGATACTAAATTTAATTTACTCCTTGGAAAGCACTTTTTACTCTTTTCTTAGAGAGGTGAAGACAGGCAGCATTTTTTTTTTTCTCACTGATACCTGTGCTGCTCATAATAGTTATTGATTTGTTATTGAATTCTATGCTGTTCAATTTGAAACTACAGCCTTGTGTAGAAACTAAAGGATTCTATTTCAAGTAGCAACAGACATAAGAGTTTCCAAATTTAGAAATGAAGGTTTTAGATTTCTACATATTTCTATCTAAAATAAAGGGTTTAAATTATGAACACCCTTAAAATACATTTTGGGATATACTCAATATTTAATTGTTCAAGGGGAAAAGATTACATTACTCTTTCTAAATATATATACACATATATATATATATATATTATATATCATTTGGGTTAATTTTAGTTAACCATTTGTTAAATTATCCTGAGCTATAGAAATCCCTTCTAAATGCTGATGTCATTTATACCTGTTTAACTATTTTGAAAGCATTTCTAACTTCTCTGCAGATCGAATATTTTGTCCTCATTTACTGCTTTGAGAATGTTTCATAGCTTTAAGTGAAAATATTTTTTTTTTTTTTTAAGGCTTACATATACGAGATGCATTCAAGTACCTTTTTACATAAACTGGGGGGACACAGAGAATGTGTCGTCAATGTGGGTTTCAGTCCCACATCTCCACAGGTAAGACTTTTTTTTTCTCTTTGTAATTATAACACGTAAAACCTTCACTGTAAGCTTTCTCACCCGTGTGCTTCATGTTTGTCTAAAGATAATTTGGGAAAGTAACACTTCCCTATAATCAGTGGAACTAATGGAATCTAGCTTTTTTTTTTTTTTTTGAGTTTTTGTCACAAGTCATATTCCCGTTGGTATTCCAGGACCTACCCAAGCTTCCGTGTAATATGCTCAACACCATATAGTTCAACCTCTTTCATTATGACTCTTCCAATATCAACCTATGTCGTCATGTCCCCTCTCTTCTGCAGTTGTTCTCTGCCCAGTCATGAGCGTTTCTCATCACTCTTTGCTATCCTCCTCAAAACGTGTCTTATAAGTACTCCTTATAAGTAGTTTTTGAATCTTTAAGAACTAGCCAAACACAAAAATAATTAGTTTATGGTTCTTGATATTTTTGATATTTAAAGATTATTAAGGGACATTTTTTAAGATTTCAAATGTCTTTTTTTTTTTTTTTTCCAATTACATATATTGCTTGGAGACTTGGAAGTCCAATCTGACCATTCCTCAGGTATAATCTGCACTAGAGCTCAGGACTCCTGGCTATTTCTGTTCCTAGATCTTTACAGACTGTGGAGGGACCTTTTCGCAATTTACCTCTTCCTTGTTTATTTCCCATTGCTTCAGCTTTGAAGAAGAAATAATCATGCTTCCTTTCCTGAGATTATTTTGAGGATAAACTCAGAAAAGGATATTATAATCCGTCATCCATATAATATAATAACGATGTGAAAAGTAAACAAAGCTAAAGAAATAACCAAAGGTTTTTTATACACACATACACGCCTCTACTTTTTGCTTATTTAGAATATAGAAGCTTTATTTGCTGATATATAAGACCTATGGTCTATACAATTCTATAATACACACCATCTCTCACACACAGAGATAATTTCTGTCTAGAGATGGATTTATACTGGGAAATATAACTTTGTTTTTCACTGTTCTCATATTTACATGTCAATTTACTGTGCAGCTATATGTTAAACTGTTCATCTATTTTCAACTATGGTGTGGTTATGATGTCCACTGTAAACTCATGTGGGATGCTGCAGCAATAAATGCTCTGACTCATTGCTTACAAAGAAGAGTTCTGCCTAGGAATGTATTATGAACCTATACTCGTAGAGGAAAAAATAAATCCATCTCAAATTACCTGAGTAGATTGCTCCTAATCCAGAGAATTTAAAAAAAAAATACATTGGGACAGGGAATTAACAAAGGGACTTGGGCCTGCCCTAATTACTCAAAGGCCTGAAAATTTTACAAATCAATGTTATTTTAAATGTGCTGTATTGGAATAAACAGTGGAATAGCTTTATGACAATGTTTTGAAATACTGTTATTGTTTGTGTTTTGTGCCTTTCAGATATAGGTAAAGAATATTCCAAAGAAATTTAGCATTAGGAAATGACAGTTTTTATTTTTTACTGATCAGTAATACTACAATGTGTTAGCAGCATTATATTTCAGCGTAATGTTTTAATTTTAGTACACCAATATATAGATAGAAGTCTGTTATCTAAGCTGTAGAAACCAAGGCTTCCCAACAGCCAGTTTATTCCATCAAGTCTTTGCATGCTATTTTGATTCCCATAGACTTACCTTCTTTATTTTTATATATTGAAACTGTAGTGAAGCTTTCTACTTTCAATGTTTCTTCTTACTTTATAGAGTCATCAATGGTAACTCTCTCTCTGTATATGACCCTGGAGTGCACAGTATCTCCTCTTTACTTCACTACCCCCTCAACAAGAGTCGCTACTCTTCAAAAATATTTATGGAATGAGTTTAATTTCTTTACATCTAAGAGTATGTTTTTTTTTTTTAATTTACATATCTCATTCTTCCATATATAAAAGAAGGTGTATTTCTGTGATTTTAGAATTTCTAGAAGTTTTATTCCTTTTGCGTATGTTGTTTGAACACAGAAAATGTGTAATTGCTATTCTGTGGTGAACATTATGTATTTCTGGTCTTTGGATTCAGCATTACATGTGCTGCGATCAGTTTTGGGCCCCTCTGTACAAGAAGGACATTGATACCCTGGAACGTGCCCAGAGAAGGGCTGCAAAGCTGGTGAAGGGCCTGGAACACAAGTCCTGTGAGGAGCGGCTGGGGGAACTGGGGTTGTTTAGTCTGTAGAAGAGGGGGCCCAGGGGAGACCTTATTGCTCTCTACAAATACCTGTAAGGAAAGTGTGGGGAGCTGGGGGTCAGCCTCTTCTCCCAGATAACCAGCAATAGTACTAGAGGGAATGGCCTCAAGTTGCACCAGGGGAGGTTTAGGATGGAAATTAGGAGAAATTTCTTCTCAGAAAGAGTAGTCAGGCATTGGAATGGGTTGCCCAGGGAGGTGGTAGAGTCACCATCCCTGGGGGTGTTTAAGGAAAGATTGGACATGGTGCTTAGGGACATGGTTTAGTGGGTGACATCGGTGGTAGGGTGATGGTTGGACCAGATGATCTTGGAGATCTTTTCCAACCCTTATGATTCTATAATTACAATACGTTCAACCAAAGGGTACAGATTATTAAAGTTTACACCCAGATGAAGACTAGTGTCAGATTTAGCACTGTTTGGGGGGGGGGGGGGGGGGGAGTGGGCAGGGTGTGAAGGTGTTATATATTGAAGGGGACAGCTGACTTCCTGTAGTCTTCCAGCATCATCATCTTGTGCTCCAGCTGTTGGCATGCATTTTGGCTGAAAAAGTATAATCAGAGTCCAACTGATGAAGTCTAGTGGCTTAGTTGCAATACTGTGACTCAAGACTTTGAAGTAACCAAGTTCAGACAAATCAGTTGATAAGAGGGGCAGAATGAGCAAAAGGTGTAAAGTAAGTGCTGTCTGTGGATGGTATAACTGAGTGTGCCTCTGGGCAAAAAGGCTTCTGTAATGAACTTTATAAAACATCACACAGTTAATTCAGTATTGTGGCTAAGAGCCAGAAGTTCAAGGACCAAAACCCATTTTCATGAAGAGCTATTCCTTGAGAAATGAGAGCTGTGGATTTCAACCATGTTACAATTTTCCCCATAGTTATGGTTCTGGAGGAAGATTTGGAAACTGATGTTATCAGGAATACCTTACCAAAAACCAAGAAATAGGCAGAAACTGCTGTTTTGAAAGATTACAGCTGAAATGTAAGGTTGCTTAACTAAGTTCTTCTCCATAAAGCAGTAAAGCAGTCTGAAAAGCTTTCTAAGTATTTCTGGGGGAGTCGCATAACAAAAAAACAAAACAAACAAAAAAACACATATATATATATATACATATATATATATATACACACCTAGGTTTTCCAGTAAAGGAGTTAGCATGAAGTTATATTCAGAGGTGCTAGGAGAAGGCAGAAGAGGCAGCTAAAAATGCAATGAGAATCTTGTAGAGTGGAAAAAAGTGAGCCACATGTGAATCAGAAAATAGTAATCCCATGCTTTGAAAGAAAGACTTTGTATGAGGCAGCCAGAGTCTCCAACACTGCAAGATTTTTATACTTACTGCTACCACTAGTTAGGGATTTAACATCGACACTGTTTTTGTTTCATCCAATGTTTGAATGAATACAGTTAAGAATTAGATTATGTTCTGGATAACCTCTGCACAAAGCCCCATTGCATTCAAAGTGAAACACTGGCAGGGGAAAGATTAAGGGGTGAAAAAAGGGAAGTGGCTGATGAGTGAAATTCAAACATTCTGGCTGATCTTTCTGCTGTGGAAAGATCCAGACAAGCGTGAGGTGTATTGGCAGCACTCCAGTTCAGTGGTTCCTTGCCCAGCACCTGTCCATGAGGCAGTTTGTTCCAACCATTATTATAAGTCTCACTTGCATAAATGTTCTTCCAGAAATGAGAGAGAGAAAACCTGGATGGGTAGTGATTTTTTGGTGATTTATAGTGATTTTTTTAAAAATTTTTTTTACTGATGGGCATTTTTTCCTTTCATCATGTGGTATTCTGGAGTTATTTATAAAATGGTTGCCATGAAAGCCAGAGAAGAATAATCAGATAGCATTGGTTTTCTTATTTTAATTTTCAAGACGATTTCTCAGTTTTAGCCTCTGTCTTCTTTCCCTATTTCATTAATTATTCAAAACTTATATAGGGAAAAGTATTTAGCTAACCACAAATATTAATTGAATTTCAGTCTGTTTTAAGGAATATATGTTAAGGGATATTTTAGTTTTTCATTACAAAAACTGCAACTTTTAACTCCAATACACTTGTGTGAATCTAAGTTAAAATATGGTGGGAATCTTATCATCCAAATGGTGAAGGAATAAATCATCTCTGTATGAAATGATTTTGAAGCAGAATAAAAGCAAGTGGGGACGCTATTGCCATCTGCTGGTTTTCTTGGTGGCTTTTGTATAGTTGTGTTGGTTTCATCTCTGTACAAGCTGGGTGTACGCTGTCACATATTACTTGCTTATTGCTAGTTGCTTTCAAAAAAAAAAAAAAAAAGCTCCAAAGAGCTCCAAACTGTGAGCCAATGTAGGGTGCTGGAATTCCTTATTTCAGGACTGAATCATAACTGATATCAGTATGCATTGCTACAGCCTCATGGATGTTCTGAGGGGTAGCTTTGAGAGACAGTGAAAAGACACACACACACACACAAACAGATTTTTATGGAAAAAGCCCTGATAAACATAATCCGAATTTTGTATTGACCTTACTTTGAGTAGAAGGTTGGATTAGGTTTCCAGAAGGCTACCCATCTGAAATATACAACTACTTAAATGCATGCACTATAAATTAATGTAAGGCATTTGATTAAAAAAAAATGATTAAAATATCGTTTGCATTTGATGAAATGTGGCAAATCTGTTCTGTTTTCCTTCTTTGTCTATAGTTTTAAAGAAAGTAAGTATGACAGTTTGATGTTACCACCTGACTGATATACTGAGAGGTAGCTTCAAGAAAGAAGAAAACCCAAACACAGCATCTTGCTAGTCCCCACCCCTAACTAGACTATAAAGGAAAAAGCCCTGAGCAACCTGGTCTGTGTTTAGTGTTGACCTTACTTTGAATAGGCTAGGTGATATTATTTCCTGAATTCCTTAAATTTTGAATTATTCTATGTTTGTGATTCTGCATATGCCAGAAATCTCTTATGACTGAAGGCATGACAATTTAAAATTGTCATTTAGAAAGCATTAACATCTTTTGACTTCCACATAATTTCAAATGCAAAATAGAAATTGCTTGCTCATAATGTGAATGAAACAGTTCACAAGTTGTTTTATCAGGAAAATATATAATGTACACGTGTGGAAGATATTAATTCAAACTGTTACTTTGATTTTTTTTCATTAATTTGTCTGATTGTATGCTCAGTGAGTACAGCTATATTTCAAATGACGTTAGTTTCAGGCATATTGTTATATCATGGCAAGTTTAGGTTAGAAAATAATTGACAGTATGTGAATTACTTCTCAGATGGAGAATTTTAAATAAATAATAGAGATCTGGAAATCTTTTCCACAGCTAGATTTCTATCTCTGGATTTCACTGAAAATTTCATACTGATTTTCTGCTCACCTGCTTGAAGGGAGACATACATTGTGCTCCTAGTAAGGAGGTTTGCTTGTGGATCTCTCAGACAGTTAGGCACTAAAACCACCACTTGAGTCAGAATTGGCTACAGGTAGTTTTGGATGTGTCTGGAAATATGAGTTATTGTCTTTTACTAGCTACTAACAAAGTATACTTTCCCTGGTGGTCACATCTGGAGATTTCACTTCAGAACAAATGGTATAAAAATGCTATTCTTTTGTGATTTTGGTCCACCATTGATGGTTCACTTCATCATATATTTTTCCACAATGGAGGTAGCTTTTTTAGCGATATGGAAAATTCTTTTTCAGACTTTAATTTGCTGAGTTTTGGCTTTAGTATCAAATCAGTCTTGTGTCATCCCTATGTAGGCCAAATTTTTTCCAGTATGATATTCTTCCTTAGGACTCAGGACTACCTTGTCAGAGATTAAATCATGTAGATATAAAACTGGTGACCAGCTTGACCTCTAATATGACTTTTCTGAAGTCAGGAAAACTCTTTCACATTGTTCTTTTGATCCTAGTCACAAATATATCAAAAATAGATGTAAATAGAATTTGGTAGTTTTAGCTTTTATTTCTCCTTTAATTTTCTGTCTGAGAGGAATAAGCAGCCAGCTGTCAGCTTTTCTGATCTTCCATTCCTGGAGTGACCTTTATACTCACGCAAGAAGTAGAAGCAGAAGATGGAAAGTAAGCTCACTTGGACCTATAAGGGGAAGCTGTAGTCGTGTCAGAAAACTTCAGAGGAGTGTATCTGGGAGTGTGAGTGCTCTCCTAATGAGAAAGCAGCAAGGAAGAGGCAATGAAAAATGGTCAGGACATTTGTTCACAGGGCAGAAAGTTCACTTAAGTTAAAATCTGGCAGCTTTGTAGCAGATAATGAACAGAGGACCCCTTGTGTTATATGAGATGATAAAACCTTACAAATCTATAAAGGGAAGAAAAGATTTCCTGAAGCCTCAAAAAGCTAGATACTGAGACAAGGGATGTAAGGATATTTGTGGAAAAGGACACCTGGTAAAAATCTGAAGACTGAATGTTTTCTTTTGGGTTTTAATTAACTCCAGAACAAATACACTTTTGCAAGTGGGTTGCTATTCATCTCAGAAGAAACAGTCTCCTAGACTTTTAGGATTTTTTTTTTTTGCCTGGGCTGAACTGAGTATGCCTCTACTATGCTTGTTAAACAATTACAGTTGATATGCCTATAAAATGATATTCTCTAAACGCACTACTGTCCTACTTAAAAATTATCGTTAAAGGGGAAAAAAAGAGACACTTTTTTTTGGGGGGGGGCGGCGGGGGCAGAAGGGTGGTACTACTGAATTGTTAGTTATTCCTGAATATAACAAATTACCAAAACTAATTGTTCTAGTATCTTTTCTACTTTAGAGGCCTTCAAGCATATTCTGTGATGTGCACAGCTATCTTAAGTGATTTTGCTTAAGAGCAAGATATTTTGCTATCTTAAATTTTTTACTTTTATGCCACTGTATATGTTAAACAAAACACATTTGCAACTGCAGTTGCTTAAGCTAGCATATTTTATTTCACATTTTTGATGAGCTGGGTCTGTACATGCAGTCAGTCAACTTTTCCTTGTGTGTCTTAACATCAAGTCTCCAACACTTTACTTACTATTTCACAGCTCTGTCCTTTCTACATACTACTTTAAGATGCTGAGGAAGAGGTTTCAGTTGTTTGTTTTCCTTATGAGCAGTAATTTGCAGTAATGCAGGCTTTGTATGAGGACTGTCTTTGCCAACGATTGTACTACAGTTTGTGTCTGGTGAGAAGTTATTTTCTTTACCCTCATCCAAATAAAGAAGATACTTGCATTAAAAAGGAAAAAAAGCCTGATGATGACCTTGTTTATAACATACTCTCTGAGGTTGAATGTATTCTTTCTTTGTCTTCCCTTTGTACTGTTAGCCAAACCTGTGTACTCTCATTTCTGTGACTAATCTCTGTGACTTGAATGGCAGTTTGAGGTGGTTGTCTTCTTAAATTTAATGAGCACATCAGTTTAATTTTTCTATCCAATTTACTTAAACACCAGTCTGACTGAATTTTATTTTCTTTCACTGTAATGATCAGCCTTCCTCTTTTATCCTCAAACATAGAGATTTATTATCATAGTATTATTTCTAGAAGAGATTGGAATAGCAGAACTAAGACAACTTTTCCTAGCTCTCATCAGCTAAAGGATGCTTTAGTTTGATCCACTTGTAAATGGTACAAATTTGTGTGTAAAGCAGCCAAAGGCAGATGCATGTATCTTTGCTTATTCTTATGAGACTAAGACTACAAGACTTAGGAGGAAAAGTTGGACTGGGCCAAAAATAAGCATAAAAAGAACTCTGTGAAAGGCAACAGCTCCTTGAAGGCTGTTGAAGAAATGTGACAAGGAGCGAGACCTTTGGTGGTGTTTTGTTTTGTTTTGCTTGGTTTTTGTTTGTTTGTTTTTATGTAAGAGTGCTTTTTTTTTTTTTTTTTAAATAAAGTTAGCAGTCATTGACTGAGGTAGCTGTGTAGCTTACATCTTCAGAAACAAGCAAATAACTTGTTAATAATAGCCTATGAGAAACTCTTCGAATTTAGTGAGCTGCATAATCTGTCAACTTGCAAAGGTTACATGGATTTAGAAATTCAGTCAAAGCACAAAATTATAGCTTGTCTTTTATCCTAAATATAGTCCTATTCTAAGTGGCTTGGGGGAAAGGAGGGGCTTCAGCATTACCACCTGTGGGAATTCTCAAAGGGGGCCTGATTCCTTAGAGTGCCTAGTTTGGTTCCTACCTTTAAGTTACTGTTTATATTTACAAATCTTTGTCTTTGCTTTTGTAAGGACTGCTTTGATTGTGGCGGGGGCGGAAAACAAACTTCTGGTTGTATCACAATCGTACTATGAGGGTACTTGAGTCTGTGGAGAATCTAACAGAGTGACACAGCAGGTAGTCCTACTGAGTTTATTCCAATCTTTGGTATCTTATAACCAGAGTTTCTCACTTTGCACTTTTGTCTCTGCATATAGCAGGAATAATGTTTCTTTTGCAGCTTCTAATAAACAGTAATGCTGTGTGTCACTTAGTATGAGAGTTAATGCTGTTTAGCAGAAAAGTTTGCTTATACTTAAGAAATTATTGTAAGCACATAGGACAACACTGAAGAAGGATGTGTTTTTTTTCTAAAAAAAAAAAAAGGAAAAAAAAATCTTCTGCTAGCAAGGACAATATAATTCAGTTTAACCATGGGATACTCCAGCCATTCTAAGTATGTTGCCAGCAAACCGCAGCTGTACAGCATATGATTTTAGATAAATATGCTTGCAGTAGTAAGCTTCTCAATTTATAGCACATATGTCATAAAATCTTTACTGTAGTTATTACAAGTGTAGATATTTTATTGAATGGCATTAATAGCCTGAATGATACTTAAGGGGTGGTACTAAAAAATTGGTTACTCAGCTGTTCGACTTGAGTTCTATTTACCAAGAATGTAGATGGGGAGGGCTGGGGTCACTTGTGGACTGGAAGGAGATAGGATTGGCTGGGAGCAGGAAGGAAAGGCACCAACTGTAGTCATAGGAATAATCTGGAGAAAAGACAGCTTTTTGGAGATCATCAGATAGAAAATGAGGACGAAGGGGGAAAGGTGGAGACTAACTGTAAGAATTGGAGGCAACTGACCTACATATGTGTGGAAAGAAGTGATGATATTGGAGAGATGAAGAGAGTGCCTAGAGGGAGGGAGTGAAAGCCCTACAGAGAGAGGTAAGAGAAAATAGCTGCAAGGTTAACAATAATAGTTTCTGCACTTTAAGTTATGCCTTCTTTCTGAAAAAAAAAAAAAAAGCAAAAATGAGATGCCCAAAGCCCCAGTTGATCTTAACAATTCTGAAAATCAGTGTGCTCAATGCCTTAAAAAAACTACCCTTCAAATGACACAAAGTGGCCAGATAAAGTAACCTCTCCTGTTCCCCTCACACACCACACAACTGTCCTGCAGGACCAATAATATAACACTGAAAAGGATAAACTAATGAATATCTACTTTTTATGCTTCACAAAGGGGCAAGTAGAAAAATATTTTGTGCAGTGGAAATCTTGTGCTTCAAATACAGTCTCCTCCTCTGTCCTGAGAAGTTTAAGTGAGGAAGCTTTGGCAAACAGGAAGAATTAAAGGACTAATCATTAGGAATTTGTTCAATTGTGTTCCTTACATAGAACTACGAATTAGGATTTAATTATCTTATATAGCCCTCTAGGAAGTTGTCTTTCAAATATCTCATTTGTCTTGCTATCTGGGTGTCATCATCAAGCATTTCTCTTAACAAAGAGCATTCAGAGAATGCAGTCCAATGCTTGGTGATACTAGAAACCGTTTCTGGGGAGAGCTCAGTTCTACAGTTCCTGGTCTTTCATGTAGAACAGGTACAAAGTGTTTTTCCCCACTTTGATTAAAATCCATGCATTTGCATTCCAAGCAGATTCTACCTTCTTACATGGTCTTCAAGAAATGTAGGACCATAATTGCCAATTGTATTGACAATTATGATATAAATGTATAGAGGATGTATAAGAAATCGGAATTCAGCTGTTAAAAGTACAATTAGATGAAACACAAGGAAATGAAATGTCAAATATAATGCATTCCAAATGATCTTTTGGAAAAGGGAATGCTAAATCTTAGCTAACAGATTAAATATGAAAAGAAAAACAGACACAACTTCTGTCTCAAATTAAAATAGCAACATAAAATGATTCCAGCTGTCCAATGGAGTATGATATAGCCACACCAAACATTTTGGCCTAGCTCCTGGCTGTATCTGAACTGTGTACAGCACAATGTGGGGAAGGAGGGAAGCAGAAATTCTTTAAAGCTGCCTTTTGTGCTTCTTTTCTTACAAACTTCCAGTCTACTGCATAAAGAACAGCAGGCTCAGAACTTCCCAGTTCTTCACTCTCTAACAAGCATTCTGCATGAGCTGATTTGGCAGATGGTGGCTTCTGTTTTGCCTTCTTCCTTTCAGGCCTGTAGAATGTGTTGGAGGAGGCAGGAAAGAGTAAATCCTGATAAGGGCATCCTGTAACTCTTATGCTGTAGAAATATTCAAGAGCTGGGATCGCCATTGTTCCTAGCTGCTGCATTTCTGAAGAGTGGTATTTGAGATGTCTAACAACTATGGTTATTCATGTGTTAAAATGGTTGTATTGTAATCTGAGGAGATTGTAATTAAATTATGAAAAAAACATAGATGAACCATATCATGCTAGCTGAGACATCCTGTGACTTTTTTTTTTAAATCAAACTTAAGCAGTATCCCATCCCATGAGCTGCTTACTCATGTAAGAACCTTTCTTGAAACAAATAGATCACTTTCCCACTGCCATACTACAAGCCCATGTGTGGGACTTTTTCAAACATTTACGTCCTTCATTTCTGCTCTCCTGCTAAGAACACCTGGAGAGAGTCACATTGGCTTCTGACATTGTCTTTTTTTGTCAGGATTCTCTGACCAGGTAGTGACCTGTACTATGCACTGAAGAGAAGTTAGGTTTGGAGAAAAACAAATTATAAAGCTGTAGCTCATCTTTGAATGTTACCTCAGTAAGTGTGTTACTCTTTCACCTGAATGCAAGTGAGCCACTTCTTAGACCAGATATTCTGAAGAAGGATCAACAGAGAATGATGGCAGAAGCATGAAACTCTAGCATGTTTGTTCTCCCTGGATTTGGTTATTTTATTTCTGGTTTCCAAGAGAAGCTGGTTCACTGCCTGGAAACAGGGAAAGAGTGACAGAAAAAGAAATGTGATGTGATATAACCTCCAGTTATAAGAGAATAACCTGAAACAAAATATGCTTTTAAGATTTTTTTTCTAAGGCTGATCAATTGTAATGTAGAAAATGTTTTAGTGTATGTCATTTATCTTATTTTAATGTTCTCATTTTGACTTGTCAAATGCTGTAATAAAACAGAAAACATTTTTGCTTGTATGACATCTAACACGGAATAGTCTAAGATGTGAATTTAAAGTAAAAATAGTCATTATAGAAGAAACTGAGGCTAATTTTTACTACAGCTGCTTATCAATGATTAATGTTTTCCTGCAGTTTCCTAGAGTTCCTACTCCTTGTTTATTAGTTGCCTTTTGTCATGTTACAGACTATTTAATTAACAGAAGGAAAAAAACACTAACAATAGAATTTGTGTCTGAAAAAGTATAGTAGGTAAAGTTGGTCAGAATTTTATATCCTTATATCCTTCCCCTTACAATGTTGATGCAAAGGTAGGAAAACTAGACCCTGTGTCAATTACTCTTATGACTGTGACAGAAAAGCCTGTATATCAGGTGAAAGCCAATACATATGGAAAATGGCCTGGTAGACCATCTCCTCGGCATTTGCTCTGCTACACTGCTGCTTTCCTGAAGAAAATCTCAGAAGGATCATGCAATCAAGAGAATAGGCAATTCTAATTTTTATTTGTTCACACATAAAATGTGGTTGAAGTTAATGGAAATTAATACAGCATATCAATGTATGTACACATGCATTATTTTAATAGATTTTCCTAGAACATTAGTTTTTTTTAAACATATCTTTAATTAACTCATATATTTAATAATAATAATAATAAAAAAGATCACCAATAAAGTATTTCAGTGATGCTTCATTTACTTTAAAATTAGTATAATTATATTTTGGGGACAAGTCTTTAGTAAGTTGTTTGGAAAACACCAGGATCATGTAACAGAAACACTGAAAGGAATGTATCCAGATGACGCTTCAGATAAAAAAGATATAGAAGCAAAGAAACATGTTAGGTGTTAATGTCAGAAAACATTGATTCATTTATTCATTCATTCCAGAAGAACAAAGAGAGATTGAAATAGTAGAAAGGAAAAGTATTGCTTGATGTTTAAATAAACATTAACACTTGAAAAAATGCTACCATTGAAAAAAAACCTGTTTGTCAGATTTTTGTGTGAATATTTTAACTAGTTTTTTTTTTTTTTAAAAAAAAGAAAAAAAACGAAAAAAACCCCAACAACAGCAACAAAAACAGAAATCAACTATTTTAATGTAGTGGAAATATAAAATATATCGAAACATGTTTTCATATTTAATTCCTGAGACGAAGATAGGTAGAGTATAGAATGTAGAAAAGGGCCTGTGACATAAAAAATATCCTCCTGCAATTTTCTGTTACTCCAGCCAGATCAATGCCTTGATCCAATTCATCTTCCAGTCAATTCTTTATGAGGTCAAGTTTTTATGAGGCCATGAGACAGGGGGGTAAGAGCAAACATCCAAAGTGGGAGGAGGAATAAGGCAATAGGCATTGGATATTGGCACTACAGATGTGTCCGTGCTCTCAGGTAGTTAGTCAAGTTCTGAAATCTACACTATTCCAATTATTTGTTTAAACTTAATACAAATCTTTCATCTGCAAGTAGCAAGGACAGATAATAAAAGAAGACAGTAAATATTCTGAATAAGAACAGATGCAACAGACATGTCACAATATTAAATAGGCAGTGTTGCTAGAGTCTGGGGAAAAATTAAACACAGGTTTCACTTATATTCTATTTTAGAAAAGTGTTACACATGGTTAGGGAAGGAAAAAATGTCTTTATAAACTGATGGGCTTTGAGCCAGTCGTTACTGATCTAGAACAAGATCTTGGGGTTCCATAGCTGCATGTAAACATCAATTTAATGTCCAGTAGCAGTGAGTAAAACTATGTTGAGTTATGAGAAAAGAAACAGAAAGCAGAACAGACATCATGTCATTGTACACATACATGACAGTCTATGTGCAAGTTTGTTCTGCCAATCTCAAAAAAAAAAGAGATATAATAGAATTGGAAATGATTCAGAAAAGACTCACAAAGTTGATCAGAGACAGGGAATGACTTTGACAGAGGAAGTGACTGATTAGAATAAAGATTCTTCAGCCTGGAAAGGAAGCAATTCTGAGATGTTATATGAGATGTCTAAAGAAGTCATGGGGAAATTTCATAGCATGCAGAAGATGGGTAAGAAATAGTTGTTCATCTTCCAAAAGTGAATTAATGGACATCAGATGAAGATGCCATAGCTTAAAACCAAATGAAACAAGGATTTTCCCTAAAAATAGTTAAATTTTGGAATACCTTGATATGGGATACTGTGCATGCTCAAAATTTATATTGCTTTAAAGGAAGACTGGACATATTCATAGGCAAGAAATCCATTACAGGTAAATTAGAATACATAGAAATCACATTTACCGTGAAATGTGTTTGGGTTTCAAGTTCTATGGGCAGAACATTAGGGATGATGTACTTAGTCTCTTCTTATAACTTGCTATTCTTAAAAGTTCATTTCTTCTTACATTCTTATTTCCTGGGCATCCACTTTGGGCCACTATCAGAGGCAGGATATTGGGCTGGTCTAACCCTGTACAGTCATTCTCATAATTTATATGCAGTTAAAATCTCTGTGACCTTTCTGATGACTGGAAGTGACATAACAGGTAGAAGTTTTATAAGCTGACAAGACAGGATGAAGGAATTCACGTATTTTCCACAGCCCAAAGGCGGAGTTAGCTCCACATTTGAATTTATTAACTCTGCCTTTATTTTACATTTATATGTTAAGTAAATATTTTGCTGGTGACCTGAATAAAGTTATATCAGATCTTTGATTATGTCATTAAAAAAACAACTGAAACCTCATATTTGTGGCTATGATCTCATTGAAAAATTTCTGTATGTTTAGCCAATGCACGTAGCTGATATCATTATTGTAGTTACTGTAACGCCTGAGCTTTTTTATACAAAAGTGCCATAGTCTCTTTTTTGTGTTTTCTCCATTTCTTCCTTCTTCCCTAACCACTCTATGAATAAGGCTCTGCTCCACTCTTCCGAAAGTGGTAACTCTTTATTGTTTTTCACCATTAACTTTCTCCAGCATCTGTTGGAGCAAAGGTACAATGCTCTTTATTATGATGCTGGTAACAAACAAGGCCATTTAATTTCACAGTTGACATTAATTATTTTACAAAAATCCCACACACACACCTTTTTTTTTTTTCTTTTTTTTTTTTTTTTTCCCTAAACCTGAACAGATGGGTAACATGGACTGCATCTAACTAATCCCTTTAAGAACACGTGTCATATCTATGGTACAGTAATACTCTTAATTCCACACATCAGGCTTTTATACTTCCTTTTTTTTTAGTGCTCAGGTTGATTCAGGTTTCATGCCATTATTGATGTCACTGGTGAATGCTATCAGTAATGGCAATAGCAGAAAATTTAGGGAATAAAGAACTCTATACATTACGATTTTGATCACCCTTTTTTACAACTTTATTGTTAGGACTAGCTGCCCAACTTTTAACAGCAGAAACACAGACAACTGAAGTACTATCACCATTTGAAGAGATTTTACAGTTTTCCAGGTGAAAACTGCAGGAAAAAAAAAAAAGAAAAAAGAAAAAAAACACCCTGAAATAGTGATTCTTGTGATCTTAAAAAGTGTGATTTGAAACTTATCTGTTCATATATTGAAATTTTAAATTATTGCTCTGCTCTCATTTTTGGAAGCAGAAATCATGGAGTCTTTTTTTGCTTGTTGTGAGTGCATGGTGTACTTTAAATGATGCTGAAACTCCCTTTTGATAAGACTTCAGTCTGCATTTTTTCACACTGACAGAAAATATCTCCTTGTAAATTTCATACATTTTTGGAGAAAAATCACTAGACTTCATAATTTTTAAAGTAGACTGGCATCACCACAACTAGATGATCTATACAATTTATCTTTAGATTCTACTAAATTTTATATTCAATAGGTATTTACACATAAAAATCACTGGGAAAGCTTCTTACTTTTTGCTTGGAAAAAATCCTAGAACTATACACAGATGATGCTGAGTTCATGATACCTTTAGTAAGTACTAAACAAAAAGCAAGTTTTTTTTTTTTTCCTGCTATTTCAATGCACTTCTTACAAGTGCTTCTGTCATTTTCTGGAAAAATAAACAAAACCTGACTTTACTTTCATTACTTGTTTAGTGAAGTCCAAGGTTCCTATTAGGCCAGGTGCCTGCTAGGTGTTCTCCCAGTGAGCCTTATAACTTAAAAGGCGATATTTTTTTTTTTTTCCGT
Source organism: Cygnus olor (assembly GCF_009769625.2). Taxonomy (NCBI): domain Eukaryota; kingdom Metazoa; phylum Chordata; class Aves; order Anseriformes; family Anatidae; genus Cygnus; species Cygnus olor. The sequence goes on along the minus strand of NC_049171.1, from coordinate 76,586,543 downwards.
ATTTTCTTATGTATGTGCCCGTTACTTCAGTTCTTTCAAAAGCCTCACAATTTTCAGGTCATGCCATATGCAGAGACCTCAGGAAAAGGCAAGGATAGCTAAATTTTAATGTATCCAAAAAGGGATAAAGCAATCGTGGTTTTAAATCTCAATTAGAGCTGTGTATATTGAGCAGAAATAGATCAAATTTTTCCTTGCTTTGAATAAACAAATTTCTTTTTTCCTTGCCTAAAGTTAAGAAAACTCACCCATAGTCTCACAGTGTGCACCTGAAACTTGTGACCATAAATTCAACAGTGCTTTTTAGGATAGACCTTGTGCTGCAACTACATTATATGAGGTTTTCTGAGTCTCAGAACAAGTCTGTAAAGTATGTCATTTGCAGGCTTAAACCACATGGATGATCTAAGGAAGCTCTTTTCTATCTTCCATCATGTAATTCTGTTTTCTCTTACTCTTTTTTTTTTTTTTTTTTTTTTTTTTTTCTCCTAGTAAGCATGTGCAAAAATTAAGTGGGATGTTTCAGAACATTGTAATTTGCTGGAGATATCTTAGCACTCAGAAACTTCTTGGGGAAAGTGAGAATATCCTAGTAGATCCACTGCCAATTTGAAAATGTGTCTCACTAGCAAAATATTAAAAGTAAAATTATTCATAAACTAGTAGTGTACTACCCAGGATGAGTGATGGACTCCACTGAGAGAATTGTTACCATGTATCTACTACAGTTTAAAAGTTTTGAAAGCTGATTTTCCACACTACTATTTCCCGTGGTTCTGTAAGGTCTTGCACACTTCAGGCAATTAAAAATTATGTAGAGTGTGAATACTTTTATTATGGGCAAAGGGATTTTGGTGCAGATACTGATCATATGTAGAGAGCTTGAGTTCATTAGCCTTCACTAGCTCTGTCTCAGCAGTAGCCTGAGAAGTGCAGTGCAAAGACATCTGACTGGCCCTGCATGTGGAGAGCTAGCTCTTGTCTCTGGGAGTTTATTAGTGCAAGCCTTGTGCATTTACATTCTCTCTCCTTACCATTTTCATGAACCCTCCTCAATTACCTGCTTGCCAAACAAAATATCTAGCCTACTGCATTTTGTGCAGTCTGTTCTAAAGCTTTCCGGGTGCCAGTTAAAATTTCAGCTTTGCTTGTTTCCATCCCAAAACCACCAGTCGGTCTTCGCGGGTTTAGAATAGCTAACACTGAAATGTAATGTGCAGCCATGCAGAATGACATTATGTCTGTTATACTTACAATTTCAGGGTTGAAATGTTATGGTGATGGGTACAGTATAGGAGCCTTTGTAGAACACAATAATCAGAGTTTAATTGCCTGAACTGAATGTGGATGGAACACTGGGGGTGAGAAGAGTGCAGTAGTGAAAAGCAACATCTGATTCCAATTGCCAGATTTTAGCTAACTTTCCTAAGTTGAAGTATTTTTTGTAAATGTATAATGTCAAATATAGGAAATAATAAAAGGGAAAAGAGAAATTACAGATATATAATTCTAAGAAAAGTCATATAGTGAGATTTCAGTTCATATGATTTTACAGAGAGTATGGCATAAAGTTTACTATTTCATATATACGTATTTTAGCTAGAATTTCATACGAGTGGAAGATACAGAACTAGCAGATGAATCTTGAGAACATCCAAAAGATTGTACTATAAACCAGATATCACACCATGTCTGGAAACATTTAATTGTATCTGGAGCACATCATATTTTCTCCTGTGATTCTAACTAGAAGTTGCATTCTTTCCATTTTATTTGCAAGGCTGATTTAATATGAAATATGAATTAATGCTGTATTTGATACAAAATTAAGAAATACATATTTTGTCTTTGCTTAAGAAGGAGTCCAAAAGCCTAGAGGAATACATTAGTCATAACAATAGATGCCTATAAATATGTACCATTTATCATTTAGTTACTGTCAAGTAATAGTAATAACAAAATAGTGTTTGGAAAAAAAATCACTTTTTCATTGGGCTGTTTTAGCTGAATATCTGTTAGGACTTATATTAAGGTTAAAAAAATATCAAATGAGGGACACCCAAGCTGTGATTCCATACAAAATTTCTAAGGATTTCCAAAACTTCTTCTCTTCCTTGAAGAATACTGTATTTTGATTGTGAAGTATGGACATCATAGACTACCATTTTGTTTTTCTTGTAGCTATACATGATCTAAATGTTTTGAATAGAGTCCAGCTAGTATTTGAAATGTTGGCATCTGCTTTGAAATGAAACTTTTGAGGTTCTCCCATTGATAACGTATCTATGCAGTTATATTATGATACTTAGTGAGAGAAGTGTTTTTTGCTTCTAAGTGCATTCTCATTCCAAATTTCAGATTTACTCTATATTTGGAGTTTGGAACAAATCATCTCTATGAATGACTCAACTTCAAAGTGTTTTGTTTGCACTGCAGAATATGATACATTCCCCATTGGGAAGTTGCTAACCTGGCACATTTAACTGGTTTTCCCACTGATTTACCAAGTGTTATGCAAGCGTCACTATCCCATGACTTGAACAGCTCCTGTTACTTTTACTTTAGATACTGAAACAGAGTGTTTAGAAACATCTTGTAAATAATAAGGCCTTCAGGAAAGTTAGGTGCATTATTTCAAGATTGCTGTAAGTGACACAAAGCTCTGTATGGAACATACATGATTCCACTTTCTTTAAGTGTAAGTTATATGTCTTTATTGTTTTTAAAAAGATTATCTTTTTCTCTTGAAAGTCTTTGAGAATGCAGTATGTCATTTAAGACCATGGTTTGGCTTCTGAATATGCTACGATTTGCAAAATATTTTCCTGAGGAAAAGGTGGATTACCCAACAATAAAATGAACTTTCATTCTGTGGGTAAATAGAGATGAGGAGGAATAATTCGGAAACCATTTCAAATTGTTTCAAATTGAAAACAAATTTCAGTCCCAGGCCATATCATCCAGGCGAATATACACATTATAAATCTGTCAGCCGCAAAAGATGAGTACTATCTGGAGGAAAATAAAACCTTAAAAAAAAAAAAAAAAAAAAAAAAAAAAAGAGAGACAGGAAAAAAAGAAGCAATACCAAATTAACAAAATTCATTATCATCTAAGTCATTCAGATGGAATAATGACGATTTGCATTAAGGAACTTCAGGGTGTGTGAGAGTGACAGGAATACTTCTTTTAGGTAGGTTATTTTAAAACGCAAATCTCTATTAACCTTTTAGAAAAAAAATGCGATGATTATATAGCCAATGAAGACTGCCCAATGCAAGGGAGTTTTATACAGCAAAATGAGCTATATTGTCTCCTTTTTGCATGCAAGGAGAAGTAATATAACTGTAATGACTAGGACCAGCCTTTCTGACTTCTTCAAAAAGGAAATGCAAACAGAAAATACCATGAAAGAGTCCGGAGGAAAAAGAGGCTGGTCTCTGGTTCTCCAGGATCAAGTAAAAGAAAACAACTGTTAATCCATTTGTTTAATTACATACTTTAGACTTCTACTAGGAAATAGAGAGGCTTTTGTTTATCCTTTTGCACTGTATGGGAAATTGTAAAGAGGCAAGAGATTTTTATTTGTTTCATTAAATACTTTTGTAAATAAACTGTATGATACCAGGTCTGGAATCCATTTGACTGATATCACTACAGCTGGCCATCCTGTCAGGGTGATTATGGCTGAAGTGAAAACCGGTTGTAGTTTTTAAGCTCCCACTTCTGTAAACATTTCCTGTTCCACTGAGTTATTTTTGGAGTTTTAATGTGCAGTGATTCCAAAGAAGTAGTGCCAATGAGTACAGTGTAAAAAGCAATATTGAAAATCACTTACTTTAGCTTAGTAGAATATTATATAATAGATGGCAAAGTGCCTTTCAATGTATCTATGTATACATTTTTTCTGACATTATTTCATTTATCTAACTTTAGTTCTTTTCTAACAGATGAGAACAAATTATGGCCTCAGAGTTCAAAATTAGAACAGATGACAGGGTCCACCAGAGTTCTGTTCAAGACCCAGAATGAAGGCTTCCTAAGAGCTAAGCTTAATCAGAATTAAGTTACAGATCATTAGTGGACAGCATTCAAACCCTATCCACTGTGCATCCTCTTGTTTCATTTTCGTTTCCGCTATGCTTCTAAATTATGAATTTCAGGCTTTAAAAATTGGAATGACTTAAAAGTCAAAATGAATATTGCAACAGTTAAAACCAAGAGAACATCAAAGTGTCTGAGATTTATACGGTACATGGTAAGGACAATATTTGGCAGCAAATGGAATTTTGGAATGTAAATAGAGACTAGGCCATACAACAGTATTCGTGACAGAGATGTTCACAAGGCAATAGTGGCACTTCATTAATATTGTAGCCTGGAAATCTAAGTAGATTGCAAGAACATGTAACCCATTTGAATGTATCAGAGGTTTTTGTACTTTTCCAGGATTTCCCACACAAGAGTGTGTAAGGTGTCTGCTACATATGTTGGCTTATGGACTAAATATTAGGGTCTTAAAACACTCAAGTAATGTAGGCTTGTGAGAATTTATGGATCCGTTTTGAAGATGGGATTGGAACCTACTCAAGTCACTTATTCTGCTTTCATTTATATCATTTATTCATTGTTTGAGCTTTTCATCCTTTAGCTCAACTCATGGAGACTCCTACTGTTTTTGTTGAATGGCCTGAGTTGCATTCCTCATGCAAACCCACAATGGGTGGTCATAATAAGCTGGCAGTCAGGGAAGGTCCATCAATAACAAATAGCGCTTAAGTAGCATGTATTATGGGTGGTCCAAGAGCTTCCTGTGAGGGACAATTTCAGGAAGACACTATGGCTACAATGGGAGTAGTCCCCTATGTTTAAAGATATATTCTCAAATTCTGCTAAGTGTGGCTAACCTTGTGACAGCCACCCCATTGGGAAGGAAAAAGACATTACACAAAATGAGGATTCTGCATACATAATGCCTCCATGCAAAATGCCTCATAGGTCACAGTCTCATTTTAAAGTGTATTTTCATTAGCTGGCTTCCTATGTTATTTAAATGAAGAAAATCAGGGCTTACAACTCTAAATTTCATAGAATCATATAATGGGTTGGTTTGGAAGGGATCTTGAAGGTCACCCAGTTCCAACTCTCCTGCCATTGGCAGGGAAACTTCCACTAGACCAGGTTGCTCAAAGCCCCATCCAGCCTGGCCTTGAGCACTTCCAGAGATGGGGCACACAACTTCTCTGGGCAACCTGTTCCACTGCCTCAACCCCCTCATAATAAATAATTTATTCTTTATATCTGATCTAATTATGCCCTCTTTTGATTTAAAGTCATTACCCATTGTCCTAACACTACATGTCCTTGTAAAAAGTCCCTCTCCAACTTTTTTGTATGCCACCTTCAAGGTCTCACTAGATCCTTCTCTTCTCCAGGCTGAACAACCTGAACTCCCTCAGCCTGTCTTCACAGGAGAGGTGCTCCAGCCATTTGATCATCTTTGTGGCCCTACTCTGGACTTGCTCCATAAGGTCAATGTCCTTTTATGTTGGCGGCCTCAGAGTTGAATGTGGCTCCCTCAACCTGCTGGCCATGCTTCTTTTGATGCAGCCCAGGATATAGTTGGCTTTCTGGGCCGCAAGTACACATTGACGGCTCATGTCTATCAGGGCTTTAACTTTGATCCCTGGCTGCTTGGGCAATGTCTCTGTATTCCTTCCAGGATACCTGTCCTTGATTCCACCCCCTGTAGGCTTCCTTTTTGTGCTGAAGTTTGTTCAGGATCTTCTTGTTCATCCATGCAAGCCTCCTGGTATTTTTGCCTGACTTCCTCTTTTTCAGGATGCATCACTCCTGAGCTTGGAGGAGGTGATCCTTGGATAGTAAACTGCTTACCTGGGCCTATCTTCCCTCCAGAGCTCTGTCCCATGGTACTCTACCAATCAGATCCCTGAAGAGGCCTAAGACTGCTCTCCTGAAGTCCAGGGTAGTGAGCTTGCTACACTTCCTCCTCACTGCCTTAAGGATCTTGAGCTCCACCATTTCATGGTCATTTTCTTGGCTATCCTTGAGCTTCACATTCCCTACCATTCCCTCCTTGTTGGTGAGAATGAGGTTCATCATGGCACCTCTCCTTGTTGGCTTCCCTATCACTTGGAGAAGGATGTTATCATCAATGCATTCCAGGAACCTCCTGGATTGCCTATGTCCTTCTGTTTGCCAAAAGATATTGGGGTGATTGAAGTCCCCAGTGAGGACCAGGGCTTGCGAATATGAGTCTGCTCCTATCTGTCTACAGAGCGCCTCATCCACTCAGTCTTCCTGGTCAGGTGGCCTGTAGCACACTCCAACTATAATGTCTCCTGTCCCTGCCCTCCCTTTAATCCTGACCCATAAGCTCTCATTCAGCTCCTCATCCATTCTCAGGCAGAGCTCCGGGCACTCCAGCTGCTCATTGACATAGAGGGCAATACCCCTTCCTCATCTTCCCTGCCTGTCCTTCCTAGAGAGGAAGTATCCTTCCATTCCAATACTCTAGTCATGGGAGCCATCCCACCACATCTCTGCGATGCCAGTGAAATCATAGCCATGCAGGCATGTACACATCTCTAACTCCTCTTGTTTACTCCCCATGCTTACATGCGTTAGCATTGAGACATTCAAGTTGGGCCCCTGATGAAGCTGACTTACTGCCTGAAATGGCTGGAATCCATTTGTGCTGCTTTTCAGGCGCTCTTCTGCTGACCTGTGACACTTCTCCAGGCTCTAGGCATCTATCGCACTGGCATAAAATTGGTAGGATAAGGATGGAATGAGGTTCCCTTCCCTCAGCAAATTTATTTTAAAGCTCTCTTTACCAGCTTAGCAAGCTTATGACTGAAGATGCTCTTCCCTTTCTCTGCCAGAAGGACCCCATCAACCCCCAACAGATCAGGTTTCTCAAAGTGAATCCCGTGGTCTAAGTAGCCGAACCCCTGGCTGTGGCACCAGTCCTGTAACCATCTGTTGATTTGCCAGGTTCGACTGGCCCTTTCAATCCCCTTGCCTTTGACCGGAAGGACTGATGAAAAAACAACCTCCTGTCCAATGTCCCTTACTGCTCCCTGAACTCTGTAATCCTTCATACTCCTCAGATTGCTCCTGGCTGCATCACTGTCACCCACATGAAACAACAGCAGTGGATAACAGTCAGTGGACTGTACTAGGCTTGTTAGTCTCTCAGTGACATCCCTCATATGAGCAACAGACCTCTCTAGAGAGTGCATCATGTTGGTAAATGGGTGCCTCCGTACCTCTCAGAAAAGAATCACCCACTACTATCACCCATCACCTTTTCTTAGTAGTGTTTGTTGCTACATGGGGAGCAGATCAGGCTGCCTTGCTCAACTCCAGCATCTCTCCTTATGTGATGGTCTTCCCTCTTCAGTCTGCAGAGTGGTGAAGCTGTTCTGCTTCAGATGCGGGTATAGTTACTGGATTGCGGGGGGATAGTGAAAGATCAGAATATCTGGTTACACTTTTGGCAATTTATTGAAAAATAGATAAATTATTTGTATTAATTATTATAGTATTTTTTTTTCTAAAAGAAATAGTATATTTTTCCTTCATTAATACAGGATATGTATAAAGTTGTACCCTTGTGTTGCACTCTTGCCAAACCGCAGAATTTTTCCAGACCTTGAGGTTGAAGAGAATTTGCATGCCAAACTGCTGTAGGGAGGCTGAGATTTGAGTTATATTTGCTTAGCATGGGAGTGAATCACTTTGATTACCTTGTTATTAGAGCAGAATTTCTTTTTATTGACAGTTGCTTATGTACACCTTCATTCGTGTAAAATAGCAGTGGTGCTATTGCTGATGGTTTTGATCCCTTCCATGTATTTCTCCTATGTCACTGTATTTATCCATTCATAGTGGTTTATATTATCGTATTTATGTTGGAGACGGTAAACTGTGAAATTTTGCCATCACAAGTCAGTAGTCAAGTCGCCATTTTTTTTCCTTTCCAGTAGTCTGAGTAATCTATCTTTATTCTGCATTAAAAGTAGTCTCATATCTGTCTTTTTATAAAGTGCCAATCCTACAACAGAAAAAATAAGTTAAGTGAAACAAAATGAAGAAAAAAATAGAAAAAAAAATATGTTGCTATAAACAGTTATTAGGGTTGAATCATAGTTTAGTTTTTGTGAATGTTTTCATTTTAGCATGTCATTTGTTTATTAACCTCTGAAATTTTTGCTCTTTGGACAAATTATTAACACATGTTTTTCTCCTCAGCTGTTCAGAAAAAGCAGTTTAGACATTTTTGAGTAAAAAGTGAACAAGAAGACTTGTTCACACTTTTGTGTCTGTGTGTGAGCTTGCTTTTGTCTAGCTTGAAAAATGTGAATTCTTCAGCAACATGAAGTAGATGTTAAAATCATAGGAAGGATCTAGCTGGCATTTTCATGGAATAACTTTAATTGGTTTTGGCCAAATCTTTATATTCTACTGCATCATGATGCAAATGGGCAAGAAATCTGACATAAGTCTGTATGCTGCTTTGCTTTGTGGGGAAAAATAAAAAAGGATCAAAGACAAAGAAACAAAACTTACACTGAATTAGTATTAGTTAATTCTAGCATATAAAGTGGCTTTATGGTCAGGTAGGAATGAGCTGTTGGTAACTTTCTGGTTGCTAGTAAGCCAACGTGTTTGCTGAAAACTGCAGCATATATCCGTTTGTTATCCCTCCACTTTCCTGATAACATCAGAATAGAAATAGACTAGTGAAGTCTTTCTTTCAGTTGTGAATGAGAAAAGTGAGTTGCTTTCTTTTATTGTTTATTGTTGATAAATTCATAGCTAATTGGCTACAAAAATAAAAGATTATTCCAAGACTAAAGTAAACAGCCACCGCCATGTTGATTTAGAAAGTGCAAGTTTGACAATATGTTTGAATTTACTGCAGGTTTCCTTGAAGAAGAATCCAAAAAATGTCTTTTAGTTTCATTTGATTCTGAAATTCCTAATATAAATGTTATACCAACTGTTTTCTGTCACAGCAGATTGATTTCACAGTTGGATTTTACGGTCACACCTCTGTGTATTAGTCTTTATAAAAGCATAAGCTGTCTTTTTCGATTTTTGAATTCACATTGCTATTGTTTGGCATATGAGTAAAACCTTCTATCTGTACACATACTTGTAGAAATCATCTGAAAATCTAGAATTTATCACCTCCTCCTAAAGAAAACTTCAGGTCTAACTAACCAGTGTTGCCAAACGAGAGATGTTCAGGCATGTTCATAGTTCTTACACGGCACTTGAACATTTCTGTTCAGTGGCAATGTGTGTCTGACTGAAGATGGTGATGGTAGGGGATGCAGTCTTGCAAACCAAAACTCTGTAGGGGACATACAGCTACTATGAAAGAAAGAAAGCTGTTATAAAGGCAATTAATGGTCCAGTTCCATCCCAGGTTCTGAAAATATTGGCCTGATCTATGGTAAATCAACCTTATAGATTTAAGTATCTTAGGAAAGTTGTTTACCATGCATAGTTGTGTACTTTAACCATATGTGGCTGACATTATATCCTGCTTATAATTGTGGTGCTATAATGCTGTCATTGACATTGACATTGACTTATTATTGAAGACATCTATTCATTCCTGCTACTTAAGAAATGCAGGTATTTTTATCATGTTAATTAATCCTTTGAGCAGAAAGAAACTCTATTTCTGAGGAGTAATGGCAGAGAAATCTTTCATGGTATTGCAGAAAATGACAGCAAATTAATGATCTGTTTGTGCTTTTACATATATTTGAACATTTCTAGATGAGAAGCTAACTTAGGCAGCAGTCTTTTCCTGTCAGTACAGCTGAAAAAATATTTTTACACAGCTAGATCCCACATATGATCTGATACCATGCTGAGGAGTACAGGCCGAGGACAATTAAATTTCTCAGAACTCATGGCAGCATTTTTTGATTTCCATGTGACCTTATCCAAGCTGCTTCACTGTCATTTCAAATAGTCTCTGATTGGTTGGTGGCTCTACTAGGCAGTGCGTAGCTTTGACTTGAACACTACTTTGCTTTGGAAATTCGGCATGGATGTTATATCATTTTTGGCTTAGTTCTGTAAATCACTGGAAATGGTGTAAAATACAATTCGAAAAGAAAGTATATATTTGCTTAGTTACCAGTATAGCCTGATCATAACTGACCATATTGAAAATCAGCTTAATATTGATCTTCTTGTCTATGATGCTGAGGTGCAACATTCAAAGTATTTCAGGGACTGTTTAACAAATCTCTTCCCAGTATTTTAAAAAGATACCATGCTAGCAAATTTTCTGGAATCTGATATATCTACAGAATGGGTCATTTGTGTTAATGGACCATGGATACTGAGGATGAATGATGAATGGTAGCCCAACATTCTTGACAGTCTTATGACAATCTAAGACACACTGTATTTCTTTGCTTTATATTAAATGGCAGAAAAAGATCAATCATAAAAGTATTTGCAGCAAAACCAAACGGCTGCCTCCATCTCTGCTGTTTATGACTTCCTATGTAAAAGTTATAATAATGGAAAACTGATGAATTACCATGTGCTCAAGAAATTATTGCATGTCAGCCATGATATGCTTGTCAAGAGCTTTGGCAGGGTAGTGAGACTGCCAGAAATGCGTTGACCATTTAGGCTTCTGACCATTTATGCTTGGTCTGCAAGAAAACTGTGCCCTGTGGAAACTGCATGGATGCTGAGTCAGCAGCAGAGTTGGAGAGAAGTGGGAAAGAAATAGGTCTATGAGTATGAATTAATTGTAGGTAAGGAAAGGGTGTCAAGGGAAAGAAAGCAAAGGGAGCCACAAGAGAAATTGTGGACAGAATTACCCATTTTGACTGAATTCTAGGAATTTATTCAAGAAGTATTTCTTTGGGACCAGCAGTAGGGAATTTTTTATACCTCCAACAGATGAGGCAGGGAGTTAGCAATAACATACATGTATGTTTTGAGAGAAATGATTTCACAAACATCTCTTTTTTGTCTGTCTGATTCAAAAAGTTTCTTGCTACAGCATGTAGTTAAACAAAATTCAGAGATTGCTTACCCTGATTATCTTTGCACTCTATTGATTGCTCACCCTGCTTACCCTGCCTTGGTATAGATTGTCTTTGTGCTGTAGGGGGATTCTATGGACAATATAGGGGCAACGGTGACTCTTGGAACTTCACATCAGACAGACATTCAAGATGCCCAAAGTAAAGTATTCTAAGTTCCAAAGAAACTTAATCTGTGATTTACATTTGCAATTTGTATTGAATGCCCATTTTAAGTTATTTATTAGAGACATGCAATGCATATTTTTATAGCAGAGGTAATATGGTGAAAATTGTTTTTAACTGAATGGTTACATAAAGAATAATAATTAACTACAAGTAAATTGCTTTGAAGCTAGTAAATCTTTTGAATTTAAAGAATTGTGATAATTAAATTAAAAATAATAGCTGACCATCTCTTTGTATTTTCAAATCACTGTCATTTTCTTCTGTTTGTCTATGAGGACTTATCAAGCTTGTCAGAGTAAACATGTAAGAATTTCTCTAGACTTACCTGTCTGTATGGGCTCTTTAGTCATGCTGTGAAAGAATGTTATCAAACATTACCATGCTATATTAATAACCTGCAAGAATTAATATGTTGGAACACTAATAGTATACTTCATATGTGTTCTCTTACTTTATATTACCATAACAGTAAACCTCAAATGTTATTATAATTATCCTTATAATCATTTCAGGATTAATTTTCTTTGTGATTCAGACATCATCTTTTTTTATTTTCTCATTGCAGTTATGAAATTAGTTTTGAACCAATTAGATTAATTTACATCCATAAATGTCAAAATATATCGTTGATGTAAGCATTCTGAAACATTTCACAAGACTTGTTTTGCTCTTTCAAGTAGGATAGGCTAATCAATTCTTCTTTGCAAAGATGGCTGATACATGAGTTTTTTTCCTGTGTAAATAAGATGCATGAAGCTTAATGGAGAAATAAACTTTGCAAATTTGCATTTATTTATTTATTTGTTTGTTTATATGTAGGAGATTGAATCAGTGGAGACATTTATTCCAAAGTTAAAGATGATGCTACAATAAAAGCTCCAGAGGAAGGGCCTTTACATTTTTCTATGGACTGTGAGGTGGGTGAACAATGGTCATAGATACCATGTGAGATTCACCGAACTCTTACTGCCCTTTCATCACTGACCATAGAAAATGATAAGCTGAAGCACTGTCTGCTTCTAGTGCAAGCTTCCCCATTGTCTAATACCTTTGCTGATGTATGATCCAGAAATCATCTGTGAACTCTTTAACCTGTTCTTTGTCATTCTGTTGCTTGTAAATATTTTGGATTAAGTTGCTACAAAGTTTAAAATGTAAAGTACCCAAAAAAGCATAAGAGCAATTAATGAGCCCGGGAAAAAGGATATTGTTGTAATGAGACCTATGCTTAGATAAACATTTAACAGTTTAAATGAGTGTAGAAGACCATATCCTAGAGACCTGAAGCAGAAAGAATTTGTAGGACTAAGACATAACCTAGATGTGATGATGATGTAAAGGAAAACTGAAATAGCAGCTGATGTGCTAATTATCTATCCTAGTGACCAGTTGCTGTCTACAATGACAGAGAAGGTTTGGGCAAAAATTACAGTGAAGTAGAAACTAGGAGCCTAGTTCTAATCTTGTTGGACTTGAAATAATGGTGAATTATTAGATAGGTGTGGAGATAGGGCTAGAGTAGTGTCATACTCAGAGGAGTAGTAGTTTGTCATTATCTGAAGTTAATATGTGAGGAGACGGGGAATAGAAAAGCAAGAACAGACTTCTGTGAGATACATGGCATTGACTGGGGAATGAGAATACACTAACTTATGAAGCAAGAAGATAATCAGGACAGAGAAGAATCAAAGAAGACAAGTGATGTCTGGACTCCAGGATAAGGTTTTTCAGCTGTATTAAAGGCAGCTTGATAGACAGAAGCAAATAAGGATGGCATGATTATTCTCAGTTATGGCTAGGAACAGATCATTAGAAGGACTGTCAGGAATCAATTCAATGAAATTCAAAGGCACAAGGTGCCTTAGAGAAATTGGCTGGAAAACAAACAAACAAACAAAAAGGAAAACAACAACAGACAAAAACAACAGAACCTGACTGCAAACAGCACAATCTTTATTATTAAGTAAATGAGAAATGGTCTGTAGCTGGACAAACAAGTGTGGACAACAGCAGGCCTTTTGAGGACACAGAAACTAAGGAATGTTTACGCTGGAAGGACAAAGAGCCAGTTGACAATGAAATGCTAATAAGTAATAGAGGAAATGGAGGAAATAAGTTCATATGTGAGACTGCATCTCTGGAGCAAGGGAAGGAGAACAGAAGAGAAATTTCTCAACTGACAAAGCAGCCAGCAAGTAGGGGAAAAGAAAAGGAAGACAAAATTTGGAAAATCCTGTGGGGAAAGAAAGAGGGTTAGGAAAGAAGCAATGGAGAAGACAGATATGAAATTTCATTTTAGAAAAATAGCATTATTTAGCCAAGGTAGTAACCACTCCAAAAGCAGAGAAATACAATTCTCAGAATATTAATTGAAACTCCTGGTGTCAGTTCCTGTAGTTAAAGTGTTCTGCTCAACTGCAGAAGCATAGTTAGCCAGGTCTGGGTTAGGTTGAGGCTCCTGGATCCATACATGTACTAAACAAAATTTGCCTGTCATTGAGACAGGGCTTTATTGGGCTTTGCCATTGCAATTCTACTAATCCATATTTCATCTTCGGAAGAATTTTTCTTGTGAGATCTATCCTCACAAAGATAGAAGAGATAATCCTTCATGGCATATGCAGATACCCTTACAAATGTTTTCTGTTGGTATTGCTTATCATTACATGAAGTGCTATGAAACAGTGTTTCTTGGGAAGAGGGTGGAATAGGGGCTTCCTCTTTAAAAATCGCTAGGTTTCCCTCTCAATTTTACCATAATTTTTTTTTTTTGTTTGTTTTTTCCTATGGAGGGCAATATAATATTCCTTATGGATTAAATTTTATAGGAATGATGGCAACGCCAGGCTATGCTGTTCCAAAGTGATCCATCAGTCTTGCAACTTCTTTCAGTTTTGACTTCTTCAAATGAAATAATCAAGGGAAAAGGTTTTCTTTATGGGTAAAATTGTGATTAGTATTACCTTATGTCATTAACACACATTTGAATAAATGTGTCAAAATAATTATGTTAATTAAAAATGTTCTCCCATTTGAAATATTAAATTGCCAGAAGGCTATTTGCACCATTCTACTCTAAACTTATATGTTGAACATATTATTAATGTGTTTGCTTCTGTTTCTTCACAAGGTACCTTTGGAAGGTGAAGCATTAACATTGTGCATACACAGGCCTTGCCAGTTTAATATGCGTGAAAGATTATTTGCTTTAATTTGCAAAATTTGAAAAATACATCAACTAGATAAATGCTTTCTCCCTGTTTCTGGTCTGTCTGTGACCAAGAGAAACCTGAAGCAGGCAAAAATACAGAAAAGAGATGCATCCATATCACAGGTTTGTTCTTTGGAATGTATTAGGATATAGCTGACAGTGATTTGACTTTAAAAGTATCCTTCAAAATAAGTATTAGCAACTTAACACAACAGGGTACTCAAATAGCTGTATAAAGTTAAACAATAAAAGTAACAAAATAGAAATCCAAGTAGAACAGAATCTGGAAGGAAAGAAAGAACTGTGTCTTCACAAAATGAGAGTGCAAAGCTTTCAAGTGCAGAAAAGGGTAGAACTGATATTTGTTTTTACAAGGTGAAAAATTCTTAAAACAAGCAAGGATAATGAAAAATAAAAAAAACTATGTATGAGGTGAACAAAACGTGTATATATACCTTACACAGGCAATATAATGACATTACAAATTTGACATACTCCACTAAGTAAAGCAAAATGAATTTTTCTCTAATAGCCATAGGGAAGAAAGATAGTGTTATGGAACAATAGATTCTCATTTACTGTTTACATGTGAAAAGCAAAGGATTATCTGGAATACTGAATAATTGTGGACTAATAGGAATGGCAGTGTCAAACATACTTTTGCAAGTAGATCCAATTTTCCTGATTTAAAATTTGAATAATACAGTTTTAAATCCCAGATTTCTGGGAAGAAAATTGTATTTGTAAGCATTCTAATTTAAAAAGAAATAACATATTAATTTACACCAGGTCCATATTCTAAAACATGTAAAGATTTAGAGAAAAACTGGAAAACAGCTTAATTAATGACACAAGGATTTTCTTCCTTTAGAATACTAAATATCCTCATGGGATTGAAAACTCTGGGTTTGACAAATTTTCATCAAATGTTTATACCAAATCCACACTGCTATTTTAGTTGGCTGTGGAATCTGCTTTTCAGGCCAAGAGCTTGGGATTTCATTGGCCTAAATAGGGTATTATACAATACATATGGTGAAAAATCTTTATATTTGAGGACACGATCTATTTCTAAATACAGATTTTTTTTTTTTTTTGGGGGGGAGGAGCTTAATTATTGTAGATATAGTGATTTGTTGATGAAAAGCTTGCTTTTGTGTTCTGTGTGTTCACATTATGGATAAAAATGGTAGATTTTGCTCTGATTGTCATTAGTGGAAATAGCCATTTCTTCCATTTGGAGTAATATTGTGTCTAAAGGCTGTCATAGAATTGCAAAAATTTGTAGTAAAGCCTACTAGAGTAATATCTATAGCCACAGTCATGATTTTACATAACATAATACATGGGAAAACAAAATAACACAGTTCTTTCTGGAAGGTACATAAAGAATTGTTTGTTTGTTTGTTTGTTTTTCTTCACAAATTATTCAAAAATATGTTAAAATCTTGAAAGCCTGAAGAAAGATTCCTGTAATTACTTTCTGTGTAACTATTGCAGTCAGGTACAGTTGGACTGAATTCAATAATTTTTCATGTACTTCTAGACACCTACTGATTCACTTGACAGATTTAGAGCTGTAAGGATAAAATTAAAAACTGATCTGTGAACCTTTGCATCAAACAGGCTTTTATAGCCTCTGCAATTCCTTAGGACATGTCCCTGATCTTGTACTGTTTGCTCTTACAGCGTATACCATCTCTCTTCTTAACTATTCAATGAATGTAAAGTTCCTTTGCTATAGAATTTTCCTTATGCCCTTACGTTTTCCCTGTTGACATTTTAGTAATAATTTTGTCATTTTTTTCAGTGGTAGCCTCTCTGTTATCTTCTAGATGAACTGACTGAGATTCACCTGTGCCTTGGTTCTGGCGGCCTGATTCGACTCTTGGATGGCCGTATCCTGTGTCTTTGTTTTTAAAGGAAGAACACATGCTGCTAAGTGTTTGGGTATCCAAACCCTGAGTCAGCCAGATGTACCAGGAAAAAGTCTATGAAATACTTTCTACTTTCTTTGTTCCACCAGGAACTCATGGATGTTCATTTTTGGATTCTTATTTAGCTACTGAGAAAAGTTTGGGTGTTTTCAGTTGAAAATTTAGTTCTAGGTTTCAAGGATTATTGTCAAGAAGGGCATTTTCATCTTCTGCAGGGCTGGTGTGCTACAGAAGAACATCAGGAATAATTTGGATCCAAAGTGATGCTTCTATATGTTGATGTGAACCACTCAGGAGAGCATGGAGGAAACAAAAAGTACAGAGCTCTGTTTCCCCTGAAACCAGTGGTGTCTGTAGTGGTCTCACGCTGGACTATTGAATCAATGCCAGGAGCTTTTGCTGCCAGCTGGGGTTTGCCCCCATAAATGACATTTTCTCAGATTCCCTCTGTTGCTAGCTCTTCCGTCAATAGGATCACCCATAAGAAAATGCCGATTTTCTGCTCCAGGCCCAGTCTAAGAATTCCAGTTGGACCTATCTTCTGTATTTAATTGAGACTCTAATATATGTCCTTTATTTTCTCCTCTTTCAAACTGTTTTCCTCTGGTACTATAAGTGCACAGGAGAGCAAGGCAGCATGTTTCCAAGAAAATTACTTCACATACGTGGTAGTGATAACTCTTGATTGCAGACTACAGAAATATTGTATGACTCTGAGGGTTAAAGCAAGTTTACTTGACACTTAATTAATAACAGAAAGGAACTTGCAAGCATATAGTGATGTGGACTGGCATTCTAATGTTGAATGTAATCAGATCTCTTTCAATCAGGAAGACCCCATCCCAGATACTAGTGTGTTTCTTCCCCCTTTAGAATGAGGAATTATGTGAATCTGAAGATTAATCTAATATCAATTTCTGCACAGTATTTCTTTTATGGAAGCACATTTAATTTTTTCATATGCTGACATCTTTAACTTCTTTGAGGGACTGATGACTTCTACCCTTAGAGAACATGACTCAGAATGAGATATTAATTTCTTGTGAACTTTTATGTCTGTAATCTCATATCTTCATCTTTTTATGAAAATTACTTTTTGGTAACCATTATCTTCCCTGGAAGAATGCTCAGATTCGGTCTTTTTTTTTTTTTTTTTTTTTTTTTTTTTTAAAAAAAAACAAACTACTACATATCATTTTGCTTTCCTGATATGATTATTCCTAAGGCTTTCACTAAGATCCTCTCTAAAGTAGTACTAGTTTTGTGGGTATCTGCTATCAATTGCCTGGAGAGAATTATCTATTGTAAGATATCAATTTAAGCCAAAGGGAGTCTCAAGAAAATCCCGGAAATATTTTCTAAGCTAGACATTCGTATAGTTTCTACCTGAAGAATGACCCATGCTTTTATTATGAATCATGCTATGGTAAAGTGAATGTGCCCTTGTAGTATCTCTGAGCACTGAAAGCATTAAGGACATATTTTTGTAGGTGTGCATGAAGACTCCAACCTTGATTTATTCTCACCAGACTTAAACTGATCAATGGAGTACTAGCGAGCCAATCTGTGGCTTGGGACAGTTTAATGTTCTAGTCTAGCACTGTAGATGAGCTCATAACTCGTCAGCTTTATTAACTGCAAGGTGATACCAAGATAACATGGCTGCATTGCCTGTGAACTCCCACAAGTCTGCATAGTGACGTAAGCCATATTGACACCTTGATTCTCTGTTGACTCAAGCACCATGGTCCATTTCACAGTATAGGCATGCCCTAAATTTCATGCCTTGAAGTTCTGTGTTTTTGTTTCTGTTATAATATAAATAGTAGATTTCTCCTTACAAGTCTTACAGTTTTAAAACTCAGGTGTAAATTTAATGTTTACATTCTAACTGCCCCCCTGAGCTACTTAATACAAATGTTTTTCTATTTATATTTGAGGTACAGCACATTGAATGAGTCTGTTACTTGACATGCTACATTTAAACTTCTCATTTGGCTGTACAAATCGTGCACTTAGGAAAAACACATTTTAAGAAAGCTATTAATCTAATTTCTCCCATGTTTTTCTTTTGTGAGCTAAGAAATTCCAGGAAAATAACTCTGGTTAGTCTTCTCTTAGTGTTCTGAGTATTTTGTGAGTGTATATTATTTTAACATTTTTGTTCCAAATTGCAATGTGGCATTGCAGTTTTTCCTGCAGAATATTTCTCAATACTTACAATTTTGAAAAGTTAACATAAATTGGTAAAGATTCAGTGCTCTGAAAATTAACATATTTTTCATTTTGTATATTTGCCATGTCACTAACTTGCTATAGAGAAAGCTTACCACAGTACATACCTGAGGTTCTTGATAATTTGTAGGATTATTGCCAAAAGCATTTGTAGGAATTATATTAAAGTAGGAAAAAAAAAAAAAGAATAATTCCGTTAGCCTGTAAAATCTTAGTTTGAAAAGAACATGAAAGTGTAGAAAATCACAAATAATTAAGAATGGCTATAGAGAATCAAATCATTTACATATATTTTTTCCCTCAAAGAATTTATATATTGTAAGAATTCAGCCTCCTGAATCTGTATTAAATAATGTTTTTTCCCAAGTATTGTATATCAGCAAGGTTTTCTTTCAGAACTGAAATATGCCATACAAAAAATATTTGATTGTCTCTTGTAAAATAACAAATGTTATGTATGAGCCTTTGTCTCAACAATACTTCTGTAAATGCTTGTGTTTGAAGTCCCTGGGCTTTGGCCATGGAAGATGGTTCAGATTATGCTTATTGATCTAGTATCTGGCTAGTAAAAACTATTTGTTCCTAATCGTCTGGCAAGTCACTCAGTTCTTCATGTGCTGAGTTCTGGGATCTCCAGCACTGAGTGCACTGAAGTCATATCTAAGGAATGTGTCAATTAAGTAGCAATCTTCTGTTCTGATCATTTTATTCCGGCAGTTTCTAAACTCAGTACATAGTATGCCTTCTTGTCATGCCCCTCTTCCTTCTCCCCCATACATATAGTCCCTTTTCAAAGTGCATGACTTCAGATACATTCATGGCAATTTTCCAGTGTGATATATTTATACTATATATGTCATCCAAAAGGTATCAGATATCATCAAAGCCTATCATTTGAAGGGACTTAACAAAATATAGTCCCTACCTCTGACACAGCAGCAAAGTTAAATAATCTGTTTATAAATAATATTCATATTATGAAATAAGTAATTCCACATGTAGAGCCTATTGTTTTATAGTCAAATTCCAATGGTGAGAAATCTGGAAATTGCACCTTTGGTGGGTTCATTTCAGCTACCAGAAACATTAAACTTCCTAGTTTAACCAAGTAAAAATATAAAATGAAAATCACTTTGTGCTTTCCTTCTATTTCATGTTTTCTTTTGTGGGAGAAGAAGTGAAGACTATTCCAGATGTGATGGCCTACTCTTAGAAACAGTACAAGGTTACACAAAAAAAAAATGCACACCATCATCTCATATTTTGCACAGGAACAGGAGACTACTGGAGAGGCATATTTATATTTAGGCTTAAGACTTGTAGTTTGGTTTTAATAGATTTAAAGCTAAATCTGCTCAAGACTTTACTCACACTAAAAGTTTCTTTTTAGAATCTAAATTTCACCAAAATGCAGGATGACAGATTTTTTTTCCTTATTCTCTATTTTATTACGTATGTATATTAATACATTTGAGAAAACAATACTTTCTTAAATAACTTGACCTACACAGCACAGGTAAATTCTCCCTCCTTCTTGCTTGTGGTACCTTGAGTGGCTTACAGTCTTTTTAGAAAAAATCTTCCTATCTTCACAACAGCCTTGGGTGGTGGGGAAGTCTTCTTATCCCTGTTTTCAAATTGGATAATCAAGGCTCCAAGATGTTGGTGTTTGCACTTGGTCACAAAAGTCTGGTTTTGCTGCCAAAAAATGAAAGTAGCCTAATTGCACAGGGATTAAAATAGGGATTTAGGGCTCTTCCCTAATCTGACTAGCACAGAGCAGACTTGAAGATACTCAAATTGTTGACACACATGATTCCATGGGTGTGGTTCTGGATGGACTATTTTGTTCTTCAAGAAAAGAGCTATATGTGGTCCTAGTTAATGCTAGGACCTAGCTTCACCTGAGGAATATGAAAGCGAAGATGTGCCCACTGATCGGGTCCCACTGGCAATTCAGTGCACAGACTAATAAACTAGGTTGTCCACTTAGCATATCAGTGATTACTAGGGAGGTGAAGATCATGTCAGAAGAATGGCCATGTAGAAAATGCCTGTGAGCAAGATGAATCAGCACAGCTGGGTGTGCATAATTTTCAAATTACTTGTGAATCAGCAACTTGAGCTTTCTTCTAACAGTCTAGAGTTTACCAGATAAAGGAATAAAGGAATACTTTGCATTCTACTAGTGAAAGCAAGAGGCAGCATTTGTGACTTCAGATAAATGTCATTTGTACTCTTTGGGAAACTGTGCTTAATTAATGATCTATATTTGTGTCCACGGGATTTTTTTTATTATTATTTTTTAATTTCATTTGATATGTGATGCCTATTTTACCTTTAAAACTATGCATCTCAGAGCACTTCTTGTAATTGCTAACCTTAACAAGGATCATCTGAAAATACAGATCTATTGGGAAGATGTTAAAATAATCAGTGGTGGAATGGCAAAAGTGTGATGAATGATCCTTCTCCTCAAGGTATGCTTACTGGAGTGATCGTGAATGGAAAAATGCATGGATCCTGCCATAGAGTCTTGTAGCTGCCTCGTAGTTTCCTGCACTGTAAAAATGCATCTTCCATTATTTGACCCGTGGGCTTGCCTGTTTTAAAGGCAGGAAAGCACTCAGATTTAGGGCTTATCAGTGATTTTTAGTGTGTTAGATTCCAAGTGACAATAGCCCATGACTCTGAGAATATGGGTCTGTGGAAATTATAGTCACATTCTCATTGCTATTAATGAGCTACCTGGACTCTTTCATGTACAAACTGTTGCACTATGTCATCAAGTAGTCGGAAGATATTTTTTCATGCAGTGAAGCTTTGAGGCTCCATTTTATTTTATGGTTTTTGACTGCCAACAACTGTACTTCATTATACATGGAAAACACATTTGGCTGTTTCTTTTCTTCGATGTTCATCTGAAGAATTACATTCAATAGTTGCTTCCAGAAGTATTTTTGACACAGTGGAATCTCCCTGGGCCTTCTGCTTCTTCAGGGAAGTGATAATATAATACCACTGCAATGATTTTTCATGAAATTACATTTCCATGAATTGAAGAAGGAAGGTTCATTTCTGTAGTTCACATTATAAAGTTCCATTGTATCTCAGATTAATTTTGTCACATCAATGTTTATGGAAAGTGCAAATATACATTTCCTTGTTTTCAGCCAGTTTATGCCAGAGGAAGACATGTCATGAATTTTTTAATTTAATCATTGCACTTTTGCTTTACTGAATTTTGGAATACATGCTTATTATTGAGTGTGTCTAAAAGTCATTAATAATATTAAGAGGCTTTAGTAAATTTAACTTACATAAAGAGCTCATACTATATTTAGTAGAGGTAGGGCAGAGTTCAAGTTATTTAGCATTTCCATGAATTTCATCTGCTTTTAAAATTACACTGGTGTTATTTTTAGTATGAATTTTTGTACTTTTACAGACTTAGTACATCTCAGCCAACAGTTTGTTACGGGCATATAAAAGGGTTGCTAATTAATAACTCTTTATTTTCTTTATTTTAAAGTGTTAACTCAAAAGTAAATTAAAACCCAATAATATTTTGAATGCCTCTTGTGACTGTGGTAACTGATAACTGTTTTAACCTTTGCTTTTACAGCCCTTTCTTTGGGACAACTAATTTAAGAGAATGTTGATTTACTATGAATAAGAGGTCTTCATAGCTTTAAGAATCTTTTAAACCCTTGTGACAATTTGAACTGTAAATGTAGTTACTCTGAAGAAGTCCCTCCACTTGCAGTTACTTTCAGCTGCTGTGTTTAGATCTGCTGGGTAAAAAAAAAAAATCTGGTATAAATGACTTCATTATGCTGTTTGTGCCTCAGTACATCATGCTGCTTTTGTGATCAGTAGTTAACACCTACTTTTAAAATACATTTATGCTTTCTTGCAGCTTAGGCTTTCGTAACACATAACATTTATGCCAGTAGTACAAATATTTGTAATTACCATATCGGGGGGAAATAATACTGCTCAAGATGAATCATACTGAAAATTTCCATTTACTCTTGTATTTTGCTTTGAAAATGTTGAATGCAAGAAGTCATAGAAATTCCTTCATACAGAAGACTTACTTTTTTGATACTTGCCTTTCTTTTGTGATACATTATTTCATGATGAAGAGACTGTTTTAAATGCAGAAGTAGTATGAGAATGTCAGGGTTTTGAAAAAAAAAAGCAATATACTCTAAGTAAACATGTTCAGTCACTTGAATGTGGAGTAAGAAAAGAAGAAATGTGATCCTGTTAGATTCTGATACATGCTTTAGTTTCAGGAGGAAAAATCCATCCCTCTGGTGTATCAAGGATAATTAGGGTTATCTAACAGCTACTATGAAGGGTCCTGCCTGACTACCCTTTTGTGGCTGGGATTCAATGAAAAATTTTTTTGAGTATTTTGCTGTGAGCTAATGTCCAGATTTTAAAGTGGAATTTGTGCAACTGAAATAATACACCTGAGTGGGATGCTAGTAAAAACTCTTTTTCATGTTTCCCTCAGTTTTTCTCGTTACTGAGTGAAGAGACAGGATTGTAATGACAATGATGTCATGCAAACATTAGCAGCCTCAGAGATTAAGGCAGTCTTTCGAAGAATGTCTGAGATTACATTTAAGTTGTTTCAAACCTATCATTAAAGAAATGATCTGGAAACCACTCGTGATCATTTGTCCAGCCATGTGAGTTCTAAGTATATTTTGCAGACTTTACAAAATTACTAGTATAAGAATATAGTAAAAGTCTTTTATACATTGAAAATGGTTTATTAGACATTTTTATACCTCTAATTATATATTTTCATTCTTTTACATTTAATTGAATTTTGCTTTAATGTACCCAAGAGTCCAACTAAGCCCAGCATCCTTCTTTCACATATAATAATGACTTAGGTCGATAATGTACTTTTCTTCATTGCACCCTTTGTTGTTCATTATGCATCATCCTCAGATCTGTGCTTCGCTTTTCTGACATCATGGGTTGATACCAAAACCAACAGGGTGGAAGGGACCTCTGTAGGTCATCTGGTCCAACCCACCTGCTTAAACAGCATCACCTACAACTGATTGCTCAGAACCATGTCCTGTCATGTCCAAGGTTGGAGACTTCACAATCTCTATGGGAACGACTGTTTCAAGGTCGGTTTCAATATACTGTCATAATGCTGAACCATACACTCTAGTGTCCCAGATTTAAAATGGAATAGCTGAGAGGTGCATGTAAATACATGGCTGAACAAAAATAGCAACCAGATTAGCAGCTGCCCTCTAATTTGTGCAAATCTGTATATGCTGTACAGGACTTGAGCTAGGGCAGAAGAAAGGCATGTTGCTTCGTAGTGTTGTTAGTCCAGCCATGAAACTTTTGAAAAGGACTCCTTAGAAACAGTGATCATGGAAAAATTTAAAAACTCGTTCCTGGTTTCCAGCCTAATAACCAAGTGTGTAGGGACCTGGAACAGACTTCTGGTTAGAGGCATAGGGACAGAAAAACTTTTAGTTACAGAATGGATCTTGATAATACATGAAACAGTTCCATATTTTTTGATCTAGGATATTCTCAGTTTCATCATTTCTCCATTGGCTTTGTTGGCAAACAGTTCCCTACTCAGCATGCTGCTCTTATGGATTTTGTTCTGAGGTGCATAGCTTTTCATATGCCATTTTATGAAAAGCTGAGATTACTCTCTTGAGAATTAATTGCGTGGTCAAATTTTGTGGTAGAAAGATCATTTGCAACTGAGATATAACTGTCTACGATATCAGTCAAACCAGTGGAAATTTAGTTACGATATGGAAACCAGAATTACCCAGTTCAAAACTGGTCAGAGATGAGAATCTGTTCCAAAGAATCTTGTTGTTTTCACAACTGAAAATATTTTTGTGACATTCCGATTCCACATTTTGATCTACTTGAGATTTTTCAGCAGAGATAATTCTTTGTGAGTCTCTGTTGGTTTCTACAAACAAGATATAGGAATACCTAAAGCAGAATTGGTGATCTTTGTTGGTGGATAAACCATGAACTGCTAGAGATTAATTACATCTTTTTGTAAGTTTCTGGTGACCTTCCTTTTGATTTCAGTGGGAGCAGGACTTTATCCAGGAATGCTGACATTCCTCAGCCTTTTATCAGGAAGAAAATTTAGCAAAGAAGCACTGACTTTAAATATGACCTCTCAGAGAGGAGATCTCACACATGAAAGCTCACAGGCTGCTTAGATTCCGTACATTTTGAACAAATTGTGTAAGTATAGAATGTGTTATGCTATGAGTGAAAAGATGTAACAAGTTCACTGCTGTTGTGTGGATGAACCAGAGAAGCAAGACATTTTTAATTCCCTGAGCACAATATCCTAAGGCAAAACAGCTGTATTTTATGCTGTGTTGTGTGCTTTTTATGTTAATTGATGTGTATTTATAAAGACGTGGCAATATTGACATAGCACTCTTGTTTAAATGCAGATTTCTGAACCTTTGTGGGTTCATTAAGAAAGACTCCTAAATGTTCTTTATCTGAAACACAACCAACACTTAAGCAATTTCTGGCTGGTTGAATGAGCTCATGCATATATGCCCACATAAACACAATTAATGTACTGCATGATTTTACCATTGGAATATGAAACCAAGATTATAGTAGAAGAGGAAATGTTTGTGCTATGTTGTGTTTATTTCTAATGGTAGTGTATATGTACATGCACAAAGTGGGTGGCTGATCCACCAGCACTTGAAGGCAGAGACTTCATAACTTAGGTAGTACCAAGAAAGGGCACATATGTCCCACTCCTTCTTGGGACAGGAGTATGCTTTATATGTCTGCTATATATTGCTTTTTACTCCTTTTGTAATTCTAAGCTTTTGTAATTCTATTTGTGTGCTTCCAGAGAAATAATATTCTCTTGTTTTACATTTTTGTTTCTCTTTTCTTCCTGTGCGTTGTTACTACTGTGTTTTCTCCTGCTTCTTTAGTACAAAATGGTTCTAAAATATAATTCCTAGTGCTATTCTTTCCTGAACTTCTTGGATCAATTACCTTTCTTTTTCTTTTCTTAGAATTTGAGTTTGCAAACTGTGTGCAGAGTGGTTATTCTGTTCAGAGACTATTGTCTCCTTTCTACCTTCTTCTCAAAGTCAATTCAGTTGGGAACATTATCTCATACTGAACAAGATGTCATTGCCAAAGCTTTTGGTATTTAAGATTTACTTTTCCTCTTCTAGCCTTATACTGTCTGGTGAAGGGCACATGTACTGCTTTGACTATACTAGAAACTCCCATAACTGAGACCAATGAAGCAGCATGCCCTGAAAAGGAGGAGTAAAGCCTAATTTTATTTTATTTTGTTTTATTTTATTTTATTTTGTTTAATTTTTATTTTATATTTTATTTTTTAAATGGTATACCATGAGCTATGTTTCAGGCTGATAGTGCAAGCAGACCCAAACTGCTCACTATTTCCCTCATGACTGATAGCAACATCAGAAGTCAACCACAAAATGAACTGGTAAAATTGCCTAAGAAAATCTATTCACAAGAAGTCCCATTATCCATCTTTAGGACTTTGAAAGCTTATTCAACTTACTTTGTACAACCTGTCTTTTTGATCAGTTTAGCGTCTGTTTTTATGATTATTAGCTAATATTGCCTTTTTGACCTGCAAAGATCTTTGATGACCTTCCTCCAAGGCAAACTAACTATACTTTCCTGAAAGACCAGTATCTGTTGGCACATTCATATCTATAAAACATTAGCAACATATAGAGGATTTAAATGACAGACTTGAAAAGTCAAAGTAAATGAGATCTTAAAAATAGTCCCAAAATAATAATAATAAAAAATATATATTCATCTGTAAGTATGAAAAGAAGCAAGAAAATAAGTGAGCTGTTATGCTGTGAGGATAAAAAGATTAATGTTGTGTAGTATGACCATAACGTCTAAAAGAATTCTCTTCATTTCTCATTAATGTTGCAATGAAAAGAAAGTGGGAGCAAAAGAAGTATTGGTAGTAGTAATGAGGCATAGAAATAGAAATTATTATATCTGTGGTGGAAATAAAACTGAAAGAGCTTAAAGTGATTCATTTAATGCTCCCAGTTAAGGCAAATTAGAAAATATTCTCTTTGGAATAAAGATATAATTGGCACATAAAGACATACATCCAATTGCTAGGTTTGGTATTAAGTGCATCAAATGAGGAATAGCATCATATTAACATGAGATATCAAAAAATTAAAAAAAAAATTTCACTCTTTGTAAGTGCTTCTAAGTCATTACATGGGTCACCATATCTGGTTTGGGGCATTGTATTTCTAGAAATGCTTTACTGGCCTCAAGAAATGTTTCTGATTTGACTTCAATAGACTTGATGCAAACACAAGCTAGCCTTTGCTAGTTAGGGCCAGACTTCTGTGTGTAAGGTGAACTAGAAATGTATTTGGCAATTTGGGAATTATTATGTATGAAGTAATATTTTACAAACCTGCATGCATCTACTGTAAGTTAAAGATCCTTATTACAGTCTGGGCCCTAGGAATCAACTGGAGTTTTGTCTTGTACTAAGGTTTGAAATCCCTGGTTTAAGTATGTGGGTCTATTTAGAAATTTAAATCAGGATGAATGCTTTGGGAAGAAGCAATGTTTTGCTCAAATTTCATATATGAACATGGATTAAACATAATCACATAATGGATCACTCTTGTTGTGATTTATTTTTTATTTTTTGCCTTTTATAATTGAATACTTAAATTGATATTTATTGTGTATTGTTCCCCTTCTCTGTCCCTTAATCCAGGAAAAGATTAAATAAGTTCTTTCACTTTTCCTTTTTTTGTCCCTTCTG
The DNA here is from genome assembly GCF_009769625.2 of Cygnus olor. NCBI lineage: Eukaryota > Metazoa > Chordata > Aves > Anseriformes > Anatidae > Cygnus > Cygnus olor. The sequence goes on along the minus strand of NC_049171.1, from coordinate 76,559,015 downwards.
AGTTTTCATTATTGAACTTTTATGCCCATAGTTTACTATTTTGATTCCATTGAACCTTAGACATGCAGTAAGAGATTTTATATGACTACCTTTTGAACAAATGTTCAGCACACAACTAAAACCATTATTGTTTTTTTAGACCTTTTGTTATGTTTATGTAAAGTCAATTTTAAATGATGTTCACAATACTGAAAATACTGTGTGGTTTTGTTTTGTTTGTGTGTTTGTTTGTCCTCCATTAATCAATATCTACTACAAATTTCCTTTCCGTTGTTTTCTTCTATATATAAATATGTTGAAGAAAATTTACTGGGAAAATATTTTTTTTCTTTCTCGTAGTTAAACTGAGTGATAAATCAATGTCCACTTTCAATTAAAAATGGAGAAGCTGAGAAGTGCATTTGAAAGGATTGCATAATTCTGGAGGGCTGCTTTAAGAATTTATATATAGTGTTTTTACCTATTTCTATTGCTGTTGCCTTGCAATCATACAAATGGCAAATCAAAAATCTATATTTAATATTCAGAATTATTTAATATTGATATCTGTGATTGCAAAGCAAGGGACTAAGCTACTTCTCTGAAATGATAATATGTGACACATGTACCTCTGCAGCGTGGGAGGTGAATTGTTGTATTCTCTTGTTGTAAGAGCTGTGGTCTGCAGAGAAGTTTACTTTTTATTCACAAGAAAAATACACAAGTAATAAATTGCAGTTTATTTCATTGCTGTGCTTCCGTACCTTTATCCTGTCCTGGGAATATAATTTCTGGCAAAGAAAAATATAGTTTGTCCCCTGTAATATCACATCTATTTCCTCAGCATGGCCATTTGTGATTTTTCTTTACACACTATAGACTCATTCCCATTAGCAGGGTGAGCCACCCACCTGTTTGGAACTGAATATACTGTGATTGATGCGTTCTAGCTTGAATTGGAATTAGTTGCTTCGAAGTATCAGGCTACAGTCATTCTTCAAGCAGCCCCAAGGTGTTAGACCACCAGGATGGAGTGCCTGTTGGGACAGAACTTTATGTTGGAGCCAAATTTAATAAAAAGATTGTGTGAAAAAAACAATTGTACTTAAGTCCTTTTCAAAGTTCACTTTTTATTGTTAAGGTGTTTGGGAGTTTTAAAATGACTGTTCTTTACACTCCAGCTTTCTTGATCTTGCTATGAAATCAATAGCAATAATAACAACGTCAACAATATTTTTTGACAAAAAAAACAGGTATGATGTCACAAAGCCAATATAGTGATTTCATTCAAAAATCAAAAGTCTGGAGATAGAGAACATCTGTAGTGAGCAAAGCTCACACTAAAGAATGGAAAAAAAAGAAAAGACAATTTACATAAGTTCATGACACAAATTTTACATAGGACGCTCTCCCAGTAGTTCTTCTGTCAAAGAACACCATACATATTTCTTTAAAACATGTTGTGTTTATTGCATGATTCTCTGGTTTCATCAGAGCTCACCCCATGCTTTTATTATGCCTGACTTTTTTCTTCTTTTTTTTTAAAGTCATTTCCTTTCATTTGTATTCTAGCAGCTGGGATGTGATGTATTGATATGGACTTAGTTATGTAAGGAATGTTGACTGCTACTTTGTTATAGTTCTCTGCACACATTAGGGTTTACTGCCAAAATGGCATGCTTTCTAGAATTGAAATATTTAATATGGCCTATTAAAACAAAAAGTGCATTTGGAGGCCTACATAAGTTGTCATTAACAGTATAATAGCAAGAAGGAAACCAGATTTTTTGATTGTTGTGAGTTCTAAAGAGTGACTCTAAATTAGTGAGTCGTTCCATTTATTTATTTATTTATTTATTATTATTATTATGTGAAGATCTGATCCAATTCCCCTTGAAGTTAGAGGAAACTCTCTTGCTGGACTTAACAGATGTTGGCTTATATCTCAAATCTGGAGAGTACAGGACTTTTTGTACAATCTTGTTCTGTATCACACTCATCCTCAGAGCATTTGCATTGCTGTGGTGTTGAACTATTTTCTAGTAGTGGTACAAGCATTAGAACTATCTTCTGTTACGTGTTTATTTGTTCATTATCTCTAAAGGAAGAAAAAATATAAAGTGGATTACATTCTTTTAGGTGAGGGCATTTATTTATTTGTTTGTTTGTTTGTCTGTTTATTATTGTCTCGCTGGTATTTTTGTGCACTTTTCACAGATTCTTATGCTTGAGCAGGCAAAGTCAAACAAATAAGGTCCATGACAGGAGTTTGCAGTTATTTGGGGTAGCTTATGCCTTCAGGTTTCCTTCATCAATACCAGATTTAAAACAGAAAGATCTGTAAATGTTAGTATAGAAGGAAGAAGATAGATTTCAAATTGATTCATGTTGTATTTTGGTCAAGTAAATTTCACACCTTGGAAAGACTTATTGGGGATTACTGGTTTTATTTGCCTATAAAATTGTTGTTAAATATATATATAATATTGAATATATATATTATATTATTTAATATATATAATTGTTGTTAAATATAGATGAGAATTTTGCTTTTTGGAGCACATGAGTAATATTAAAAGCTGAGAGCGAAGAGATGCAGGTGCCTAAATGTGTAATACATTTTAAAATATGATACATGAAGGAAACTGCCCAGGAGGTTCCAAGACCTCTGACCAGAAGAGAAGAGTTAATCTTAGTCATAAAGAAACTAAGGTTTTAATACTTAAGATTGGCTTTGCATTGACTTCTGATTGGATTTGACTTCTATCAAAGATCAAGATGCAGAAATTCTGTATTCTCAGAGGTATGAGAGAGGGTAGAAATAGTTATGTAGAAAATATAAATTATGCTGCCGAGAACTGAATTAGTGTTGCATTTGTACAAAACCTAAAAAAATATGATGGAGTGAATAGAATGCTCAGCCCTGTGAAAGCAATCCTGGGTGATATATTAGGTTTATCATAAATTTGTTGGAAAAAGGACAATCGGTGAGTCACTTCAGTACAAAGTTGCAAAATGTTTGGGGAGCATAGACTAAATCTTGCTAGCAGTGGATGTATGCTTTCTGTTAAAAACAGCTTCAGAAAGAAACAATTTAATAAATCTCAGCAAGAAAGAAGGAGTCACGTACAGGCTGAAATTCCCAAGCTTGTATAGGAAGAATACAGTATTGGACTCATATCCTAGTAACACAACCAGTATGGTAACACTGTCTGTGTTATGGTAAGATCAGTGAGGGCAGGAAGCTCCACATCAGAGGGAGAACTCAGTTACCATGCTGCAGCAGGATGTATGCAGAGGTCAGATTTTAGATGCTAACAGTGTCTGCTTGTGTTTAGGGAGACCACCAGGGCCAACCCTCAACTACACTACTGAATATGTAGAAATTGTATGTGGCTCAAGAAGTCTCTACATTGAACCTAAGTGCAAACTACAAGTGTATCTCACTCTGCCCTGTGCGTTTGTTTATAGTGCTCTTGGAGTCAGATTCCAAGATGGTGTCTAACTAGGTGGGTCTTAGGTCCAGTATCTCTGTTCCTACGTTCCAGATAAAAGCACTTGAATAAGAGCACTGAGTATTCTGGACAGAAATTTCAAACAAATATGCCCACACATTTTGGCTTTGCTGACATATCTGTATGTTGTAACTATTTTAAGAACTTTAAATGACAAGAAGACCAAGTAAGGCCATGAAATTAGTACTGTTGCTTTCAGATTTGTATTTCCTGAAAACTTTTTTAGAAAAAAATATAAATAAAATTTTGAGGTTTTAAAACAAGGTTTTCCAGTAAAGATTCAGTAGAAAGCTGGGTTAGACACTCTGGGTTGCATTCAGTTATTCTTTTCTTCAAATTCTCATATATACGTTTTTATGTATCTGCTTGATTGTTCTGAGTGACTAGGAAAAATACAGTAGATCTGTTACATTACTTGTAAGTTTTGTGACAAGGCTTCTGCACATATAGGTGGTCTGGAAAAAATGTCTTTATTCTTTGGCCTCTCTACCACTCAGGCTTGCCAAGTGTGAGGCATTGTTTGCGTGATACAAATTCAAGCTGTTGAATAATTTGGCTTTCTTCACGATTATCCTTCCTACCAATTCTAGAAAATGCTTTCTTCCTCTTTTTATAGGCCCAAGCCCTATCCAGAACATCTCTGTATATCTATTGACGGTGACTCCTTCAACAACTGTTTTAATATCTTAGTCACACTGGCCTTTGAACTTGAGTCCCTGTAGACATGCAAGCCATCTCTGACATTCAAGCCATAACACATACAGATATTAGAGACACCAAAAGTTAGGTGAAGTGAATTCTACCTTAAGTGTCAATCCTTTCAACTAAGTCATGTGGATTTTTTTTCAGACGTGCAGACTGATTTTCTTGGCAGTCTTCTGTTCAGAGATTTCCTTCTGGAAATCCGAGATGTGGGTTCCATGTTTTGGGGGAACAGAAATACAGAGATGTACTCCATGAACCCTATGCATGCACTGAGCATAACAAGAGAAAAAAAGTGAGCATATCATCTATGGGTACTATGAACACAGAAAAGTCTTCAGATCTTGAATGCCACTGTCTGTACTCTCTATGTGATTATGTGTGCAGACTATGCCTCGAGGTATTAAGATTAAAAACTGCTAAACTGTTTTTTATATTTTTTCAGTTCTCATTTTTGCAATAGGAGGGCTATCTTAACTATTAAAATTTTCTATTCTCTCTTGTCTGTTAAAAAAAACATGTGGCTTTGATCTAACTGATTGAACGCTTAGAGTATAGCTGTCAGATTAAGCAGTCATCTTTCAAGAAAACAAGACTTTTCAAAGTGCTATTTATATGTTTCTGTTCTAGTGTTAAACCACAAAAACAGAGTTGGTAAGTCCTTTGTGTACCATAGATCTTCAGGGATAAAGGTGCTGAATGTTACATTGCATTAGACATCACTTTCAGAACAGGATAAATGTAATAAAGTTCTGTATTGTCTGCTTGTCCTTTTGCTCATGATTGTTGCTAGCTGTCAAACCAATGTAAAATTCAAGAGCAACAGTAAGTACCACTGTATTGGTGACTGTGTTTTCACTGGTAAACACTAGTTTTTAGTGGTACTCCCGTCAATTTCACTTTAGCTACATTATTTTCTGTCACAGTTGTGTATTGCAGCTCTGAGTGTGCTGCCTGTAGTTTCAGAGATCACATCTATCCATTTAAAGGTGATAAAACCAAAAATGTGTTGTTATATATGCTTACTGCCTGAAATTTATATTTATTGTATTAGTGAGTAATGTGAGAATATTGTAATATGTGCAGTAAAAGATGGTGCTTGTTCTTGTGTACCACACTTCAAACCCATTGAGCAGTGCCTTTTCTCAATTGTCATAATTAACTGAAAACCATGAAGCTGAAGATAATGCTGCATAGCATTACAGAGATAGGAGTTCTAACTGTGTTTTATCTGTGTGACTAATTCCAAGTTAATTTTCAAAACAATTACTTGCTAAGATGACATTCGGTTGTTCTGACTTTTGTTTAACTTGTACTCAAAGCCACAGTGAGAGGCTGTCTTTTGTTGGGTTGTGCTTCTGTGCCACCAGTGTGACTTGCTGGTGCATCTTCTGTGCCCAGTGTCACCATCACTGCTGGCAGTAACAGAATCAGCTGTGTTAGTCTGTGGGGTGAGTGGGACTCAGTGCAGCAGGATGGAACCTTGTCATCCAATTGCAAGCTCAGTGTTTCTGTGAGGATCAGCTGAAAACATTTGTTTATTTTATTTTATTTTATTTATTTTATTTTATTTTATATTCTATATTTTTAATCTTTTTTTTAGAAAGAAAGAAAAGGTGATCTTACAATCAGAACAAATAAGTACACGATGGGCTTTCCCATAACACTTCATCATACTATATAAAAATCACTTACATGTATCTGTTAAACAATCAACAACAAATGAACTGATCTAGTGGTCCCTGCTTAGTCAAGGCATAAGAGGAGATAAAAATGTTTCCAGGGAAGCTCCAATGTGTTGCCTCCATCTCACAGTTGATATGATGCTGTGAGCAAAGTAATGGAAGTGTTTATTCCTGAGTATATGGTGCAAGCATGTGACTTCTGTCAGTTGCCTGTATTCCACTTCTGAGCATTTTTTTTTTTTTTAATAGCATATTGCATAGCTGAGTAATTGGGGTAACTGAGGTTAGAATAGTAATGGCTGATAGGAGTTGCATAGTTCAATATATTTGCAGGAGAATATTTACCTAGTAAACACATTTTGATCTGCAAGACTGGACTTCAGAAGGGGGGAGATAGGGTCTTTTAAAAAGATTTTGTTTCCTTTTTTTAAAATGATTAAGAAGGACAGTTTCAAATTTATGATTCCATCACTATATATATGAGAAGAAAGAATAATATAATTGGTTGAAACCAAGACTTCCTAAGTTTGGAGCCCAAAGCAAATATTTTACTAATTCAGCAGTAGAAAAAGTGGAAATGAAGAATTTTTTGCAGCTATAATAATTTCATTATAACCATTGTATTTTATTTGGCTTCCTAAAATGGCACTTATTTCAGTTTCCGAGTGACTTAAATCCCTTACAAATCTGACATCACTTGAAATGAAATAATTGAACTGAAACATTAGAATTATTTGAGTCAATGAATAGCTTTCTAAATTTTTAGAGAAAAAATACTATGCCTTTTTCACTACAGAGTATATTCTGCTTCCTGGGCCTTAGCAAACTAAGGAATATATTTGCTAATCATTTCAAAAACACTGCGGCTATTCCCTGTAGTTCTTGCTGTCTTTTCTCTTGCCAATATTTGAAATGCTATTTTTTTGGCTTTTTTGTCTATTAAAATTAAGTTTCTGCAGTAGCTCCACATGTTCTGATATGCAAGAAGGACCTTCTGGAACTTCTGTTCACTGTGCTTCTTTAGGCTATGTTTGGAAATATAATACTATCATAAATTAGACATAATTTCTTATTGAAAAAAATATTCAAATTTCAATGGATTCTAAATATGTGAGCATATTCTTTATCAGTTTTGATAGCTCTTAAGTGTAATCATTCAGAGATTTCAAAGGCACTACAGGTTAGATTTTTAGTAGCTCTTTTGGCCCATGTTAATGCAGATTGCAATTAACTTTATACTATTATTATATTGGTATTGTACTATTAGGTAAAATTTCTATATTGTCCAAAATGTAATACACAATGTAAAACAGTTGTTGGGATGTTCCTGCATTATCTTCAGCCATTTCTGAAACAGATACACCAATTTAACAAGTGAAATTACTTTTTAAGCAATGAGTCATTCTAAAATCTGAAGGCTAAACTGGACTGCCTTTGAGTGAGTATTAGCAATCTAGTTTGGATCTGAATGCCTTTGAAAGGAATCTTCCAGTTCCTGCTTATTCAACTTTGGTTCTTGTTACTGTACACTCCCTGAGGGTGTGAATTGGATTTGTCTCTGATGAAGTTAAACCAAAAGATGAACTCCAGAGATGCGCTCAGTGTGCTAACAGGTTTTCAAGCCATGGGACTAGAGTAGACCTGGTTACATTAACCCTCTGAAACAAGTAACACAGGTGTCCTCTGCACCAACACTTTCGTTCTACATATTCACTACTGCTGTGCCATACTACTTAGACATGGTCACAGATGTAGAAATACATGTAATTTTTTCACAGGAACTGAAATAAGAAATCTATTGATGTGGTCATCTGACAAATTCTCCTATACCTGTATGATCTTTCTGTCCTATTTCAGTAGCGGGAAAGAATGGATAAATACACGATTTAAAGTCAGTTGACACAAGAAAGCAGGTCAACAGGGTAGGGTGACATTGCAATAAACTCAGTTTTAAAAGGTGAAATACAATTCAGGAATTAGCTATATATGTCAATAAAAAAAAAACAACAAACAACTGCTAACTTTGCAGGGAAGAACTCGGGATGCTAATGACTCACCGATCCCATCAAAAACTCTTTTTGGTGAAGCTTTTCTGTAACAAGTAGGCAATTTAGATTATGAGTGATAGTATCATTGTAACTGTCTAATAATCACTTTATTTTGATTAGACTTTTAAAACATTAGTTGGATTAAAAATAATAATTATAATCCTGACTCTATTTAGGGAATATTCCTTTTGCCCATGGAAAGATAGAGTGTAATGCTTCTCAGGAGAGTGACACAGCCTAAGGGCAGCCTCTTTTATCTTCTTCCAATGAAAGCAGGTTGAAAAAGTGGTAGAAAGGAAAAGAGAAGGACTTGTGAGAAAATCAATGGCTTAGAGCACATGACCAACAAGGAGATGTGAAAGCTAGGAAGTGAGCATTTTTAGTTCAGCCAATATTTCTATGATTCTGTGCTTTGGTGTTGTAAAATATGTGGAAAATGATCAGATGAAGTAGAAAGACAATTTTTAGTGGATGAACAGTAGGACTCTGGAAGGGGAATGTAACAGTACTTTAGGAAATGCATTTACATTTAACAGGTGGAAGCCAACCAGTGTTTCAGTAGGCTATGACACAAGGCAGTGACCACCACATGCTGCAGTTTTTGAGGTTCAGGATGGAAATTGGAAAAAAAAAATCATTAGGAGGGCAGTGTGGAACTAGAACAGGTCATGAAATCTTGTATCCTTGTAGTTCTCCTAGATTTGGTCTCCTAGATTTGGCAAGGCAAATCCATAGCTAACCCATTCTACTCTTCAGTGGTTTCACCTATGCAGAAAGATAGAACAGATGACCTCCTTGGGTCTTGTAAAAATTCAATTGTTTTACTAATGAATCTTCAGTTAGAATAGAATCCATCTCTGATTTCTCAGGTTAGGTCAGCTCTTTGTTAATAATTTGAAATAATAATAAAAACATTTTATTTCTCACAAGATAAATGGATACAGAAACTTAGGATAGATTACTTAGATATTTTATAAATATATCCTCTTTCCAATAATAAGTTACAGAGGTAGATAAGGAGCCAATAAAAGTATTTGTGAAAGGTGTAATAGCAGTGTGGATATTACTACTTTGATATTGGAAAAAAAATACAGTTACAGGCAGCAGATTGGACAGTTCTGGGTAGTTCATAGTTTTAAGATTACAGAAGTGAGAGTAAGAAAGAAGAATATAAGAAAATTGAAGTCACAGTCTTTGTAGATAACAGTTGTGAGAGATTACAATAATTTGTCAAAGGAGATTTTGAAGGAGGGTATAGAAGCCCAAAAGCCAAAAAGATAATTTATTGAGCCAAAGGAAGTAAGCAAATGAATAAACATGTCAAACAACAGGTCAAGAAAAATAAGGATGAGAAAAAGTTAAACCGAAGTATAAGTGATGTGATGAGACCATATTCTGATGAACTGGTTAGAGCATGAGATATGGTTGTGGTTCTAGCTCTTCAGATTATTGTCACTGTAAATCCTGATATGCAAAGGATAAACATGAATAAACTTGAATAAAAGGTATCACTTGTAGATCATCACTATCCGAGCTATAGCAGAATTTCAAGTGCTTGTTATAGAAGAAATTGCAGCAAATAGTACTTTTATTTTAAAATTAAGATTTTGTGAAATTGTTAAAAGAAAGCTAATGCAGCTAACAGCTCTTAACACGTCTTTGAGGCTTGCCTCTTTATAAAGGTTTGTGTCCTTTTTCAATATACTTTATTGGAAAGGAAATTATACTACATTTAACACCAATGAAAATCTGAAAACTGCATTTGTTGGTATGCCTCATTTAATTTGTAGTATTTTCCATCTCCATTTATTCCATCTCCTTCATATTTCTTCCATGTTCCTTTCTTGAAACAAACGCAGTGAAGCCTGTTTAACTTTCTACGTGGTTTAAACATATGCTTTGGTTTTACAGACTGTTGATATGTTACCTGATCTTGACACAAATTTGAAATAGTTCGAAAAGAAAAATCTAAGGAAAAATGGAATTTTCAGATTAATTTGGGTTAGAATAGTCTACAGGTTATGTTGTTGCACTTTTTAAAGTAAGTTCTGGATCTCTTAACATAGAAGTAATGTAAATATCTTCTTGATGGTCTTTATTCAGTTGGTTGCACACTAAAGCAAACTTCACTCTCTGGAAAGATCTTTACTAAAGCCATATGTTCTTTTCTTTTGAACTGCAGCTCACCACAGCCACCTTGGGTGGCAAACTCCAATTGTTTCTGCCCTGAGATTTGCCAGCATATGGAGCTTTGGACCTGTTACTCCGAGAATAACGACGTGCTGAGAGAAAGGCAACCAGTAGCTGGCCATAGGCAAGCAGCATAATATTCCCTTTTAATGTACAGATTTCTTCTGATTTTCTTTTCTGCAAATTCCTCAAACTATTCTCAAAGTTTTTCTATTGTACGATCTGATGCCTTTATTGCAAAAATAAGGGCAAAAGATCAAGAAATAAGACTACTCATTCTGACTTCATTCCAGGAAATCACCAGAGAAGTGGCTTTCAGAGGACACTTTGAGTGTTTATAGTTGGGTGTAAGCTGTAGAGCTTTTCTAGCCTGTGACCACTTTGCTCTAGATTGCAGTTAAAATAACAACTCTGCCAGTTTTAAAGCTACCTCTGCCTTTGCCCTAATATTTAAGTTAATCTGAGAGGGAGAAGAATTGTCTTTCTCAAGTGCCATGAGAGTCTTTCTATTATACAGCTTTGGGGTTACTGGAATCAGCATGAATGTTGTTTGAAGGCAGAATTTTACTGTTTTACCCTTTACCTACATTCTGTAAATTTTGTAGGCAATATGTGATAAAGGTCTTATTAAAAAATTATGGTCTTGCTGCAGTCTGATATTATTCAACGACCTTTAAATGTAAGTAAACTATTTCTGCCTTTGAATAACTCTTAATTATTTTTTTGGAAAATATTTAAAATAATATGAAAATAAACTTATGAAAAAAATCATTCCTTTTTTTTTTTTGTATTCTTCCTAGTTTACTTGTCTTCATCGTAGAAAAAGATTGTTAGATAAATGCTCTTTAAAACTTTTGTTTTAATACCTATTCTAAGCCTTCATTGACAACAGATAAGAATAGAGATAATGTATGTGACAGGTTGAAGGAGACAGATGTTATTTTCCATTGGAAAACTGTGGTTATACTTCAGTTTAATTTGCCAGAACAGAATCACTAAATTTCATTAATCCCTCCACTTTAGAAAATGGATTCCCCACTGCTATGTCAAATCAATCAGTATGGCCAAGTCACCTTCAGTATGGTAAAGAATGCTATGTTCAACCAGCACCTCCAATTTATACGTGTAATATTTAGTATATATAAATCAAGATACTTCTATAAGTTGTGTAAATTCCTTAGCAAATGTTCTTTTGAAAATGCTTTAGCATTGTGAAGCAAAATCCTATGCTGTCACTATGTATCATACTCTGATATTCTCCACAATACAAGTGTTTCATCAATAACTACAGGAGTGCTACACAGCTTGATAATGCTCAGGAGTCTGAATATCAGAATCAGTTCTGGTATGATCAAAGCAAATGTGGTATAACACACCTGAATACTTTTCCAGTTCAAAACCAGTTTAACCAAGAGAACACATTCTATCCTGTGGCTACACACTGATAAACTACGCTACACTTATGAGTTATCAGCAGGATTGAAATTTTTATTTTCATCATAGTGATTCTTTGGATAGTCTTCTTCAGACTTCATTTAGTTAACTTTCTCATTTGCAAGCTCTGGACTCCACATCAGGAGTCATTAGTCAAATACAGAAAACTAGCATGGCCCAAGCTGTATTTGCAAGGAAGGTGTTCTTCAGCTTTGGGTTGCAGCCTGTTTAGTAGAGATAGACTCTTCAGAAAATATGAAATCTCTGCTGAGGATGTGTGAGCTGTAATTATTAGTACATTTTAAAAAAATCCATATTTTTGAAGCAGAAGACAGAATACAGAGGCCATACTCAAAAAAACCTGAATCCTTGCTGTAAGAACGTAGGTTGTCACAGTCTCCATGGGAATGAAGTAAAAAGGAAAGGTTTCCCTTTTGTAGATATCTTACTTTCTAGGACTACCTGCTTTCTGTCCCCAATCAGCCAACGCTTATCCCAGTAACATTTCCTAATCTTGGGCTAGTTTGATCTCTGTAGAAGGATCTCTTCTTCCAAATCTAATGGATCATCTCTATTTGCTTAATGTGAGACTCAACTTTCTGAGGCTTTCTGGTTTGCAATTTAGGGCATTTTGGCAATAGCCACAGCATCATTAATCCAAGCTGAATAGAGACTTTCATCTGTCCGTGACTTGCAGATGTGCAGCTTGTTGGTAAACCAATAATTTGTTAACACCTTTTTCCTTCCTGGTGAGACAATCTGCCTTACCACACAGGCACTAGATCTTTCCAAATGGAAATTTACTACAATTTTGTCACATGTTCAAAAAAAAAAAAATCAAAAAAAAAATCCCCCCTGGACTCCTCAGAAATGCTTGAATACTTGTGGTTTTGAGAATGGAAAACTTTAGCTGACACAGTTCAAGTCGGGCAAAGTTAAATGCTTGAAATCAGGTTTTCTAATGGCAAACATGAGGAAAAAAGAGTCATGGATGGTGCTACCATCCCATATTGTATTTAAACTTATCATAATCAGTAGGTTATCCTTGTGAGATCTGTTTGAGGATCACAAACACAGAGGAGTGTATATTTAATTACTAAAGAATTACAATCATAAAAGGCTTCTTTTCAGCATAACGTGCCCTCAGAGGCACTCTGTCTTTGGTTTTCAAACAGGGAACCCTTAAGGTTTGTATTTTCAGTTCCTGTCATAAAGACAAAGCTATCTGAAATGAGACAGTCCTAAAGGGAAATAGGAAAAGTTCCTGGTTAACTAAATATATCTCAGCTATCAAAAATTTTCCCAGAAAACTGTAAATGTAAATATTTAATAGGTCATTTTGAGGAATTTGAGCACGCTTTCAGACATTTATTTGAAAAGAAGTGACTACTGTATTTCCTAAATATCTTATGAACATTAGAACTTTGGCTTTGAAGGACTATGTGGCAATGTGTGATGAAAATGTTTGGCAGAAAAATAGCCTAATATCATTAAATATTTGCTGTTTTACCATGTAACATATATCCTTGAATGTCCTGCATTTTGGGGAAATGAATGGTGTTTTCCTGTCTTTCTGGGAACTGTTATGTGGGGGACTTTCCCAGCTGAACATCTTCTACTGAGTGTCACTGAATTATTTTCTTAAAATGGGTTGCCAGACTAGTTTGGTATCATTCTTTAAAGGTCAGAAGATACAGGAAGCAGCCAGCACAGTTCTGAAGTGGATCCTGTTAAATACTGTTTGGGATTAAGTGGTCTGCAAAATATCAGGTATTACCCATTTTCCTGTGTGGAATGAAACTGAAACCTTTCTTAACTGAATAGGTATACTATTTGGGTTTGTGGCAAACTCTGAAGCTTGGAAAAATGGAAAAAATGAAAGCATGGAAAAAAGCTTCCAGAAACAAGAAAAAATTGAGAAACTCTTTGTTTGAGAGAAAATGGTCTGCTTTACCCTGTGGATATATGTTGATTGTTCATTTGTGGGTTACGCTGAGTAACACTGACGCTGTTAAGTAATGCCTTGAAGAAAAGAGCATGACCCAGGCCTCATGTCAGTTCTTCGTGGGCAGAGGAAACAGGCAGTTCTATATTCCTGTTCCTGCAGTTTTGATTACATTTCCTTTTTTTAAATGCAATATTAATAGGGAAAACCAGGCAGCAAGAGCCAGGATCAACAGTCCAGATTGTCAGAGAAGTCTGTACTGAAGAGGGAGGTCTGAGGTGAAATCAGCAGATGACATCATCAGGTCAAGATAAGGGTCAGAATCAGGAAAATACAAGGGCAGACTCAGGTGTACCTGCAGCATAGCTCAGGCAGAGAACAAGAGTGAGAGCCTGAGCATTAAAGTCACTCCTGAGTGTAGTGGTTTTACCTTGCTAGGCAGCTGAACTCCACCACAACCGCTCTCTCACTCCCCCTCCTCAGAAGAGGAGGGGAAGAAGAAATGGAAAGAAACAACTCATGGGTTGAGATAAGGATAATTTAATTAAAGGATAAATAATTATTAAGGGAAAATTATTATTAAATAATTTAACTAAAGGGAAAAGGGAAAGGAAAAAAAAAAAAAAAGCAAAGGCTGTGTGGAAGCGCAGAGGAAAGAAATTACTATCTATTTCCCACCAATGAGTGATGCTTGACCATATCCTTGAAGCAGGGCCTCAATGCACGTAGCCGTTGTTCAGGAGGACACACGTTTTCACAACAAGAGCCCACACAGCTGTATCAAAAGCTCTCCCTTGACCTATCAATAGTATGTGATGTGAAAAAAGCAAAAAGGTTTCTGTAAGAGAAGGTGGCTACTGAGGCAAAAGGGAAACAGACATCTTGTTTTCCTTGAAGCACAAGAAATAAGACAATGATAAATGACGGTGCTGTGGATGACTGAGATTGTTTCAGAGTAAGAATGGATGGAGCAGCTGTCTCAAGGACAGAAACAGAAGTGGTGATGGCAAAGGGCATGAGAAAGAGAATGGAAGGAGTATTAAAGCTGGGCCATGTGCTATAAGTGTTGAGTAGACATAGGGTGTGTAATATGAGCTTGGAAGTGAGGATAGAGAGATGGAAAGAAGTATATAGAAACAGAAACAAGTCCTAGAGAGTTGTAGGTTATTGAGAATGAATGAATAGAAAGAGAATAAGATATGATGGAGAAGAAGGGTGTGGGAAAATCAACAGGGGTTTAAAAGATGGAAGAGGTTACAGGAATAGAAAAGGCAAACTACTGACTATTACTAACACAGGTGTTTTTTTTTTAAGATATATTACACAGGGATGTGAGGTGAGAAGTAGCTTCCTAGCACTTCTATTGCTGCAGTGACCCCAGGAGAGATGGACAAATTTGGGTTGCACTGTCAGGACGAGGAGAAGAGCAAGCCCACGAACAAACACCGCTTTCCTCTGGTCTCTTCCAGTTCTTTAGTTCACCATAAAAGAAATGCTCTTTGGATGCATTCTTCAAGTCTATTTTGCTTTCCACTCTACATGATGGTCACATTTCAATACATAGTTAAATATTCCTGAAATATCTGGAGGTAGTCAGTGGCATTTATGCTTACTTTCCTTCCATCATTCCTTCATTTAAACATACCTAATAATCTTTTGAAAATCATGTTGTGAATTGTATTTTCCCTTTTAAACAACGAGATCTGTTTGTTTTATGGTATTTATTACAGGAGGGTAAAATATATAAAAAAAAATTGCATTAAACGATTTCAAAAAGTGGCAAAACTGAAACTGAAATGGTGTGATGTGAAACTGCTGTTAATGTCATTTAGGATGACCTGCTTTGGCTCTAAAACATACCACCAAAAATGGAAGACCAACCGCATACAGTGCTTCAAAGTACTCTCCTTGAAATCATTGGAGGTTTAAAAGAGTAATCTTATTCAAAGACAGTAAGATGATGCTCTAGGGGATAATCCTTTTTATCTTATTGTCTGAGTTGGAAACAGCATTTCCATGATCACTTAAGCCAGACTCTGCTCTTCAGAATTCTACGCTTCAGTAAAGCATGAGTTTTTTTAATTTTGTGAACATGGGTGCTGCTAGGAGAGGACTCTGTCTCAAGCATTTTAACAACTTTCAAAGGATAATGGTATACTTCTAATAGTAACACATTTTGGGTGAGTGAACACTGTAGGCCCTGAAAGCTGTATATGGCTGAGGAGACCTACAGAAGTAACTGATGGTGAGAAAGTTCTATTTTAACTGCTTTTGTTAAATCTTTATATGTTTTATGTCATTACAGTATCTTTATCAGAAAAGATATCTAATTGGAAAGTAATGTTTGGCTGAAGGCCTTTCTTGTATATATTTTCATGAAAGCCAAATGTTGTCGTAAAAAAAATATTGGACTAAAAGTGATGTAAATGTTGTTCCATCAATGATCAGAATTATAGCAACAGCAAAATTTATTTAACATAAAGTGAAATATGTTTCATTCCTGGATTGTTTAAAAGCCTCCAGATTAATCTTATGTTTTGGCCAAAGTTAAATGAACCACAGTGAAATATTTGCACTGTCTTAGCTAATGTGAACAAATGAACTCACACCTTCCCTTCCATTCAAGTGATGGAGAGTTTTTGATTTGTTGGGTTTTGTTTTGCTTTGCTTATTACTGGGAGAAAGTCTGTTCTGAGAAGAAAAGTGTTGTAAGATAATGTGGTGATTAGGTTGAAACTGTCATCCAGTCACAGAAGAAAGATGAACCCTTGAGAAGTCATCTCCAAAGCCCAGCCCACCATCCCAATGCAACTACTTCTAAATCATTCTTGACAGATGATTGACAAAACAGTTCCTAAAAACCTCTGGTGACTGAGATTCCACAGCCTCCCTAGGTGGGAAATCCCCTTGGTGCAATTTAAACCCATTACTCTCAGTCTTAATTCATAAAGCACAGGGCATAATTTATTGTCCTCTCTTTGCAGCAACCTTCTACATATTTGCAGATTGTTATCATGTCTCTCCTCAGACTTCTCTATTTAAGTCTAAACAAAGCCAGGTCTTTCAACCTGTCCTCATAGGTCTTGTTTTCCAGACCTCTGTTCATTTTTGATGTTTTCTGCACTTCCGGCTGTGTGTTGCTCTTTGTGGAAGCACAGTGCTCCCAGAAGATTACACCATTACATGCCTTGTCAGTACTGTGTAGTCTGAAGGCATATCTTGGTGAATCTTAAATATAGCACTCATAATTTGATATTCTACTGTGGTGTTGAGTTTGTTTACAGATATGTAGCACTACTGACTTGTGTTCACCCCATAGGTTTGCTGGGGTCCCAGAGCCCTTTATAAGGAGCTGCTAGCAGAGTAGTTGGTGCCCCCCTCAGAGGTATGCAGCTGCCTCCTTCCTAATGGAAGAACTTCACACTTTTCCATGTTGAACTTCTCTCCTGCATAATTTCATCTCATTTTTCCAATTGGCCGAGATCACACTGAATTCTGACCTTGTGCTCCCAAGTGCTTCCAGCCCCTCTTAATTTATTATTGTCTGTAATTTAATAAGCAAAGATTCTGGAGGGTGGAGGAGTCAATCGCCTGCTGACTTGGCTCTTAGATTTTATATTTACTGCCAAAGAAGGTGTTCCTTTTATTTCACTTAGTTCAGATGGGGGCTAGGGGAGAGGACTTTCAGTGATATAATTAGCTGAAATTACTACTTTATTCTAGCTTTCCAGTGAAAACAGAGCACTTCAGCTTTTACTGATGCTGTTGAGGTCAAAAATGTGAGTATTATCAGTACTTTATTATCTCATAGTGCTTATTTAATGTCCCTTTGCTCATCGGGAATTTGTGTACATGCATTAGCCCCCTGTTGAAAAAAACAATCATGCACATATTTATATGTACACTTTTTTTTTTTTTTTTTCTTTTCAATCTGAAGACATGGACTTTGAAACAATTTGTTGGCCTTGAACCTAACCACTTGTTAGGTACAAGGAGGTTCCTGCCATGAGAAAAGCAAGTACAACTTAGTCCTTGGACCAGGCACTGTAGCCACAACAATGTCACATTTGTCTTACACCTAATCTTTGCTAGCATTTTAAAGAGCCTTCTTCATTTGCAATGGTAAAACTGAGATGAGTTAAAGCTCTGACTTCTCTTCAAAGGCCTTGTATTGTGGTAGCATCAAATGTTGCCATTTGGCTGCGTTGATTCAGACCTGGGGGATTTGCATCTGGAAAAGGACAGGAAAAAATGTATTGCTACTTTATTCTTCAATATATTATCTGAATACTTATGCAGTTTTCTTGTAAAGGCTACAGTGTTCCACTGCAGGACTGGCCATTCTAGGAGAGTGACCGGAGGCTCCCAGCTGCTGTTTCTCTCATTAGCTGTTTCATATACGGGGAGCTTGCATATTATTGCATAACATTTCTTTGAACAGTTGAATTAACAGTAGAAAAGAATTACACAATTTTCTTAAGGCTGAAGGAAATATGCAGACCATCTGAAGCTAGCATTTTCTTCATTGTTTCAGGCTCTTAATGTGGCATTTAATAGCAGTAAAAGTGAAGGATAAAAGTTAACCTGATTTTGCTGTGCTTTGTTTTAATTTTAAAACAAGGCAGGATTTCAAAATTTTGAGCCTTATTACTCTTAAAGACTTTTTAATCCAACATATTTTTTAATCTCTACATGAAAGAAGAGTTCTAATTGACTACAAGCACTACCCAGAGTCTTTCTCCTTGGGTGATGTGAACAGTCAAGCTGCATTGTGCTTACAGGGAACAAGCTCAAATGTAGCTGAATCTTCACTCCATGTTCTATTATTTTAAACCACTGTGAGAGAAAAAGTAAGAAATAGCAGCTATAATTTAAATACAGGCCCAAATTCATGGCTGACTGGAACACTGGTTGAGTACTTCCCATTTGTTTGCAGAACCTGCAATGGCAAACTCATCCTAGAGCTGACTTGCAATGTGAGCTGTGAAAAATAACAGCACATAGCAATGTAGCTGCTGTTCTGCTTCCATGCTATTACTCAGAGATCTGCCAAAATGCTTGGATTAAGCACTTTTTGCTTTCCCAGGATAGCACCTGCCCCTAAACTTGCCATTTAAGCTCTCATTTTGGAAGAGAGAAATACCTGTATATAGTTTACTCTCCCACAATACCCCAAAGTATCTCATTTTACCAATTTGTAGACCGGACTCACAGGCAGCTACCAATCACCAGGCAGAAAGTGTTGCCTCACGTCTGTGTATGCCGACTGGCCGACCAAAAAGCCATGCCTCAAGGGAGGATGCTGGTTTCAGGTGGTAATGGCTCCAGAAAGAACGAGACCAGAGGCTGAAAGTGTTCCTGGCCCAACTCCATACACTTAGCTAGGGTTACACCAGGGGAGCTTGGCCTAATGAATATAAAATATGCTCTCCACAACTGTAGATAAAAAGACATCTCAAGGAAAGGAAATAGAAGCTGAACAAATGAATGAAATGCCTTCCACCATGTGTGATTCTGGGCTATGAAGTACAGTTGGAAAACGTTTTTATTCTCCTCTAGTTGAAACCACTACGATCAGTGGTCTGACATGGTGGTATGTTTTCTTTTACCCTTTCTGCCTTTCTCCTCCCACCCATGAAGTCATAACAGAGAATTTCTCTCTGACAAACAAATCACAATATGGAGTTGTGGGATCCAGTAAATGCAAATTACCTTCTTCTGTCCTAACGCAGGAGTATGATTTTTTTTTTCTTTTAATTTATCCAAAGCCTTTTTCATCCACTGTAGCTTTTCGATTTTATGATGTAAGTTATACTAAAATTGCTTAAGGAAACAAAGTTATATAGTGGTGGTCGTAAAATACATTTTCAGGTTTCATTCAAGAGTCACATCAATATATTTTTTTTCTTCTTTAGAAATGCTTTCACTCTTGCACTTTCCAGATTGACAGTTGGTGCCTTAATACAAATAATCTTAGATATTATCTATATTTTAAACACATTCTTTATTAATCTGCATGTTGAGAGCAGTTGGAATAATTTAAAGTACGGTTAAAAAAGATTTCTTGGATGATGTAAAAACGAATATAGTTTGGGTGGAGGAGACTGGAGATTTAAGACATTTTTCTTCAAACTGTGGACATTCACTAAGCGCAATGAAGTTGCACACCCTTTATATATGTCATAGTATACACACACCATCATCATCCTACACAGTCCTCTGGCACATAGGCTGGAAAAACATTTTAAAGTTAATAAATGACAACTGGAACTAACACCTAGCAACATCCCTATGCATTTCGTATTTACTGTATGCAGTTAATACATTACTTAAGAAGACACCTATAAAAATGTAATTAGGAAAGGAAATAGCTTTCTCCCAGAGGGAAACCTGTAAGAAGGGTGAGGTTTCCTCTTGTAATGCTTTTTCCAAATTTCTTTCCAGTAGGCTGCCAAATTATATGAAAGATACAGGGGCTTCAAGCCTTAACCTTCTCTAATATTCACTAGGAGCATAAAGTTCCTCTTAGATTTTCTCTAAATGGAGCAAAGGAAAGGATGTTGAGAAAATGAGACTGGTGAACTGATTGATTTTAAGTATTTGTTTTGGTCTAACTGGTTTTCCCTAGGTCATATATGATAGCAAAAGCTATAGCCAAAGCAGAAAGGATATTTTTGCTAAAGATACTGGCTCCAGACTCACAGGTCCGTAACATCAAGCAACCCACTGAAGACTATTCCCTTTAAAACTGACCTTCTGTGTGATAGACAAGAGATCTTTCTATAAAAAGGATAATAAAATGAAATGAATTGCTGCAGCCACTTCCTTCCCAATCCCAACTCCTTTACTATTATTCAGCTGGAAAAACTTCCAAAAAATAAAAATCTGGATTTGAAAGTAATTTCAAAAAAAGACACTCTGAGCTTTCCTTTGTCCCTTAACCCTTTCTCTAGATGCTTGTCCTCCTCTGCTTTTGCAATTTGCCATACACTGCAAAAAGAACTCAGGTTTTTTCTTTTTTCCTTTTTGAGGAAAAAAAAATAAAAAGGCTCAAATGAAATGCCTGAGACTCCAGAGATCATCCTTTGCATTTTTTCCTTAAGGGATAGAGCTTTGCAGAAATTCAAAGTCATACTCACATTTAGCTCTGCTGCCCTCACCCTTCCTTTGTGTGCACACTTCAAAGTGAGAGGCAATGTGTATTTGGCTCACATCTGAAATGGAATTAGCGAATAACCCCATTAGTGGAGCTAGGAAAATGCTTCCTTGAAAATGGTACTGTATGGTAAAAAGGGCTTTGTTTTAAACCAGGATAAAATGCCAAAGGGCAGGTTTGGGGGTTTGTTCCCAACATGGAATTTCTGGGAAATTCTGCTTCAAGAGACATAAAATCAAATGTTCTGCTCTCCTGGTTTCCAGGTGGATAGGCTGCTTACCTTCTCACCATCTTGCTTTTCAAAATAGCAGAGAATTTTGGAAAATGTTAGTTGACAAGTTGGATACCTGGGAAGTGGAATCCCAAAAGTCCCAGATGAGGTCTAGGAGACAGTGAATGGCTACTCTGGCTCCCAAGCAGTGCAGGAGCCAGCAGAGTGTTGGAAACTGAGGATCTAAGTTTCTGGATGTACAGGGAGCAAGACATGGAGTCCACTACTCAACCTCCAGATTAGCCTATATAGTAGGGGAAAAAAGCTTGGGGAACCGGTGAGATGTTTACTAAACCTGAAGTAGCCTCCAATGTCTGGAAAACCAAGGGCTTCCAGATCCATATCATCTTCCTGCAGAGTCTGAACAAGAGTGGAGAGGTCTCAAACAGCTAGCCCATCAGGATACGTACAGAAGAACCAGGAGTGCAAAGCACAGGCAGGCTGAGTTAGAGAATAAGCAGCCAATCCTCTGACAGTTTTTGTTTTATGAAGCTTCCACAGAATTCGTCTTCTCCCATGGAAAACTGTCTCCATGGAAAAATAAAAAACTTCAACCAGATCTTCTTACCTATTCTGCATCAACAAATTCAAAAAACGTAAAAGATTTTAAGGGGTTAGGAACTTGACTGCCCATCTCTGCAAATCTAGCCTAGAAGAAAGTTCTGCTACTCTGCCTTTTCAGGGCAAAACCCCTGCTGGTCTATGTTCTGCTTTAGTAAGTGATTTGCAGTCCTTTCCATTACTGTTTTCATAGATGTCCTGAAATTCTGAATTTCCAGGCTGAGAATAGTCTATGCTTACCAGCTTAGTCTCACTTCCATGTTGTATTTTGCAGGAGGAAAAAAAGAGTGCATTTTTCCCATTTTTTGTCCCATAAATTGTTGTCTGCTAAACCTTTTTTCATTTTAAAGAATGCCTCAATCAGAAGATGAGGTTGTGACTAGACTTACTGGAAAACAAAACAAAACAAAACAAAAAAAAACAGTGAAAGCAATGGTTTCAGGTTGTGTTCTAATACACATCAACCACATGGTATCTGTGGACTGTGAGAAGAAGATTTGCTCAGTGCAACCCCCTGGAGAGCTGCCAGACCTGGTAGATTATTTTGTGTTGGAGTGGCCTGAATTTAATAGCAGAACCACAGCTTCAAATTGTATTGACATTGTTTTGCTGAATAAAGCAGGAAGTGGGAGTGGCTTTCCTTGATTCCAGCTGAAGTTTTAAAGTCAATTGCTTGCCGTCATTTATGTTATTCCAGGGCTTCTGCATTTCTGTGTGCTTCCCACAGGTAGCAGCTCTGCAAGAACTGCTCCCACATGGCTCCGTACCACGGGGTCCATCCCCAGGAGGAAACTGCTCCAGCACGGGTCCCCCACGGGCGGCAGCTCTCCCCAGACCCCTGCTCCTGCGTGGGCTCCTCTCCACGGGCTGCAGCTCCAGCCCGGGGCCTGCTTCTGTGGGGGCTTTCTGTGGGCCACAGCCAACTCCAGGCCACATCCACCTGCTCCACCGGGGACTCCTCCATGGGCTGCAGCGTGGAGATCTGCCCCATGTGGGACCCATAGGCTGTAGGGGACAGCCTGCTCCACCAGGGGCCTCTCCACAGGCCGCAGGGGAACTTCAGCCGGCAGCGCCTGGAGCACCTCCTGACCTCCTGCTGCACTGACCTGGGGGGTCTGCAGGGTTTGTTGTCTCACTCTCCTCTCTCCCAGCTGATGTTGTGCAGCAGGTTTTTCCTTTTCTTAAATCTGCTTTTCCAGAGGCACAACCAGTGCTTCGCTCTGGCAAGCAGCAGGTACCTTTTGGAGCCGACTGGAGCTGCCTCTGATCTTACATGGGGCAGGTTCTGGGCTCTTTTCACAGAGGCCACACGTGCAGTTCTCCTGTTAGCAAAACCTTGCCCCATAAGCCCAATACATCTGTGCAGCAGGACCAGAGTTGTAGATGTTTCTTCCAGGTATCTTGCATGCTTTGGCCTAGTCTCAGTGAAAAAATACAGCTATGTTTATAACTCTGCATAAAATTCAGCATAGGTACATTCAGCTGCTGCAAGGTTCAGGGCTGCTGTAGTGTAAACCACTATGAAAGACCAGGAGGTATTTCACATACACATGGATTAAGATAACACTAGAACACTGTGGCTCTCCTTTCTCCCTCCATCTGCTATTCTCCCTCCCATCCTTCACTGTCTCTGTCTCTGAGGTCCAGACAGCAAAATGATTCAAAGATTTTGTTTCAATTTTGGTACAGAAAATCTGTCATGCACTGGCTGATCAGCCTGGCAGTGTGTCTGAACTCTAGTTCAAAGACTTTATGCTGCACAGCAAGTCAGAGCTTGTATGTCGCATATGATGTGCCCCAAAGTACAAAAAAAGTACAACCGATCTGTGTTGCCATCTGCATGCTCTTGTGTTTGCTCCTTGCTGGAATAGTGGGGTTCTTATCCTCTTATCTCTTTGCTTGGGAGAATATCCTGTTTCTCAAGACTGTCCTCAAAAGCTGATGAGAAGAGACCCTCCTAAATTTTTTTCTATGACACTCTTTTTGAAGATGTAATATGAAATGCCAAAAAAAGCAATGCTTACAAAAAGAATGTCACCTCCAGTTCCAAATGTGAAGGGTAATAATGAAGTTCACATAACATATGGGAAACGGTAATGATTTGTTTAGCCGCTTGGCTTGAAATGTAGACTCTATGGTGCTTGCTATGCAACAATGCTCAGATGATCCATCAAAAAAAAAAAAAAGTCATGGCCGTATAATAGTAACAATTAAATGCTTATTCCCCGTGATCACATAACATATGGCTTTGTGCTAGAACATACACAATCCCAAAGGACATTATGTGAACATAAAAGATTGTTGACTCATGATTCCCCCCGTTGTGTTCTCTGGCAACCCCGCTTTCAAGAACAGAGACACACATACACACATACACAAATGTGAGGATCTTAATGGGATTTTTTTTTTTCCCTTCAGATTAATGTATTACTGACAGCAGTGTTTAGAATCTTTATTAACAAAAATATACAGAAATATATTAGTAACATTGAACTCCAGGTTGCATCCATGACCTAAGAAGCTGAACTGAAGCACAGGATCTTCATATGTTGAAGCACCTTTAAAAAGGTTTCTCTTTTTCATTCTGTTTTGCATAATGTTTTTCTTCTGATTTGTTATTCCTTTATTAGATACTAAATTAAGGATGTGGCAAGAATAGCTTGCTTTAGTTCATACAAAACTTAGGAAATAATGCTGGTGTTTCAGCCACAGATTGAAGGGATTTCTTTATCCCCCTTTGCTTTGACCCTACTCATTTCTTGAACATCTTGAACATTTTTCCTGCAAATTCCTGTTAGTCTTCCTTGGCCACTAATAAATCTTTGATTTTCTCAGCTAGGGATGGATAGTGGCAGGCATCTCCAAAGTTTTCTTTGCCAGCTTTCTCTGCCATGACAGTTCTTTACAAGTCTGGACCAGGCAGAGTGTTGGCTCTGGTGCTTTGGAGTGGAGTTGCTTGCTAGCAAGAGTGACACACTTGGTACAGGGGTCAGGCAGGTCCTTTGGGGTGTCTGGGGACTGGCAAGGCACAGAGGGTAGAGGAGGCAACATCTGTACTGGATGGGAGCAACTGCAGTCATGATCTGATAAACTTGCTACTAGTGAGCACGCAAAGCTACTGAAACCTTCAGCCAGGAGAGAGGAGCATGCCAAACTTCCTTTTCCAAAGCAGGAATAACTACCTGGACAGGGGCACAGGAGTCCTGGTGGCAGAGTGGTGCTCTGCCTGAGACTGCATCCCAACCCCAGGCTTGCCTTTCTGCTGTCTGCAGGAGTGGTTGTGCCCCAGGCATGGGAGACCCAAAGCACAGTGTGGAAGCATTGGTGCATGTCTTTCAAATGGAAGTTGGAACAGGGTTTATGAATAATTTGTACATTAGATCTTCTTGCTTTGTTAATTATTCATTCTGGAGTGTCTCTATCTAAATATAGGAATTGTATAGGCATTTTTTTGCATTAGCAGTGCATGTACATAAACAATATATTTGAGTATGTGAATGGCATATGTGACTAATAAACTGAGTCACCTACTGCTGGTTCTGTCCTGTGGTTGATGAAAAAATAACTTTCTGTGAATTTTATATCTTTCAGTACAAATAGTGAAGACTTGCACTCATTCTTGTCTGATTCACAGATGGGATTTAGCAGGAATAGATAAGTTATAGATGAAAACAGGCTTCTGTGGTAGTCTATTGCTGACTGACAAGGAAGAAGCATGAGTGCTACAAAATAATAATAAAAAAAAAACAACTGAAGTTTACCAAAGTATTTTTGTAATACTCAGTGATTTGTGATTATGATATTAACATTTGCAAATTGTACCCTTGTACTATACTATTAGTATTATAGTATAATACTAGTTATAATATTATTCATCTCCTGTTTTGATGCATTTAAGTTACCTGCCTTCAAAATTCTCCAGAAAACCTGTGAAGTCCTTTACTTGCCTTCACTGTGGCAGTCTAGTTCCTTCACAGAGGTGTGAATGGAGGCACAGAGCTATTTCATTTACAGTGCAAATCCATAGCAGAGACAGGGGGAGAATCTCAGACTCATTATTCTCTCTCCAGCCAATTCACCAGCTGCCTTATTTTAATAGTAGCTCAGCTGCAGGTTTTGGGCTGTGAATTAGCCATGTCACTGGGAAAACAACCACGTGAGTTTGTCCAGCAGTTAAAAATCCAGTGCTCCACAGCTGCTGATACTGTGATTCCTGAGCCAGATTAAGCAACATATCAGCACTGTATAAAGCAATCCTTTATCTTTCCTGCCCCCACTCAGCTAAAGCTGTAAACAGGACACATTGTGCAATTTGTCAGAGATGGAGCCTAGCATGTCTGCAGCTGCTAATAAAACCAAGTAACTGTAAACATCTGATTGTCTAAGAAGTGATAAAAGGGCTGCTTTGCTCTTGGTTGTGAAGAGCAACCAGCGACCTGCAGGAGCATTGCAGTGTGTGCTCTGGGATCTGGTCCGAATTCAGAGCTATCAGATGGACAGAACCAAGGTCTGGGTTTTGTCCCTGATGGTAAAATCAAGGCTGCAGATGAGGCAGCAGATTAATTTGTCCAGAACTTTCCAGTTCTCTGGGGTAAAGTCTGTAGGTCCCTTTTCAGTGCAAAATGTTCAAGTGCTAAGACAAAGTCATGCATAATGTGTAGACATCTAATTGGCAGGCTGCAGCAACATGCTGGCCAGGTCAGAGATGTACACTAGTCTGCACAGTGATTAGGTCACTGGCAACCTGTGGAAACAAAACAGGTGCACTACGAAGTGGAGGACTTGCTTTCCAGGTCCTGAGGAGAGGGCTGGAGTTTGCCAAAACGTTCAGAATCTTAGAAACAGCCAAAGGGAGACTGACATAAGTTCTTTATCTAAGACATTTTATCTTGTCTGCCAAGTTCTTAGCTCCTAAAATAAAGAAGCACTGTCTTTGTTCATGCAGGTTTGGCATCTGCAGCCAAACTAAAGGTGACTTTGGCCCTGTCAAGCTGCCGAGGTCAGTGTGGCTGCCAGGTCCTTCCCAGAGCCTTGATCCTGGCACAGGCTCAGCAGGTATTCAGTGATACCAAAAGTAACACGGGGGTTGGAGGTGCTATCCACATGAGTTTCCAGATGCTGATTTTTTAGACAAAAGGGCAATTCTGCCTGAGGGCTGGAAGAGAAGGGGAGTGGGAGCTGAGAGCATGAATTCAAGTGGACCAAAGAGGGACTGAAGTATCAGTGAAGGCAGAGAAATGCTGGTGTTTCACAAAGAATAAAGCGACATACACATGTGGCGGAGGGTCTCTGAGGCCATACGTCTTACAAGATGTTTTTTTTTTTTTTGTAAAGCCAGTTTTAAGAGCAAGTTAGGCTTACATTTGGCCAATAGATGAAACTAAGCAGACCTGCACTGACCGGTACTTATTTAAAGTTGATGGCTTTGTAAGCCTTTGGCGAAGCCAATGTTAGCTATACAGACTTTCATATGCTTTGAAGACAATCATTTTTTGGCTGAAAGAAGTTGGCATCAGTTTTCTGCAAGGCTGATTGGGACCATCCCAGAGTCAAATGGAGCTGCTCAAGGGAAAAAGGCTTCAGGGATCCACATGGTATGTTTTTCTTTTACTGTGGTAATTGCCACCCTTCAGTGCTGTGCTTTGCCAGGATGTTCTGAAATATGGCAGTTTACATTGTGGAGAAATTTCTCCCCATTATTTATCACATTTTTGTCATGATTATTACTTTGTCCTTGTGGTTTCTTTCCCACAATGTTTGAGGTGCTTCCAGAGATGACATCTTTATAGCTCAGCAACCTCAGCATCCATGCTCTTGTATGCCCCTTGAACAGCTTGTAGTTTCCTTACAGGGATACAGTTGCTCTTGGTTAGTGGGTTTCCCTGTCATGCACTTTTAAGATGATTCCCTTCTCTTTGTAAATTTCTCCTGTTTTGGGCATCTTTGCTGAGTTCTTCCCCATGCTGATAGTCAGTTGAAATTTTACATTTGCCTTAACAAGAAGGACTTTTAATGGATTTACATTTGTGATGAAGGCATAGAATTAATGTTATTTAAAATCTTGTCATAGAATGGTTTTGGTTGGAAGGGACCTGAAGAAGACCATCTAGTTCCAACCCCCCCTGCCACCTTCCTCTAGACCAGGTTGCTCAAAGCCTCATCCAACCTGGCCTTAAACACTTCCAGGAAATCCTATTGTTACATTTAAAAATAATAAGGGAAAACATAACTAAAGAATTTGGCTGGGGCCTTGGGAACAAAGCCATTGTTTCCTATCAGTGTTAGACATACATATGAATTTCAGACCCAGAAAGAACTGATCCTCCTTCCTATAAAGTCCTCAGCAAGCCCAGCTTGACCAGAACAAACACAAGATCTTCAATAGGCACACCGTGCATTTAATATAAAAATCAGGTGTGCAAAGATGAAGAGTTGCAGTAATGCTCATGCAAAAAGAGCTTCAATGTTAAGAGTGCAAAAAATAAAAAAGAAACTTTTCCATCCTAAAGCTTTTGCATCTGAAAGCTAACTTTGAACAGACAAATGTGTCCTTAATATCACAAAAATGACAGAACACTCAGAATCCCTTTCTGAGGGATTAACATCATTGCATCCTACATACAGCTTCCTCATGGAATGAAAGAAGTGTTGGGCGGGAGGGTAGTTTTAGATTTGAGTGGTTTGGAAAAGAGGTTTGAGATGACTACAAGGTTTAATTCCTCCTTGAGGGAAAAAAAAACAAAAAAAGAAAAAAAGAAAAAAAGAAAAAAAGATTTCTGGCTCAAAAACACCACACAGTGGCAAACTCAAGACGTCAATTAAAAGTAAAGATAACTTGCGTCCAGAAATCCTAAAACCAAGAATATCTTCGGTCTCCTGATACTCATTTTAAATTTGATCTCTTTGAAAGCTGAGGACATTTCAGAGAATTTAAGAGCACTAAAGTTCTGCCAATATTTAAGAGTAATATGCTGTATTCAGATGAAAAATACTTAACCTGAATGATTCATGGGTAAAATAGCAGATAAATTAACACAGAAATCAAATGATAGTTAAGGAATGGGGCTTTGAATCATGACAGTGTGCATAATGCATGGAAATTGTTAAACAAAAGTTAGGTAATTCCTTGATGAGTTTTCTAGCAACTGATGCAAAAGAGCTGAGTAATGGAGTGTGTTAAGGCTTTGTAAAGCAGTTTGTGTACTGTGGCATAGTATTGAAATTAGCAGTATACAGTAGCAGTACATGTTAAATGGACTAAAGATTGTGTGAGATGAATCTCAAAAAACACAATGAAACTTGTCATTGGAGAATCATTATCAAATGCATTATTTCAAACTGGTGCTCACAATGAGCTATTGGAGAGCTGACATCCAATGCATCGATGCATTCATAACATGAATCAGGAAAAATTAAAACTACAGTAGATAGAATTTACCAATGGAGTAAAATTGGCAGTCAGTGAGAAAACAGCAGCTGGAAAAAAGGGTCATTGTTAACCTGCAGTAAAAAAGCATGATGATTACCTTGCAAGTGATACTAGGACATAGATGAGGACCTATAGAACAGTGGCAGAGTGATAGAAGTCAGAGTGATTTCGCTTTGAACATGTTAGACATTAAATAGTAAATGATGCTGTCAACTAGTCATCAAGAAAAATGAGAAATTTGAGAGAGAATGTCAAAAAGAGCACCAAAAAAGTTTGAAGACATTAAGAAATGATTCATAATGAGGTATTTAAACTTCAACTGTTTACATTATCAAAAAGAAATGGAACTTGACTGCTTTATTTGAATACTTTCATGTCCAGGGCAAAGAAAGTACCAAATGTTTCTTTAATCCATGCAAGAAAATGTCACAAGTATCTGTTACCGCTCATTTTTTAACACTGCATGAGGAAAACTACTAAGAGAAGTGGCAGATTCTTCATCTCATGAAGTCACTCAACCAAGTGCCTTTTGTCAAAACGGGGTGAGTCAAGTGGCAGGAGCAGGAGAAAAGGACCTCCTCCACAACAGAGCTATGGCACCTGAATTACTCACCTCCCATGCTGCCTATAAATCCTATGTAGCCTTGTAGCTTTGGGAAGATGCTTGGCCATATTGCTTCACTCAGAGGAGTGAAGAAGGATGCTGGAAAAATCTTAAAACAATGACCTCTTACTTTTTTCATTATTCTAAATATCGTAAAAGAGGTAGATTATGAGCAAGGTTTGAGGCAAGAAGCCTTATGTTTGCTCCCATGTCCTTGGTTGTCCAGCTGTTGGTTTTCATTAACAGCGTACGGTTATATTTGAGAAGACCAGGACTGGATGTTAATGACTTTTGTAACCAGTTCTGAACTCCACATCTGGGGAAGTAACCAGCACAGCAGATAAGTAAGGCAATGAAATTGTGAGACACCTGCATACATTTTAATATTTTTGTTATTCAGGAAAAGTTACAAGGCCACTGACATCTTCTACAACTTTGCAGAAGGCGAGCATAGAAAACATAAACAAAAACAAAAACAAAAACAAAAATCAGAGGACCTCCTTTGGCAGGTCTGAATGTCTGAATTAGGTCTGCAGATGATCATTTCTTAAACTGACAGAATTGCAGGAGTCAGGTAGAAATGCAGACATCCAAAAAGTTTGCTTGAGTATAGTAGAGACCTAGATGGTGTTGCCCTTGGGAGGGGTATTTTGCAGTTGGCAGTCAATTGCCCCATAAATCATGACTAGACTCAATTCATTCTTAAAGATAAATCAAGCAGTAGAAGATTTATTGAGTGTTGGATAATTCTTGAATCAATGCTATACAGTTTCTTTTGAGCAGAGAATCACATGCCAAAGTTGTGCCTGACAGCTAATTTAGACTCATGGGGAAATTGTGGATCTGGGTTTTCCACTTGGACAAGCAATTTTAATTGAATTTGGGAGGTGGTACTGAAAAGAACAGTACTAGAGGAATCTGTTCTCATCCTGGTGGTGGAGGTTAATTGGATGGGTGAATTCAGAAGAGGGGGATGCAGAACCTCAGGGGAAGTTAGGAAAGGTACGTGTTTTGGATGCTCATATTTTGAAGCCTTTCAGAGGAGGTTGTACAAATATCTGAAAGTAAGTGCACCGAGGACTTGGGAGGCTGCAGCCTTGCTGTGGAGCCTTGTTCCTGGGTTTTGTCTTAGTGGAAAGCATCCTTGACTGTTCAAGTGCGTGTTTTGGACTTGCTGTGAAACATGTTCCTTTTTGCTGAGAAAATTTCCAAACTGGTTACTGTAATCCATGATGCCACATGTAGAGCATATGCTGATATCACATATTTTGGAGTCGTTTGTTGATCAGTATTCTTTACGGGAGGATGGAAATTATTAATAGCCCTCATACTGGCTTTTAATTGGATTACTGTGGGATTCTAGATCTGTACTCGTAGTATCTATACTTTCTTTCTAGTGCAGGTGAGATACTAATACCATTTGCCTTACACTCTTCTTATGTTGGATATCTGAAAAAGTAAACTGCATTTTTACAGCTTTCTTGACAACAGAAAACAAAACAAAACAAAACAATCACAAACCGATTTTTAAAGCCACTTACAAAATTTTCATGTAGCACTGTTATTGTTAAAGCTTTGCTTAGTGTTAGCTGGCACTTTTTTCTCTTGTTGTAAACATTTTACAGGCACTTCCTAGTTTTTGTTCTCTGTACAGCATGCCCAAAGGGACATTTTGGTCAGAAATGGGAATAAACACTGAGAACCGGACTGTATTTACCACTTCCTAATGATAGGGTTATTTTAAAGAATTGTTAAATAGTAGGTATTTGGTGCTGGTTTTAGTTTCTGTGAAAAATGAAACTAATCCTAGAGGAATTTGTTCTGTTACTCAGTATTTACCCTTTTTTGGCTGAGAATCTAGTCATTTCCACAAAATGATTGCTGTCTGAGAAGTGGATCAATAACTTCAGACCTCATCAAGGCTTTACTTCCATCCTGTAGAGTGATGTACAGCAGAGAGTGTGCGGGTGGTCTGCCTGAGCCCATGTGCTTCAGTCAAGGAGTGCTGCAGACTGTGCAGTTTTCTATGCAAAAATAAATATGCCTACTTTGAAACACAGATAATTTTACTTTCAATGAGCATGCAGGCAGCATCGTAACGGAATATGCTCTACCAGTAAGTCAGACTGTCATTCCTGAAGGAGCAGTTCCAGGTCAACTCTGTTCCTCCCTCTCAAGCAAGGGTAACAAGCAGCTGCTGCACTCTGACATATTCTGGGTCAATGCTGAATTGTGTTCTCCTTGCTTCCTTCCAAGCTTGTTAGAAAGTTGTGCAGGAACTTTAGGTAACGTTGGTTTTGATTTTAGATAGGGGTAAAGAATGAGGGAGCACTGTGGTATCATGAGGCAGCAAAGCCCCACACAGAAGAGGCAGTGTTAATTTCTGCTTGGGGCAAAGGTATGATTTTAAAGTTCATAAATTTGTTTATTCAATACAATATCATAACAAAAAATGAAGCCAGAGGTAATGCCATTTTGCCAGAGATTCTCAGTGAACTATGGCTCATTGGTTATTTTACGTTGCTTAGCAGGGTCTGTTTACATCCACAGAAAGCCAGCTAATTCAATGAGTCCCTTCTGTCTGTACAGACATCTCAGTATTTTACCCATCTACCCATGCCCTGCTTGCTATCCATGTGCTGTACACAGAAATGAGCACATATGCTTACTTTGATGAGAAAAAATAAATAAAAAAAGTTGTCAAGCTCCATTCCAAATACATTGGCACTCATC
Organism: Cygnus olor; assembly: GCF_009769625.2. Classification (NCBI taxonomy): domain Eukaryota; kingdom Metazoa; phylum Chordata; class Aves; order Anseriformes; family Anatidae; genus Cygnus; species Cygnus olor. The sequence continues at coordinate 76,526,763 of NC_049171.1, read as the reverse complement.
TGGGCTTTTTCAAACCAGGCCAGAAAATATTTTGCCGTTATTCACTCTACCTTTTCTAAGCTTTTATGAGGCCAGAGATCGGGATCATGTAACAGAGGTCCAGACCTTTTTGAAATGCACCATTTGAAGAATACAGTAGAAATCTCTTTTGTGCAAGCTGTGGCTTTCCAAGCACTCCCTTTTTGACAAAATTAAAATGACCTTTCCAAAAGGTTGTCCCATGTGCATCTTTCCTGAGGTGCTGTGCTGCCACTGATACCGAGCACATATCGTGCCCTTGTGTCAGACAACCACTGGTGGAGCACAGCAGGAGAGTTCTTCATCAGCACAGAGCCTTAGGAATGATATGGATGCTTCAAAGCTGGATGCTTTGAAGAGGTGGAAAAAGAACATGCGGTAGTTCACAAGCAGATTGGAGGGGTTTGCTAGCAGATCTGACATGGGCCAGAGGTGCTCGGCGTTGCACCCACCTTCTCTTCTGAGCAATGGTGTGGTGACGTCCAAATGACCCTTCCTTAGCTGATGTGTTAGTTAATTAATTATGGACAGATAAATGTGTCAGTAATTTCTAACTTGAAGTCCATATTACACCTACAGTAGGATCTAGCCATGGCATTTCATAACATGGTCAGCTAAATGGCGCATTTATAATAGCAACAAGTAGGCAAATAAGTAGAAACACAAACTGTTGTTGTTCTATTTAACGGCTTTCGGGAAACTTGAGTTTGATTTAAGGAGACTTACTTGTTCTCCCAAATGGTTTTCAAATGTGATTGCTTTCAGATGAGATAACTTTTCTTTGATAGAAGATGGACCAATGGGACAAAGCCATTCCAGGATTTAGTCTTACCCAAACCAATGGTTGGTATTATTTCCATTAGAGAGTTCAAAGTATACAAATCACCGGCTTAAAGCTATTGCTTAAAACTCCATTCCAGGCACACTAAAAAGTACATTCACTTACTAAAGACATATTTCCTCAGCAACACAGGAATATAGTCTTGACTTGGCCTCCCATTTCCATCAAACTCTTTGTATAAATCCTTCCACATTGAATTTCATAGGCAAGGAGCCAAGGAAGTAAGCGAATGACTTGTTGGCCAATTTTTGAGTGCACTGAATGGTAAATGACTTTAAGATCTCAACTTCATACCCATTTTCAGATCTTTTACAAGTGTTTTTATGTAAACGAAGGAGAATTAAGAACGCCGCCTCCTCCCCGTCTCTGCACACACACACTCTTACAGACACACAGACACACACACACACATTCCCAGGATTTCAAGTCAATATTTCAGCCAGTGAGTGTTCAGGGAGGCCCAGCTCACCATGTTAGAATGAGTACTTTTATGTACCATTGGATTAACATTTCATACATACAAATTTTATCACAAAAACATGGTTCTGTTTCACCGGAACGTCAAGGATCCCATACACAGCTTCCTCGATTCAAGGTTGCTGAAATGCATCTGTTAATTAGGACAGCTTAGGAAAGAGCCTCTTGCTTGGCACCAGAACACCCATCTCTCTCCCACCTGGCAGGTATTTGAATCACTGTAGATTGGCCTTCTCACCTAGACTAAAATTAAAAACTGGAAACCAAGCTGGAATAATACATTTTTTCCCCTTCCCCCCCCCCCACCCCCCCCCCCCCCCCCCCCCCCCCCCCCCCCCCCCCCCCCCCCCCCCCCCCCCCCCCCCCCCCCCCCCCCCAAGCTCCTGCACACATGAGTGAAAAAATTGTGGAAACATAAATAAGCAATTGAGAATTGAATTAATTGACATCCTGAGGTAAATAAAACAGCTTTAAAAGTAAATCAAACCATCCCATTGAACAGTAATGAATAACATGATTTAACTCAACTAACACCCCAACAATAACAGCAGCATCTTTCATAGATTCTAGGCAAGCAAAGTTCAAGCCAGCAAAATACTTTCCAGTTTATAAAAGTTTTAAAAACTGCCAGGGGATATGTCCTGGCCTTCCCAGCAATAGAGCAAGAGTGAGCTCCAACAAATCACATGGAAAAGCATAAGGGGAGCAGATTTTCCAGGCACTAATTCAGTGCAAAAGGGGGGTCTCTCTTCCAATATTAGACAGCACTGATGTGTTAGTGGTCTCCTTTCTCACATCACTGAGCCTTGTTGGATGGATTGCAGGGGGTCTCTTTCCAAATACCATTAAGTCCAAAAAAACCCAAAAGATCTCTCTTCTCTAGTATCGATCTATTGTGTATTAACAAATGGATATCTAGAAGGTCACAGGTTTTGCTGGAGGGGTTTTATTTTTTATTTTTTACATTTTTTTTCCTGCAGGAGAACATGGGAATATTTGCTATAAGCACTTTTGCACGTAGCTCTTATGGAAAAAATCTGATAGACTTTAATAGAGTGACAGTCTTCCTACAGAATTTAAAAATCAATTCATAGAATTGTATAGAAGGGATATAAATGTTGGATGCAGTAATTTCTATTGGACCATTTGAGCTTCACTCTTATTACATTCCAAAGGATTTTTCCATAAGTGAATAAAGCTGATTATAGTGTACTGGATGCTTCTGCAGTTTATAAACTGAAATAATTGGAGTGAACTTTTCAAATATAGAAACATATTTAAAATGGTGCAGTTGCTGCAATGTGCCCTCGCTTTTATATATTTCAATGAGGTTGATGTGTTTGTGCTGGTTTAGTTTTCTTGCAATGCCTTTTTATGAGCTTGTCATCCATTTGAAAAAGCCAAACAAATCCACAAATCTAAAATAAATAAATAAACTGTGCTTCTTCTGGTTTGTTTCCTCCTTTCCTTTTCCTCCAACTTTGTTCAGTTCCTTTCTTTTTTTGTCTTCCTTGAGATCTGGGGAAGATTTGTATAGAATATAACCTGGTAAGGAAATTTACCCATTAATGAGAGCTGTTATCCAATACTGAGAGCCATTCTCTCCCCAGTACACAAGGAAATGAGGTTGGAAGTCCTCAGTGAAAAGATTTATATTCTGAACTCTGTTTATTGAAAACAGCCTGGTAATTTTCTTAGGTTGCAGACTAGCAAACAGAACAATTACCATTTTTTTTATTGTGAGATACTAGCAAAATCCACTGGTCATTCTCTGGGAGAATCCTGTCTTCTGTTTTTTTCCTGGCTCTTTGTTGTCTTTGATCAAAACCTCCTTAGTTCCCTCCATCTGTGATCCTTTCCTACTGATTGCTCAGAGGATATGCTGATATCAGGAGATATATTGACTTGCTGTGATTGCCCTCGTTTATGTTTTCAAAAAGGTTTTTATGGAATTTCTATAAACATTTCAGAATCCCAAGGTACACCATCTACATTTTTTTTCTCTTTATTTTTTTTTCTTTCTTCCTGCCATAAGGGGAGAAGGAATTCCCCCTCATTTATTTACTCTGTTGTTGGCAAGGGAAATTCCTGAACTTATTCTAAATTTTCCCACCAGCCTGTTTTATCTAGCATCACTTGCATGTATGTTGTATTGGAAGAGACTGGTGGTTAGCACTTTTAGCTCTTTTGTGGAGATGACACAGATGACATGAACAGTTTGTGTAGAAAGCCACAAGGTTACTTTGTACAAGAAATGCTGTTCAGGCTTGCAGTAAAGCACTGCAAATGCTTATATACAGACCTGGTTGTCTGTTATAATTGTTTTCTTAGACTCCAAGCTCACACTGCAGCAAGTACTCAGCTATTTCCCTCCAGCCTTCTCACAGGGGTGTGCTGGGAGCCCATTTACGGCCTCAGGAATATTAAACATTCCAACAGGTTCAAATAGATGTTGAGCACCTGTGATGCTTATGGCTGTCAAAATCATCTTGTGAAGTTTTTTTTTTTTTTTTGGAGAGGTGGCTAAGACCAGTGAAATGAACTATTCTGGGAAGATCTCTAGCACTCTCCATTGTCTATGGAATATATGCAGATAGCTACCTTAGATTGGATGCCTATATTTTTGAGACCCAAAGCTAGTCATGATGAACCCAGCCCTTAGGGAAGGCAGATGTACAGTACATTGCCACCAATTCTTTAGAATTCCTCAGGAGGAACTCTCTGTAGAAAAGTTTTACTTTTTTCTCACAGTTAAAAAGGATTTTTTCTTGTCAACATTGTGCTGCCTAAAGCTGAACACTCACCTCTTCATTCACTTAAGATGTGTTCTATAGCAAGGAATAACACAAGTGTATTGTTCAAACTTTCCTATCTGACTTAGCAGAGTAAATTACTGAGTTAACATTTTTATCTTTTCCTGTTATTCTTGTATTTCCCTCTTGACCTTTTGGCTACTCAGACATTTATTACAAGCCCTTTTGTTTATCACTGTGTTCTAGATAGCACTTTTTTTTTTTTTTTTTTTTTTTTTTTTTTTTTTTTTTTTTTAACAGTAGGCTTCCAGCTGTCCAGCTCTAATCCAACAACCAGATGCTGAGGACTACTGCAGCAAAAAGTGTTTAGTTTCCAGACCATAAACAAGCTGGAATATATTTCACAGTTCAGAACCTTTGGGTGTTTACATCTTTACACTTGTTGGGTCACAATGCCCTCCCTACACCTGTTTTCTTTGACTTTGTAAGAGCTGGAAGAAAGAATGGGGAATCCCAACTTCACTTCTGGTAGGTTTGGGGGGACAGACCCTCCTTTCCCTCTACCCCAAATCTCCTATTTGCAGGCCAGAATGTAATATTTCAATGCAATGTCAAAAGAGAGAATCTTCATGTTCTCTGTGACCTGTGGCTAAGGAGAAATCAGGAAAGACTTACCATTCTCTTTGTTTTCAAAATTTCATTTGGTCCTTTTTAAAAAAATGATTCATGAAATATCTAAACTTTGGCTTATTTCTCAGATACCACTGTCTCTCTGAGAAATCATATCACCAGGAACATCCAGCTGTAACTTCTGCAAGGAGAATCCTGGAGGGCCATGTTTGTGCTTTTCCTTGAACTGCTGGATGATCTTTCAGAGCACACAGTTGCAGGTTCTGGGATGAAAGGCATCCTGGACATCTGCCACACACTCGAAATCAAAAAGACTTCATAAGATCAGCAAGACACAAAGCAGATGTGGCTAAAGAAATTCAAGCAGAAATCATGGATTGTTTTCAGTCTGATGTAGGATTCAATTTCTTTTGTTTGTTCATCTTAGGCGGAAGTGCAAATAGCAGTTTGTGTTTTCCAGGAAAATGACAAAGCTGGAAGTTTCTGCCTCTTGAAACTCTTGAAATTCTCCTTCGACCTTGGGTGATGTAAGAGCACCTGATGGAAGAGGAAACATGCCAAAGACCTTGAGAAGTGCACAAGACTCTTTGGGTGCTACATATTGATTAACAGGTTGGGGCAGTCTGAAGGGGACTATGTTGTTCATATTTGCCTTTTTATTTCATTTGGGATGAATGTTTTTATTCTGTATTCTGAGACTGCTTTGCAACTAAAGAAAATATTTGAAGATCAAGCTGGTTCACAGAGGTTTAGCATCTTCTGTTAACTGTGGTGATGTACTGGTCCCATTTTGCTAATCATCCAAATTCTCCATGTTAAGAAATGTTACCATTTTTTAATTTCCATCTTTTTGCATTTTTAAAATGGGCACAGCACACATCTCTTCTGTACTGCTTAATTCCATCGTAATTGCATACTGCATCTAGAGTTTACTGCAAAATAAATTTAAAATGTTTTATTCTTTATAAATAAAATAGATACTTTAAGAAACAAAATGTTGAGAAGATTCAAACCAGTTGTAAACCTTTCATTTTTCCAGAAAGCTTGTTCAAGGAAGGACAATTTTAATCTGCATATTTCCTAGAGTGAAAACTTCCTTATTGTTTCCACTTGAAACCTGATTTTTACATCTCTGAATTCAAATACCTCCATTATAGTGTAGGTAATTTACTCCAATTATGGAAGTAGCATTGTTGGATGACAGTATGGTGGGGCAAGACTCCATGATTGGAAGGTGGAAATTTGGATGCTCAACTGACCTACATTTGAGCTATCCAGATGACTACAGTTTGCATAAATGGGTCAGAAATATTGTGAGAATAAAACTTCATGAGTGATTTATGATGTTGCTTCTTTCCAGTCAATGTGGAGGGAAAGCCCACTTGAAGGCTACTCAGAACTCGAGGTGGGTGGATCTTGACCAACCCCCAGCTATGCAGTACATTGATTCTCCCTTACAATAATTGGAAGTCCAGGATTTGTATCTGTCTTCTTTTAAGCAGGAAAAAAATGCTGCCTGCCAAATATAATATACTTTGTGGGCCTTCAGCTTGGAAATCCCATCAAGTATCAGAGATAATCTCTACTCTCATTGTATACCTGTGTGTGATAAAGGCTGTGAGAACAGGAAAAAAAAAAAGGAAACAATTCAGCTGATCAATTCAGCTTGCTTATCTGTCCCTGGAACTCTTGCTAGAAAACAAGAATTATTTCTAGTCCAGATTCTGATGCCTAGGGTCTGTTGCTGTGAAGCCTATAGCTATGTGCCATCCCTATTCTCCCCTCTCATCAGCAGCAGAGGCATGCCTGACAGAGCTCTGGCTCTGCATAACCTTCAATAAAAAGAAATTCAATGGAATTTTCTGGTGATAACTTTGCTCCTCTAGGAAAGCTTCATGAAAGTGGAAGTGGAGCTGACCCCATGGAACAAAAATCCCCGCAGTCAGGAGTTGCCTCTAAATTTGGGAATTATGTATATGGGGCAGACAGATGTGTATGTCCTTGCTGTGTGACTTCTACCCCATTATTATTACTTTTTTTTTTTTTTTTTTGAGATTCACAGTAGGAAGGGAAGAAGTATGTTGCAAGTGTAGCAGATGTTGCTGCAGTTGGAGGAGGATTAATAAAAACTAAGCAATGAAAGGAAATCCTTAGGACACTGAACAGTGCTGTTACCTGTTCACATGCTGCATTACTTGCTGTACAGAAATACAGCGAGAGCCTCTACTCTTAAGGGAGTTATTTAAAGATTTATTCCACTGAGTCACAAAAGCCACAGACATCTCAGCCATGGAATGCCTCCAAGGAAGGTATGAAATGGATGCAATTGACCTTGCAGTTCCAACCTCACATAATGAGTCACAGAATCACAGAATAGTTGAGGTTGGCAGAGACCTCTGGAGCCCATCTGGTCCAACCAAAGTAGGTCCACAAAAAGCAGGCTGCCCAGGAATATGTCCAGGCAACTTTTGAAGATCTTCAAGGAGGAGGCTCCACAACCTCTCTGGGCAACCTGTGCCAGTGCTCATTCATCTGCGTAGTAACGAAGTTCTTCGTGATGTTAGACGGAACCTCTTGTGCTCCCGTTTGTACCCATTGCCTCTTCTCCTGGTACCAGGCACTACTGAAAAGAGCCTGGCTCCATCCTCTTTGCACTCTCCTTTCAGGTATTGATTGCTAAGGTACAGATTTCAGGTACAGATTGGTAAGATCTCCTCTGAGCCTCTTCTTTTCCAGGCTGAACAGTCTCAGCTCTCCCAGCCTCTCCTAATAGGAGAGGTGCTCCAGTACCTTAATCATCTTTGTGGGCCTCCTTTGGACTCTTTCTAGCATGTCCATATCTTTCTTGTACTGGGGGACCTGTAACTGGACACAGTACTCCAGGTGCAGCCTCACCAATGCTAACTAGAGGGGAAGGATCATCTCTCTCAACCCGCTGGTGGTTCTTTGCCAAAGGCACACAGAAATACATTTTAGACCATTGAGTAACAAGGGCACATTGCTGACTCATGTTCTACTTGGTGTCCACCGGGACAACTGCAGAGCTGCTTTCCAGCTGAGTGTCCCCCACCAGGTACTGGTGCCTGGTTTCTTTTTGTCTCTCCCAACACTTAAAGTACACCAGACAGAGAGCTTAGACCAAGCTTGATGAGTGGCTAAGACCAGTGAGAAATTTTCAGCAGGCAAGTTTTTTAAGCAGAAAAGACAGACACTTTCACAAAACAAATGTTATTAGATCTTTTTACCCACTCTACCCTCATCTTATACATTTCCAGTTAAAAAGAGGCTGATAACTAAGCAAGTAAGTCATGCACATGGGTATTTTGTAGCATAATGAAATTTACAGTGTAAGAACTAGTGTCAAATATAGTTAAATTTTGGAATTAAGAAGAGGTTCAGCTGATCTTTGTGATCAAACAATTTTCAGCAATTTTGTGGCGAATACACGGTGACCTACTAGCTACAGCTTGGGAACCAGGTGCTCTGTGTCCCAGCAGCCATAAGTCTGATGCATGTAAAACTTAACTGCAGGGATGACAGCCATCCAGTACAGCCTAGCCCTTACTGGTACCCTCTGGAAAGCCTCATCAGTCATCTAAGAGATGCGGACAAGAGGCATTTACAGATTCTGTAATTCTGTATTGAAGAGGACTTTTTTTTTTTTTTTTTTTTTTTAAATCTGGAAGACCAGTAAAATATCCATAATTTGTTTTGTGTTTATTTCGGTGTCTGAGACTTCTAACTTATGTTTACCAAATATCTGGATCAATGCAACAACTGATTTAAGGGGAAAAAAAAGTCATATAAATAGAAACAAAACACAGCAAAACAGCCATGCTGAGAAAATGAACTTGAGAGGAAGGAGACAGCGTTGAGGATTATGGGACACTGGTATGCTCCCTGTGAACCAGATCCAATTCCTGTTATTTCGTACCACTTAAGAGCATGTACGGGAATTGTTTATGGCCAATGGAATGAAACAGAAGGGAAGATAGAGAGTGATCTCCTTTGGCTGGCCTTTTCCAGGGAGTCTGACACACTTATGACTCAGAGGAACAAACACTGGAATCCTTAGCCCAGTCCTTGTTTTGGAGGTTGTGTAACCAACCAGCCACTCATGGCAGTAAGACACATCTATTTGCTTTGTTTGCTTATATTTCAGTCAATATGTTAATGATTCTGTGCTGTATTTTGGCATTTGTTTGGACCTCCTCATTTTTATTTCTAGCATATTTATTTTTAATTTTAGAAGTTCTGAAAACTGGTTGAACCGAAGAAATTCCCCCAAGGCACTATCTGACACCACAGAAGGCTTGAAGGGGGTGTCAAAATGCCAGGCCTCTAAAGGCACCGAGTTGAAAGTAAATGAAAAGGAAGGCACAGAAGACAGCTTTTGTTGCATCGGTTTGGGGGCAGAATTCTTATTTCAGGACACTCAGGAAGAAACAGTTCTTTGGGACTCTTTTGGGGAAAACAGTACCTCTATAGAAATCCTGTTAGAGCTCAACATCCAGTAGCTCTCTTCCTGCAGGTAGCCATGCTGTGACCTGGCCCTTGGGGGGATTAAAGCAAATCTTTTCTCAGAAGAATGGGAAATGGAGTCTCAGGGAATCCACTTTGATGCTGAAAGCTAGAAATGAGTTTCCTCTGCTTCTCCTGACATCTGTAACTCCTTGCACATGTTTCCAGCTTGCTTGAGAGATCCTGCTCCTTTCAGATGAGGAGTGGCCAGAAATGAAGAAGACATTACTTGTTGATGTCCAATAGTTTATTTTCATTTTTCCTTTATGCTCACTACTGAGACAGATCTGGAATTCTCTCTAACAAGTAATGGAGGGAGATGTTCCCCAGGGAGGAAGATGAGGCTTATAGGTGGAGTAGGAGGCTCCATCCCTTTCCTGCCCTTTGAAGCAGCCTGTGGGACATGTGTGCGTAGTCTGTGAGCTCCTGGGCTGACCTGGGGGCTCCTGCTCTGCCTCTCCCACCCCTTCTGACTCCCCAGGGGCTTTGTGTGTCTCCTCCGGCAGTGCCTGGTGCCTGGCTGTGCTGGGCAGGCTCCTAAGGGCAAGGGCTCTCTCTCAGCATGAAGCTCAGTGGAGACTGCAGCAAGGTAATGTGGTGAGACAAACAATAAAATGAATAGCCATAACTTTAATTTGTAAAAGAAGATTACCAGCACTACCACCCCCCCCCCCCCCCCCAGCTTTACTGCTAACATAATAAATACACTCATTGTTACTGCCTTTGGGGTTTTCAATGTGTTCTGGCAAGAAAGTGCTCTGAGTCATAAGCAGAAACAGATTAATATTAATAGCAAATGTCTATGATGAAGCCATGAGCATTGCCCATCTCTAACAGACACATTCTCAAGATGTGCACAAGTTGGAATTCATCCAAAATAGCTACTGATACTCTGGATTTAGCCTGACTCCTATCTCCATCCAGGAGCACAAGAAGACTATAGCGTTCCCATTGTAAACTTGATCTATAGCTGGTTTTAAATACTTTTGCACTCTGGGAAGGAGGAAAGAAAGACAATTCTGGATCTCACAGTGGCTTAAAGCTTATTTTTTACTTAAGTGATGAATCATCACTGGGTGCCTTCCATTTGAACATACTAATAATACCCTATATTAACAATAACCCCTCACATTACTGAAGGTTAATTCTAACGGGCCACCAGATGCTACATAACATTGCAAAAGTTTTGCCTAAAACTCTCATGTACTTACACAACAAGCACAGTTTAAAAAAATATTTAAAAGTAATATGCAAAGCAGTGAAACTGAGAGGAGAAAAAAAAAAAGGCCAATGAATGCCACTTATTAAAATACATTCTGTAAGGTTAAAATCTTGCCAGAGCCAGTGGTATGGCAAAAAAAAGTGCACACACATTGCCAGAAATGACTTTCAGTGAAAGATGCCCTTACAAAGGGCATTTCTGAGGCTCGTGGACAGATCCTGTGCTCACACTGTGGTAGAGAAGACCAGAATTTCTCACTTCAGCTGTTGCTACATGTGAAGTTTTCCTCCAGTATGAAGCCAACATCAGGCAATCCCTTGGCTCTGCCCCATCACAGAAGGTTCATTTCTGCTGTTGTGCCGCACCTCGCCAGCCCTTCTGTTGTGCTGCTCGAAGTGTTTGGGGGGTGTCTGTCTGGCTATGACCTTTGATGTCCCCCCGCTAAAACCAGTGAGTATTGTGAGGAGATGGGGAGAGAGGAGGCTTGAGAGGTGGTGAGCTGCAGCCTGAGGACAGGTGTCAGTGATGGGGATGGAGTGGGGAATGGAGCTTGAACCATCGTTGACACTGCAGAAAACCTCCCTCATGTGTCAGCAGTTGCCAGTAGTTCAGGGGAAGTAAACAAAAACACGCAGGACAAAGAAAGACAATGACATGCTGTGACACCACAGCTGCACGTTGCTCTGGAAATCCTTTCTGCCCTGAGCATCAGCCAGTTTGCACCCTGAGCCAACACAGCTGGTTTTCCTTTCAGACAGCCCAAGCCCCACCAGGAACGATTGCTCATGGTGTCCAGGGAATGGAGTTTTGCTTCTCCCACACTGGTATCTCCCCCTCACCTTGCCCTCCTTATCTCCGCATCCTTCTAGGTAGGTTCTCAGGTGGGAGAGGAGCACTGAGCGCCAGCCAGGAGCCAACCTGCTGAGCCATCATCCTGCTCCCCCCTCTCAGCTTCATGGCCAGAGGGATCTGAGCTCTGAACAGGGACTGCTGATGTGTTACACAGAGCAAAAGAATAGTCCCAAATGTGGGATCCTCCTACCTCAGTCAGAAGCTTTGGCAGTTCAGTTGATTTAATTTTGTAGCTGAAAATATTATTAGCAGTAATAAATTTGTCCACCCTTTTGGAAATCCAGCCAGTGAACCTTTATTCCCCTTTGTAATGGGACATAAAAGGATGGGGAAAGGCTACAGTCCTAAAAAAAATACTACACCAGAGAGCTGCATAAATTACTACGTAACAGTCATGGGAGAAGAATGTCTGTAGTCATCCACTCTGGGTGTAGTGAGAAATGCCTGCTGAAAGGATTCAAACAGGGATACACGTACATGCACACACAGAGAGGAAAAAATGGATGTATTGGGGCAGATTCTGAACAGACCAAAACTTAATACCAACATGGAGTGTCTCCTTTACACATCACATCTCTGTACAAACAAGATAAAACTTGGTCCTTACTGGGGGAACTCAGAGAAGATAGGTGGAGTAACAAACAGCCAGACCCTTACACAGGCTGTCTGGTGACACTCCCTTCCCAACTGGTTTGCAAAGGCACCCAGTGAAGTGTTTTATTGTTTTTTCTTTTTTTTTTTTTTTTGGCATTGTAGTTTTGCCTGGGGTCACTATTGACAAGTGATCACACTTGTAAGGACAAGAAAGCAGAAGAATGTCCTCCGGAATGGTAGTTTTAAAATGATAATAGGAAAATATTTTAATACATAGCATATATAGAAGTAATAATCGCGTTATCCAACTCTACAAGCCAAGAATAAACTTGCACTTAAGAAGCAGACCCTTTCTACGCAGCAGTGGCAGGATCTGTAAAACAGGAGGTGGTTGTTCCTCTGCAAGGCAAGAGGACACAGGCCTTCCTGCACCCACGCAAGCATACAAGGTCACAGGCTGCTTGTGGGACCTTTCTGCATGGGGTCTGCTGGGTTCCTGTGCTGTCTGACAAATCTCTGCCCTGTGGACAGAGGAGCAGCCTCCACCCCTTCTGCATGTCTCCTCAGTTCATCCATCCTCTCAGGACTGATGTTGGGCTGGGTGATGCACTGGTGGCTGGGAAGGAACAGGATTGCTGATGGACCTTGCAGGTAATCTGTCAAAGATGTCACTGCAGCATGTGCTCATGCCCCCATTGACAGAAGATGATCTTTTCAAATGTTTCTTTCAAATATTTCCTCCCTCCCTCCCTCCCTCCCTTCCTTCCTTCCTATTTTTCTTTTATTTCTTTTCTTTCTCTCTCTCTTTCTCTCTTTCCCTCTTTCTTTCTCTCTTCCTTCCTTCCTTGAAAGAAGAAAAGAAAGAGGACTGAATTTGCAAGATATGTGACAGACTCAGCGTTTGGAGGGTGAAGATGGTTTGTTTCTAATGAAAAGTCTTTTGTTAAGACAAACTGTGTGTGTGCCATTGGTCTGATGCCAACTCTATCTTTCCAGCTTCTTGAGACGCTTTCTGAAAAAATGGACTTTTCTTAAAACAAAAGGCCAAAGAAACTGAATGTACTGTTCTGTCAGAAAAAATAAAAGAAAAAAACCAGTGCCTTCCAGGTAAAACATACTTGGACAGTTATGCCCAGATCTGTTGAAAGGAAACATTGTCTTCTTAAGAGGTATTATCTATTTCTCATAATTCTGAGAGAGACTTTACGATAGACTGAAGTGCTGTTTACTGTGCTGGTGGTCAGACCTGTGTGTTGTGTGAAGGTGGGATAGACTGAAGCTGCAGATCTGCTATTGTCAGTGGATGCAGCTGGGGCTCTGAGAACCAGAGCACCAGCTATGCTCATAGGCAAAGATTGTCGGCCTGAACATGGATGTTTTGCAGTTTGGATGCAAAAGCACTCTTTGGGGACATGGGGAATGATTGTCACCTGGCTATCAGATAAGTTGGTATGTTTCCTCTTTTAATAGCAGGGGGAGTCCAGGTGGAAAGCACCAGCATTGGGATGCTCTGTATTCAGAACTGGGAGGTACTAAAAATGGTATTTTTTTGGTTGGCAGCTGTGACGAAGCGGGGACTGTAGTAGCTCTTTCACATGGGCAGTCTTCTCTTTGGTTAACAGACAGTCTGCACAGATGCAGGAACTACTGATATTTATAAATGAAACTCAGAATTTGCTGAATTGAATCACATCCCAAATCCGTGTGACCTCTTGTAGAGTTTCAGTCTGTGGATAACACCAGGTGCTTCTGAGAAAGGTGCAAATAGCCTTGTAGACAGGTGAAGGTCAGTCACCCCTAATAGTTCAAAGCTGACTAAAGCCTAAATCTTTCAGGTTTTAACTCTTAACTTTTTTAACTCTTACCACCTTGGGCATGGTAATTGCAATTAATCCTTGTTACTCATTTGAATGTCTGATTGGAATGAGATAAGAGCAGAACTCTGATAGCTTCTGTCACTAGATGATGTAAAAGAGGCTCTTGGACATGGCTTTCCTGCTTCTAGAGATGTTAGGTTAAATCCCCCCTTACTTCCCTGAGAGTAGGAGTAGCCCTGGATGCTCACAGCTGTAAAAATCCTGAAAATGTAGATTTACATGGAAGAAACATGTAAATGCTTATTCCCCAGGAAGTTATGCTGTATAAAATTATATGAGAGCAGGTCTGTCTGTCTGATAAACTGCAGATCTGTGATCCTCTCTGCAACATCAAGTCAGTGGATGTGTACCAATTGTCTAACTGGAGACAACCAACAGTTTTAAAGAGTAAGAAAAATCTGTTCTCTCTTAACATTTCCTTACTTCCTTGTTTCCTTCCTTCCTTTCTCTTGTATATGAGAACTTCTCTACAAATTACTGAAGTTAAAGGCAATCTGTGAGAAATATTGAACTGTGGATGAGGGGAATATCATTTCCTGATCCTAAGAATGAGAAGTGGGAATTCTTCTCCAGTGGAGCACCACAATTGCTGCATTTTCAGAGACCAATGCACCAAACTTTACAATTGCAGCTCTGCTCTGTTAGCAGCTAATTATATTGTCTACACTGCCATGTTTTTTCCAGCTGCTGCCTATACAGGTTAACTAATACAGTTTTAGTGGATTACATAAATATATCAGATTGTTTTTTAATCACTTTAAATATTTCTCTGCAAAATACAATGTAATGAAAGTTGGAGGTTTTCCATTTATTTGCCATTGTATAATGTTATTGGAGGAGATGGGGTCATGTGTAAATATCTGGAGGAAAGGACTGATCTGTTGTCTTTGGAAGTTACTAAACAGACTTCTGGGGAAAGAGGGATTTCAGAGCAGGGGAGCAGGGGAGGTACATCCTGGGTCTGACAGCTTGCAAGATGAGCCCAGAGACTAAGACAATTGGGAGATGAGAAGACCAAGTGGTCTCAGAAGGACTGAGTGAGATTTATGGCCATGCAGAAACTCATTGTGTTGTCATGTTGATTTCCTTAGTTTCACAGGATTATTCCTCATACCAGATACAGATACAAATATAGATAAAGACAGATGTAGACATTATACAATCATATTAGGTATAGATAGATAGAGATATAGATAGAGACAAAGGTATAGTGTTTTATGATGTGTTCGTATATAAACCCTCATCCTTAAATGCTGTAGTATGGGCTGCTGTTGCTTAAGGTGCAAGGTTAGCTAGTTTTGATGGTGACGTATTGTCATAAGAAGGATAAGTGGTTCCAAGAATGATCTGGAAATGATCAGAGAAACCCCAGGTCAATGCTTCCGCTTCTCTGTCCCAAAGGCATAAGCTGTACCTGTTTCTTCTACCACACTAAAGAAAGGGCTAGGCTGATAAGGCTGTGTGTTGAATACAGAGAAATTGTAACTCTTTTGTCTTTTTATTGCTACCACAGAGATCCAAAAATTACCCACAGTTATACCTGTAAAAGAAGGCTGGGAGTCTAATACAAAGTCTCTGGCATGTGAGACAAACCTTCCTGGGATGTGCTTTTCCATGATCAGACTCTTTCTCAGATAAACTGCTTGAGCACCAGCTGGTGCTTTTAGCACAGTGGGTGCTGCTCCACAGGTCAGACAGTGCTTGTGCTCAACTTCTATTTAGCAAAACTCTAAAACAGTGCCCCAAAAGCACCAAGAGTGGATGGAAATGACACGATCTTGAACTTTCTGCCTGAGCCCAATCGTAACATAATCCCTCAAAACCAGAGAAAGGAACGCTGCTGCCTTTCAGAGGGCTGCTGTGGGCAATGCAATTGCTGGTGCACCCCTGAAGAGAAGTTACAAGGATCCATGCCATGGAGGCTGTTCAGTCAAGCATGCATTCCCTGTGCACTGAAATGGCCCTTCAACAGACTCTGCTGTAGTGATACCACAATGTACATGAAAACTGGCAAATGATTTTGTACAAGTGGTTTTATTGTCCCAGGCTGTCATTGCCCTGTTCTTACCATCTAAATGTCTTTTCTTGCACTTTTCCCAATTGCCTCATTTATTTGGGTATTTAAGAAGGGCTAGGTTTCCTTGTGCCCTGTGGGTTTTACCCTAATAAAAAACAAACAAACATTAATAACTGCAATAAATAATCATAAAAATCAATGTGAGGTCTCAACAGGTTGAAAGTTTCACTTTAAGACAAGTTTATTGCATTTAGAATTCATCCACACCATGAAATAAAGTGAACATACTGTTGTGCTGACCAAACTGTGAAGCATGTGTGCTAAAATCAATTCTATTAAATTGTTCTTCACTGAGGTACAAAGTACTCCCTTCCAGTCCTCACAAAGCAAATGATAGCTCTTTCTTATGTAAGGAGACGAGAAAGCTATTGTCATATCTGAAGCAGGAATAATAACAATTACTTGTTGCTGTAGGAATGTCAAAGAGCTTGCCTGGTTATGTCCATTTGGCGTAAAACACCTTTGTTTATGCCAGGCTCAGAGAAATGACTGAACTCATGTCTTTCGATTGAACATTTTGCACACTTGAGTTTTCCTAGGACAACATAAATTGTCCAGAAGATAGTAACGTGATGCTGAGAAACAATTCAATATTTAATAAAACTACTGTCTGTCTGGACTTGTTTTCTTTTTAATATAGTCTATGAAATTCTAGAACCAATAGTGTTTTTGTCTGCTAACCTCGTCTTTCTGAGACTTTGAGGCATTTGACTCCTTGTGTGACAGGTGATCTTACCAAAACATTTTGTGATCAGTAATGTGAGAGTTGCTTGCTAAACTCCTACTCTGTGATCAGCTTTTTTTTTTTTTTTTGGTTTTGTTTTTGAAAATCTACATTTCAGAATATGACAATATCCAGAGGTTTGGCAGCAGGCTTATCTCCACAGCTTTCTTTTCCAATTCTACAGCACGTATTCCATTGGAAAACAACCCCTTACTTCTGTTTTGCATTTGCAAAAATGCTACTTTTCTTAGTGCCAAACACTGGTTTTGTAAATCTTAAAATTGGGGCTTCTTGCCCTTACAGTAGCACTGGAGCCTCATCATGAACACATCTCTGCAGCTTTGCAAGGCTGTTTTCGTTGGTGGTACATCAGATCCAATTTCCTCTTTGTCAATTTTGCTCATAATGGGCTTGTTTTGGAGCAGATAATTACATTCCACGCGCTTGTGAAGTCAAGGGATACATCCGGGTTGTAGAACTACACCTGTGTTCCTGTTGGAGTTGGTAACTGTTAGTTTAGCACTATTCCCTACTTGGAATAAAGCTTTTAAAGGTTTCCTTGGTGTTGTAGAACTGATCTGGGGTACTCCTTAATGAGGGTTCAGCACCTGTCAAGTATTCATGGGTATTTCCAGAATCCATGCCATGTAGTTTAAGCTGTCTGACTGGTTACTGGCCCACCTCTTCTTAGCAGCTTCACACTTTTGTAAAACCTCACATTGTTGTTTCTATTTGTGGTTAGTCAGCCCTGAGGACTGTAGTTTGTTCCTGGTAGTAGGCAGCAAAATTATGCAGCAGTAGGTTTTGACACTCAATGGTTTCTAACCTTGTTTGTGGGCAGTTTGTTGTGGATAAAGCTTTAGACCGCCACCCGTTTGCAATTCCAATGGCCTCTGAATGTAACTTTGATATTCAGAGGAAGTTGCATCAGTGGCCAGCTCACATTTCTTCCTGGTAAACTGAAAAAGTCCTCAAGAAAGGCATTACCTGGGCAGGTTACTACACAACCTTGATTCAGAGATATTTTGGAGTGCTGTCGCCAAGAACATTAAATCCCTAAACTCGTTCCTAAACCTGCTAAAAACTCTTACACTGGTTATACATTTTGCCAATAGTTCTTCGGTATCTGTCTGCTCTTGTGACAGTCACAGCTATACAAAATTTCCTTGCAGGGATGAAAAACAGCAAAACTACGCTTTGGGCTAGGAGGAATAGTGGTGAGATTTTAAAGAAAATGCAAAGAAAATATCCTTTCCTTGCTGTGATTTTCTCCTCAGTGGAAGCAGATGTGTGGGTAAAGACTGTATCTTTTAAATTTTCATAAACATGAATTTTACACTGAACATACCAGTGAAAAGCAGAGAGGCACCTATGTTTTTGATAACAAGGAAAAAAAATGTTTTTTAATTTCAGTGGTCCAAAGCCATTGACACATTAACGTCTAGGAATCATTGTTATTCCAGACCATCACAAGGAGAGGAGACCTGCCACTTCAGCATGGAAAGAAAGAGATCTAAAAGCCTCTCCAGCATCGTTCCTGCATCATTCCCCCAAACCAAGCATCTAGTCCTTACAGTCCTTCCTGTGCTGCTTCCTTCCCCTGCTTTCTCCACATTCTCTCCCACTGTATGAAGCTTTTGTTTCTTCTGACTCGGCTCCAGTCATTGAGTTTCCCCTTCTCTTGTGTTTATGATTACATAAAAAAGGGATATACAAAAGAAATTTGTATATGGAACATATTGAGCTAGATGCCTCAGATGTGCTGGGGTTGGTTTGGGGGCCAGAGACTTTATAGACAAGTTGAGCTCCTCAGGCAGGAGATGTATCTGGGGTGTTCCAACATTCCCTGTGCTGTCACAAAGAGTCAGTCTGAACTGGACCTAGCATAAAAGGAAGATATTGCAAGCTTTGACTCGTATCCACCTCTGAACATGGACATTAAACAGCTGTTTTCCATAATAATAATAATAATATATATTATTATTCTCTTGTTTCTAAAAAGGATTGGCAACTGCAAAGAAGTAGCAGCTTGGTGACCGAGTCCAACCTTAACCCTGACTTTCTGGTAAAATGAGCACATGTAACATCTCCATTTTTGGCTAGTTGTGAGTAATGAATACTGGTAGGTTACGAATAAAACCCCTCAATATATTTTGGAGAAAAAAAATAGGTATTGCATGGGCAAATACAGTAACAATGCATCTCTTCACAGTTTTAAATAGTGGGAAGAAACCTTTTGCAGGGTAAATTAGTGGGATATTTGGGAACTGCAAGATACCAACTTGGACACTCAGAATGGGCAGCAGGGGAGAAGAATGTGTGAGGAAGCAGTGAATTTCCACTGTTGCATAAACCCAGCTGTCACACTTGAACTCATATGTTGGTGGTGGATTATGTTTTCAAGATGAGGAGTTAAATGTGCCTCTGCATTGCAATAACAAGATCTACTATCATTAGGTTTCACACTGTGTTTCAGGCAATTAGATGCCATGTGAGCTGTTCCAACTTCCAAGCCCTGAGGAGCTCACTGACAGGTCTCTATTGCTCCACAGGAAGGGTTTCTTGGGAATATTAGAGGGAATCTGGGTGAGCTCATCCATTACATATGACCAGTGGTCCTCAGCCTTGTATGAGGTAGGCAGTAAGGGGCAGCTATGTTGACCATGACCCCCTTAGTGACGACCACAGCCTACCCAAGCATGCCTCTTGGCCATTCAAGACTGATGATCTCATTTCTCCTTTCTGAGTTTTGCTCATTTCCTTGGGCCTCAACTCTTCATAGCCAGATCTCTGGAGCGTTTTACTGTGCTAGAATACTTTTCAAATGTCTCCATTTCCCCAAACCAAAATTGTCCAATTATCCTAGGAAGAAAGCCTTTGTAAACATGCCCATCAAGCTGAATTTATCATACAGAGGAATGCTTCTCAAGTATGACAGATACACATACCCTTGGGTAGAATAAACTTCTATATTATTAGCTTGCGTTTCAAATGATGGGGTTAGCATTCATTCCTAGCCACTAAATAATTTGGTTTCCGGAAGCTTCTCTGGAATAGAACATGGTAATTCTAGTAGCTGTATATTATGTAATGTAAATACTGAAAAGCCAGCCATGCAAGATGGAAAATACCCCATGCATTTACTGTGGCTTTTCTCCCTTTCATATTTTTTCCCCTTTTGCTACTTAGAAGTACACCAAGTTCTTACCCTTGCTGAACTGAAAACAGTGAGTGATTGTGGTATTCTTTCAGGTGCTTGGAGATATAGTTAAGGGAGTTAAGGGCTGTAACAGGCTGCTTTCTTCTTCCTCAGTGCAGCCACCATTTCACATTTCTGTCCAAGCAAAATGGAAAATGCAGTATAGACTATTCTGAAATCTTACAAAGATTCCCTCTCCCCTCCCCTCAGTAACTGCAGTTTTATTAAAAGATCGGTTTACATGCAGTTCCATTTATTAGTACTTTGACTCCTAGCCCCATAAACCTTCATGAAAAATTACAGCAGATCAGACCACAGGGACATCTACCCTCTGAAAAAGTAGAGTTGTGCTTGAGCATGTGGAAATTGGCTGGCAACACATGAGAAAGCCAGAAACTGCCATTGTTCAAGCTGATGGCTTTCTTAGAGTATACGTGCCCTCCAGCCAGGCTGGTTTTATGGTATAGCCCTGAGTGGTGATTCAGTGTGGGAATTCTTAACAGTGTTATTTATGGCTTCATGTCTCCGCCTTTCTGCAAACCACATTCTTAGATCTCCAGCCCAGCACCCCCAAAGCAAGAAGCACACATTGAGCACCACCTGAGAAAAGGCTTAAGAGACTAGACATGTGTCCCCTGGGCACACTGGGGAAGGGAAGAGAGAGTCCAGCTTTGTGGCATTATGCAGCTGCCTTAGTCATGAGCTCATCTCCTGCCTCGTTTGCTCTGTTTTGCCTGCAAAATGGCAGGCACCGTCCTCTGCAGAGAGGTCTCTTACTGCAACCTCTTGAGTTCTCTCTATCCCTATCCCCTATCCCTGCAGTTTCCAGTCTTACTCTCTTTCATTAGGTCCTTCTGCTAATTTAATTGGGACCTCTTTCATCCTGCCTCCCTGAGCAGACACTTGCAACCTGGTCCTCTCACCTTGCTTCTCTGTGTCTCCAGGTCATCTGCTGCTACACCACTGGTCCCCTTGCTCCATTCTCTTTGCAGCCTCAGATTTGCCTTCCCCAACTGATTCTTTATCCTCTTCCCACATTCCTACCTGAGTCACTTATCTAGCTGTTATTTATCTAGCTGTTATTTTCTTAATCCATCCAATGGCAATCTCCTACCCACCTGCACACCACCAACAACATGGAAGGCTGCATTCACTCATATCCTACTTCTGCATTTCCAGGTTTTGTTGAAGAGCAGGAGATACCATCTACCCCCATCTAATCTGTTGTAGACTGTGAAGGTACAATCCACTTTCAGCAGGGCTACTCTTGGTAGGCTGGAAAACTGTCCTGGAATCAAGACTTTGGCCTCACATTAGGAGGAAAGGGCTCGTCTGGCTGGACTATGAACAAAAACGACTTGGGGTGGTGTTGTTGTCATATGAGAGGAAAAGAAGAGCCTTAGTGAAAAACTGAAAAGCGTTGTCAGAGTGATTGATGTGTCCACGCTCGGCGGGGAAGCTCTGTTAAAATGTGTCTGACTCACTAGATGGCACTGCAGAACAGCTTGGCAGCGGTTTGCGGGTCCTTCGACGGGGAGAAAGCTTGAGGGAGTTTTTGTGTGTGATGGAGCAGCATCATGTTTAATCCACAAAAGAGTCTGCGTGAAGCCTGAGAAGCCTAAATATTTTCTATGTACAGACGGAGCTGTGTCTGGGAGCAGGGCATGGGCTTGTTTTTCCCCTGCTTGAAATTTGAAAGAAAACATTTGAAAGGGGTTTTCCAACTTGACGACGATCGTGAAACAGGACGAACTGAAGCATCAGGTGTTTGGGGCCAAGAAGGAAAAGGGCTGAGTGTCCTGATAATAGTCCTTGTATTCTGGCTGCAGGAAATTTTACATGGATTTTTACAAGCCCTTATTAGACACCCTGTAATTCCTGATTCTCTTCTCCTGTTGGAGGGGTCCAAGGATTTCCCCAGATTTTCATCATGAAGCTATGGATAAAATTACACTGGAAGAGTGAGAGCTGGAGAGAATACATATGGGCAGACTGAAATGGAGCTATTAAATAGGAAAGAGCTATCCTCTGGGGTTTAAAGGAGTCACGAAGTACTTTCCCCTCCAAAAAAACAACTGGGGTTTACAGCATCTGTGGGGGTCCTGAGCAGGTGAGAAAACCATCAAAACAACCCACACTCCAGATGGGGGAATAACAGAGACCATGGAGTGAGCTCGAATATTATTATTATTATTATTATTATTTTTCATCTTTATCCTTGTTTCATTTACAGACCAAGGCATCAGCATCAGCCACCTCCTTGGTCATCTGATCCCATCCTGTGGGTCTGCTGGGGAGCTGCAGAGCAGCTACACAGCACTGCACTACAAGAATACCTCCTGCTTCCATTGGCAGGGCCACATTTTGGCTCTGTCACTGTGAACCCTCTGCCATTCTCAGTTATAAACATACACAGCAACTCCTATTTAAGGGTGATTTGGGGGAGTTCATTTCATGGCTTAACAACGTGAGATGACCTGTATCAATGGACCCCGTGAGCCTGGCTGGTTTCAAGAGATGGTTTCATTAGCAAGAGAAACCAGGTGAAGTTTGCCAGGGAATGAAGCACTTTCCATGTCCTGTGTTTTTTGTGCTGCTCCGGATTCCTCACATAGCAGCTCTGCTTAGGGACCCTCTCAGATGTCCTGTCTAGCAGACAGTGCCCTGGAGGAAGGAAGACAGTAAATCAACTTTGCCTCTTGCTACAGTAAAGCTAACAGCAGCTTTTTGCAGAAAGGACAGCTGGTTTACTATGCAGTCAATAAGGTTGTTTCCCTTCAATTCCCTTCAATTCAATTAAAGCACCAGGAGCTAGACTCTTCATATGGTCTTTAGATTTAATAATGCTGCAAAGCCTTTTCCCACATACTGTGTGCATGTTACTGGGGAAGCATACCTGGCTTGGGGAGCGTGTGCTGGTTTCCCAAGCCATGTTCGCATCTGTGTAGGCACTGTAGCTCTATCTTCAGAGGAAGGCTCCTTCTTCCTCCTCTGCCTCTGGTTTCACAGCTGAATGCAGAGAGAAGTCTTGCTGTTGGGCTGTTGTTTGTTGGCCACTGACAAGTACTGTCTGGGCTGTGTGTGGTCGGTGTGCTGCCGTGGGAGCCCGAGGGCAGAAGGGAGCAGTACCAGGCATGTGCTGCTCTGCTGTAGATCCATGCTTTCTAACCTCCAGTCCCAAACATGCAAATGTCCTCTCTTTCCCTGGGTTAAGTTTCTCAAAAAATATGTCCAAAAAAACTCGAACTTCAAATAAACCCATTTGGGTTTGCTTTATTGGCCTTTCGTCTTTTGGAATTTAAATATTAACTACATAAATTCTTGAGCTTTTCTCTGCAGCTATAGAGGTGAGAAGCTTTGTGGGAAGGGAAAATTCATACCATCCCTGTCTGAAATAAAACACTGACATTCATGAAGTGCAAGAATAGTTCCCTGACTCAGAATAAAAGGCTAAGAGTTGGTAAAGTTGCTTTCTTGTTAGAAGCAAGAACAGCATGTGGCTGTTTTCCCTGGGGAGCAATGAAGTTGCCCTGTGCTTCCTGGTGCCCACCAAGCTCAGAGTAAGCATGTTGGCACCCAAAGCTGTGTAAATTGTCCGATGCTATCACATGGCTACATGTCATGTCTGCATCAGATGGTTTGTTGTAGGAGCAAAGATGCTGACCCAGCCTACCCTGGCCAGAGAGTAGGTGCCAGAGATAAGGAACAATTGCAAGAGATTCTCAGATTGATGTGGGTAGGGCTGCTCTGGAGTTTTCTTTATGTTGTTGATGAAACTCATTAACATAAACCAAACTATAAGCTAATTTATGAGCTTTACATTTTATTTCCCCAGGACCCATAAATTTTCCAATATTACTTGTTTTAATGTCACCCCTACAAAATAATAGCATGTTTTGGAGGGATTACATCTTGACTTCACTTTGAGGGAGAAACCAGTCTAGCAGTGCTCTTATTTTAACTGTTACAGCTAGTATTATTTGTACTGTGTATTACTATTCCTGCAGAAAGGCAATCAGCGCACAGATAAATCCCCTACTTCAGGCACCTGAGCTAGAGCACTGCTGCCCGATTCCCAAAGCATGGCTCTGTCTTATTGAAAATATTGCTGCTTCAGATACATGCTTATGATCACTGGATGAATAAATTCCATTGCAAAACTAGCAACACTGCAGTATCTTCTCAAATACTGAACAGCAATTGTGCATTAAGAACGTATAAGCATGTGCAGCAACACCATAGGTAACTTCATCAAGTATTAGTTAATGTTTTTGAAGGACTTCAAAGATTCAGGTGGTGGTTTTAAAAAACACAATTTCACTCTCAAGTGAAGACAGGGATGATTCCAGTGTTTACAAAAACATTTGCTTTGTCTGGTTTTCAAATTCTAACAAGGTGGAAGCTACTTTACCACACCAAATGTGACAATGGAAGGATGATTTTCTACAAGATTTAATTTTCATCACAGAGCGCACAAGTGAGGAGTGTTGGCATGTGGTTGTTGTATGTTTGTATTAGTTACAGAAGTTGCTGAAAGAAAATTCAATGAACATGTCCTTGGAGATTCTTTGAAGTCTGTATATTTGAAAGTAATCCTTCTATAGTGTTTCCATCTGATTTCATGAGGTCACTCATTTATAACTCCGGCAGAGCCTTAATGGAAGACAGTGGACTTGTAGGTATCATGCTAAAACAAATGAGGACCAGCAAAGAAACATCAGACAGCAGAAGTAGGCTTTTTATTTTATTAATTTAATTTTATTTTATTTTATTATTTTATTTTTATTGCAAAACAATTTAAGATAGCTGCTAAGATTCTCTATAAGTGTAGTGCTAAGGTGGACTATACTTTCTATACTAACTTGTGTAGAGTACCAGGTGTTCAGAGATTCTGAAGGAACGTTCTTATTTCCTTCTTTCACAGTGCCAAAATTGTGCTGGGCATATACCATATTGCTTCAAGATTAATGAGGCTCATGCCAGATGTGCCTTAGCAGAGTAATCCCAAGTTATTTCTCAGGGGTGAAATGGATATTTTAACTATTGGAATAAAAGTCTACTGAAAAGCTTACTCAGTACTGAGCAATTCAGGTGTCCAGGACAAAAAAAATAAAATAAAATGCAAGAAGAAATCTCTGGGTCAGTTGACCATCATTCATTGTTGGGAGGTGTCATGTTTTCATGCAAAAAAGTCATGAAGTATTCAGAACAAATGTTGGCATTAAAAAGTGACAGATGATCTGAACTCCACATACCTGGCAGATACACATTGGGCTTATTAACAGAGACTCAAATGTAACTGCTTCTGATAGTGATGAAATAACTGATTAATTTTGGCTCTTATTCACTATATTTCTGTAGTAGTGATATATATATATATATATATATATATATGTAGTGTGTGACACAGGCTGTGGACTCTCATCTGTTTTCCTTTCTTAGCGGTCAAGATGCTTCTTTCTTTATAGACAATAAGGGTGTCACAATCCAGGCTGACACTAGTCTGCTCAATTAAATAGATGCAGGGAGCTGGCACAGCTCAAGACTTGCATGTCTATAGGTTGGAAGTGCAGCCCTATGTACCAGTGGTTCCTGGTTCTTTAGCAGATGTGCTCCTCACCTCTTCTGGTATAAGCAGAGGCCCTGCCTGCCAATGCATTGTAGTGTAAGCCTGTGAACAGACATGCATTTCTTAATTACTTCTCATGTACCTATTGAGAAGGGTCTGCAGAAATCATCAAAAAATGGATCAAAACCTTATGGTTTCAACTGGTCAACACACAGTGCAGTAGGATGTACTAGTTATCCTGTGTGTACTGGGTGGGCTACTAAGAGCATCCATCCCTGAACAGCTGCAAGTTTAGCTGATGCTTACAAAATGGGGGAAGTAAACATGCTGTGCCATGGGGTACAAAAAAAGGGGAGCATCTCCTGTGGGGTAACATGTCCACAACTGCAAATCTTTCTTTTCTTGCTGCCTCTTTCATATCACTGAACCTCCTGTCTGTGAGGGAAAGGCTCAAGCTGAAGCTGGTCCCCACTTGATTTTCCTCACCAGTGAAGCCAGCTCGAGATCTGGGGTAAGATATAAACACACACATAGCATGCACAGTGTGACTTATCAATGAGTCCAGGTTTCGGGGTAAGCACAAGACCTGATTTAAGGTGGTGGGACAGAGTACATGAGATTCTCTCCCATGTGCGTTGAGTATCATGACGTTGCTGTTCATACTGCTCACATTGCATGTGTGCTCTTTACAGCCAGCCTTGGTTATGTATCCTTACACAGATCTAGTGACAGATTTGCATCTTAGTGAATAATACAGACTGCCTCTGTATAATGGCAATCATTTGCTGGTTGATTTTTTTTCAAATGTACTGAAGTATTCCTTCATGCCTAGTTTGTCAGCCTGTGGGGACATATTTGACTTGTTTCCAGTAATCAGAAAGCATGGCTGGGAGGGATATGCTCACAGGTGACAGCAATAGCCCCAAATATACTGTAGCTTGTAGGCTGCAGATAGCACAAAACAGACCCTTTTACTCTAGGGCAGCAAGAGAAATTGGGCAGACAGTCTCAGAGCCCATGTGTCAAGTACTGCATTCAATTTGTTATGCTGTGGTCAGGGGGCGATTTGTTTTTGCATATGAGATCATTATGTCAACAGGACGATGAGGCAGTGAAATGCAAAACAAAATTCCCAGTCCTGGGAGTCTTATCACTTAGCTCACAAGCCAGACAGCATGGAGTCCCCAGAAGGGGAAGCAGCTATACTGGCAGAAAAAAAGCCTGTGTTCTTACATTACCATTTTTATTTTCAAACATAAATAGGCTGCAGAAGAATGAAAGCAAATCAGCTCCGCTGCTGCGACCAGCTTCCAAGCACGAACTCTCACCCATGCTGTCTGCATCCACCAGCCGTCATTCAGCTGTAGTGCTTTAGAGCAGGACTAGCAGAAATCACCCTTTGTACCCAGGGACCCCAAGCCAAGGCTCCTCCTCCAGAGCTCTCCTCTGCGAGGAGCTGAGAGCTCTGCTCTCTGCAGCTGCAGGAAAGCCCGCACTGAAATGCAACAATTCATTTTGGTAGCACGTACCTACCACACAAAAGCAGAGTCCGAGTCCCAGATAGCATTTTAATTTTCCCAAGTAGAAAATGCTCTGGAGTAGTTGAATTGGAAAGGAGTCTCTGCTTTTTCATCCAGCCTGCGTCACCCATATGCAGTCTGTGCTCTTCACTAAGCTTCTGTGGGGCTGAGTCCTCACCCCTGACACTAAGGCATGTGACTCCACTGGTTTAAATAGGTAAGGACTCATCTTACATGTCAGTAAGCAAAAAATTACAGTATAATGCACCTCAACATACACCTGTGTTAGTGCCAGCAGAATTGGGTCCAATGGTAGTCAGAGCATCAGGACGATTTTAACAGAGTTAGCACTTGTTTTTTTTTTTTGCCCTTTTAGGGAGTAAGAGGGCTGCGGCTCCATGCGGGGCACTCCTGCTTTCCCACCATTTCCCTCCACTTTGTCCCTAATCTCTCCTCCCAGCCAGGCAGGGGAGGGGACTTGGCAGGTGGCAGGGCGCAGGTGACAGCTGGAGGGACACGGCGCTGGTGGGAGCACCTCCCAGTCACACAGGTTGCTCTGGCAGGGTGGAGGGAGCTGGGCGAGAGGAAATTCCTTGCACAGCTTCCAGAGCTCACCAATACGCACCTCCACAGGAATGGGGCAGAGTCAGACCCTCAGTAAATAGGTTCCTTGGGGATGAAAGGTGCTATATAAGCAAGGTGGCAAGCAGTCAAAAGTTTGTTGCTCTCTTTTTCCCCTTCCCTTGATCCTTTGTGGATTTGGCTAGTTGGGTCTGCATTGTTACTGTGTCAGGATTCGGAGACCAAGCAGCAATGAATTTCTCACTGCTACTGCTCCAGCCCTAATAGCAAACAGCTGAGTGAAGAATGAGGTCCCGGCTGAAAAACAAACAGAGCTTTCCTCCCCTTGCTTAGGCTGTTGCTGGAGCAGCAGCGGCTCCAGTGTTATTGTAAGCCCGTAGTGTTAGATGCCAGTTCTGGGACTGTAAGTGAGGTTATATTTAGCCTGCCGCCACTCTATTGTTGGGGAATGGCCCAGACTATACTGCCTTTTTCTGGATAGGTAGAGCCTGAATTTCCAGCCAGGAATAGTCAAATTTATTTTAAAGGTAGTTTCTCACATCCCATTTTACCAAGCAGAAAAAAAAAAAAAAAATCATGTGGCACAAAGAAAACAAAGCATACTTTGATTGAAAGTCTAAATGTATTATTTTGACTGTTTATTTTTTATAACCAGTAGCTTTCTGAAGAGGTGAAGGCAACTTTATTTTATTTTATTTTTCAAGCAGTCGAACATTTGAGTGAGACTTACCTTATTTGAACAGAGTGAAAGTTGGCAGATTTGCTTCTAACTCCCGGCCTCATTGACTACTATGGCTGCTATACAGTAGTTGAAGTTATGCCAGCCTTTCCATTATAACATTCCCTCTCTCTTCTCATTTTCAGGGCTTTCAAACTTGGCTGTAAAAATCTGCTCCAGGTTAAAATCTTGGCACCCAGAGTCCCAGGCCAGGTGCGACTTCTTAAAATCACCGTGGGCCAAAACCTGAAATTAGTTTCAACTTAGTCTTTAGTCACTGGCATACAGCTGTCTGCTCACTTCAGGAGAGCTTTACGTGAGAAATTTTAGGGTACAGATTAAAGGAGGAATGCATTTCCTTAAGGGAAAACTAACTAGAATAAATATACAAATATTTGTGAGATATATGTCTGTTGAACTGAGGCTGTACAATCACCCAGGTTTTCAAAAGAGCTAATTGAGACGACATTTACTTACTTCCCAGCAGACCTCACAACCATGCTGCGTAGCTCTACACAAAGCAAATGGCCCACCTTGAGTTTTCTATAACTCTGGAAAAAGTCAGGAGGAAAGGTTGGCTGGTACCTGGGTTTCTGCAGTCTCTCATACTGCTCCCCCAAGGCCAATCTGGGTTTCAGCTTGTATTTCATAGCTCAGGTAGTGGTGCACACCTTCCTGGAGGCTCTCACAGAGCAGCTTGTCCCTGGTCTCGTTATGTTATCCCCCAGCACTGAAGCAGAGACCTCTCTTTCAAACAGAGGTCACAGACCTGGACTGAGCCTGGCTGAATTCAGCTGCACCTGGGAGCACAACACCAGCCCATTTCAAGGGTTCACTGGGAGCTTGTGGAGAGGGACTAAAGCAGAACTTGCAGGCTGCATCCCTAAGGGGAATCAGTCAGGTCACACAGGTCATACACCCTGTGATGCACAACTCCTGTCCCAGCAGGAGTCAAACTTTTACTGTTGTTCTGGACAGCGCAATAGTCATTTGTATTATAGACCTACACATGCAGGTCCTCATAGTCAACCCAGTGAGCAGCTCTGCCATGTCTGTGCCACGTTGTAATCACCCAGGAGTCCTACCAAAGGGAGCCTGTTCTGGTCTGCTAGAGGTGCTCTGACACCAGGTGCCCTAAGACTAGGAGTTAGACCTAGGTTGCCTGCACACTCAGGCAGACCCAACAGAAGAGAAGCAACAGCAAGGAAAGCCAAGCCGACACTTCCACAGAAGTTCTCCACATTTCCTGTGACTCCAGGCTTGTACCATTTGGCTCTAACTAGCACGAAATGCCACCAAAAAGGCTGCAGTCTAGTCTGTGCTGCAAGGCTGCCTTGTAACAGAATAGAGGTCTCTCTGCCAAGGGACAGGAGAGGTAGTAAGCAGGGAAGAACACAGGCACCTTATCCTTCCAAAGGCAAAGAAGGAAAGAGAGAACCACCAACTCTCGCATCCCAAACATCCCTCCTTCTTAAGAAAAATTTCCAAATTTAAGGTCTTAGATTTTGTAAGGACATCTGTCCCACTGGCCCAGACTTATGTTTGTCTACGAAGACTGTTCCTGGATCTGTGTCTGTGTTAAGTGACATAAGACCATAAGGATGGAGGTACTGGGTCCAAGCAAATGCTTATCAGTATCCTGTACCTTGTCGCTAACATCAGTCAGAAGCAGATGTACAGTGAAGAAAATGAAAAATAAATGTAGCTATAGTTCCCCTAAATGTTCTTCTAGCCCCCAATATTTTGTGTCTTACAAAGTTCCTCAGTTGGAGGTATTCAGTGACCCTTGATAGCTTTTTCTTTCATTAATTTATTTGGTACACTTTGAACTTATGTAGACTTTGTACCAACCTGCAGAAAACAGTTATGCAGTGTGATTACATATTGCAGAAAAAAATAAGAAATTCTTTGTATGGGGAAAAAGAGTGAGCAGCATCTCCCTGCTCACTGCTCTGCACCAGGGCTTTACAGAGCACCGTGGCATGTGTCTTACAGCCAGCTGGGTTGCAACTGTGCGACTTGGCAGGTGCTGCAAAGTCTCAGCCTGTGTCTCTGGGGCAAGAGTATGTGGATGTAGGAACTGATGAGGAGGTATTTGGAAGGCATGTACCCCTTTTCCAATTAGATTGGTAAACTTCCTCCCATTTGTGATTTTCAGGGAGTTTCTGAAGGAACATTGTGTAGGATTAACTGAAGCAGGGAAAGCTTGTGTTGTGGCACAGTGGTCAAGAATATTTCAAAATAACTAAGTGGCACTTCCAAAAATACTCCTGCTTTAAGAAGAGAAATGAAAAAGCCGGAGGTATAATTACAAGAGAGTGATGGACAGCTAGGCCCTTGTTGCTTTTATTCTCCTCTTCCACATAATCACTTTGGAATATGTCAGAGGGGCAAATGTTGGTTGTTGTAGCCCAAAAAACACTTGCCAAACATCTTCCCTTGGGGATTATAATTTCAAAGAAAATAGATTCTTTTGCTCTGCTAATCACTGTTGTGGTTATCAAACCTTTGTTCTTTAAAGATGCTACAATTGGAATCATTCCGAAGCAATTTGTATGGACCTATGTATTAACCTATGTAAACCAGAGAAATGTTTTATATCACCTGCTAACACTTTTCCGTAACCTCATACTTTCCATAGTTGTGTCTTTCTTGTGAGGAAAAAGAAATCTCTTCGTCCACCCACACTACTACCACATATACCAGCCGACATCAGACAGCAGCTGTTTCTAGTTTCAGTGAAAAAATATAATAAAAAAACAAAATGTCTAATGTGGTATGCCAAAAAAAAAGGAAAAAAAAAAGTGTTGTTCCAAATTACCCAGAGGTATGAATATCGTTAGAAGGAAAGCGTCCTTTTCCAATCAGCTTTCTGCGAAGCATTCATACTCAATCACTTTCTATTTATGACTTGGTGCTAGTCATTTTTCTGGTTGAGTAGGGGAAAAAGCTGCCACAGGGGAAAGTGAATGGATATGTTCCTGTCATTTGTCTACATGGCACCTAGAACTCTCAGGGAGCCCGTAATAAAATAATGCTAACAGGCATATGCTTAACCTGGCAAACTGCACTGCAGGCACAGAGAATTAAAAATCATTAGGAATAATTTTAAGTGAACGAAACTCCAAGCTCCTAGTATTCACCTCAGAATTTATTTTATTCTTTTATTTTCAAGCTAAATATTTATGTTTGCAATTTGCTTCTCCAGTGGTGTGCAATTTTGGAAAAGATGCCTTGTTAATACCCTCCTCTTCAAACTTGTGCATTTCCCTTCCTCTTTGAGATCTGCAGTTCCTTTGTGGAAAAATAATGTCAGGAATTATTTTTTTTTCTTGTAGACATTGGTGTAGATCAGTGGATTCCAGTTCCTTTACTTTGTTCACATTCTCTTTTACAAGGAGCCAGGATCTCTTCCTGTGGATGACTCTAACACCAGCTGAAATGCCTTACTAATTGTTTGGAGGATGCCATCTTTGCCATGATATTTGTGAGCCTGATCTTTGGTACTGATGAGGTATCAACCTCCCCCTCACATGCACATTAATTGCACAACCCCCTTTTGTGCATAAAAATATACATATGTATATATATATATATATATATAAAATTAAAGGAAAAATATATACATTTGCTTAATTTTCAATGTAGGAAAAAAGCATCAAGATGAAAGAAAGATCTATGTGGCTACGAAAATATTTGCAGCCCCACCATGGTTTTTTAGCTATATCTAGTGTAAACTGAGATTGGAAAGATTGACTGATAATGGATTTACATGTCAGTCAGATAAGGGTAGAGTATACCATGTGCTAATCTTTAATGTACACAGATTTTTTTTTTCTTTGTTTAAGGAAACCCTGAAAACTTTTGTTTAAATATTGAATTGAAATATTTTTAAGCATTTACTCCCCTATGTATGGATATTTATGTGGATGGATAGACAGAACAGCTTGGTCTCATAACTTGGTTTCTCCATAGTAATTGTAACAGTTCATATCTTAATGTAAGGATAATATGGTTTCTAGTGACTTAATTTGACATTTTTTTGAGAGAGAAAGACTGAATGAAAAGTTACACTTTTCTGTGTGGGTTCTATTGGATGAATGAAGAGTCCTGTGCTCTGGGGAAATAACGTCAGGATTTTCCTGTGCATACTAGACAGAAGTTTGCATCTGTCTTTTTTATAATGAATAGATGAAACGTAACAGGAAATTCAAAGAATTCAAGATAACCCCAGCCAGAAGTAATAAATATAGTGCATATTTGAACATGCAGAACATTCATTAAATGCTAATGATAATAATAATGCTTGAAAAACAACTTGAAAAGGAACAGAAAATCTCTTGTGAAAGATAGTTCTTTCAGGAAAGGAAACATTCCTTTGGTGGCCACATTGATCTGGTCCTTTGCAAACGCATGTAATTCATCATGGTTGGCTGTCTCCTCGGGAACACTTCAGGAGCTGGTTCAGAGGGGTGTTGTACAGGTCAGGAGAGGCGCTCCTCGGGGCTCTGCTGCATGAAGAGAAATTTACACTATTCTTGCCAAATTTAGGGCACTTCTGACTAAAATTGGCAGTTTCATCACTTCAGGTACACGTCTAAATAGCTACTGTAAAAACAGTGAAAACCTTTTTCCATCCCTTAGGCTAAGAGTTTCACTAGCACTGGTTGAAGCTAGAAAAGAATAGCTCATCAATTCAACCAGCCCTGAGATTTGGAGTAGAGAATATTCTAGGCTCGCCCAAAATGTTTGCTGAATCACTTCCTCCCTTTTTTCTTTTTAAGTGTGAGCAGCTCTGTAAAACAATGTTGCCAGTGGTTCTTAACATTACTTTAATCCTGTGTTTCAACAGAAGAAAGGTTTCCTATATGCAGCTAAACAGACATGGAAGGGAATCTGTGTACTACAGCTTTACATTTCCTGGTTGAGATTTTTATTATCTGTGGAATTGCATTTTATTGCATTGTCTAACCTGGAAAAATTCTGGAGAGACTTATACTACACCTTTTACAGTTCTTTGAACAGTAACAACTGGATCAAGCATCATGACTGACAACAGCTTCAAAATCATTTCTCTCCCTTACTCATGTTTTGAACATTGGCAAGGGTATGCCAATTATTTCCTCTCTGGGATGAGGATCAGGGTAGGAGATTGCTTATGTACTAACAAAAAAGAATCCCAACAATTCAAGCTCGGTTAGCATCTTACTGGGGACAGGTCTGTGGCACCTGGCTGTAACTACATCAGTGAAGAGAATTGTTTCTGGTTCTGGAACTTCATGCCCAGCATGGCTCTCAGTGGTTTCAATGTGGAGAAAAATGTCTCCCATATCTTAACAGCTGTGAGTAGGGAGTTAGCATGTAGCAGATCCTGTTAGCAAGCAATTAGCATTATAGTGCCTGAAATTTTTAAGCAACAAAAAGTTAGAACAATTCCACTGCTTTCTCCAAAGGCACACATCCCTGGCTACTCTCACATGCCTTCACCTCCAGCTTTTAACTTTTCCATTTCCATACACCTTTCTTGACATGTTCACAGTGATGATGGTGCTAGGATAGGATGTGGGAATTTAATGCAGGTAAAGGGGGTTATTAACCATAAAGAAGAATGCTATTAAGATACTACTGCATAATACCTGGGAGTTGTGATAAATCTTGCATCTCTGGTCTCTTATTTCTCTCAGTTGTTTGCTCGTACAGCGCAGCAACAATCAGACTGATTTTGGATGGTGCCATGTGGAAGGATGTAGGCTGAAACTGGATGAACCAAAATGTTGTCTTTTTTTTTTTTTTTCCCTCCATAGGGGAGCATTTCAGCATTTCACTGGTGTGACATGGAAAGGAAGTCTATTTCCAAGAATTCTGAGAGTTGATCCTCATCCTAGACTTATTACAGTCACTGTGTTTCTGATCCCTACTGTCATAACCTTTCTCAGCTGAGGTAACTAGTGAGTTGATTGTGACTTTGTCCTTACCCATTGACAATCCATATTGTATGAATTTGTTTCATCAGGTGTAATCTGTTTTTCTGTAATCCACACAAAGACCACTTAGGGTTAAAATGGTGTGCATAAACAGAAATGGATGATTGCCCTTAAATTGAGTAGACAGCTTTTTATGAGTCAGGTGTGAAGAAAATCTCCAGGTAATGTTAACTGTTGAATAGAAAGCAGAAATCTAAATATCTGTCTGTGGGTATAAGCATGTACTGCATTTTTTCTACCTGGCCTATATTTAAATCTGATCCCGTTGGAATCTTTCCACTGTCTTTAATTAAACAATTGGCTAATTAGAGGGTATATATGCATTGCAAAATAGTTTAAGGCCAGAATGATCTCTTTCCTGCATAGATCAGATCTATGATATAAATAAAAATTAGAATTTATACTGTATTTTACACTGTTTTGCATATGTTTTGCATTTTCTTCTAGAGCGCTGCATAGGAGAAAAAGTAAGGAAATCTTTTCTAGTAGAGGCTGTAAGGGTAAAGGTGAAGACTGTGTTTATTCACACTTGGAATTTGGCAAGATAATTGGAATAATGTCAGATACAACATAGATCAAAGTTCTATTTTATAAAATTCCTGTCTTAAGGATAGCACATCCCAGGAAAGCAGAGTGTGCAATAGGAGTTGTTTTAGCACCAGAAAGGATTACCAGCAATATTGTCTATGGCATCTGGTTTCCTTTGGAGGTATTCAATCTAAATGCTCTCCATTCCTTATGTTAAGTTTGAGAGCCACAGAATTTACTGCAAGCTGAGAAATTAGGTCTTAAATATAAGATCATGGTATATCAAATTTCATTGTATCACTTTCTGCTGGCCTTGCGCTGAGTCTAATAACTTCTGTTTGGTGAAAGTAGCTTTTAGAACGATGGAAAGTTTGAAGCTGGAAGCATGAAGACTTGAGAATTCTTTGGTACTTTATTCCAATTGTTAAAACCAGAGCAACTATGACTTCTTTCTCAATTGCATTTGGCTGACCTCAGTCATTAGACATTGTTTTTCTGTCATTTCTTTCTCTCCTATGTTATATTTTTGTCCTTTGAATTTTCTCCTCATAAAGAATTTATACCTTCCATAAACAAAGCACCTGTCAAGCTTCTTTTTGTAAGACTAATTTATTAAACTTTTCCAGTCTCTGATAATATATCACTTTTTCTAGCCCATAATCTTTTTTTGGTGATTGTTCTCTGAACTGCCTCTTCTCAGGACTGACTACATTATTGATTCAATTCTCATCCTTTACTTCTTTATGGACTAAACGAGCACCAAATCTTCTACAACCTCAAGACACCAGCTTTCTGTACTTATGGGTGGTGTTCTAGAATGGATTCTATTATAAGATTATTATTTTTTTTCTTCTGGGTTTTAAATCTACTAATCATAGACTTGAGAAAATGACAGTAGAAACCCAGATCTTTGCACACACTTTAGCTGTATTCAACCTTGTGCATGCAAGATGGTACTAGTTGTGTAAGTAGTCTTGTTGCTAATGTTCGTCCTTTGAGGCAGGGCAATAGATTACTTGAGTTCCTTTCAGATGTATTTTAGGAACTTCTTCTTTCCTTTTTTTTTTTTTTTCTTTTTTAAGAATGTTGTCACACTAGTTGACCTTTTTTCTTGCCCCTCTGAAAATACTGGCACAGTGTTAGCACTCCTGCAGTCTGCTAAATTTTCAAAGAAAGATGAGATTGGCCCATAGAGTGACTGGGGTGAAAGGAAAGGAGAAGAAGGCATATGAATTTTTAGATAGAGAATTTTCTGACTAAATACAATACAGGTAAAATCCTTGTTGAATCAGAACACTGTGCAGTGGAAATATCATCTATCATTTCATTACTTACCTACTAGATTTCAGCAGTTTCCTGACTATAACCAAATAAAAGTTGCATTTGGGTCAATATATCTTCTGGGGGTCTTCTGGAGGTATTTGAATTAACTTTTATTTTTATTTTTTAAACATCTGAATAAAATCTGCTGCTCTTTGGTACTTATTCAGATTTCTGTTGCCCTGTACTAAATCATTTTTGCTATTTTATTTTAAATAAATGCCCAGGTCTAATTTATAAATATTGTGATGAAATAATTTTAAAATGTTAACCTATGTTCTCCAGATAGTAGAAAAAGGCTTTGAAGAACCTGAAGTTCATTGCAAAAAATATATTTATTTATTTATTTATTTATTTATTAGGTACCGTTTACTGTAACTCTACAGATTTAGGTTGGATATTAGGAGAAATTTACTGGAAAATCTGTAAGGCATTGGAACAGGCTGCCCAGGTAAGTGGTTGAGTTACCATCCCTGGAGGTCTTCAAGAAACGTGTGGAAGTAGAACTTAGTAGCATGGTTTAGTGGTGGACTTGTCAGTACTATGTTAAAGGTTGGACTGGATGATCTTAGAGGTCTTTTCCAGCCTGAATGATTCTATGATTCTATAATTCTTTATTGACAATTCTTTTTTGAGGGCTGCTTATGAGACAATTGCACATGCAAAGACCCTTTTGCTAGAAACTGAAAACTGGGAGTAACTGCTCTTCACTTTTGGATGATTTGTCTTTTTCTGCTGATGCCAGGCAGTACAGCCAGGTTCTAATCCATTGTCATGACAGGTGGATGAAACCTTATAATTGAAACTGTGCAGCTTTGCGCATGCCATAGCCCAAACAAAGGTGATGGACCGGTGCAGAGTTGGCTGGTTGCCCCTCTTCCTAATTAACCTAAACGCCTACCTCAGCCATCCACAATAGTGGAGTAAAGAGGGAGTAACTTCATTACAACAAAAGATCTACATCGGTGCAATTGAGAATATAATTCAGTTTATCATCAATTTGCCTTTAAATGTGGCCTCTTACAAATTTGTACATGACAAATGTTCCAAATCGTTCTTCTAAAAATGAAGACTTGCACAAATACTGCCAGAAAACTATTTTCTTTCTGCAACTTCTAGTTTGCCAAAGAAACAGTGGGAGAGAGGTATTCTCATGACAGTAAATATTTTTATAATTTAATATCTCTGTAATGGAGATATCTACAGGAAAATAGAAAGAAAATGTCCAGAACCATACATTAAGTATTGTGCCATTACAATATGCCTAACAGATTAGACATATGCCATTTAGGTGTCACTGAATTGTCCTTATTTTTAAAAGGTTTTCTGGATTCAGTTTCTGATTTAGCAGCAACACTCGATTATCGATTATTATTATTATTCTATTCAGCTTTTCTTCTATTTTGAATTTATACACTAGAAATTTTTAGGAATATTTGTCTTCTGAGAAATTACATGTGGATGCATAATATGTACTTGACAAATCTGCATGTGTTGACACTATATATAATTATGTGTACTGTCAGAGAGAGAGGGAAATAAAAGCTATATAGAGGTTGTGTGGCTAGCCCAGCATGTACAAATAGCAGAAGCTCATTTTGCTGGGACACAGATGCTGAAATAGTCCCTCACTTGCTAATATGTACAGTAGGAGTTGTACGTTTGCAAAGCAGATGTTTATAAACGTGAAAGTGCACAATTCTGTCTGGCCATTAATACATCTAGATTAGGTAAGAACACTATTTTTGCATGCAGATATTTTGAGGTGCAGTTGAGATTTCTTCGAGACTCATTCTTAAAACAAAAATAAAAAGAAAACCTTAAATCCAGGAAGTTTTGCATCCTGGACTCTTATCTTGTTAGTCACAGTAAATGAACTTCTTGTAGATGGTATGAATGTCTAATGTTTAAAAATGCCAGCTACTCCCTGATAAACATCCTTTTAATGTAAAGCAGTTGTAATATTAGAAACATACAACCTGCTTTTCTTAGCAACTTTAACACTCTGAAGGATGCCAACAACTGTACTTCCATACGACTTTCTTTATAAAAGGAATGTAAGGCAAAGAAAACAAGTGCTAGCTAAAAATAAATTGGATTTGCAGTGTAGTCCAGCATTCAAAGCTGTTGAAGCATTTCATGAAGCCACCAAAAGGAGAGTCCCTCAGAAGCTGAAGGTTTTCTGGAGGTAGCCAGGGCTTGCTTCTCTTAGGCAGTAAGTGGAAAGTGCTTCAGTTTCCTGCCAAACTTCCTTGCATTTCTCCCTGCAGTGCTGGGCCACGAGACTGCTGCTACCTTAGTTCTCCTCTTGACCTGCTTTGAGAAGTATCCATTTGAGGAGTATCCATTGGACTGGATGATCTTTAAGGGTCCCTTCCAACTAACCATTCTATGATCCTATGATTTTGTGGAGCATGATAAATCTCCTCTTGATGCTTTCTGCTTTTGCAGCTGAACTGACCCAAAAATCTGCCCCCCAACCTCCCCCAACACCTTTCCATCAGCCTGAGTCTTTGGATTGTATTTTTATAAGCTGCATGATTTTATTGAAGTTTTCCATGCTTTTTGACATTTTCCTACAGAAAGGCAGTACAGGGTGCATTTTGTCACCAAAAATGTCTGTAGAAATAGCAGTTCATGTGAGTGACTAAGAAGATATGCCACCTCTGGAAAAAATAAATCAGCAGCCTAGATTACAGCTGGAGAGAAAAATGTTTTGAGGGAAACTGCCTTCCTGAGAAGAAATTAAAGACAGTGGGGAGGCAGCCAAACTGGAATAGCACAGTGCCCCTGATCCTGCTCTGGCTTACTGAGAACTTTCAGTTCTTCAACCAGGTCCTCTACTGAACTTTGTATTCAAGCAGAATTATTCTTTCTTCCTGTCACTTCCAAGGAACTCTGCTTCCCTCTGATATCAGTTCTTATCTACTCCTACACTAGTCTCTCATTCATTATATGCTTTGCTAGGTTCTTGTTTTAAACAAGTTAGGTAGTAAGACCTGGGAACTCCCAGCCTTTGTAATAAAGCCGAGTAGATTCTGGCTTCTGAGGTTACTGCAGGGAGAGTGACTCAGTGTGCTTTCTGTGCTTATATTATGTTAGGACAGCTCAGGACCACGTGTTGTGCACAGATTTTCTGGCCTTGTACTCTCACAGTAATATTTTCTGCAAGGAATGAAACTGGAAATGAGTTTTTAACTGTGTTTTACTCTGAAAACTTACTGTGTTTTTTGGTTGTTGTTTGATTTAGTTTTATTTATTTATTTATTTATTTATTTATAGTAATTATTTGCAAGGCCTGCAAGACTGTTTAGAGGTGTCTTGGTTTGGGTAGAGGTGTCTTGGTTTGGGTAGAAGTATCTTGGTTTGGGATAGGTTACATTTTGATGTTATGTGCCATATTTCAGTGTGAGTTACCATGATATCAATCAAAAATTACATCATTGCTCTGCATGTCAGGATGGTTCACTAAAGCTTAGGGAGAGTCTGTTCCACAAAGAAAGAAACTCTACGGGCAAAGAGTGGTTTAAAAGGCTAAGGCTTTGTCGCTGCTGTTAGTAGCAGTACTAGCAAAAACACTTCACGGTTAAAATAAGAAAGCTAATGAAAATCATTTACCACATAGTACACTACTTTGCCAAATGCCTTCTTTTGACATTTAGCACTGCCTTTTAACTTTTAGCACTGCCTTGCTCGCTGGTTAGGATTTATGAATGACTGTGAAGCAGAAGACCTGCAGAATGCCAGATTCATCCCCAGCAGCAATACTGTTTTCTGCTAATACACCTAGAAAAGGCTGGAGCAAAGACCTAAAAAGGGGTCATGACAAGGATGTAGTTGGAGTGATGTTCAAGACAAGCAGCAGCAGTATTCTCCCCACCAAATGATACAGTCACATGCATCATAAACTTAAGCCATTGGTTTGAAAACATTGTATAGCCTTTTCTGGCCCTCAGGTAAACCGTTACCCAGTCATTCAGTCCTTGCAGTCCTTGGCTTGCTCTCTGAATTGCTTGAAGCTGTGGTGACACATTTGTTTCTTATGTAGTGTGCTGTGTTGTCGCATATGTTTACTAGCCCTTTATTAATACTGCATTAAAATTAATTATGCTAAAGTTACTTGGTCTTGGATATGCATGTGAATATTCCTAGAGGATTTTTTATATCATATGCCTCTGCCATAGTTCCTATAAACACTTGCTGTTTCACATGCACAAATAGCACATTCACAAAAGCAAAGAGATCATCTTTTCATTTAATGAGGAAAACATTCGACATTCAGCTTCTATAAAGGATAATTGCTTTCAACAAACTTCCAGTTAACTTGTAGTCAATTGGCTTACTAGCTGTGTAACCTTTCATTCATTTCTGTGCCCAATTCAAGTAATTGATGTTGGCTGATAAAACCTACTCTTTGCTGAAAGTGCATGTCTTTCTTCCTGCGTTACTACACTTGAGACTTAGCAAGAAAACTCAGAGGGACCTGAGCAAAGAAAGATCCTCAGCTGTGGAATTTCTTTACCCACTGTTTTGACAGACTATGAATCAGAGAACCTTAAAGGAAAAGGTCTGTCATTGTTGCAGCCTTCTCTGAACAGGAGACTGGGTGGAACAGCATTTTTAGAAAACCACAGTCAATATGATTTATTAAGTTTTGAAAAGTGTACATCTGTTCAAGGCCCACACATCAAATGCATTTTAATAATAAAGAATAAATAATAAAGAAATGTCTTCTCAAGTAAAAACACTTCTTGAAGGAATACAGTACACTGTGTGGCTTTCTATTCTACCCTGACTTCCAAGCATCTCTAGCATTCTCTGTTTCTAGGTAATCTATTATCATCAC
Source organism: Cygnus olor (assembly GCF_009769625.2). Lineage (NCBI taxonomy): Eukaryota > Metazoa > Chordata > Aves > Anseriformes > Anatidae > Cygnus > Cygnus olor. The sequence goes on along the minus strand of NC_049171.1, from coordinate 76,485,911 downwards.
AGAAATCACATTGTATTTGGAGATAAATTTATTGAGGTTAGAAAAATTGCTAGCATAATATACTTACTTCACAAAAATGCAAACCCACTGAAATGCAATATGAAGGCTGTTTCTTAACTTCACCTTGGAATCCAGGTAGGGCTCCTCTGTTACTGCTTTCAGTCACTTTATTTCTTGGTTTTCTCCACCATTTATTGAAATGAATCAACAGATCCTACTTCAGAGTGTCACTGTTGTAAAGGAAAAATGATTAATTGCACTGTCAGAGGCAATATATGTCCAAGACCCAAAGGAGAGATTTTACTGGTGACATTTATTGAGCACAGCTCTGTTATAAATTTATGAGCACTTTTAAAGTCAGTCTAGTAGAAAAACATAGGTTATCCTTTTAGGTTATCCTTTTTTTTTTTTTTTTTCTTCCCATATACAACTTAGCTAATTTTCATTAAAAGCCTCCTGTAAAAAAAAATAAAATAAAAAAAAAAATAAAAAGAGTTAAGGAGAAGGAGAAGGAGGAAAAGAAAGAAAAATGAAAAAGAATCCTTTCTTGTGTGGAATCTGTTTCAGCAGGACACATCAGGCAAAGGGAAGAGATATGGGGATTTTATAAGAGAACCACAAGAACATCTATTATTCTACTTCAATTTGCAAGGCACTACAATATATTAAAGACATCTCAGGTTGCATCAGGAAAGACCGTTGTGATAAAATTTCCAGAATGACCCTCCATTGTAGAAAAAACCCTGCTCCTTGCTCTTAGACTTGGCATTCTTTGTCTGACTGTGTTTGAATCAGGACAGATTTTACCTACTTTCTTTTGAAAAGTTTCTGAATTTCAAGCTATATTAATGAACCTATGCAGCACTTCCACCGTTCCACCACAGTGAAAGCACATTCTGTGAGACAATTAGGTGAACCAGCTGTACCTGTTAGCAGTTTTACCCTGTTAATTGTCAAAAAATGCTAGTGGAGGCCACACAGAGGTTTATATTTGTGTTTTGTTCTGGTAACACTAGAGCAAAACACTAGAATGTCTTGTTTAAGTGCTAACATGTCCCAGACATCCAGCAGAAAACAGCATATGGAATGCATGGGGAGGAGGGAATAGCCAGTCTTCTGAGATGAATCTTCATGAAATCACATTTCTTGGAAGACTACCAGGGAATGCTGCAAATAAAACACAGCATATGTATAAAGATACTGTTGTCTAGACCACTAAGGATTAGGTGTTCCTTATTTGTTCAAAGCAATGCTGTCTTTTCTGTAAGATGAAACTCAGTCCCCAATATATAGACAGTGGCTTTACAGAAAACAACCTCCCTGTGTCATTTATTGAAAACTTTTTTCACTTTTTTTTTTTTTTTGGGGGGGGGGGGGGGGGGGAGTGAACACGGACAAAAGCAAATTGAGCATACCAGATCTTAACATTATGAAAGCTTATGTTCATTTCTATGTGTTAGATCTCTTATAGGCCTCATGTGCTTATAACCTGAAACCATTATTTTGCAGTCCATTCATTCATTTAGCTTGCTAAAGGAATGGTTTTCATAGTGTATGGGTTCCATAGTTAACTGAAAACCAGCTCAAAATAAAAATAATTCTAGAGGAAGTTGTCTTTCTTTGGAGTGACGTAGGAAACTTGTATAGGATTCACAAGTCACTAGCTGACTCATGCACAGACCCAGCCAGTCTAGACACTGAGGCTTAGAGAGAAGATCCAGGTATTATTCTCAAAAACATAGCTGGTACATCATACAAGCTGCTTTGTTGTTATTGTTATTGTTTTGTTTCGTTTTTGTTTTTTTCCCCCTCTACACTTCAACTGCTTAATTGCATTATTAGTTCTTGCCTTGCACCTAATCTTGGGTCTTCTGTTTCCTTTTCCACTTTATTACCTGGAAGAAAGTAGGTCTTTATTTTATTTTCCCTCTGCAAATCTAAGTGTTGCTTCCCAAGAGAGCTACTAGACTACCATTGTCTCAAATGGATGTGCCTCAGGCTAGTCACTATAGCCTTCGTCTGACATTTTCCTGTTTTTTTCTATTAATGACATTACTCCAATCAACCAGGAAGGGATAGAGTTAATTCTCTTCAAAGTAGCTTGTATGTGCTATATGTTGGATGCGATGAAAGCAGTATTGATAACACAATGATATTTTACATATTGCTGAACTGTGCTTACACAGCATCAAGGTCTTTTTCCGTTTCCCACTCTGCCGCGCCAGTGAGGAGGCTGGGGGCTGCACAAGGAGCTAGGAGGAGACCCCGAACTGACCAAAGGGGTACTCCACACCATATGATGTCATGCTTAGCAATAACAGCTGGGGAAAAGAAGGAAGAAGGGGAGGATGAGTGGTAACATTTATCTTCACAAGTAGCTATTAAGTGTGTTGGAGCACTGCTCTGCTGGAAGCAGCTGAACATCCATCTGCCGATGGGAAATAGAGAATGAATTCCCTGTTCTTCCTTGCACACACAGATTTAGCTTTACTGTTACACTGTCTTTATCTGGACCCTCAAGTATTCTCACTTTTACCCTTCTAATTCTGCTTTATATCCTCCTTCCCCCCTCCTCATTTCAATTGGGAGAGAGTGAGAGAGCAGCTGTGTGGTGCTTAGCTGCCTACTGGGGTTAAACCACAGCACACAAGATGTTAAACGACTATTCACAAAAAAAATCTTAAAAAACAAAACAAAACAAAACAGAAGAAAAAACATCATGGAGTCTATAGCCATGTAATGAAGGCACCAGCTGAAAACTGTCATCCCAAAGGCTTTGCAAAGAACAGCATGAAATAACCAATTTCTAAGCAAGGACAGTAGTGCTACACAGGGAGTTGTCAATAATTAAAGCTGCTAAATAAACGTAATTCCAATATTCCATCCCAGAGCCTCCAGGTTGGTGGTTTCAGTAAGGTTTTTTCAAATCCTCCTTTTTTTCTACAGATAACTTGGAAACTCAGACCCTCAGTTTGTCTCTACTCCGCTAAAAGACTGGTTTGTTGAGGCAGTCAGTTTGATAAATATCAAGTGATTTTATAGCAGAAGATTAATAGTGCTTATTAAGTGAATACTTTCACAAATGCCCAGAGTGGGTGTTGCAAGATACACTTAACGTGGCAAGATCAAGTTCACATTCAAAACTACTCACTATTTCCCCACTAGGTGATAGTAAACATATAACTGAATTGACATCAAATGATATAATATACAGCATTTTATTCAACTGAATAATGAAGAGAAGAAGATTGCAGGACAGATTTTGCAGCTATAGAGAGCTGTGGTTTTAAAATATGTGATTCAATTTTGTCTGTAAAATTACACTAAAGGTATTTGAATGGGCAATTTTCCTTTGTGCACAGGTTATGAAAGATGGGGCTGAAATCTAGATAAATTATCACATCATAAATCTACATAACATTTTGTTATTGTTAACTGTAAATTTTTGTGAAGTGAGTGGAATCTAGTTGGTTGAAACTTTTAGTAGCTGAATGACACTTTCAGCTTACATGGGTACTTAACAACCCGTCTCTACTGGGATTTGGAACATGAAGGTGGAATTACCAACTTTGTTTTATAGTAGTTGACAGTTACTTACTCAATTAACAAGTAGACTTAACATTTCAAAAATGGAAAATACTCAGCTCATTCTCAGAGAATGCAGAATAGCAAACCCGCCAGATGCTAGAAGACCCTGGCTTCTACAATTTTCCTATGCCATATTTTTCCTTACCTCATGCTAGACATATCACATCATTGCATAATTTTTTTCACAGCATCCTTTCAAAGTGCATGTACATCCTCAGCAGTGGGCTCACACTAAACATGGGAGAAATAAAATTTCTGAAGAGATTGCTGTGGATTTTTCAGTAGGTGTACACTGCCTTTTATCTATCCCCAGATAAGTAGGTGTTCCTAATTGAGGATTTTTTTTTTCACCTGATTCTTTTTTTTTTTTTTTTTTTTTTTTTTTCAAATGTTATGTAACTAGGCTCCTCCTAGAAACCAATGGGGAGACAGGAGGGCAATTCAGTGTATGACAAAAAGTGATGTGGGATAAACCACTTCCTGAAATGCTCTTCTCTCTCCTGACTGCAGGATAATGCTTGAGAACTACTTTTGAAAAGTCACCAAATTTTTTGGGTGGACACTACTGCTTAGACCAATCCTACCTATTAGATACCAGGTCAGAACCTGCACCTTGGATCAGGAAAATGGGCCCTAACAGACTTGAATTTTTTTCTCAGGAATATGATATGAAAAGCGGTGGAAATTTCACTATTGAAGATACTCAAATGACCTAATTGAATCTAAATTTGAAGGTTGCCTTGCTTTGAACAGGAGGTTGGACTCCCATGATTTCTCTTGCAACCTAAATTATTCTAAGATGAAAGGTAGGACTAACAATGTAAATTTAGTCTCTTCAACTTGTAAAAGAGCTTGAGGAGATACTGTAAAGGTCTAAAAGTCATGAGCTGCTTACAAAGGATGGGTGGAGAGTCATCTGTTTCACTATCTTTTCCACTATAATGAGGAGGGATCTTAAACGAAGTTTGTAGGAGCTACACAGATATGTGTGGGTAGAAATAGTTCTTCATGAAGTAGGTAACAGATCTTTGGGAAAGAGATAGGACACATATTTGAAAGATATATCCTCTGAGAGTTACTAAATTTCCATATTATGTTTGGCTAAAGAAGTCCGTGATTTGACCCCCACTGAAGACCTGAAAAGTATTAGGTAGAACTGTCATACATGCTTGCTTTGCTCATACTCTTGCTTGCTTGCTGATGGTCGTTGTAGCAGACAAGATTGTAGGCTGAACTACCCTTGGTTTGAAACAAAGCTCTTACTCTTTTATAATTATAGACCAAGGGTATGGAGTCTTTGATTTAGCCCGTCTGAACATAATGACATTTTTATAATGACTTGCACCAGTTAAAATATTTGTTAATCTTTGGATTAATTATCTCTTAACTAATTCAAAATCTAAATTCATTTTAGCCTTCTATATTTAGGAGTATCAAAAAAATCTGAAGTATATAATACATATTTAATTTAAAAGTAATTCCATAAGTTTTTGTCCTCAGTTTTCAAAGGTCCAATTAGGCTGGAAATAAAAGATATGAGTGCCCTCACATACATGTCCTGGCATAATTTTCTTAGGCTTTGGCTAACTCAGGAGGTCAACAATTCTTCCTCACAGGTAATACTTGGGACCAATCTGTAGCCCCAGGGTTGTAGATATCTGGCATTTTGAAGCAGCTTTCAGGGAGAATAATTCATTTTCATCCTGAGCACTCCAGTACACAGGATAACAAAAAAGTCAATCTGTTATGTTTTATATTAATCTCTTATTGTAGACATAGAAAAGGCAAAAAAACTACAAGTGTTTGCTTGCAACAATTGAGAAAGTGAGGCAAAATACTCATCTCAAATGATCTCAAAAGATTTTGGAGGAGTATGGATATTTGCATTTATGGTTAGGCTTAACACTTGTTCTCATATGTTCTTAATGCTTGTTCTGTAGCTCAAGACAAAGTTTAAGTTATAAATATAGCACTTACACCTATGATCCAAACTTTGTCAATGTGCTTACTAGGTTTAGAAACACATGTCCAGAAATGTAAGTGAGACAGGCCCAAAAGAATTCTGCAGACTACGTCCAGAGAAGGTGATTCTGTGAAACAAAATGATAAGAACATTGAAGAATACACATTTTCAGCAGCATTACAGAAGACACATTTTTGGAACATTGTGGGATTTCTGGACATAATTAGTAGGGATCTATCAGAACATTTTGTTCAAATTACTTCTCTTCAGATAATAATTGTATTTAACAACAGAACAGGATACTAATGATTTTGGAATGATGAGACTATAAAACAAAATTATGTAACATTTTATTTTGAATTATATTGCCATAAAATATCCTCTTCCCATTTATTGTTTTAGTAGAAAAGTATTTCCTGGACAATGTATTCTGTAACCTCCATTAAACGCATACCTGTGAATTTTCAAATGACAGAAATAGAACAATTTAACTGGAATACTTCATATTAAACATATACTTTTCTTGCTGTTTCTCCAACATCAGACTTTAATCTACTAAACTCTTTCTAGCTTTTATAATAGAAAAATGGACAGAATAAAAATGTTACAAGACCAGGGGGTCAGTGTTGTACTTTAGCCTCTTCCTCTGCCAAATGGAAAAACAAACAGAATATTTCCTTATTAATACTCCTCCAGGACAACTGTTGCAAACTCCATTTTTCTTAGCCCACTCTTCCTTTTTGCATTCTTTTATTGCCTTCTGTTTCTGTGTTGCATCAGGTATAGCTTAGGTATCTTCCTTTTTCAGGCTCTTCCTAACCAATCTTTGTCATTTTTCCTTCATTGGTGGAAAGTCCTATTCCTGCTTCTAATGAGGCCTGGTTTCATTTCATTTCTAGTGAGGCCTGGTGTCATTACCTGTTAGGTTTATTTCAAATAGGACGTTAGTTCTTCCTTTTTTTATGCATGTTAGAGCTTTTCCTTGGGAGGATCTCCCTAAAACCAAAATCATTACTTTCGTTTAAGTCTCTCCTTGGGATTCTCCTTTGTGATAATACCTGCAGAAAACCTGAACGCTTCTCAGCCAACATGGTGATTATTGTGATTCTGTTCTCTTAAGCTCTCCTATTTTTATTTTATCTAAGCATCTGTCTTTCTGTTCTGTTCTTAGTTAACTGGCTGTGATTGAGACTCCTTAACATTTCAAAAATAGACAGAAATAAGCAAGGAAAGTATAAATTAAAATGAAATAAAAAGCTTTAGAGCTTTGGTTTTGAATGGGGCCTGAGAAGATTGAATGCTGAGAATTTACCCCACAATATCAGTTTTAAAGATCTGAAGTTGAAGGCTTCTGATTCTATGATGTATACGATTCATATTTGCAAATGCAATCCTAGACAAATGTTATAGGATAGAAGCAGGAGAAATACAAGAAACTAATAATCAAACCTGAATAATAGTTCTATAGAGATATAAATAATCCCTCATTTTAACCATAGGATTTTCTTTTCCTATGTTCTTTATCAAGAAAAGAGCCAGAGAAGTCACCATTATTTTTATTTACTGCTGGCACTTCAGTCATGCCTCATAACCATTCCCCCCAAAGAGTAGTTTTGTGAGTACGCAGATCAAATTCTAAGCCAACGCACCCGAGTGCTGTAACATTCAACTTCATAAGTGCAATACAGTCCAAGTTTCATTATGATGTAATCAACAGCATCATTAGAGAGCCAAAGAAAATAGATGATACATCAGCTGATACCTTTAGGCCAAAATATATTCAGTAAAAATTCCTTGAGCAGTAATGCAAAATGTGTTCATTATTTATTAAATGTCAACCAAGAATTTTTTTTGTTCTGCTGCACTGCACACATTCAGTGTAGATCCTCATTCTGTCAGCTTTCTCCCAGTTTTCACTGGCAATCACGTTTTGTTAGTTTCATAATATTAATTTTACCTGTATGTGTTCTTCCACATTGGAAAAAGATTATCTAGACTAAGTGGGGAAAAAATAAAAATAAAATAAAAATAAATAAATAAAAAAAACTTTTAGAGGTGCAAGTAGCAATTTGTCTTTACAACAACCAAGCTAAAGGTAGAATTTTCTCTGAGCTCCCTGGTCTTCCTTTCAAAATGCATATTTTCACCAATGCATATTTCCATTGCAGTTTCTTCTGACCATGCTAGGCTTTGCTGTATGGTTCACTTTTGATTGCTCTCTTTCTGGTTTCACAACTCTCGCGCTCGGCGGTTTCAACAGGAGTTTTGAGGTGTGGCCCTCCAGACATCAAAAGGACTGAGTGTCCAGCTAGTCACACCGCTCCCCTTTGCAGCTGATAATCTGAGATGATAATCTGAATCCCTGGTGAGTGAACTGAAGCTGGGCCTCCCCATACCTGGGGACTATCCTAGCCATTGACTCCTCTTCCAACAATGTTTTATATTCAAAATGTCCATGGCTACACTGCAATCTCCTATGTGGCTCTCTGGATTTGCTTCCGCCATTGTGCATTGGATGTGCATTAGCTCTGGGGAGTCAGGTTGTCAGGTTTTAGGCTGCTTGGCCAGTGTATCATTTTCCCTATAATGGGAGAGCTACCTCGGTGATCAGACCAGGCAAAGAGGGCAGCTTTTCTGCACAGGGAAAGGTGCACAACCTGAGGTGCTCAAGGAAGCACTGTGAAGAAAATGCAGCCATCTGTAGCCTTTAGGCACATCAGGAGGTTAGAGAGGGTGTTGAGGGTGTTTGGTATCCTTATCTCGGAGTTAGGAATTTCAATGATAATTTGTATGCTTACATGCTTTTTTTTTTTTTTTTTTTTTAATCTTATCCTTGAACACATAACAAAGGCCTGAGATTCACATATTTTTTTTCCTAGTTTCATAATAATTCCAAACACTTCTCTGTTCCTTTGTTCTGTGAATCCCTTCCCAAAAAATATTTATTTTGGCTGACGGTGAAATTAAGCAGCGTAGCAGACATCTGTCATGGATTAGTAAATTGAAAAATTACAAGAAACAAATTTGGTTATCTGTGACTGGTACCATTTGAAATGCTTTTTCACTTCCCTTGTGATACTAGTTGCCTTGTACCTCTAGCTTTCCAAGTATGTATCAACTACCAAAACCCTTCATATTTCTTTGTTGTTTTCCAAAATAATAATCACCACAAGTCTCACACACACACAAGTTAAATCTATTAGTCAGTTATTGCAGAGGCAAACTCCTTCCCTTCTAACCAAAAAATATTTGTGAATGATCATCCATTTATCTCATCAAATGACAACCCTTGAAGAGATCAGAGCAACTTGTGCTGCGCATCAGTAGAAATATAGAATGAAAGCATCCACTCCACAGTACTTGTTTGTTCTGCTTTAACCTGGCAGGCAGCTAAGAACCACACAGCTGTTCACTCACTCACCACACAGTGGGATGGGGGAGAGAATTTGCAAAAAGAAAGTAATACACATGGGTTGAGGTGAAGACAGTTTAATAGGAGAGAAAATGGAGGGAAAAAAAAAAAAAGAATACATAAAACAAATGCACAATGCAATTGCTCACCATCAGCCAACCGACGCTCTGCCAGTCCCTGAGCAATGGTATCCCCCTGGCGAACTCCCTCCATTTTTATTGCTGAGCATGATGCCATATGATATGGGATATATCCCTTTGGTCAATTTGGGTGAGTTGGCCTGGCTGTGTCTCATCCCAGGTCCTTGTGCACACCCAACCTCGCTGGCAGGGCAGTATAAGATAAAAAGTCCTTGACTCTGTGTATACACTGCTCGGCAACAACTAAAATGTCGGTGTGTTATCAACATTATTTTCCTCCTAAATCCAAAACATGGCACCATACCAGCCACTATGAAGAAAATTAACTCTATGGACCTCAGGGAGAATATTTACATTCTTAAAGACATGCAAACTTGCACTGAAGTCTGAATTGCTCTGACAGAATGTAGGAACAACACTGACAAGCCCTTGTTTGCCCCTTTTTAGTCCCTGTGCTGTTCTTGAGAGAAAAACTGTATTTCAAATTGCTGCTTTACATCCCTTTATTCCTCTCTGGCTCCTCTTCATTTCTGTTTCTTAGTTTCTGGGGGGAAAAATATCTTTAAAAGTACTTTCATACCACCATTTATAGCAATTCTATGGGTTACTACTGGAAAATTGGTTCACTACTCTTATAGACCTATAAAAACTTTAAGTAATCTTTCCCAGAGTGATAAAACATATATTTGTCAGTAAAATAGGCAAATATAATTTGGAACACATATAGAGATCAGATCTGTTGAGTAGGAAGCTACTCCACTGACTTTAACTATGATTTAAGATCCTTGAAAAAAGGAAAAGCAGAAGATGAGGGACAATATTTAACTATGATTCAACTGCAAGGCAGAAAAGAAGGAGAGAGACAGCACAAAGTGCAGATCATATGAGATGACTGTACTCAGGGCAGATGCAGGTAAGAGAAAGGAAGTTTCAAAGTGAAAAACAAACAAACAAACAAACAAAAAACAAAACAAAACAAAACAAAACAACAAAAAAACAGACCATCATGGAAAACTTGAGGCAGCTTATGACTGATATTGTTTTGAAATCTACAAAAACCTCTCCTGACTTGTGTGCTTTGAGTTTGCTTCACAGTAGAGATAGCAAAAAAAGTGTGAGTGGAAGTGCTTTAACAACCTTGAAAAGTTTTTAAAAACTTGAGTTTTGATAAAGAAAAGGCTTTTGTATGCTAGATGTCTTGGAACGTTATATGGATACAGTTTTTATGTACATACTACCACAACTCTAACCTGATGCCTTATATAATTGACAGAAATTCTGGATGGGATTACTTATCTGGCCCAAACTATTTGTATAGGATCCTCATACTGCCAGTGCAACAGACATATATCTCTAGAAGATAATTCAACCTGTTCTAAGTTCACCTGTAAGTGAAGCCAGTTGTCTTTACGAGGTGCCACTGTTTTTTTCCTGCATATTGGCAGAGTCCAGTCTTTCACTTTAAGACAGTTAAGTCAGCAGGTAAGTCCCACTCCCTCAATCTATATTAACAGAGCTTGTAACACTCGTCTCAAGTGAAAGGTTTGTGTGGTTGACAGTATCGGTTAAAGATTTGTTACAATCACATAGAAATTACAATGCTTTTAATTTTTCTTTTGTGGATAGTTTAGTAACAACAATAAAAAGCAATGTTGGGAAATTACTCAGCAAGCCACAAACGTCATTAGAAAGAGCTTGCACAAGAACATCAGAGCAGTAACAAGCAGGCTAAGAATTCAGTTTTACAAGTTCTCGTTCATATATATTTTCTGTGAGAGACTTGCTGTAAGGAAATAGTTACCTCTTTTTTTTCTTGATAAACTCTAAACCACAGCTGTTTGTTAGGTGATATATGACACATTATACCTGTAACATTGATGTGTGAGGAAGGGCATAATCCCTTTCTTGTTTCTCTCTGCTTTCTGCTTCGTGTGTGTGTAGGGGGGAGGGAGTGTTTTTTTTTTTTGTTGTTGTTGTTGTTTTTCTTTCTTACTATAAAAGAACAGTTCCACAACATTGCTTATTAAGTTGAATATATAAACTGTGGTAAGAGCATTGACGTCAGCCTTATTGTTCCATTTATCACTTGCAATTGCTCTGTTAATGCTGGTTGTTCATTCTGTGGAATTTTCATAGTTTAGGCAATGAAAATTGATGAATCAGTCTCACTTTTATTCCTCGTAGATCTGTCACCATTTTACTAGTCCATAGCATCCAAGAACATGTCAGTGTTCTTCTCAGTCTGTTCATCTCAGCTTCTACTGTGCCAATACAAGTATGCTGGTAGATGGGTTGAAATCCTGGGCATTTGTTGCATGTATTTACTGAAGCTTCAATATTCCTTTGCCTGGAACACTGTGGCAGCTCTTACTTAAGAGGCAGATTTCTACACTTAAAGAGGGACACTCATTCAAAAGTTAAGTGACAAAACGTAAGAGATCTGCCCCACAGTGGAATCCATAGCCTTCTTTTAGATCCTGAAGTGCCTTGTTCCCCTGCTCTGAGAGCCATATATATGTTCATGTCGTCCAATAATTGGCTTCTCAAATGACTAATAAACAATTATTGCAATAAGAACCAGATCACAGGTCCTTTTCCAATGATCAGTTTCCCATTCACCTGGCTGCAAAATCATGTCCCTTTTATATGCTTTGGTTTTGGCATGAAGATTCAAATTATTTTCTGCATGGGAGATCAGGTTCTATAGGAAATGGTGGAATGATGATGGGAAATGGAGGATTCAATTTCCCTTCCCTTGACAGCACACTGTACTCCACCTCTTGCACACCTACTGTCCTAGATCAGTGGTTAGGATGCTGCTCACTGCAAGACTTAAGCCTTTATAGAAAGAGGCTAAAATCAGATGCTCCACATACTGTTTTTTTGTTGTTGTTGTTGTTGTTTTTTTTTTTAATACACAGGTCATTATATAAAATATTTTTTCCCACCAGCTTAATTTTAAAAGAAAGTAGCAGCCATTGTTACATTTTTAAGGACCCTCTTGTTTTGTGTTATGTGCGTGAAGTATACTCCTGATATTTAATGAGATTTGTGACAACAATTCTACTTTCTTAAATCCTTAATCCACGTGATTGTTGTAGGGCTCTCAGGATTCAGCATTTTATTGTAGTTTTCTAACAGACTTCTCAAAAATCAATGAGATATTAAAAAATCTAAAATGCATTATTTTAGTAGCTTTATGTCTTTTAAGTCATTCTCTTCATTATAGCTAGGATGAAGAGAGAGGACTGTCACTGTCCTTTTCACAGAATCAAATAATGGTTGAGGCTGGGAGGGACCTCTGGATGTCATCTAGTCCAATCTCTCTGTTCAAGCTGGGACATCTAGAGCAGGTTGCCAAGGACCATTTCCAGACAGCTTTTGAAGATCTCCAGGAAAAGGAGTCTCCGCAAGCTCACTGGACAATACAGAAGTGTTTCCTGATGTTTAGATGGAACTTCTTGTGCTCCAGTTTAGGCCCATTGCCTCTTGGCCTGGCAGTGGGCACCACTGAAAAGAGCATGGCCCCATCTTCTTTGCACCCTCCCTTCAAGTATTTATACATCTTGATAAGATTACCCTTGAGGCCGCTCTTTTCCAGGTTGAATAGTCCTAACTCTCCTCATAGTAGAAGTGCTCCCATCCCTTGTTCATCTTGGTAGCCCTCTGTTGGACTCTTTCCAGTATGTCCATGTCTCTCTTGTACTGGGGGACCTGTAATTGGCCACAGTACTCCAGGTACAGCCTCACCAATACTAACTAGAAGGGAAGGATCGCCTCTCTCAACCTGCTGGCGATACTTTACCTAAGGCAGCCAGGAATACTGCTAGCCTGGTGAGTGGCACAGGAATGTTGCTGACTCAAGTTCTGCTTGGTGTCTCCCAGGCATCCTAGGCCCTTTTCTGAAGAGCTGGGTGTCCCCCACAGTGTATGGGTGCATGGGGCTGTTCCTTCCCAAGTGCAGGACTCTGCACTTCTCCTTGTTGAAGCTCATAAGATTCTTGTCAGCCCACCCCTCCAGACTGTCAAGGTCCGTCTGGATGGCTGGATGGCCTCTGGTGAGTCTGCCACTACCCTCAGTTTCATGTCATCTGTGAATTTCCAGGTGGTGCACTCTACTCCATCATTCTGATCATTAATGCAGATGTTAAATAAGACTGGACCCAGTACTGATGCTGGGGTGCTCTGCTCATTACTGGCCTCCAACTATATTTTGCACCACTGACCACTAATCTCTGGGTCCAGCCATTCAGCCAATTTTTGATCCACCTCACTATCTGCTTATTTGCCCATAAATGAACAGCTTCTCTATGCGATTCTTATGGCAGACAGCATCAAATGCCTTACTAACAATGTCCACTGCTCCCCCCTCAACCATTAGGTGATTTCATTATGGAACCTTATCAGGTTGGTCAGGCATGATGTTCCCTTGGTGAATCATTATCTACTCACGATGATTTTCTTCTTCTTCATGTGCCTAGAAATGGTTTCCAGGATTAGTTTTAATATTTGGGTTTCATGGTTCTTCAGATCATTTTGCTGTTATCACTCACTCTTGCAAACATCAGGGAGTGAAAAACAGGGAGTGAATTTGTTTCTCTGGAGCAGCATTTAAAGCTGTCAAGGGGCAATAGGAGTTCTGGTAATTTACATCTGAACAGGGAAGAGACTTTCCAATTAATCTACAGATTTTTGTTCCTTCTCCCCCACTGTTAGAAGATTTCAAGACAGTTTATCTGAATCTGTAGCTCCCTTTTTATCTAACAATAGATTATAAACAGAACTATTGCTTGGAATGTTTTAGAAGAATCATGCAAGGACCACAAGTTGCTCAAAAGTCTGCAATTCAAGTAATCTGAGGACGCTGAAAAAAGTTTCCAGAGATGTGTGGTTAATATTCATCATTATGAGCATTTTTTCCAACATGACTAAAAAGTTTTTAGGCCAGTCTCGCATTCCTGCTCACCTAATCCAAACGATGACACTGTGCAATCAGTCATCATGAACGGAGTGTGCTTTGTAAGCAGTCAACACTTCTCATTTTCTGAGCCCAGTCCAGGTCCACTCGTCACTTATCTCCTGAGAAACATGGCATTCCCCTTCTTGATTTCTGCTGTCTGTCACTGCTTTGTAAATCACAACTTGAAAGTACTCTCTGATAAGTACAGAATAATCTCTGTCACTGTCAAGAGTTTCACTTGTGGTCATTTTTGTTTCTGTTTCTTTCCTTAAAGATATCTCTATATAAAGAAGAATAAATAATGATATTTTTTCCTTTGGGAGAACGGGGCCTGTATGTGTTATTTAATACTGACTGGCAGAATTATAATGGATACCAAGTGAAAAATAGTCTGAAATTGCCAGTAAGGGACTAGGCAACACCCAGAGACAAAGCAGAAGCACAACTGAGCAAGAAAAAACAACCAGGGCCCTGCCAGCACCAGGGGCTCCCCAGGGACTGGTGACTGGTGGGGGATCCGCATGGGGCCCTCCCAGTGCAGCGCCTGGCAGACAGGCCCTGTCCCACCACGCCACCAGGAGCAGGCGGCCAGGGGCACCAGGGCAGTCCCAGCCCCAGGCATTGAGCACCTCCTTGGGGAGAAGGCCAGGCCAAGGCCAGGCCTGGATATGGGCCTGTGGGTGGGGGCCCGGATAAGCAGCAAATAGCAATGTCCCTATCAACAGGAACATATATGGTATTGTTGCTTGTACAATGCCATAGGTATGTGAGGCATTTTATAGGCAAAGAGTGAGATAAATTTAAGTACAATGTGCAAGGCAGGCGGTTTCACATAGCTGAGCACCATGGGCTGCGTTCCTCAAGCAGTGGTCTGTGGCCAAGCTCTATCAACACCACACCACAGTGGCCACCAAATAAGTTTGGAAAGGAGAAGGCCACTGGCCTCTTATAGTCAACACTCAGGAAGTTTCTGTGCTATTGTCTCATCTGAATCTGATACTGATTTGCTAACTGTCTTCCCAATCTTCATATGCTATCTGGAGAGCCAGTGTAGGCTGGCATGCAGAGAAACCTGGGTGCATTGCATCCAGAGGGACAGAAGAGGCTAGATGTAATGAGGCCATGGCTTCTGGCCCCTGTGCATGGCAGAACCTCACTACTGCTTGGGCCTTAGTTTCCTATTCCAGCCGTTGATAACTGCCTTGGAAGATTGGTGACCCATTCAAAAGAGGCTTTGGGTATTAATGGGAAAATGGCAATGTATGCAAAGTAGGAATAAGAGGGACTCCCTGTCAATGAAATCACATAAATATAAGGCAAAACCATCTTCCTTGCTTGTACATTATGGTTCCACTAATGGTATTGTTGTGTCCAGGGCCTAACATGAGAAAGGAAAAAAATGAAGGTATGCTTCTGATCTTACCAGCAACCGGGCTTAGAGGTCACAGCTCCTGCTCTAGTATGACATCTTCAAAAGCTGGGACATCCTATCACAAAAGAAGATGAAATCTGATCTCCCTCACTAACACCTAGTCTAGATTACTGGAGTCTTTGATTTGGTCAGAATTCAGCAACAGCAGTGACAGAATCACAGAATCACAGAATCATCTAGGTTGGAAGAGACCTCCAAGATCACCTAGCCCAACCTCTGACCTAACACTAACAAGTCCTCTGCTAAACCATATCACTAAGCTCTACGTCTAAACATCTTTTAAAGACCTCCAGGGATGGTGACTCAACCACTTCCCTGGGCAGCCCATTCCAATGCCTAACAACCCTTTTGGTAAAGAAGTTCTTCCTAACATCCAACCTAAACCTCCCCTGGCACAACTTTAGCCTATTCCCCCTCGTCCTGTCACCAGGCACATGGGAGAACAGACCAATCCCCACCTCGCTACAGCCTCCTTTAAGGTACCTGTAGAGTGCAATAAGGTCATCCCTGAGCCTCCTCTTTTCCAGGCTGAACAATCCCAGCTCCCTCAGCCGCTCCTCGTAAGACCTGTTCTCCAGACCCCTCACCAGCTTCTATCTGGCTAGCAAGGAGACATTTACTCCATGGGCAACAGTGACTACCAGTTTCTGCTAAGTTCGTATACAAAGACAGCCATCATTCAAGAGCTCTTTTCTATTGTCAAAATTTACTTTGCAAATGAGAAAGGCTGGAATTGCTAGACTGAAAAACAATTCAGCTTAACCTAATTCTTGGGGCAAGGTATATCTCTACCTAGCTAATTTTAATTCATAATTGTTTTCTCAACAAGTGTTGGCTTGAGAGGAACCATTACTGATCAGAGATCTTTATGGTGAAACTACTGAAATGGGTGTTATGTCCACCTCAGCTCAGTTCATCTGGAAAGAAAGAAAATCCTGCTGGTGAAGTAGATCACACAAGTAAAGATAAGTCGTAACAAAGATAGGTCTGTAATACAGACCACAGTATGACCTATCTTTCCTCAAAAGAACTACATTTCAGTACACTTCCCATGCAATTTTATACAAGTTTACACAAGCACTGATGCCCATGCCTATGGATCAGTGGTGTGCAATCTTGGAAAAAAAAAACAATAGGATGAATTTAGGGGGTACAGTGGAGGAACACTATAACTGTTTAGAAAAACTCTTTTTAATTATATAAGGAGAAGAACTGTGAGGGAGCAAAGATATGATTCATAGCTTTAAACTCAAATGCTCCTGGGAATGGATGTATTTGGCAAATACCTGATGTTCACATTGTTGAATGGATGTTGAAAAACTGGACAGGATAACATAGCAGGCTGCCCAAATGATTCAAAGATTTGAGAAAAAATCTAGAGGAAGCTTGAGAGGTATTTCGCAGTACCTGCAAAGGAAAAAAATACTGGGCACCTATGGATTCTTATAAAAAGCATAGCAAAATAAAAACCAAACAGATACCGCAGATAAATTCAAATCAGAAAGCAAGCATATATATATTATAGTGAAGATGATTCAATCAATGGAACAAAATCAAAAAAAAAAAAAAAAAGGAAAAATAAAAGTAGAAGATTATCCACTTGTCATGCCTGCATAATACTCTCTTCTACTACCCCAAATGAGGTTGTAGCGAGGTTGGGACTGGTCTCTTTTCCCAAGCAACAACAGGAGAAGAGGAAATGGCCTCAAGTTGCACCAGAGGAGGCTTAGGTTGGATATTAGGAAAAATTTCTTCACTGAAAGGTCTCTGAAGCATTGGAGCAGGCAGGCCGGGGAAGCAGTTGAGTCACCATCCCTGGAGGTATTTATAAGCTGTGTAGATGTGGTGCTTAGGGACATGGTTGATTGGTAAACTTGGTAGTGCAAGGTAAAGATCTTTTCCAACCTAAATGATTCTATGTTTCTATGTTTCTATCATATTGGAAAATATGATTTAACCAAAACCAAGTTATTGGGATCAAAGCAGGAATAATTTAATAGACTTTAATGCGCCATGATATATGGGAAATAATATGAGATGATTTGATGATGTGTGTTGACCAAACTGTCTACTAGTCCCTTAGCTGATCTTTTTTTGGGACCATCAGAGTAATATATGACTTTGAATGATGTGGTACATTTGTCATGATACTCCATAACCTGCAAAGAGGATTTGATTATTCTTTCTGAACTTTTATATTATCTGAATGAAAGCAAAATGTCTCTTCCTTCTACCAATCAACAAAAAACACATTTGGGAAAAAAGGAGAACTTAAATAACTTCAGGATCTTGAATTCTTGAATTAATTACAGTAGATTAATTCAACTGTATGTTTGTAAATTTAATGTTTTGGTGTACATGGAATTATTTACATCATAAAATAAACTAGAGTAATTAATGTGTTTTTTTTTTTTTTGTTTTTTGTTTTTTTTTTAGTCATAGGAAAATACTGTGTATTAGTAACTAAATACACATTTATAAAAATAAATGGCTTCTTAGCAACTATTTTGGAGCTCTGATTTAAGACATATATTGCACCTTTTTGAGAAGCAGCTTTCAGAGTGTCCCTTCCCCCTTCTTCTTGTCTTCTGATAACTGTATATATTTATATTTACCATGTGATTTGTTAGCTTGTTTTATAAATTCTGCAGAACTTAACCCAAAATGTTAGAGAATCTAAGTAAATTCTTTCCCTAGTGTAAACACACATATCTGTAAACAACAATGTAGAAATCAATTCCTTTTGTGATATTTCACTAAAGGTATTTAAATTTCATGCTACTATGTCCTTGACATTCTTTGA